>NC_044392.1:13094686-13719686 GCF_006542625.1 Nomascus leucogenys | reverse complement strand
GTGAGCCACCGCGCCCGGCCGGCCAGTTGAGTTTTTAAAGGGTTTTTTTTTTTTTTTTTTTTTTTTTTTAAATTATGATCACTTTAGCCCAGTGGTTCCTAGAGTTTTGGATTTCCCAATTATTAAAATTTCCAAAAAAGTTCTGGGGTACTATTTTTTTTTTTTACCATTATACAAAAGAAAACATTTAAAGACTAAAAACTAAAACCAAACAGTGACCAAAAAAAGAAAAAGAAGACTAAAAACTAAAAATGATTTGATCTGTCAGCCTGACGCGGTGGACGCGGTGGCTCACACCTGTAATCCCAGCACTTTGGGAGGCCAAGGCGGGTGGATCACTTGAAGTTAGGAGTTGAAGACTAGCCTGGCCAACGTGGTGCTATCCCGTCTCTACTAAAAATACAAAAATTAGCTGGGCGTGGGCATAGTGGCAGGCGCCTGTAATCCCAGCTACTCGGGAGGCTGAAGCAGGATAATCCCTTGAACCTAGGAGGCGGAGGTTGCAGTGAGCCGAGATTGCGCCACTGCACTCCAGCCTGGAAGACAGAGTGAGACTCCGTCTCAAAAAATAAAATAAATTAAATAAAAGAGAATTAAATAAAATAAAAAAATAAGGCCGGGAGCGGTGGCTCACGCCTGTAATCCCAGCACTTTGGGAGGCCGAGGGGGGGTGGATCACAAGATCAGGAGTTCAAGACCAGCCTGGCCAACATGGTGAAACCCCATCTCTACTAAAAATACAAAAATTAGGCCGGGCGCGGTGGCTCACGCTTGTAATCCCAGCACTTTGGGAGGCCGAGGCGGGCGGATCACGAGGTCAGGAGATCGAGACCACGGTGAAACCCCGTCTCTACTAAAAATACAAAAAATTAGCCGGGCGTGGTGGCGGGCGCCTGTAGTCCCAGCTAATCGGAGAGGCTGAGGCAGGAGAATGGCGTGAACCCAGGAGGCGGAGCTTGCAGTGAGCCGAGATTGTGCCACTGCACTCCAGCCTGGGCGACAGAGCGAGACTCCGTCTTAAAAAAAATAAAAAAATAAATAAATAAAAATAAAAAAAAATACAAAAATTAGCTGGGCGTGGTGGCGCGTGCCTGTAATCCCAGCTACTTGGGAGGCTGAGGCAGAAGAATCGCTTGGACCCGGGAGGCGGAGGTTGCAGTGAGCCAAGACTGCATCACTGCACTCCAGCCTGGCAACAGAGCAAGACTCCGTCTCAAAAATAATAAATAAATAAATAAATAAAAAACAAAAATAAAATAGGAAATCCATTTAGCTTTAAAGAAAACATAACAACAAAACATAAATATATTTTGTTAACTTTTCTCTCCTCTGTAGGTACAAAAAGAGGAAAGCTGAGGCTCAAAATAAGTTTGGGGAAAGCAGAACTGCCTTAGACCAACGTCAGGGCTGGTGATGCCCTCTTGTGGCATCCTGGAGAATTACTGCCATCTGACTTCATTTCCTCCGACTTGGAGGGACTATTCCCTCACAGTACCTCAGTCACTGATTCATGCATGCCAGGCATTGTCCTAACAGTATCCCTGTCCTCGTGGAGTTTACAGTCAGGTGGAGGACATACAATTAATAAACATAATAAGATAATGCTATGGAAAAAAATAGCAGAGTAAGGTGGGTGGGGAGGTGGTGAGTATAGAGAGTGGTAGTGTGCATTGCAATTTTAAAAAGAGTAGGCCTTCTTGTAGAGTTGAAGGGAGATGGGGGAGTGAGCCATATGGATATATGGGATGAAGTTCTAGGCAGAGTGAACAGTCAGTACAATAGCGTTGAGACAAGAGCTTGTTTGCCAATTTCTTTTTTTCTTTTTCTTTTTCTTTTTTTTTGGAGACAGAGTCTCTCCCTGTCGCTCAGGCCGGATGGAGTGCAGTGGCGCGATCTCGGCTCACTGCAAGCACCGCCTCCCAGGTTCACGCCATTCTCCTGCCTCAGCCTCTGGAATAGCTAGGACTACAGGCGCCCGCCACCACAGGCTAATTTTTTGTATTTTTAGTAGAGACGGGGTTTCACTGTGTTAGCCAGGATGGTCTCCATCTCTTGACCTCGTGATCCGCCCACCTTGGTCTCCCAAAGTTCTGGGATTACAGGCGTGAGCTATTGCGCCCGGGTTTGAAATTGCCTGTTTGCCAATTAAAAAAAAAAAAAAAAAAAAAGAACCAGCAAGGGAGTCCAGTGTGTCTGGAGCAGAGTGAAGGAGAGACAGAGGCAGAAGAGTTTAGAGAGGTGATGGGAAACCTGAGCACCTAGGGTCTTCATTCAGCGAAACGGGGAGCCCTGCAAGGTTTGAGCACAATGATAGAATCTGAAGCTTAAAAGGATAACCCTGGCTGTCGTATTAAAAAGAGAACAGGTATTGGCTGGGCACGGTGGTTCACGCCTGTAATCCCAGTACTTTGGGAGGCTGAAGTGAGTGGATAATTTGAGGTCAGGAGTTCGAGACCAGCTTGGCCAAAATGGTGAAACCCTGTTTCTACTAAAAATACAAAAATTAGCTAGGCATGGTGGCGGAAGCCTGTAATCCTAGCTACTCGGGAGGCTGAGGCAGGAGAATTGCTTGAGCCCAGGAGGTGGTGGGTGCCAGTGAGCCTAGATCGCACCAGTGCACTCCAGCCTGGGTGACAGAGTGACATTTCATCTCAAAATAAATAAATAAATAAATAAATAAATAAATAAGAAATGAAAAGAAAAGAGAACAGGAAGAGGGAGAAAAGCAGAATAACATTGAAGAGAGATGACAGTGGCTCAGCCCAGAGTATTAGCAATAGAGGTAGTGAGATATGGTTGGATTCTGGATGTATTCGGAAGATAGAGCCAACAGACATAATGGATATGGGTGCTAAAGACGGACATTAAAAAGCACTCCACATTTTGTTTTGTTTTATAGGAAGGATGGGTTGCCATGAGTTGAATTGGGGAAAGTGGCATGGGATTAGGAGTTCAGTTTTAGACACGATGAGGTGGAAATATTTAGCTGGAAATAGAAATGTAGGAGTCATTGGCCTATAATGATATTTAAAGTTCTGAGTCAGGATGAAATCAGCAGAGTGTAAAAGCAGATAGAAAAGAGACTCCAGACCAGGAGCCCTGCCTCACTCCAACTTGAATGAGACTGGATTGAAGAGGAGAAATCTTCAAAAGAAAAAACAACACCATGCACACTCATCAGGCCAGGCACAGTGGCTCATGCCTACAATCCCAGCACTTTGGGAGGCCAAGGCAGGAGGATCACTTGAGCCCAGGAGTTGGAGACCAGCCTGGACAACATAGTGAGACCTCATCTCTACAAAAAAAGAAAAAAAAAATAGCCGAATGTGGTCGTGGTGCACGTCTGTAGTCCCAGCTACTCCGGAGGCTGAGGCATGAGAATTGCTTGAGCCTGGGAAGCAGAGGTTGCAGTGAGTCGAGATTGCACCCCTGCACTCCAGCCTGAGCAACAGAGTGAGACCCTGTCTAAAAAAAAAAAAAAAGCTGAGTGTGGTGGCTCACGCCTGTAATCCCAGCACTTTGGGAGGCTGAGGCGGGCAGATCATGAGGTCAGGATTTCGAGACCAGCCTGGCTAAGATGGTGAAACCCCATCCCTACTAAAAATACAAAAATTAGCTGGGTGTGGTAGTGCATGCCTGTAGTCCCAGCTACTTGGGAGGCTGAGGTTGCAGTGAGCCGAGATTGTGCCACTGCACTCCAGCCTGGCAACACAGCAAGACTCCGTCTCAAAAAAAAAAAAAAAAAAAAAGACTATGCACACTCCAGCCCCTCCTGGAAGAACCTACCTTTTTCCAGAAATCCTCAACCCAGTCTCCACCTACCTGCCCTAAGATCCCTTAAGATTCTCCCTTTACCAGGCCCCTCCCGCTGGGAGAAGGTGCTTTGAGCATGAGCTCCCCTTCTCCATTCCTATGATGTAAGATTTTCTTCTTGGTCACTTTGCAAGCTGGGGACCTCTGGCCAGCAATGCCCTGCCAGGTCTCACTCCCCAGGCTACCTGCTGCAGGAGACGGCCTTTACTTGCTGCAGGAGACGACCCACCCACTCAGCCCAGTTGGCGGAGTCTAGCTTATGCACTGGTTCCCGAGTTCTCGTCCCACGAGCCCAAGAAGAATGAGGATGCACTGGCAATTGAAGAGTGGGCAAGGTGGGGTTTTACTGAGTGATAAAACAGCTTTCGGTGGTTGTGGGGGGTGGTCCCCCTACCTGAAAGTGGGAAAGTCCCCCTAATATGGCTGAGTCCAGGGCTTCTATGGGCTCAGAATGGGGGAAGGGCAAGCCATAGGTAGTATTGGAAAAGGCAACATTCAATTGGTTAAAAGGCATTATTCAGAAAGAATCAATCAGGAAAGGGCAGGCAAACAGAAACAAGTTCTCACTCTGGGTTGTGGGGTTCATCCAGGACCAGCAGTCGGTCTTTCAGCCTTCAGGCTGTTTTTGGTTTGAAGGTGGGGTTTCACTGGGGACCCATCCCTATCTGCCTAGGCATTTGGCCGCCTCCTGTTGCTATCTCCTAGATCAATGAATAAAGCTTCTGCTCTGCTTTATGGAACCTGGCCTTGTTCTATCGGTGCAAATGGTACCAGGCAAGGAAAGGACCCATTAGGATCAAATGACCCCCTTTAATGTCTGTAACAGCCGGAGAAAAACCAGGTGGGTAGGGTGTTCTGGAGGAAAGAGTGCATAGGCCTTCAGGGAGTGGAGGTGAGGCCCTCTATTCAGGCTATGCCCTTGAACCTTCCAGGCTGTTGGTGGACCTTCCCTCTGGATAAGCATTTTTTTTTTTTTTTTTTTTTTTTTTGGAGAATGAGTCTCGCTCTGTTGCCCAGGAGGCTGGAGTGCAACAGTGTGATCTTGGCTCACTGCAGCCTCTACCTCCCGGGTTGAAGTGATTCTCCTGCCTCAGCCTCCCGAGTAGCTGGGATTACAAGTGTGTGCCCCCACACCTGGCTAATTTTTTATTTTTTATTTTCTTTTAGTAGAGACGGAGTTTGACCCTGTTGGCCAGGCTGGTCTCGAACTCCTGACCTCAGGTGATCCGCCCACCTCAGCCTCCCAAAGTGCCGGGATTACAGGCGTGAGCCACCATGCCCGGCCTGTTTTTGTGATGGGGTCTTGCTTTGTTGTCCATGCTGGCTTCTAACTCTTGGGCTCAAGAGATCCTCTTCCTTCAGCCTGCAGAGTAGCTAGGATTACAGGTGCAAGCCACTGTCCTAAACTTGGACCTGCTTTTTAACTTGAGGAGCACAGGCACCACAACCTATCATCACAGCTCTCACTTGACCTCCCTTCCGCCTCCACACACACAAAGAACAGACAGGTATCAAGGCTGTTTATTGACTCTTCGCAGCCAGCGGCCCTCCCTCTGCCCCTCTGGGGTGCCTAATCCCCGTCTCCCCCCTGGAGCCAAGTGGAGTGGCTCTGAGCTTGACCCCAGGCGCCTTCCTCTTGCCAGTCTTCCCTGCCCCGCAGCCTTGGCCTTCCTGGTTTGCCACAGGGGCTGTTACTCCTTTGATTCTACATCCTCCTCGAAGTGTGTGAGGTAGGCCATCTGAGCCGAATCGCGCGAGCCATAGAGAGTGTTCATGCTGTAGGAGCTGCCATGGAGGCACAGGGCTGCAGGCAGGAGAGGCGGGCGTGAGGCTGTGCTGGCGGCGCCTGCGCCCGGCTTCCCTGGTCCCACACTCACCTTTGGTAACATTGACTTTGTTGGCCGCCAAGATGTCCGCCTGAATGCTGTCTATTTTCATGTACAAGTCCTCAGCGTTGCTCTGAGGACAGGAGCAAGGGGGACCCGGCTGGGGTGCCAGGGCAGTCTGGACTTGGAGCTGGGCTTGGCAGAGGGATGTTGCAGGTGGGGGGCCAGTCGGCAGCCTGACCGAAAGGGCAGGAAAGGGAACAGGAAGGTGGCGGGTGGAGGAGCCTAGGCCAGAGCAGTCCCTCCTGCAGCTGGTGGCCAGGTCCACTCTGCATGTGGCGCGCTCCAGGATGGGGACTGTGTGAAGGGGAATTACAGTGTCCAAGCCGCCGTCTGCTCATTGCGGCGGGGCAGGAAGGGCGCACTTACCAGGAAGAGCTGGTAGAGTTCCTCCCCCATGCACTTGCGCACGTGCTCCGCCACCAAGGGGAACATCTGCACGAAGCACTGCGCCGCGCGGGCGGGGCGGCGTGACTGCGGGGGCGACGGGGCTGCGGGCGCCGCCGCCCTTCCCGCCCCCTAGCCAGCCGCCGCGCGCACCTCCAGGGTGAGGCTGGCCAGCCGCTGGCTGTTGCTGTGGTCCGTGTTGCCCATGGCGGCCATTAGGCCATGCACCACGCGCAGGTACAGCAGCTCCTCGGCGATGCTCATGTCGTTGCGCGCCAGGACCCTGGGCCGGGGGTTCGGGCTGCGGCGACGCCCTGGGGCTCACCCGGCACACACCCCCGCCCACCCGGCGCACGGCGTCTGGAGCGCCCCCGGGGCCCGCAGGCAGCGCCAAGCCAGGCTTGCTGCAGCTACCCACTAACCCCTGCCCGCTTACCCGATGGCCTTGGCGGCCGCGGCCTGCTGCAAAAACATCGGCAGGCTGGGGGTGAGCTGGAGAACCGAGGGGTCTGAGGAGGGGGCGGCCGTGAGGCAAGAGACCCCCCTCCCGTGGCCCAGGCAGCCCCATTTGAGCAGGTCCCTACCACTGAGGATCTTGGCCTGCAGTTTGGAGGTCTCCTTGACCGACGGTATCAGCAGCGCCACGAGGCCCTTGAGCAGCGCCTGGCGCACATCGTAACCGACCAGGTCCTTGATCAACTCGATGGCTGGGGGAGGGCAGAGGTGCTGGAGAGAGGCCCCAGGTCCCCCCGCCACCGAGGAATCAAAGAACTCCGTGAGCCAAGTCGCCACTCATCACTGTCCTCCTCTTTTACTCATCAGCACTGTGCAGGGCGTGGGGGAGCTGGGAAGGCGAACCTCAGTTGAAGAGCAGGAGGAGGGGGCTGAAGGGGGAGGAGGAAGGGTTGGATGGTGAGCCCACCCGTCGAGGCGACCTAGGATGTCAGCGCTGCAGGCTGAGACCCCAGAGAGGTGGGCCTTCGCCTTGGAGGAATCCAGGTTTCATGGAGGAGGGAAGGGCTGGGTCTTTACAGGAAGACAAGATGGAGAAAGACAAGGGGTGAGGGGGAGACAGAGAAAGTGGGTGGGAGACTTGTGGCAGGAAATGAGAAAGGGGACGCAAGGTAGGCGGCAGTTTAGAGAAACTCTCCTTCTAACCATCATCGAGCCCTCTCCAGGCTCTTTCCATACAGCACCCGTGGAAGCTCACCAGAACCGATGAGGTTCACTTCCCCATTTTACCTTTGCCGAAATTAGGCACAGAAAGGTAAACCACTTTGCCTAAGTTACACAGCTAGGAAGTGGTGGAAGCAGAAGGAGGGGAGGATTTGGTTAGGAAGGAGAAGGGGACTAGAATTTATGGAGGGCATTTCCTGCAGGGCTTTCCTGTAGATATTTTACAGGCATTCATTCATTCAGTCCAGCATTCACTCAGTCTTTCGGCACGGCTGCATGTGAACGCCTATTGTGCCAGGCGCGGCATTGGGTGTTGAGGATACAGACTGAATTCATTCATTTGACCAACCCTCCTTAAGCGTGCACAAACAGGCAGTGATGATATGGTGACAGGTGCTGTGTAAGGAGTCAGTGGTTGGGCTGTAAGAGCACCAGAGAAAATCGGCAAGGATTCAATGTTTTTGTAAAGAAGAGAAAGGAACCACAGAGTAGAGGGGGCAGGAGGAGAAGGAGATGCTAAGGTGATGGCACGCCAGCGTAAATGCTACCTTTTTTTTTTTTTGAGACAGAGTCTCACTCTGTTGCCCAGGCTGGAGTACAGTGGCGTGATCTCGGCTCACTGCAACCTCTGCCTCCCGGGTTCAAGCAATTCTCCTGCCTCAGCCTCCCGAGTAGGCTAGGATTACAGGCGCCCGCCACCACACCCGGCTAATTTTTTTTTTTTTTGTATTTTTAGTAGAGATGGGGTTTCACCATTTTGGCCAGGCTGGTCTTGAACTCCTGACCTCGTGATCCACCCGCCTCGGCCTCCCAAAGTGCTGGGATTGCAGGCATGAGCCACTGGGCCCAGCCGGTAAATGTTAGTTTTTTTTTTTTTTTTTGAGACGGAGTTTCACTGTTATCACTCAGGCTGGAGTGCAATCGCTCACTGCAAACTCTGCCTCCCGGGTTCAAGCGATACTCCTGCCTCAGCCTCCCGAGTAGCTGGGATTACAGGTGCGTACCACCATGCCTGGCTAATTTTTGTATTTTTTAGTAGAGACAGGGTTTCACTATGTTGGCTAGGCTGGTCTTGAACTCCTGACCTCAAGTGATCCACCCACCTCGGCTTCCCAAAGTGCTGGGATTACAGGTGTGAGCCACCGCACCCGGCCTGAGAATTCTTCTTTATCTGGCTATTGCTACTGATTCTTCTAGGCTCAGCTGAGAAATCAACTTTCAGGAAGCTGCCCCTGGCCTGCTCTCCTCTGCCTTCACTCTTCACTCAGGAGTAGATGTCCTATGTCTCTGACCCCGTAGCACCGTATAGAATTCTTGCTATAGAATTCTAGTACTATCCACGAAATGGTCTCCTCACTAGTGTGTGAACTCCAGTGAACACATCTGACACATCTCACTTCTGTTTACCTAGAGCCTCAAACCATTCCATGTACACAATGCATGCTCCATACATCTTGTTGAAAAGACCTCATTGGATTCTGCATTCCAACAGGCTAGGCTTGGGTCATGGCAGCCTAGGACCACGTTTAGAAACTGCCAGCCTGGTGGTGGATGACCCCAGAGGAGGCTCTGCAGTGGCCACTGTGGCCCTCATTCACACAGCTGCAGAACTTTCCTAGCTTGAATCTTGGACAGGCTGGAGAGCCAGAACTACTGCAGCTCTCTCCCCGTATACCCCATGGCCAACTTTTTTTTTTTTCTTGAGACAGAGTTTTGCTCTTGTTGCCCAGGCTGGAGTGCAATGGCACAATCTCGGCTCACTGCAACCTCTGCCTCATAGGTTCAAGTGATTCTCCTACCTCAGCCTCCCAAGTAGCTGGGATTACAGGCATGCACCACAACAGCCAGCTAATTTTTTTGTATTTTTAGTAGAGACGGGTTTCTCCATGGTGGTCAGGCTGGTCTCGAACTCCCGACTTCAGGTGATCCACCCGCCTCGGCCTCCCAAAGTGCTGGGATTACAAGCATGAGCCACCATGCCTGGCCCAGAAACGCTTCTTATGACCAACCAGCCACTGCCGCTGGGCTGCCTCTTTCTTCCAGGTCTTCCAGGGTAGCCCTCGAAATCCCATCTGCCCACCCTCTGCAGCCTCTGGTTGCCCAGATGTGGTCCTATTTTGGAATCAAAGGTCCAGCAACATTGTGGAGGGAAAGGGACCAGCCCCGGGAAGGGGCAAAGCACTCCAGCTTCCCTGGCTTCCCCTAAACACTCTCTGATCTGGACAAAATGGCAGACTGGACATCTCTGGCTGCTTGGCAGCCGGCCTGCACTGGCTGCTGCCTGAAACCCCCAAGTGTTTCTCACTTGTTCTACTATTTGGTTTCTTCCCTCTTCTTGAATTGGTGCAGCTCATTTTTTTGGAGCCAAGTGGTCTGGCCCCTCATGCATCTGATGACACTTGGCTTTGTCGCCTGCAGCACGTCCCTCATTAGTAGCTGGGCTCTTCCCAGGCACAAGCTGGCAGCGCGTAATGCCAGGACATCCTGGGCAAATGTCTGCCTGTGCCCAAGAGCTCCTCCTGCGGCGAGACATGACTTGGTGGACACTCAGGGTAGAAATGAACGGGTGAAGATATTTTTATGAAAATGTCCTGACCACAAATAGCATTTTCTGCCTATGTAGAACCAAATACTCCAGGAGACAAATGTCTAGTTCTGACTATTCACTTTACATTAAATGCTTAATCTTTTCCTAATTATGTATTTGTAACACTTGGAGCTACTTAGAAAAATGAAGATTTATTCACTGAATCGTTTTTGACTGAGTTTTAAAATTCACAGCTGTCACTGTTTATCCCCAAAGTGAAAGTACTGGTCTCTGCCCAAATGTCTTCACAGGAACCACAGCCAGTTACAACTCTTTATATATCATGCTAGTTACTAGGAAGGGCAATTCCTTCAGAAAGCAAAGGACAACAAAAGACTATCTTTGGCAGCTCTGCCTAAAGCCTGTGGTGCTGGTAACACCCAAATGTCCTAAAGCTGAGCAATCACTCATTTGTTCATTGATTCATTCATTTATTTAACAAAATTCTCATTGAGCATCTTGTCTGTGCCAGGCCTCTGGGCTAGGGCTATGAAGAGGACTAAGATCTAATCACTGGCCTTAGGGACATCATGGCTGAGTGGGGGATACCAATAGGGAAACTGGCATTTATGAGGCATTGTTATCAGGGCCATGGGAACACAAAGGAAGCCAGGTTGGTTGATGGAGTGGAGATGATAGGGGATGGAGAATCAGGAGAAGGATTCCTTGGAGATGGTGATGCGTGAATTGGCAAAACCATGGGGAGAAGAGAGGGGCTGGAATGTAGAATGTGGCAAGTGCTGGATAGTGCCATGTCACATTTGTGGCCAGGCAAGGGAGATCTGGCTGGGAAATAGGGATGCTGGGTCATGCATCAGAGCTAAGCCTGTGGAGGCAGGCCAGCCCCAGCTTTTGCAGGGCTATGCATGTGCCAACAACCCGATACAGCAGGCATTTTTCTCATCTTTCATTTCAGAGAAAAGGAAGGCTCAAAAAAGTTGAGTAGCTCGTCCAGGATCAGATAGCTAATAAGAATAGTTCTGACTCCAGGCCGGGCGTGGTGGCTCACGCCTGTAATCCCAGCACTTTGGGAGGCCGAGGCGAGTGGATCACGAGGTCAGGAGTTCAAGACCAGCCTGGCCAGGATGGTGAAACCCTGTCTCTACTAAAACTACAAAAATTAGCTGGGTGCAGTGGCAGCTGCCTGTAATCCCAGCTACTTGGGAGGTTGAGGCAGGAGATTATCTTTTACCTGGGCGGCAGAGGTTGCAGTGAGCCGAGATCGTGCCACTGCACTCCAGCCTGGGTGACAGAGTGAGACTCCGTCTCAAAAAAAAAAAAAAAAGAATAGTTCTGATTCCAAAGCCCATATTCTTTTTTTTTTTGAGATGGAGTCTCGCTCTGTCACCCAGGCTGGAGTGCAGTGGCGTGATCTCGGCTCACTGTAAGCTCCGCCTCCCGGGTTCACGCCATTCTCCTGCCTCAGCCTCTCCGAGTAGCTGGGACTACAAGCGCCCGCCACCACGCCCGGCTAATTTTTTTTTTGTATTTTTTTAGTACAGACGGGGTTTCACCGTGGTCTCGATCTCCTGACCTCGTGATCCGCCCGCCTCGGCCTCCCAAAGTGCTGGGATTACAAGCGTGAGCCACCGCGCCCGGCCCCAAAGCCCATATTCTTCACCACTAAGTCTACTGCCTCCACTCTGGTGGTGGACTAGGAAAATGAACTGTGTGTGCACGCCATACTGGAGAGATGAAGATTGGTGTAGAGGCCAGTGCAGGTGAGCAGTATGAAGACCTGAATTACAACAGTGGAGACAGAATGGAGAAGAGGGAACAGATCTGAATATTGAAGAGTTAGAATTTACTAGTCTTGTTAGAAGTTGGTTGAAGGTGGGAAGCAAAAAGACATGACAATTACCAATATTTCTAGCCTGGGCAGCTGGGTACTTTCCACTGAGATTGGGACCTTGGAGAAGAAAAGCTTTGGAACTGGAATATCAGAAGTCCATTGGTGACATCTGAGGGGAGGTGTTCAGAAGGCAAATGGACACATGGGTCTAGAGCTGTAGAGAGGCCACTCAACTACTCTGTCCTCCACCCATAAAATGGGGGAAACAATAGCACCCACCTCCTTGGCTTGTTGTGAGGGGTAAATGAGTAAAGATCAAGGGCAGTACCCAGCATAGAGTTAACACTCTATAAAGGTTAGCGACTATTGTTTCCGTCATCAAGGTGGTAGGTGGTAGGTAGTAATTAAAGTCGTGGTAATTAAAGTTGTGGGAGCGGACAAGGTGCCATAGACAGCAAAGAAGGAGAAGAGGACCTGGGGTTGAATGCTAAAAAAAAAAAAAAAAAAAATTGACACCTAGGGGACTGGTAGAGGAATGAGAATGTATAAAAGACCGAGAAGCAGCTTCTAGAGCCATAGGAGGAAGCCAGGAGAGTATGAGTTTGGGAAGGAGGATGAGAGTATTCAAGGAGGAGGTATCATCAGGTGGGTTTGAATGTTTGAGAGTTCAGGCCCCATGAAGCTGAGGGGATGCTCTGTGGGGCCCATGCTCATGCATTTGACAAACAGGGATTGAGCACGTGCTAGGTGCAGTGCTGGTGCTGATGAAACAGCAGTAAATGAAACAGATGTGGCTGGGTGCAGTGGCTCATGCCTGTAATCTCAGCACTTTGGGAGGCTGAAGCGAGCAGATCACTTGAGGTCAGGAGTTCAAGACCAGCCTGGCCAACATGGTGAAACCCTGTCTCTACTAAAAATACAAAAATTAGCCAGGTGTGATGGCGGGTGCCTGCAATCCCAGCTACTCAGGAGGCTGAGGCAAGAAAATCGCTTGAACCTGGGAGGTAGAGGTTGCACTGAGCTGAGATTGTTCCACTGCACTCCAGCCTGGGTGACAGAGTGAGACTCTCTCAAAAAAACAAAAAACAGATGCGAGGTCCTCGCCGCTCACATTCCGTGGAAACTTCAGTGGTGGAAGAGACAAATTCATTCATCCAATCTGAAGAGGAACTTTGGAATCCACAGCCTATCAGCATCAGAGGAAACCTCAGTGATCACTTGTCTGATCATCTCATTAAATAGATGAAGAAACCAAGAACAAATGACTTGCCCAGGAAACCACAGTGAACAAGAGACAGGGCTGTAGCAGTAGGCTTAGTATTCCTTTGGCAGAAGGAGCCATAGAAATGGCATTGTACCTGGGAACTGTGGATATTCCATGCAGCCATTTCCAGGGTGCTAACAACACTGATCTTTTATAATTCTTTGCTCCCAGAGCCTTGCAAAACGAGGGTTCCGGGTCTTTCTCTGCAGGTCCAGACAAGACTGCCACCTACTGGACACATATGAGAAGTGCGCTTCCTTACGGAGGTCTGCTTCGTTTTCCAGCAGGGCCCTAGCATGAACGCGTTTGGCATGTTGCACTGCTGTAAGAAACAGACCAGTCAGGCGTAGTGGCTCATGCCTGCAATCCCAACACTTTAAGAGGCTGAGGCGGGAGGATCGCTTGAGCCCAAGAGTTTGAGGCTGCAGTGAGCTGTCAAGCCATTCAACTCCAGCCTGGGAAACAGTAAAACTGTTTCCAAAAAAAAAAAAAAAAAGGCCGGGGGCAGTCAAATCAGCTTGGGCAATATCATGAGATCCCATCTCTACAAAAAATAAAAAAAATTAGCCAGGCACAGTGGCATGTGCCTGTAGTCCCAGCTACTTAAGCCCAGTGGCCGTGCACGCGCCACTGCACTCCAGCCGAGGTGACAGAGCAAGGACCTGTCTCAAAAAAAACAAAAACAAAAACAAAAACAAAAAAAGGAAGAGACCAGTGTCAGGCATCTTCCTGACATTCTGTAATTAATTCTGTCTCTGATTTCTGTATATCCTGCTTGCTACCTTTTTTTTTTTTTGAGATGGAGTTTCACTCTTGTTGCCCAGGCTGGAGTGCAACGGCGTGATCTCGGCTCACCACCACCTCCGCCTCCCAGGTTCAAGCAATTCTCCTGCCTCAGCCTCCCAAGTAGCTGGGATTAATGTGCCACCATCCCTGGCTGATTTTGTATTTTTAGTAGAGACGGGGTTTCTCCATGTTGGTCAGGGTGGTCTCGAACTTCCGACCTCAGGTGATCCGCCCGCCTCGGCCTCCCAAAGTGCTGAGATTACAGGCGTAAGCCACTACGCCTGGCCCCTGCTCTCTCTCTTTTTTTTTTTTTTGAGACGGAGTCTTGCTCTGTTGCCCAGGCTGGAGTGCAGTGGCACAATCTCGGCTCACTGCAAGCTCTGCCTCCAGGGTTCACACCATCCTCCTTCCTCAGCCTCCCGAGTAGCTGGGACTACAGGCGCATGCCACCACGCCTGGCTAATTTTTTGTATTTTTAGTAGAGGCGGGGTTTCACCGTGTTAGCCAGGATGGTCTCGATCTCCTGACTTTGTGATCCACCCGCCTCGGCCTCTCAAAGTGCTGGGATTACAGGCGTGAGCCACCGCGCCCGGCCCCCTGCTACCTCTTTAACCACATCCTGTTCAAAGCCCAATGTCGAAACAATAAAAATATATTTTATGCACACCTTTTGTTTTTAAAGCCAGGCAACAAAGTAACTAATGTGTGTCCTATGGTGTTATTTTTATTGCTGGATCAACAATATTGTGTGTCTTCCACTGGTATCTGCTTTCACCCAGCCCAACCAGTCCGTGTACTGATGTTTTGAACTATCCCTGAGACCTGAGTCAAGCACCACTGTCCTCAAAAAGGAGGCAGTATAAGGCAAGGGCAGGTTGCAGATGTTTTGAGGGGCAGGCAAATGGGGAAGTTAGAAATAAGATTCCCCCCAAGATTTTCACTTAAATCCCCTGGAAGACTGTTTTATAGACTTTTACAAACGCTGAATAAAGTGTCACAGTTGAAGTGCTCATATACTTTTGGGAAGTAATGCATCTTTTAAAAATAGCAGGTTTTTATGTGAAAGTCTCCCTCAGTGTCAGAGCCTTCTGACTGCTGTTCGATGAAGCTGTACAGGACAGGTGGCCTCTTATACAGCAGGAAAGGCTAAAATTACTGCCCATGTCAGCTGAGAAGTACAAAGCAGGGCCAGGCACAGTGACTCTTGCCTGTAATCCCAGCACTTTGGGAGCCTGAGGCCAGTGGATCGCTTGAGCCCAGGAGTTGGAGACTAGCCTGGCCAACATAGTGAAACCCCATCCCCACTAAAAATATGAAAATTAGCCAGGCGTGGTGCTGCATGCTTGTGGTCCCAGCTACTCAGGAGGCTCAGGCATGAGAATTGCTTGAATCTGGGAGGTGTGGGTTGCAGTGAGCCAAGATCACGCCACTGCACTTCAGCCTGGGTGACAAAGCAAGACTGTCTCAAAAAAAAAAAAAAAAAAAAAGGCTGGGCGCAGTGGCTCTTGCCATTGCACTCCAGCCTGAGTGACAGAGTGAGACTCCGTCTTAAAAAAAAAAAAGAAAGTGCAAAGCAAAGGCATAATGTTCTGTAGGGCAAAAATACTAGTTTTAAAATGAGACCCAGGCGGTGCAGTGGCTCACGTCTGTAATCCCAGAACTTTAGGAGGTTGAGGCGGGTGTATCACCTGACGTTAGGAGTTTGAGATCAGCCTGACCAACATAGTGAAACCCTGTCTCTACTAAAATTACAAAAATTAGCTGGGCGTGGTGGCACATGCCTGTAATCCCAGCTTCTTGGGAGGCTGAGGCAGGAGAATCGCTTGAACCTGGGAGGCAGAGGTTCCAGTGAGCCAAGATTGCACCACTGCACTCCAGCCTGGGCGACAAGAGCAAGACTCCATCTCATAAAAAAAAAAAAAAAAAAAGAAAAAAGAAATCCTGATGTATTTGCTTAACCCTGTGAAGGGTATGAAGCTAAGAAAACATAATTTAAAAAATATGGTTTACTGTAATCTTAATAATGTTGTCTGTCCTTTTTTTTTTTTTTTTTTTGTGGTTCCCCGTAGCTGGGACCACAGTTGTGAGCCACCATGCCCAGCTAATTTTTGTAGTTTTAGTAGAGACAGAGTTTCATGGAGTTTTGCTCTTGTTGCCCACTCTGGAGTGCTGTGGCACGATCTCGGCTCACTGCAACCTCTGCCTCCCAGGTTCAAGCGATTCTCCTACCTCAGCCTCCCAAGTAGCTGGGATTACAGGCTCCTGCCACATGTCCAGATAATTTTTGTATTTTTAGTAGAGAGAGGATTTCACCTTGTTGCCCAGGCTGGTCTTGAACTCCTGGCCTCAGGTGATCCGCCTGCCTTGGCTTCCCAAAGTTCTGGGATTACAGGTGTGAGCCCCTGCGCTCAGCCAGGTCTCAAACTCTTGGCCTCAAGTGATCTGCCCGCCTTGGCCTCCCAAAGTGCTGGGATTAAAAGGGTGTCCTTGGGTTTTTATCTACTTCTCAAAGCTGGTAAAAACAAGGCAAGTCTTGTTCTAATACTGAAGAAAGAATAGTGTGGTGGTGAGGGGATGGGTGCAGGAGGCAGACTGCCTAGGTTCGATCTACAGCTTTCTCATTTATCATTTTGAGACTGTGGACAGGTTATTTAATTGCTTTGTGCCTCAGTTTCCTCATCTGTAAACTGGGGATGAAAATAGTACCTACTTCACAGAGTTGTTCTGAGGAATAGATGAGATGATAAAAGAGCTTAGAATAATGCTGGGCACACAGTCATTGTTGGTCACTAGTAGTAATTACGAGTTAACATTACCATTAGTATTACTGTTGTAACAAAGCTCTGTGAGAACAAGGACTTGTTTCATTTGTCACTATACTCTCAGTGCCCACCCCAGTGCCATTCTTTTTGAATAAGTAAATGAATAAATGAGAAACTTAAATCGTTGAAAATGAAAACAACAAAGGACATTATCAAGAAGGTGAAAAGAACCTACAGAATGGGAGAAACCATATATTTGATGAGCACAGAAACTAGAATATATAAAAACTCTTACAACCCAACAACCAAAAGACAAACAACCCAATTTTAAAAATGGAAAAAGGACCTGAATAGACATTTCTCCAAAGAAGAAATACAAATGGCCAACAAGTCTATGAAACAAGTCTATGGTCAACATCCTTATTCATTAGGAAAATGCACTTCGCATCCACTAAGATGGCTATAATTAAACAATCCCCAGAATAACAAGTGTTGGTGAGGAAGTGGAGAAATTGGAATCCTCATATATTGCTGCTACTGGGAATGTAAAATGGTACAACTACTGTGGAAAAGTTTAGTGGGTTCCTCAACGAGTTAAACAGAATTACCATATGATCCAGCAATTCCACTCCTAGGTATATACCCCAAAGAACTGAAAACAGGTACTCAATTACATGTAGGTGGATGTTCATAGAAGCACTGGTTCACAATAGCCAAAAGCTGGAAACAGCCCAAATGTCTAATAATGAATGAATGGATAAACAAATTGTGGTAGATACATACAATGGAATATTATTCAGCCACAAAAAGGAATGAAGTACTGATGCATGTTACAATGTGGGTGAACCTTGAAAATATTATGCTAAGTGAAAGAAGTCAGACATAAAAGTCACATATTGTATGATTCCATTTATGTGAAATATATGGAATAGGTAAATCCATAGAGACAGAATGAAGATTGGGGCTTCCCAGGGACTGAAGGGAGTGGAAGGGGAATAGATGCTCGCTGAGTTCAGCGTTTCCTTTTGGGGGGATGAAAATGTTTTGGAACTAGATAGAGATGGTGGTTGTACAACACTGTGAGTGTATACTAAATGCCACTGAATTGTTCATTTTAAAATGGTTAATTTTATGTTATGTGAATGTCATCTCAGTTAAAAAATGTGCTTTTATGAAGAAAGAAGTAAACCAAATCTGTGATTAATTTCTTTTTTTTGAGACGGAGTCTTGCTCTGTCGCCTAGGCTGGAGTGCAGTGGCACAATCTCGGCTCACTGCAAGCTCCGCCTCCTGGGTTCACGCCATTCTCCTGCCTCAGCCTCCCGAGTAGCTGGGACTACAGGCACCCGCCACCACGCCCGGCTAATTTTTTGTATTTTTAGTAGAGATGGGGTTTCACTGCGTTAGCCAGGATGGTCTTGATCTCCTGACCTCGTGATCCACCCGCCTCGGCCTCCCAAAGTGCTGGGATTACAGGTATGAGCCACCGTGCCCGGCCAATCTGTGATTCATTTCTAGATCAATCATACCTCTTAGAATCAGGAACCTAAATAACTTTACACAGCCAAGAACCAAAGGAAATTACAATGAGGTTCTTGCCACCACCAGTCTTTCCAGGTTTCAGGGGGCCAGGGGAGGAGGTGTCATGCATTCAAAGCCTTGTCCATGTCTGTTCGGTTTGGTCAGTTAGGGCCACTGTTTCCCCGCACTAGCGTCTCTAGAGGATTCCACTGTGTTAGTGCAGTAGTTCGCTCAGCTACAAGCCCCACCGTTGTACTTTGGGGCTGATGAACCATACTTTCAACTTCGCTATTAATATATGAAATGATCATTTTATTAGCAAGTCAAGTTAATTCCAGGTTCTAGGTCAAGTAGACAAAAATTGTATTCTACAAATGACCATTTTCCAAATTCATAAACAGTTCCATTTTACCATGGACTTGTTTCTTATACATATTTGTTAGCATATTTTCAGCAGTTTTTTTTTTGAGATGGAGTCTCCCTCTGTTACCCAGGCTGGAGTGCAGTGGCATGATCTTGGCTCACTGCAACCTCCGCCTCCTGGGTCAAGCAATTCTCCTGCCTCAGCCTCCCTGAGTAGCTGGGACTACAGGTGCGCGCCACCATGCTCAGATAATTTTTTTTTTTTTTCTGAGATGGAGTCTCACTCTGTTTGCCAGGCTGGAGTGCAATGGCATGATTTCAGCTCACGGCAACCTCCACCTCCTGGGTTCAAGCTATTCTCCTGCCTCAGCCTCCCGTGTAGGTGGGACTACAGGCACATGCCACTACGCCCAGCTAATTTTTTGTATTTTTAGTAGAGATGGGGTTTCACTGTGTTAGCCAGGATGGTCTCGATCTCCTGACCTTGTGATCAGCGCCCCCCCCGCCCCCCTTGGCCTCTCAAAGTGCTGGGATTAAAGGCATGAGCCATCGCACCTGCCTGAGATAGGGAAAACAAGAAGGACAGGCTTTGGGAAGAAACTCAAGAATTCTGGCCATAAATTTAAGATGTCTTAAATTTAGACATCCACATGGGAAACCACTTAGGGAAAAAGTATACAGAGATGAGAAGGAAGAGGGTGACCTAACAGTCTGGTAGAGAAATAGGAGAAACAAGCAAAGGAGACTAAGGCAAAACCAGATGGTGGGAGGAAAACTTCTATCACAGAAGCCAACAAAAGAAAGTGAGGGAGTGATCAACTAGGTTGAAAGCAGCTGGGAGGTCAAGTAGGAAGGAAATGGTAAAGAAATGAATAGCTGGGGGGCAACTTGGGGTCAAAGAGGGGTGTACATCCCTAAATGCTATAATTTTACCTTTTTGGTACATGTCTTTTAAGTCTCTTTTAATCCATAAATTCCCAAAGAGGGGCTCTTTTAAAAATGGAAGATAGAGAGCATATTTGCACGTCAATGGAGATGGTCCAGCAGAGAAAAAGGGAGAGGCGAGCTACAGAAGGGAAGTCTTTGAGGGAATGTGCTTCAGAGAATAAGCAGAAGAGAAGGCCTGTGATAGGAACCAGGGACACTCTCATAATGGGAAGGAGAGCAGAGGACGTGGCTAACCTGACTCACCGGTCAGGCAGGTTGGTGGGGGAAGGTGGCGGTCTTCATGAAAAAGGAGGTGAGGCCACCAGCAGCTTCCTCCATCACTGACACCCACTGCAAGATAAACAATCGCCAGGCCCCCTAAGCCCCTCCGCCTCCTGTTGTCAGTGGACACTGCCCTGAGGGTGCCACTTTCCTTGTAGCTTTCTAAGGGAAGGATGCCAATAACCTCCCACTCTGCCCCACACACATGCCACATGGGAGTGGAGTGGGCACCCCCAACCCTTCTCCTTCCAAGACATTCAGTTTTCTCCTTCTCAGTGCAAACAAGCAAACACAAAACCCCAGTGTCTGGTACAGTTCTCGGCACATCACAGATATTCAGTAAATATTTGTTTAAAGAAACAAACCAACCCTGCCCTTTTGAGCTCAGTCCCTGTCACCTACTAAACTCTTCTCCCTGCAGTCACTCAGGCTCCTCTTGGACACAGGCTGCTTCTCCATGCTGACTGCTGCCAGCATCCTAGGGCTTCACTCTGGTTTTGCAATTTGGTATACTCAAACTCAAAGAAATTACTCTCTAATCCTCTCCGGTCACCCACTGTTTAGGACCACACGTACGACCCGTCGGAACTTTCCTTCCCTTCCTCGGGCGGAGTTTCAGTGGAAACTGAAGGCGTGCGAATTTCTTCGCTCCCTTAACTTCCGGTCTACTCTGACCATGTGGAACAGTGCCCCCTAGTGGGCAATCATTGCATACGCATTCTCTACATTTGGAGTTATAGGAAGACTATTTTGAATCGCCTGGTTAAAAAAATAATAATACATTCATTCAACAGACATTTTTTTGTGCGCACCTGTTATAAGTCTGGTATATCTGAAATTACCTTGAGGCACGTAGTTTCTTTGTTATCACATGATCCTATAACAAACCAAATGCAGTCACAGAGTCACGTTCCCACTGCCTCTTCCACACTGTTAGTTGTTACTGAATACATGCAGAAGGACTCTAACTTAGGCCGATATTGGAAGAAGCTGTGGCCAGTTACAACTCTGGAGGACTTCATCAGCATAAGAGGTTTTGTTTTGGTCGGGTGCAGTGGCTTGTGCTTGTGATCCCAGCACTTTGGGATGTGGAGGCAGGAGGATCACTTGAGCCCAGGAGTTTGAGGGCAGCCTGGGCAACATAGGGAGACCCCATCTTTACAAAGAATTAACTGGGCATGGTGATCTGTGCCTGTAGTCCCAGCTACTTGGGAGGCTTAGGCGGGAGGATGACTTGAGCCTAGGAGGTCGAGGCTGGAGTGAGCCATGACTGTGCTACTGTGCTCCAGCCTGGACAACAGGGTGAAACCCTGCCTCAAAAAAGAAATAAGATTTTTTTTTCACAGACTTCTACTGAGCACCCATTATGTTCCAGGACTTGAGTTGGAAAAAGATGAATCAGATGCAGTCCCTCCCTGGAGTTGCTCAGAGGTCTGGAGGAGAAAGGCATAGAGGCGAGTAATCACTAATGCAGGGCATATGTGCAGTACTCACTCGCTCACTCACTCACTCAGCAAACATGCAATGAGGACCTAACATGCTGGGGACTGTGCTGAGGATATAAGGATAAAAGCCATGACGGCTGAGCTGAAGTTGCACACAGTCTATGTAAGGGGAAGGTACCATTTTAGAGAACAGCGCTCTGGCGGAGGGGGGTTAAAGGAGGGGAGGCGGGGGCAGGGGTGGTTCAAAGGAAGAAGGGCTGACATTTGGGCAGGGGTTGAAGGCAGGGTCAGGGAAGGGCTTAGAGAGTCAATGCTTAAGCTGAGAAGTGATGGATGGATGAGGAGGAGTGGGCAAGTTTGCCACACAGAGGTGAGGTGGGGAGAGGAAGGTGTCGGTGCTACCCAATCTAGTCTTTGGGATTGTTTGATTAAGCTTCCTAACATGATTCTACTACCAGGTCATCCCCTTGCTCCAATGCCAGTGACAACCCTCTGGTGCAGGGTCTGACTATTACTTAGGTCCCTGTACCACTCTACCCCTTCACTGGCAATTCCTCTCCAGCCAGGACACTCTGCTCCAGCTGCTAACAGATTTTAGCATAGCATTATTTCTCAACGTACAAGGCCCACATATGCACCCAGACCTTGCAGGGGTCAAAAAATACAAAACCGACAATGTTGCTGAAGGAATAATATGCCTGACATTCAGTTTAAGCAGTGCTGCTCAAAAATAACCTAGGTTGGAAGTGGCCTCCAGAGCTTTGTTGATCTTCCCCAGGATCTCACTTGCGTACCTGAACCTCAGTGCCTGGCTGCTCCTTATGCGCTCCTCCCCAGGCTTCCTGAACCTAGGGCTCAGCCTGTCATCCTGGACACAGGAGTCCCTATACTGATGCCCAGACCATTCCTGCTTACTGGGCCTGTCTGTCCCAGTCTCCTGGGCCCCGCCCACTCCGACATCCATACGCTGCTTCATTCTCCTCACCAGGAGAATGAATCCTCACCAGGCAGTCCCCTGTGCTGTCCATACTCTCTTCCTGGGGCTATGTACCCAGCTGGGCCAGCACATTCTTATTTTGTCATTTGCACCACCCCAAATGCCTCCTAATTGGCCTCCAGCCTCAAGTGGCTCCCTGTGGCTCTGGCCCACCTGGCATAGGACCACCCAGGCCATCTTCGGAGGCACTGCACTCCCTCAACCCTCACCTGTGCACAGCTCACTTTTCAGTGGCTCCATGCTGCATCCTGGAGAGACTGCCACCTACCTACATGGCATTCAAGGTGCCCCTCCATTGCTCCTAGCCTACCTTTCCCAGACATAGACCTTTACCATCCCTTCTCTAAATGACCTACCCATTATTCCCAGGACACACCTTGTACTTCCCTGTCTGCCTTCCTTTCTACCATTCCCATTTCCAGAACGAACTCCTCTCCTCCTTTTGACCTTCCCAAATCCTCCCTATTCTCCACGGCTCAGTTCAAACACCACCGTCTTGGTGAACCCTTCCTTAATCTCCTCCTGTTGAAAATAGAATCTCCTTCCTCTGAACCACTATAGGGAAAGGGAAGGAAATTACATCATTTAATTATTTGCCATGGGCTATATGTTAAAAGCATAAACTTTAGAGTCAGGCAGATCCGGCTAGAATCCAATAGCTGTGTAGCCTTGGGAAGCATACTTAATCTCTCTGTGTTTTATTGTTGTATCTTGAAAAACATAAAAATACGTATCTTTACCATTCATTCATGGAAACATTTGAATACCTAATATGTACCAGGCTTTGTACTCTTATGGTTATTTTGTTGTTATTGCTCTTGTTTTGTTGTTTTTTTTTTTTTGAGACAGAATCTTGCTCTGTTACCCAGGCTGGAGTGCAGTGGCGAGATCTCGGCTCAATGCAACCTCTGCCTCCTGGGTTCAAGCGATTTTCATGCCTCAGCCACTCAAGTAGCTGGGATTATGGGCACACGCCACCACCCCTGGCTAATTTTTTTGTATTCTTAGTAGAGACGGAGTTTTGCTGTGTTGGCCAGGCTGGTCTCAAACTCCTGACCTCAGGTGATCCACCTGCCTCGGCCTCCCAAAATGATGGAATTACAGGCGTGAGCCACCATGCCTGGCCTCTTATGGTTATTTTGAGAGTAAATGAGGTGATGTATGGAAAGTGGCTGGCACATAGAAGTTCTCAATAAATAGGCTGGGTGCGGTGGCTCATGCCTGTAATCCCAGCACTCTGGGAGGCCGAGGCGGGTGGATCACGAGGTCAGGAGATCGAGACCATCCTGGCTAACGTGGTGAAACCCCATCTCCACTAAAAAATACAAAAAATTAGCCGGGCGTGGTGACAGGTGCCTGTAGTCCCAGCTACTTGGGAGGCTGAGGCAGGAGAATGGCGTGAACCCGGGAGGCGGAGCTTGCAGTGAGCTGAAATTGCGCCACTGCACTCCAGCCTGGGTGACAGAGCGAGACTCCGTCTCAAAAAAAAAAAAAAAAGTTCCCAATAAATAAAAACTCCTGGCCGGGTGTGGTGGCTCATGCCTGTAATCCCAGCACTTTGGGAGGCTGAGGTGAGAGGATCCCTTGAGGCCTGGAGTTCAAGACCAGCCTGGGCAACATAGTGAGACCTCATTTCTGCAAAAAATTAAAAAGTTAGATGGATGTAGTAGTGCACACCTGTGGTCCCAGCTACTTGGGAGGTTGAGGAGGGAGAATCTCTTGAGCCCAGGAGTTTGAGGCCACAGTGAGCTATGATGGTACCACTGCACTCCAGCCTGAGCAGCAAAGCAAGACCCTGCCTCAAAAAAAAAAAAAAAAAAACCCAGCAAAAACAACCAACCAAATACTACGACTATTCAGCTTAGTTTCTTAGAAGAAGAACATTCCTCAGGGTGATTT
Organism: Nomascus leucogenys; assembly: GCF_006542625.1. Classification (NCBI taxonomy): domain Eukaryota; kingdom Metazoa; phylum Chordata; class Mammalia; order Primates; family Hylobatidae; genus Nomascus; species Nomascus leucogenys. The sequence continues at coordinate 13,695,800 of NC_044392.1, read as the reverse complement.
CTGTTTAGCCAGGAAGCATCACGTAAGACTGGGAGCCAGAGCCAGCTCTGGACCCAGGCAGATTCTCGTAACCGTTCAGGCACCCTAGGCACCCTGTGGCTGACACAAGGCATAGGTGTGACTGACATTTTCTGAACCAGCGTCTTCCATCTGCCAAGGCTGTCCCAGACACTCAACATCAAGGCTCTTTGTGACTAAGAGAAAGCTTTTGAGAGCTGATATGCCTGGCTCTCGGTGCCCCCTTCTGCAATCTGGAGTAGCCTCCCTACCTTCATACTGGACTTCCAGGTGCATCGTGCCCAGCACCTTCAGCACGCGGTCCACGATGCTGGGGTGTGTGGTCCCAACGATTGGCTGACCAGACAGACAACAGCACAAGGTGGTTAGTCTTTCTTTTTTTTTTTAAAGATGGATCCCCGGCCGGGTGCGGTGGCTCACGCCTGTAATCCCAGCACTTTGGGAGGCCGAGGTGGGCGGATCACGAGGTCAGGAGATTGAGACCATCCTGGCTAACAAAGTGAAACACTGTCTCTACTAAAAATGCAAAAAATTAGCCGGGCGTGGTGCCGGGCGCCTGTAGTCCCAGCTACTCCGGAGGCTGAGGCAGGAGAATGGCGTGAATCCGGGAGGCAGAACTTGCAGTGAGCCAAGATTGCGCCACTGCACTGCAGCCCGGGCGACAGAGCCATCTCAAAAAAAAAAAAAGAAAAAAAGAAAGATAGATTCCCACTCTGTCACCCAGGTTGGAGTGCAGTGGTGCGATCTCGGCTCACTGCAACCTCTGCCTCCTGGGCTCAAAACGATTCTTCTGCTTCAGCCTCTGAGTAGCTGGGATTACAGGTGCCCACCACCACACCCAGCTAATTTTTCTTTTTTTTTTTTTAGTAGAGATGGGGTTTCACCATGTTGACCAGGCTGGTCTCGAACTCTTGACCTCAAGTGATCCACCCGTTTCAGCCTCCCAAAGTGCTGGGATTACAGGCATGAGCCACTGTGCCCGCCCAAGGTAGCTAGTCTTTAGATCTTGTCTACCTGTTAGAAAGGAAACGCAGACTTCCAAACAGCCAGGTGCCTGGGTGAATGGGGGAGAGGGAGGGAGGGCAGTGGTGAGTCACTGGGCCTTGGCTGAGGCTGCCACTGAACTCTCTAGCTCAGGAGGCATTAAATGAGGCTACCTGCTAGAGGTGCAGGAACAAGGCCGGCTACTCTGATTGTGGGAGAGAGGACACAGGGCAAGGAGAATGGAACTCATCCAAGATCCTAAAATCTTCTCTTCCTCAGGAACCTCATCCCATCAGACAGCCCCTTTTCTCCTCTCTCCTCAAACTTTACCCATGCATTGGTTCTTTCTTTTAGCATTAAACATCCTCAAGCTCATCCATATTTAACAACATCGTCCTTCAACTCTGTCTTCTCCTTTGCTATTGCTCTTTTTTCCCTTTACATCTAAGCTTCCCAAGAGAAGCCACTTCTTCATCCCCTATTCATCCTTTGACAGGCTGCTGCGATTTAATTTTTCCTGCCATAGACAGTCTCCTAATTCACCAAAACTTTTCCTGCTGGGACTATCTTTCTATTCTACCTTTACTGAATGCCTTTGTTGCATCTGACCCCAGCTGATCATGTCCTCCTTACGGAAACTCTTTTCCCTTGATTTTCCAACCCTATTTTTCTTCTATCACTGTCACTGCCCTTTTTTTTTCTTTTCTCTTCTTTCTTTTTTTTTTTTTTTGAGATGGAGTCTCGCTGTGTCTCCAGGCTGGAGTGCAGTGGCGCAATCTTGGCTCACTGCAACCTCCGCCTCCTTGGTTCAAGCAATTCTCCTGCCTCAGCCTCCCGAGTAGCTGGGATTACAGGCACACACCACCACGCCCAACTAATTTTTGTATGTTTAGTAGAGACAGGGTTTCACCATGCTGGCCAGGCTGATCTTGAACTCCTGAACTAATGATCCGCCCGCCTCGGCCTCCCAAAGTGCTGGGATTACAGGCGTAAGCCACTGCGCCCGGCCCTGTCATTGCCCTTTTTCGAAGAGGCAGAGTGGTATGTGGAAAGAATAAGTACTTAGGAGAGGGTTGATTTAAATTCTCGCTTAGTAAACACCTTTTACTTAGCATGTGGCCTTGGATAAGTCACCTAACACACTTTCTTGAGCTCAGTTCCACCATCTTTGAAAAAGGGAGAATAGTATCTGCCTCCATTAGCTATAGTGAAGACTGAGAGAGAGAGTGTAGATAAGCCCCTAACACAGTGGCTGGCATGTATGAGGCACTTAATAACTGGGAACTGTGGAAATAAGATAATAATGATAATCTGATCTGTTTTTAAAATTGTTTTAGAGACAGGGTCTCACTCCATCACTCAGGCTGGAGTGCAGTGGTGCCATCATAGCTCATTGCAGCCTCGAACTCCTGGGCTCAAGTGATCCTCCCACCACAGCCTCCAGAGCAGCTGGGACTATAGGCACATGCCACCACAGCCAGTTATTATTATTTTTGAATTTGCCTTTTTTTTTTTGAGACGAGTCTCACTTTTTTGCCCAGGGAGTACAGTGGCATGATCTTGGCTCACTGTAACCTCTGCCTCTCAGGCTAAGCGATCCTCTGAACTCAGCCTCCCAAGTAGCTGGGATTACAGGTGTGTACCACCACGCCCAGCTAATTTTTGTATTTTTAGTAGAGACGGGGTTTCATCATGTTGGCCAGGCTGATCTCAAACTCCTGACCTCAAGTGATCCGCCCGCTGCAGTCTCCCAAAGTGCTGGGATTACAGGCCTGAGCCACTGCACCTGGCCTGATGGTTCATCTTAAAGCCACTTTTTAAGCCTCTATCCCCTCTTTACTAGGCACAATGTCTTCATATGCTCACCATGCCCCAAATTCGGTTTCACCTGCATCCGAGGGTACTGTCTGAGAGAAGGGCAAAAGCCAACAAGAAAAAAAAAAGCCTTCCCCAGCACTGGAGATCTGGCCTCTTCACTTACATGCTGTCTACAAATGCACCATTATTCTTTCCCTATCAAATCGACTCCTTTAATCTTTTCTACAGCCCTTTCATCATCCTTGTTGCTTGTCTCAACCACTTTTAAGTCTGCCAACATCTTTCTGATTCTTAAGTAAACAGGACAGATCACTCTGCTGGGAGGCATGAACTCTCTGCCCTACCTTGGCCTTCTGGAAGTAACGCTGATTGAACAACAGACATGCAGTGGGAGGCTGAGCTCCGTTTCTCATGCCCGTGTGGAGTGCAGCTGCGGAAGGTAATTGTAAGATTATTGCATCTGAATCAGAACCACAGGAGCATGCAGCCTTGGCTCACCTGGGCAGTCCTGAGAGTCTGCAGGGACAGCTGCTGGGCTTTGGGGGACTCGCAGGGCAGCAAAGCTATTAGACCTTTATACACTTGATTTTGGTACTTGGGATTGCCGTGGACCAGAGAATCCAACAGAACCTGCACTTCCTCCTGGGTCTCCTCGGACTTAGACTTTGCCAAAAATTCTGCTATGGATCGTACACCTGAGCAAAGAAGAGAGGAAATGCTAAATTGGAAGGGATTTATGAAAATAATCCTCACTCAAGATTACATAATATGAATAGGATTAAGAGCTCTTCAACCAAGCCTGTTCAACCAAAGCAAAATTGAGGCTTGGTTCTGATGTTGCATCACTGTCTTGTTTACCTTAGAGCTATGTGGCTGGAGGACTTTGTTTCAGCATAGGCATGTCAAAATCTGTGTTTTAAAGTTTAAAATGGCTCTGCACAATTTACAAATAAAACATGCATTTTTTTATTGCTATATGATAACACTTGTTTGTGTTTTTTTTTTTTGTTTTTTTTTTTGAGATGGAGTCTCTCTCTGTTGCCCAGGCTGGAGTGCAGTGGTGTGATCTCGGCTCACTGCAACCTCTGCCTCCCGGGTTCAAGCAATTCTCCTGCCTCAGCCACCCAAGTAGTTGGGATTACAGGCGTGTGCCACCAGGCTCGGCTAATTTTTGTATTTTTAACAGAGACGGGGTTTCACCGTGTTAGCCAGCATGGTCTCGATCTCCTGACCTCGTGATCCACCTGCCTTGGCCTCCCAAAGTGTTGGGATTACAGGCGTGAGCCATGGCGCCTGGCCATGATAACACTTGTATAGCACTCAGCAGTTTGCAAAATGGTTTTATAAATACTAACTCACTTAATCCCAGAAACCATACCGAGAGGAAGGTGTTACTCCCACTTTATGGATGAAGACACCGAGGCTTTGAGAGGCCGTGGGGTAGATAGGCAGGAGAATCTTGATGAGAATGCAGGGTGGGAAGTGCTTTGAAAAAGGGGGATGTGGGTCGGGTGTGGTGGCTCACGTCTGTAATCTCAGCACTATGGGAGGCCGAGGCAGGTGGATGGCTTGAGTTCAGGAGTTCGAGACCAGCCTGGTCAACATGGTGAAACCCTGTCTGTATTAAAAATACAAAAATTAGCTGGGTCTGGTGGCACACGCCTGTAGTCCCAGTTACTGCGGAGGCTGAGGCAGGAGAATCGCTTGAACCCGGGAGGCACCGAGACTGTGCCACTGCACTCCAGCCTGGGCTATAGAGCGAGACTCTAACTCAAAAAAAAAAAGAAAAAAGAAAAAGAAAAAGGGAGATGGGGGGATGGTATCTCTTTTACATGCCTCACTTGGAGCACTTCATAGATTATATTAAAATTATTGAGCCAAGTGTGACGGCTCATGCCTGTAATTCTAGCACTTTGGGAGGCCAAGGTGGGTGGATCGCTTGAGCTCATGAGTTCGAGACCAGCCATGGCTAACATGGCAAAACCCCGTCTCTACTAAAAATAACAAAAATTAGCCAGGCATGGTGGCACATGCCTGTAATTCCAGCTACTTGGGAGGCTAAGGCATGAGAATTGCTTGAACCTAGGAGGCAGAGGTTGCAGTGAGCCGATATTGCGCCACTGCACTCCAGCCTGGGCGATAGAGTGAGACTCCGTCTCAAAAAAGAAAAAGAAAAAAACTAGATTATTTACTTTTCTCACCAGACTCTAAACTCTCTGAGGACAGGAACTATATTGTATTCATTTTTGTATCCCTAGCATCTGGCACATATCTAGCACACAGTATTCAATAATTTTATTTCAATTTTCTTTTATTTTATTTCCTTTTTTTGTTCTTTTGAGACGGAGTCTTGCTCTGTAGCCCAGGCTGGAGTGCAATGGTGCGATCTCGGCTCACTGCAACGTCCACCTCCCAGGTTCAAGCGATTCTCCCGCCTCAGCCTCCCAAGTAGCTGCCATTACAGGTGCGTGCCACCACGCGTTTGAATTTTTTTTGTATTTTTAGTAGAGACGGGGTTTCACTGTGTTAGCCAGGATAGTCTTGATCTCCTGACCTCGTGATCCAACTGCCTCTGCCTCCCAAAGTGCTGGGATTACAGGAGTGAGCCACCGCGCCTGGCCTAATTTTTGTATTTTTAGTAGAGAGGGGGTTTTGCCATGTTGGCCAGGCTGGTTTCAAATTCCTAACCTCAGGTGATCCAACCACCTTGGACTCCCAAAGTGCTGGGATTACAGGTGTGAACCAGTGCGTCTGGCCTTCAATTTTATTTCTTGAGTTATTCATAATTCAATTTCTTTCTTTCTTTTTTTTTTTTTTTGAGATGGAGTTTCACTTTTGTTGCCCAGGCTGGAGTGCAATGGCACAATCTCAACTCATCACAACCTCTGCCTCCTGTGTTCAAGCGATTCCCCTGCCTCAGCCTCCCAAGTAGCTGGGATTACAGGCCCCTGCCACTGCACCAGGCTAATTTTTTTGTATTTTTAGTAGCGACGGGGTTTCTCCATGTTGGTCAGGCTGGTCTCAAACTCCCAACCTCAGGTGATCTTCCCGCTTTGGCCTCCCAAAATGCTGGGATTACAGGTGTGAGCCACCGCGCCTGGCCTCATAACTCAATTTCACAAAAGATATTGGGCCACAGCTCAACAAATCTTTGAATGGATGCCTGAAAGAGGATATATTTAAAAAGGAGAAGTATTTCTAAAACCACTACTGAAAAATGTGAGCAAATGATGAATCAGGAGAATCATAAATCTGGGTCTTCCAGTGGTGACATGGACAGGAGCACAAAAAGCTTCCTGTTCAACCAGTTCCATGATGTGTTTTTCCTAGAGCAGTGGTGGGTTCTGCCACCATTTCATTCAGGCCCCTAGGGAGACACATCTTGTCACACACAGTACCCACCATAGCTTTCACAAATAAGCTCCTTGTATGTCCTGCCAGAGTTCGCAATAACCTGAAGTAGTTTGACAGATTCCTTCTTGGCCTCCTCCTTGATCTTCTCCAGCCCAAGTATTTCCAAGAGTGTTAGGACACCTCCAACCTCAAGAAATTCTATAAGGTACCGATTACTGTCCAGAGGGATAGAAAAGTAGAAATAAAACTCTTGTCAAGTTCCTTTGCACTGAGCTTTCAAAGAGATCCCAAGGTCCCCTCTTCACATACTTTGCCCTCCTATCCAGGAAATGTCCATAGGTAAAGTGACACAAGAGTGTGGAAATTCTTCCTTCCAGCAGGAAAGACTGGAATTACATACTAGGGACAGTTCTTGGTTTTGCCATTCCAGCATCTCTTCTCCTTCTTCTTGTAAATACCACCTCAACTGTCACTTGGGGAATCAGCTCTCTGCCACTCATGGGCCATGTAGTTTTGGTGGGGTGAGGAGGTGACGGTATGTCACCCTTCTGACTGCAGAAGTTTGTTTGGGGCTGGGCATGGGATCTAAATTGGTCCAATGAGGCTCAAAGCCTGGGACTTTCTTGGGAAGCTGTGGAAAGGATCTGCTCTGTTTTTGGTATGTCTAGAACTCCTGAGGACCATGGCATATGGAGGTCTATGAACACAGAGGAGAAGAGACAGAAATGGGGGAAAAGACAGAGAAGGAGGCCAAGTACTGATGACATTCAGCCCTGGATCTAGTTAGGGCTGAAATATATATTTCTACCCTCTGGGTTTTTCCAGTTAAGTGAGCCACTGATTTTCCTTTTTCTGAGTCCAGTATGAGTTGGTTTTCTGTAATTCACAATGGAGAGGGTGCTGACTAGTTCACTGCAGAGCAAGGGATGGGGAGCAACTAGAGCAGGATCCCGGTGGACATTACCTCTGGGCCCACCCCAAGAGCTACAAGGAACCCACTGCTAACAGGAATCCGTGGCCCTGGGTGGTGTGAATGCCAAGGACATCATGAGCCTGAGATGCCACTGAGACACCCAGAATCACGCTAGAACAGAACTCACCTGCTTACAGCTGATAAGAAGATGCCAATGGACCTGAGAAGCTTTTCTAAACATGAGTCAGTCATATAGCTGTATGACACGTTAAAGAGTGAGTTTCAGGGTGGTTTTTCACACAGAAGCCAGAGCCCGTGCCTGATCTCTGGTACCACCCAGGGCCCAGGGTGGCCAAGTAGCTGAACTGTGCCTCTTTACCCTGAGAGGAGCTACCAGCTGAAGGGGAAGTGGCAGTACACACAGGGTTGGGGGAAGAGGGTGCTGGCTGTTCACTGTTCTCCAGGAAGCTCCTCTGTGGCAGTTCAGCCACCTTGGCTCTTACAGGCTTTCTAGGGAACAAGGAGGCTCTGATGAATTAAGGGTCCCTGGAGAAGGCTGGGGGTCAATATCTCAAACCTCTCTAAGCCATGCCCATTGCATCCTTGGTCTCAGCATAGTTCATGACTTTGTGCCTCATTCTTAGATTTCCCTAAAAAGAACCAGCTTCATCATTGATTCTCAATTTTTGTACTTGTTCAAAGTTTTACACTGGAGGTCACTATCCTTATGAAGAATTGGCTTCCTAACAAGAATAATAGGAGATGGTGGAAAAATTAAACTCTGATTTAAAACAACCTCAGTATTTAATGTTATTTTTTAATGTGAGTCTTTGCAAAAAGCCTCATTATAATAAAGTACCCAAAGCACGCATCAGCTCAGATACAAGGTATGAAATCAAGCCACAACAGAAAAGGAACCAGTCAACAATTACTAGGCTCATAACACATCAGAGGCTCTTAGAACACTTAAGAAATTAGCTGAAATTATTGCAGCTCATGGAGGATGACTGAGAGCTTCCAAGGCTGATAAAGGCTAATGTAATGGGTTGGAGGTAATGGTGCTTTGTTTGGGCGGGGGGTGTGTGAAGCAAATTATCTCTGCTGCACCCTGGTTCCCAGGATGCCAATAGAAGTAGAGACAGATTGGCTCATTAGGAAAGGCTCTTTACTGCAAAAATAGTGTTTGCCCTGGAGCCAGGCTCCCCTGCCTGTTGCTGCCATAGCTGGGGCCAGGCAGCAGCCCACATGGTGGTCTTATTATTCCTACATTGTCCCCACCCTGCTCTCTCAACCTCTGCCCCTCTTCCTGCCTCAGTGCATTCTCTACTTTTTCTTCAGGCTAGGCTGACCAACTTTTGTTTTTGTCACCTTCTGTTTCCTCTGTCCTGAGCTAGTCTTTTTTTTTTTTTTTTTTTTTTGAGATAGGGTCTCACTCTGTTGCCCAGGCTGGAGCACAGTGGTGCAATCACAGCTCACTGTAGCCTTGAACTCCTGGGCTCAAGCAATCCTCCTGTCTCAGTCTCCTGAGTAGCCGGGACTACAGGCACGTGGCACCATGCCCAGCTATTTTTTTTCTGTATTTTTTTTTTTTTTTGAGATGGAGTCTCGCTCTGTCACCCAGGCTGGAGTGCGGTGGCGCAATCTCGGCTCACTGCAAGCTCCGCCTCCCGGGTTCACGCCATTCTCCTGCCTCAGCCGCCCGAGTAGCTGGGACTACAGGCGCCCGCCACCATGCCCGGCTAATTTTTTGTATTTTTTAGTAGAGACAGGGTTTCACCATGTTAGCCAGGATGGCCTCGATCTCCTGACCTCGTGATCCACCCGCCTCGGCCTCCCAAAGTGCTGGGATTACAAGCGTGAGCCACCGCGCCCAGCCTTTTCTGTATTTTTTGTAGAGGAATGGGTCTCACTATGTTGCCCAGACTGGTTTCGAACTCCTGAATTCAAGCAATCCTCCTGCTTCAGCCTTCCAAAGTGTTGGGATTGCAGGCATGAGCCACTATGCCAGCTTTATTTTTTGTTTTTTTCTTCCTTTTTGTGGAGAATGGAGTTTTGCTATGTTGCCTGGGCTGGTTTTGAGCTCCTGGGCTCGAGCGATCCTCCTGCCTCTGCCTCCCTTAAGTATTGAGATTACTGGTGTGAGCCACCACCCCCAGCTAGTCTTGTTCTCATAGTCACTCACTATACATATTTCTGGTCTATTATTTCCAGGAATTAGTTCCAGAACACATTGTTTGATCCTGGATCTAGAGAACATGGGATGAAGGAGCAATGTTGGGGCCACAAGGTCAGCAGTAGCTAACAAGTACCAGCTCCTATTGTGTGCGGGGCACTGTGCTCACTGCTTTGCTTGCATTGTCTCATAGCATCCTCGCCATGGCCCTCCAGTGGGTGCTATTAGCATTTCCATTACTTCCTGAGTAACATGAGGTAACAATCTCAGGTCAATAACTTGTCCAAGGTTCCACAGTGAACTGCTGAAACCTGGATTTGAACCTAGGCAGTCTGACTATGATTCTAACTCTTACTGTTAGGCCTTCTGGCTTGTAGACAAATGGAGGGAGGGGGCTTTGCATATGCACTCCCAGTGTGGTGTCGCAGGTGGAGCTGTGGTCCGCACGGTCCACTGAGTAGGAGACACGATGGCGTATAGGCTTTCGAACAGACACCCGGTTCTAACCTTATCTCTACCATTTGCTAGTAAATTACTCAATCTTTTCAAGGCTCATCTTTCTTATCTATAAAATGGAATAATACCAATCACCTATTAGGCTGGGTGTTAGGCCCAAATGACATAATATTTGTACAGTATATATCTCAGTGCCTAGAACATAAAGACTCAATAGGCTGGGCCCAGTGGTTCACATCTGTAATCCCAGCACTTTGGGATCCCAGCACTGAGGAGGGGGAATCACTTGAGGTCAGGAGTTCAAGACCAGCCTGGACAACATGGTGAAACCCCGTCTCTACTAAAAATATAAAAATTAGCTGGGCATGGTGGCGCACGCCTGTAATCCCAGCTACTCGGGAGGCTGAGGCAGGAGAATTGCTTGAACCTGGGAGGTGGATGTTGCAGTGAGCCGAGATTGCACCACTGCACTCCAGCCTGGGCAATAGAGTGAGACTCTGTCTCAAAAAAAAAAAAAAAAAAAAGAAAAAAACTCAATAAATGGTAACTAATTTTATCATTTAATATATAAATCCTTAGTTTTACTGATCTATTCTGGAAGTCCAAGTTTGAAAAAAGGGTTTAGGCTTATTGGGACTATGTGGTAGTCAATTTTGCAAAAAATAATGATGCTATGATGCTATTATATTGACTTGTTTTCCTCTAAAATCCACCATAACTGGAGGGCTGAGTAGGAGAAGTGGGTTTGCTAATTCAAAACACTGTTATCACGTCACACAGTCTATTTTATCTGTTGTATGACAAGGCTGCAAAAAGTTAGGGAATTATGAATAATTCTAGGTGTAGAACACTGAATCTACAACTGTTCAGTAAAAGCATGGTTCATTCATTTAGTAAGCACTGACTGAGTACCCACTGAATTTTAGGCACTATGATTGGCACTTGAGAAATGAAGAAGAATGATGTAATGCCTAATGTAATAAGTGCAATGACCAAGTAAGAAAAGCACAGAATGCCCAGACACACTGACATTTAAGTGGGGGATTGGAGTGGGAGAGATCCTGCAAGAGCAACTGAGAAACAGCGGGAGAAGGTAGAAGAGAGGACAGCTTAAGCAGAGGCAGTAGTCAAGCAAGGCCAGGACTAGGGTGAGTTGAGGGAGGCACTTGCTTGGGGTCTGAAATTAAAAGGGGCACCAAAAAACTCAGTAATCAAATAATACTTCAATGCACTATTTAAAATAATCAAATTAATATAAAAAGTCCATGGTGGGCCAGACATGGTAGCTCACACTTATAATCCCAGCACTTTGAGAGGTCAAGGTGGGAGGGTCGCTTGAGCCCAGGAGTTTGAGACGAGCCTGGGAAACAGCAACAGCAAGATCCTGTCTCTACAGAAACATAATAAAATTAGTTGGGGGTGTGGTGGTGCATGCCTATAGTCCCAGCCACTTGGGAGGTTGAGGTGGGAGGATGGCTTGAGCCTGGGAGGTTGAGGCTGCAGAGCTGTGATGGCACCACTGTACTCCAGCCTGGGTGACAGAGTGAGAGTGAGACTCTGTCTCAAACAACAACAACAACAAATCCATGATGAGATGAATAAGACATCACAGTGTTAAATAGACAGGATCTGACCCTGCACCTGTATGACCCTGCCTTACTCATCTCACCCTGTGGCCAAATGGAAAATATTGTCCAGTAAGACAAGGAAGGAAAAAGGAACTCTAGATTTGGCAACAAAGCTAGGGACTTGGTGAGGTTAGTGTCATGAGTTGTGGGGACAGGAGCCAGGTTATAGGCAGCAATGTTTCTCAAAGCATAACCCGTGGACCACTGGCACTAGAGCCACACAGAGTACTTGTTAGAAATAAGGGTCCAGGGTTCCACCCTCAATCTACTAAAGCAGAACCTTGGGAGTGCGGGTGGATAGGTAACTGGTTATCTGCATTTTAAACCTCTTTTATGCACAATAATATCTGAGAACAGACTGGGTGTGGTGGCTCACACCTGTAGTCCCAGCACTTTGGGAGGCTAAGGTGGGAAGATCGCATGAGGCCAGGAGTTTGAGACCAGCTTGGGCAACATAGCAAGACCCCACCCATGTCTACAAAAATTTTAAAAACAGAAAAATTAGCTGAGTGTGGTGGTGCACGCCTATAGTCCTATCTGCTTGGGAGGCTGAGGTGAGAGGATCCTTTGAGTCTCCAGGAGTTTGGGGCTGCAGTGAGCTGTGATTGCGCTGCTGTACTCCAGCCTGGGCAACAGAGGAAGACCCTGTCTCAAACAAACAAACAAAAAAAGAACATTTGGGTAAACCTACAGATGTATTCCATCGTTATTCCCTGTGTTACAGGTCTGAGTCTGAAAAATAATTTTATCAATAACTTAAATGTAAGCAAGAGAGCAGTGTTTACTTAAACCTTTAATTCTGCCCAGCTGCAGATGCTGGGTCATTCATTCCTCTACTCAGCAAACATGTGCCAGGCGTTGTGCTACATGTTAGAAATACAGAGATAAGTAGAACAGATGCGATTCTTGCCCACAGAGATCTTAAAATCCAGTGGGGGGAAAGAGAGATAATAAGCAGGTAATAACAATAAAATGTTATGATTATTAAGGCAGAGGAAGTCTATGAATATATATAAGAAGGGAACCTAAGCTAGCCTGGGACTCAGAAATGGGCTTCCTGAGAAAGTGATGTTTAAATTGAGACCTGAATAATAGAGTAGGAGTTGGTCAAATAAGGAGGGAGTTTATTTATTTATTTTTATAGAGATGAGGTCTTGCTCTGTCCCCAGGATAGAACACAGCGGTGTGATCATAGCTCACTGCAGCTTCAAACTCCAAGGCCTAAGTGATCCTCCCTCCTCAGCCTCCCAAGTAGCTGGGATTATAGGTGTAAGCCACTGTGCATGGGTCAAGGAGGGGGTTTAGAGAAGGCGAGAGGGTTCAGGCAAGGAGAGAAATATACAATAAAAGGGTCTGAGATAAATCCGTAGTGCCATGGGCACACAGAGCAGGAATATCCTCAAATCCACCTATAACTTGAACTATCACCTTGATGGTGACCAAATCTGTTTTTAGCCTTGACCTGCCTCCAGGGATCCTAAGCACAGACATCTCAAACTCAACATGTCCCAAAACAAGCTTATCTACCCTCAAACTTACTCCTCTTCTTATGTTCTCTTCCACATAATGGCACCCTATTCCCCTAGTTTACTAAGCCAGATATGTGACACTCATCTTGTGGCATATGAGTGAAGATGGATATATGGGTATGGAATAGTTGGATATATAGGTATGGAACTCAGATTCAAGAGAGAAATTTGGGCAGGGATACTTATTTGAAAGCCCTCATACAAGAGTGGTGTTGAATCTTGACAATGAACTAGTCCCTCAGGGAGAATCTGAGAGTGAGTAGAGAAGAGGGACAAGGATGGAATCCCAAGGAACAGCATTTAAGGGGTGGCTGAAGAAGCGCAGGAAATGCATAGAAACCAAGATAATCGGTATCAGAGAAACCAGGAGTGTTTTGAGAAGTGGGAAAGATTGATTGACAAATGCCACTGAGAGGTCACCTATAAGGAGATGCAGTCCCTGGGTTTTGCAACTGGAAAAACGTGGGTAACCTTAGCAAGACCTGCATCAGTAGAGTGGGAGGCACCGAAGTCAGATGGCAGCAAGTGGAGAAAAGGGAGGAGAGGAAGCAGAGACAGGGAGACTCAACAACCTTTATTTTTATAATTTTTTAAAAATGTTTTGAGATGGAGTCTGTCTCTGTGGCCCAGGCTGGAGTGCAATGGCACGATCTTGGCTCACTGCAACCTCCGCCTCCCAGGTTCAAACAATTCTCCTGCCTCAGCCTCCCGGGTAGCTGGGATTACAGGCATGTGCCACCATGCCCAGCTAAATTTTGCATTTGTAGTAGAGATGGGGTTTCCCATGTTGGCCAGGCTGGTCTCAAAATCTGCCCACCTCGGCCTCTCAAAGTGTTGGGATTACAGGCGTGAGTCACCACGCTCGGCCCCTCAACAACCTTTTCAAGAAGCTTCATTGGGCACGGTGGCTCATGCCTGTACTCCCAGCACTTTGAGGTCAGGAGTTTGAGACCAGCCTGGCCAACATGGTGAAACCCTGTCTCTACTAAAAATACAAAAATTAGCCAGGTGTGGTGGTACATGGCTGTAGTCTCAGCTACTCGGGAGGCTGAGGCAGGAGAATCGCTTGAACTGGGGAGGTGGAGGTTGCGGTGAGCTGAGATTGTGCCATTGCACTCCAGCCTGGGCCACAGGGAGAGACTCTGTTTCAAACAAACAAACAAAGAAACAAACAAACAAAAGAAGCTTCACCATGAAGGGCAGAAACTGGGATTGGGTGGAATATAGATTTGAAACAGGGATTCAATTTTATTTTTTAAAGTAGAAGAGATTTCAGCATATATAAATGCTGAGAAAACGCTGGTTATGAGGCAAAGGTGAAAGCTATAGGAGAGAAAGAATAAGGAGATAGGAAGGGGTTCAAGTGCAGTACAAATAGAGGATTAGCCCTAGACAGGAGTTATACCTACTTCAACTCTGATGGGAGCAAAAGAGGTTAGGGGTGAGAAAGAAATATAATTATAGGTTGGGAAGACAGGAAGCTGACAGAGTTCTTGACTCTAAGGATTTTTTTTATCACTTTTTTTTTAACACCAGATGTCCTGTTCTAAAATATCAGAATCAAGAGAAAACTCCTTTGACAATCTCCTCTCCTTTCCATTTTTGAAGGTTGTCTAATTTTTTTTTTTGTTTTGAGACAGTCTCACTCTATTGCCCAGGCTGGAGTGCAGTGGCATGATCTCGGCTCACTGCAACCTCTGCCTCCCAGGTTCAAGTGATTCTCCTGCCTCAGCCTCTTGAGTAGCTGGGATTACAGGCACCTGCCACCATGGATGGCTAATTTTTGTATTTTTAGTAGAGACAGGGTTTCACCATGTTGGTTAGGCTGGTCTCGAACTCCTGACCTTGTGATCTGCCCGCCTCGGCCTCCCAAAGTGCTGGGATTACAGGAGTGAGCCACCGTGCCCGGTGGCTATTTTTTTTTTTTTTTTTCTGTTCAGCAAAGGATACGTGATTCTAAGCGAGGTGGTCAAGCGTACCAGGAACAAACTGGCTCCCTGGGAAAACTCCTGCTCCAGTTCAGGGGCAGTCTTGCCTTGGTTGGTTTCAATGAACTTGTCGAGGATGTGACTCCTTGCGACTTTGCCAGCGTTGTCCCACTCCTGTAAAAAACTTAAGAGCCTGCTAATTGCTGCCTGCTCCTTTATAGAAGTCATGATCAATCAGTCCTGAAGTTGGCTACAGAGGGAGAGAAAACAGACGGGTTACCAGAATGTTTAGAATCATGCAACTCCGGCCGGGCGCGGTGGCTCACGCCTGTAATCCCAGCACTTTGGGAGGCCGAGGCGGGCGGATCACAAGGTCAGGAGATCCAGACCATCCTGGCTAACACAGTGAAACCCCGTCTCTACTAAAAAATACAAAAAATTAGCCGGGCGAGGTGGCGGGCGCCTGTAGTCCCAGCTACTCGGGAGGCTGAGGCAGGAGAATGGCGTGAACCCCAGGGGGCGGAGCCTGCAGTGAGCCGAGATGGCGCCACTGCACTCCAGCCTGGGCGACAGCAACTCTGTCTCAAAAAAAAAAAAAAAAAAAAAAAAAAAAAATCATGCAACTCCATTATTTGTCTAGCAATCAGCTGGAGGCAGGGTGTGGCTCTATCATGCAAATGGGTGTAGTTATGCGCAAAATATACTCTAGGACTGGTCACCTGCTGCTTGAACAGGGAAGCTCTAGCTGGAGTGTAATGGGATTAAGAATATCAGTGTGCTAAATGTCTGCTCTTTTAAGAACTAAAATTTTAGCTCTTTGGCTTCTCTACTGATGCTAGCAACTAAAAGACCACAGCATCCAGCTGAGATAAAAGTGCTTGCTAAGGCCGGGCGTGGTGACTCATGCCTGTAATTCCAGCACTTTGGAAGGCCCAGGCAGGCAGATCACCTGAGGTCAGGAGTTTGAGACCAGCTTGGCCGACATGGCGAAACCCCCTCTCTACTAAACATACAAAAAATTAGCCGGGCGTGGTGGCAGGCGCCTGTAATCCCAACTCTTGGGAGGCTGAGGCAGGAGAAATCGCTTGAACCCGGGAGGCGGGTTGCAGTGAGCTGAGATCGCGCCACTGCACTCCAGCCTGGGTGACAGAGTGAGACTCTGTTAAAAACAAAAAAAAACAAAAAAAAACAAAAAACAAACAAAATCTGGGCCTCTCTTGTGGCTTACTTCATACAGGGTCAGAAGCTTGAGGTCTTGAGACATGGCCTCCGTCTTATGCCAATCACCTAAGTTAAAGTGCTCCTTAACCTTGTACCTCGGGCTTTTACACTAACTCTTAAAAACAACTTAAAAAAAAGTTAGTGGGAAGAAAAAGTTCCCATTCCATAGTTGGATTAATGGGCTGTGGTTTGTAGGAGTCTGTGTCCTTGGGAGAGTGTTTTCAGTGGGGGAGGGAAGGTTTAAGATAAACCCGTTTTCCAAAAATAGTTGTGATTGAAAGTGTTATTATCCATAACAAATGTTAGTGCTGATGGGAGAGAGGCATGTGTGATTCTTTCGTCTAACAGACAAGTGAAAGTCATATTTCACATTATCATGGGGTTTTCTGTGATTTACAGAATATTTGTGAAACATTACTTGCAGGGGCCATGATTGATATGGAGAGAACAGCTTGTGTGTAGGAGAGATGTGTATTTCATGAAGACTGTTCAACATGAAATTTACAGTCCCATAAAGTGCTTCTACATCTTCGCCAGAGATCTAGTTAAAAGGACTTTACAGTCTGAAACATCCTAAAATTGATTCTAAATTAACGTTTCCTCACATGTATTTGAGATATTGATGGGGCCCAGTTATCAGAATTTTATTAGGAAGCAATAATCTGAGGCATGCGGAGACAGACATACATACACACCAACCTCTACTACTCCCCAGAGGACATGGGATGTGTGCTTCCAGAAGGGCGTCCACGCAGCCTACAGGATGGAGATAACCAGGAAATCTAGCTGGCCTTAAGAACCAGGTGAATGACTGCAGACCAACCTGAACACAAAAGTGACGAAACCCCCTCATGGGATCCTGCATCAATCACTGTGAATGCCATTGCAGTCATAAGTCTGAGAACAACCTAGGGAGGCTGTGGCTGCCTTCAATGGCCAAAGTGACATCAAGAAAATGGGGGTGAATGACTGTTCTAGACCCCAGGGAGGTGGGGTTGAGACACCACCACTAGCTTTATCAGGCAGGAAAGCACCCTGTGCCCCTGCCCTGCCTTAAATAGACCCTTTCTAGTATCAAAACTCAATGTGCCATTAGAGATGCACCCAGCGATTCCAGGACACAAAAGGCAGGGACCTCTAAGCAGGGCACTCCACATTACGGCTCCTCAATGTTTCCTTGGACCTCAGTTTCCCCCATCTTCTTTGAAGACAGGAAAAGAAGCATCAACAAACAGCAGCTTTAAAAGTCACTGTGATGCAGCTGTAAATCTTATGTATGTGGTGAAGGCCCATCCTGTGGCTCTGTATAAGGTACCGTGGGAAATGCAAAGATGAACATGATGCTGCAGGGCCCTGGAGGAGTTCCCACTCTTGGGGGAGAGTGGAAGAACATGAGATCTGGAGTCAGACTGGGTTCAAGGCTCAGCTCCGCCACTTGCTATTTTGAAAAAAATCAAATAGTAATAGCACCTGCCTCACCTCTTGCTGCCCTCCAGTCTCTCCTCACAGAGGAGGCTACTTTAAACTCTTTTGGCTATTTCTTCTGCTGTTTACCCCTGTATTTCCAAATAACTAGCTTATACTACTTGTTATGGGCTGAACTGTGTTTTTCCCCCAAATTCCTATGTTGAAGTCCTAACCATCAGTACCTCGGGATGTGGCTGTAAATGCAGATACAGTCTTTAAAGAGGGAATTAGGTTTAAACTATGTCATTAGGGTGGGCCTTTATCCAATATGATTGGTGTCCTTATAAGAAGAGGTGATTAGGATACAGACATACACAGAGAGAAAACCAGGTGAAGACACAGGGAAAAGATGGTCATCTGCAAGCCAAGGAGAGAGGCCTCAGAGGAAATCAACCCTGTGACACCGTAATCTCAGCCTTCCAGCCTCCAGAACTGTGAGATGATGAATTTCTGTCATTTAAGTTATCTCGTCTATAACACTTTGTTATGGCAGCTCTAGCAAACTAATACACTGCTATCATTCGATGTATCAACCTTAGGCAATATTTATGTATTTATCATTCTGGCAGTTGAGGAATTAGGTCTTCATTTTTTTTCTTTTTTTTCTGAGATGAGGTCTCACTATGTTGCCCGGCCCGTAGTGCAGTGGCTATTCACAGGTACGATCATAGTAAACTGCAGCCTTAAACTCCTGGCCTCAAGCAGTCCTCCTGCCTCAGCCTCCTGAGTAGCTGGGGCTATAGGCACATGCCACCTTGCCCAGCAGAGGAATCAGTTTTATTGCATCACTCTAACTCCCATTTTTTTCTCTTTCTATCCTCCAACATTATGTCCCATACTTTATAGTTAAATCAATAGTGTTTACATTATTATTATTATTTTTTGAGATGCAGTCTCACTCTGTTGCCTAGGCTGGAGTGCAGTGGTGTGATCTTGGCTCACTGCAGCCTCTGCCTCCCAGGTTCCTGCGATTCTCCTGCCTCAGCCTCCTGAGTAGCTGGGATTAAAGGCATGTGCCACCACACCTGGCTAATTTTTGTATTTTAGTAGAGATGGGGTTTTGCTGTGCTGGCCAGGCTGGTCTCAAACTCCTGAGCTCAAGTCATCTGCCTGCCTCTGCCTCCCAAAGTGCTGGGATTACAGGCGTGAGCCACCGCGTCCGGCATGTTAACATGACTGATCAAGTAAATAAATTCTTCAAGTGGCAAACTACTATTACATTTTTTTCTTACAGTTTGGTTTTACCTGGAGTTAATAATTGTCATTTTTTTCCTATTGTTTCGTTTGAAGTACCAAGGGCTATTTCATTCCAAATGTCCCAAATATGTAATGATTATTTTTCCAAATGTTCAATCTGTAACTGATTAATTCCATCTTTTCCCTGGAAACCCCTGTCCCACAGATCTCTTTCTGCTATAGTTTAGACTGGTTGCTCACTAAGGCTGGTATGCAAATGTCCTGGGATTTCCTCTTGCCGAGTTTTTCTGACGGATGCCCATTTCCTGTCTCTCACATCTTCTTCCTTCTTTGTGTACACCCTTGTTTTGTCCCGGAAAGTCTAAAAATATCGTTTTTGACCACATGTTGCATTGGCTGGGTATATAACTCCGCGTTAGAAATAAGCTATCTGGGCCGGGTGTGGTGGCTCACGCCTGTAATCCTAGCACTTTCAGGGGCCGAGGCGGGCAGATCACGAGGTCAAGAGATCAAGACCATCCTGGCCAACATGGTGAAACCCCGTCTCTACTAAAAATACAAAAATTAGCTGGGCGTGGTGGCGTGCGCCTGTAGTCCCAGCTACTCAGGAGGCTGAGGCAGGAGAATCGCTGGAACCCAGGAGGTGGAAGTTGCAGTGAGCTGAGATCATGCCACTGCACTCCAGCCTGGTGACAGAGTGAGACTGTCTCAAAAAAATAAAAATAAAAAAATAAGCTATCTGGCCAGTTGTGGTGGCTCATGCCTATAATCCCAGTATGTTGGGAGGCTGAGGCAGGAGGATCACTTGAGCCCAGGAGTTTGAGACCAGCCTGGGTAACACAGTGAGACCTCCATCCCTCCACCCCCAAATTAGCCAGGTATAGTGGCACACACTTGTAGTTTCAGCTACTTGGGAGGCTAAGGTGGCTGAGGTAGGAGGATCAAATGAGACCAGGAGGTTGGGGCTGCAGTGATCTGTGATCCTGCCACTGCACTCCAGCCTAGGCAACAGAGCAAGACCCTGTCTCAAAAAAAAAAAAAGGCTTCCCTCAGATTCACCCTCCCCAGTTGCTGATGAGAAATCTGAAGTCATTCTGATTCCTGTGCCTTTGTCTATTTTTTTCACTCCTGATGATTTTGAAGCCTTTCTGAAGTTGTATGATGATGTGCTTTGGTGAAGGTCTTTTTTCATTTACTATAGTAGGCCCTTGGTGGGCTCTTTAAACCACCTTCAGTGTTTGGATATTTATTAGGCAACTAGTCTTCTCACTGGGGAATTCATAAATGTCAGTCAGTGGAAGGTTTTTTTTTTTTTTTTTTAACACCCTCATAGAGATATCAGGGTCTCTGGAGAAGACTTTCCTACTTTCCCAGGGAAGGTGAGAGAGTAGGGGTGCTATTACAGACACCTCGCCATGGCATGTTGGGAGTCAGGTGGGGGAAGGGCTCACGCAATGCTGTGTGTAGACCTTCCCTCTACTGATCAGTTTTCAACTCTATGTCTCATTCCTGCCCTTCAAACTCTGCCTGAGGTCCCTGTGCAAGGAGGCCTGCAGAGTCCAACTTCCTTCCTCTTCATGCAGCAAAAGTTTAGAGTCATTTCTTTCTTGGCGGTTGAGGGTCTGGAGTGCGGGCAAAGTGCTCTGCACACAGAGGTCAGTGAATCCCCCTAGGTTGGGCTCCATACCTCATTTCTGACCTTCAGTGGTAATTTGTGCTTTCAAGCATTAAGCCTCTTAGAGGTCAAACTGGCTGAATTGACTGATTTCTTGTTGGTAAGCTCCCCTTGTTGGCACTTGCTTGCATTTCCTCTGCTTCAAGCCGGTTAACCTCCCTGCATCTGCCTTCTACCTTCCAAATATTTGTTGAATTCTTTCATCTCCTGTTGCCTCCTTCCATGAACTTTTGTGACTGAATGCTTTTTTATATTTCTTCAGCGGGGTTATGTCACTAAGGTTTTTGAGAAGTAGGGGGAGATAAAAGACATTAAGTATATTTAATTAAGAGCCTCCAGCCATGTATTATTTATCTCAACTTTTCTTTAACAGTAAGCTTGATGAGGGTAAAAAAAAGACCCATTAACTACCATGTTTAAAAAGAATTAATAAGATGAAAACAGTGGAAAAAAGACCAAAATGTGTCAATTTCAAGAGTCAGTTACTAGGATAAATTTTGTATCTAAGCTTGTTGACCGCTAAGGAAAAAGGGATGTTAGCTGTCTTTCCTGGTGAAGGGAGGGAGAAGAAGGAATGAAGACAGGGAGAAGAAACTGACATTTTTTGAGTGTTGATTAAGAGCTATCCATACACCATACACACACACACTCTCTCTCTCTCTCTCTCTCTCTCTCTCTCTTCTCTCTCTCTCTCTCTGTGGTTGTTTTTGTTTATAGAGATGGGGTCTCTCTGTGTTGCCTAGGCTGATCTCAAACTCCTGGCCTCAAGCTATCTTCCCACCTTGGCCTCCCAAAGTGCTGGAATTACAGGTGTGAGCCACTGCACCCAGCCTAAATTCTTTGTTTTAATCCTCTTAAGATCCTCAGGAGGTCATCATTATCCACAATTTTCAGATGAAGAAACTAAGGTTTAGAAGGGTTTGCTCACTTATTGAAGGTCTCAAAGCTAAATAGGGATGGGAATGGGATTTGAACTTAGATCTGTATATAACTCCAAAGTCCAGGTTTTTCCCCACTAAGCCAAGGGCATGGATCCTGTTCTCCTCTGTGCTCCAAGGTGTCACCAATAATCTCCTGTTGTCAAATTTAGTGGTTAGCTCACCGTCCCACCATGCTCGGTCTCTCTGATGGATTGTGAATGACTCTTTTCCTAACCCCAGTCTCCCCTGATTCTACTCCAGACTCTCTGAATCCTCAGTTGCCATTGCAGGATACTGCCTTTGCAGGTCGTTTTCCCATTCTCAGTTCTCTTCTCATGTTTTGTAATCCCTGGGTGACCTCATTCACCCCATCACTTCAAATTACATTTATAGGCACACGACTCTCAAATCCGTCTCCTCAGTCCGGGCCTCCCACCTGAGCTCCAGATCTCTTTATGTACTTAAGTGACCGGCAGACTCTTCATTGGTATGTGTCACAGGCTCCTCAAGTCAACAGGTCCCAAACTGAGCTTATCAACTCACACGTGCCCCTTGCCCTGTGTTGGTCCTATTTCAGTGCTTAGGTCACCACCCTCCTAGTCAGCCAAAAGTTGTCTTTGACTTATTCCTCTCCCTTGCCCTCATCTGAACTGTTGCCAGCTCCTGCCAATTATATGTCCTAAATCTCCCTGAGATCAGTCTATCTATCTTCACCTCCACTGCCGCTATTTTAGTTTCACACCCTTGTTCCTCATATGGATTACTGCAACAGCCTCCACTGGTCTTCAGGCTTGCCCCAGCCTAAACTCCACCGTGATGTGAGATTTTTTATTTTTATTTTTGAGACAGGGCCTTGCTCTGTCACCCAGGCTGGAGTGCAGTGGCACGATCATAACTTACTGCAGCCTCAACCTCCTAGGCTCGAGTGATCCTCCCACCTCAGCCTCTTGAGTAGCTGGGACTACAGGCACATGCCACCATGCCCGCCTAATTTTTATGTTTATATTTGTTTTTGTAGAGGTGGGGTCTTGCTTTGTTGCCCAGACTGGTGTCAAACTCCTGGGCTCAAGCAATCCTCCTGCCTCAGCCTCCCAACGTACTGGGATTACAGGTGTGAGCCACCAGGCCAGGCTTTGATGTGAGATTTTTAAAAGTACAAATCTGACAGATTTCCCTGCTTCAAACTCTTCAATGGTTCCTTACTACCTGAGGATAAAGTCTCAAACATTTCAGGCCAAAGAATTTCCATCTAAATTCGGCCCCAAGTGAAACCTGACACCCCACCCCACCCCTTGCCTCAACCCATGCTGCTGCTTCTAAATCAGGAAGGGGGCTGCCCACTAACCTACACCTCAAACACCATTCTCTAAATCCCTACTACTGTTCCTGAACCCTTCCTCCTCCTCTGAGGTCAGGCTTTCCCTCTCTACCTTGCCGCAGTGCTGATCGATGACTTTGACACGTAAGCCTTCCTGTTTACTCAAGAGCCACTAGGCAATTTCAACATCAGCATGCTCCATCTCGTAATTTGGGTGGCTAGCATGGTCTCTGGTAAAACACAGGCACTCAATAAGTGTTATTTAAACTGACATCCAACACACTGTGCTCAGAATGTGCACTTTAATTTCCTTAGCTCTGCACATTAGTTAATTAAACAGATTCCCAGGTGCCAACTCTGAGCCAAGCATTGGGCTTGGGATTGGTTAATGTGACAAACATAGACCTTGCCCTCGGGTGCTTACAGACTGGCAGGGCAGAGAGACAAGCAAAAAGGTGATTTTAATGAACAGTGGGGAGCGCTCTGATGGGATATATCCCAGGTTCTGTTGGCGCACAGAGGAGAGACATGGAATGCAGACTCCAGCGACTTCCAGCTTTCACCTCCAACAAACGCAGCTTTCATACCCAAGACCCACACCCCAAATCTGTGACTGGCTAGCACCATCCCACCTGTGAAGTCTACAATTCCAAGCTCCTTACCTTCCTACCTCTTCCATCTATTCTCAGAAGACCTACTTTTGGGTTTAACAAAGAAAGTTATAGGCCATTAGGTAAGAATGTCGTCATACTCCTCTTCTTTCTTCATCTCTATCCACACCCATCCTTCTCTCCTTCTCTAGCCGTCTACCAGAGCTCTGCATCCATCCACCCTGCCTCCTCAGGGCCCTCATTCTACTCATTACTTCTGCCTCCCTTGTATCCTCAACCCCTCTATTTAGGCATTTTTCTTGTTAGCCTTGATTTTTACCTATTTTTATTGTTATTTATTTGTTTATCAATGTATTTATTCGAGATAGGGGCTCACTCTGTCACTCAGGCTGGAGTGCACAGCACCGTCATAGCTCAATGCAGTCTTGAACTCCTGGGCTCAAGTGATCCTCCTGCCTCAGCCTCCTGAGTAGCTAGGACTACGGGTATGCACCATCACGCCTGGCTAACTTAAAAAAATTTTTTAGAAACGGAGCCTCACAGCCGGATGCAGTGGCTCACGCCTGTAATCCCAGTACTTTGGGAGGCCGAGGCGGGCAGATCACGAGGTCAGGAGATCGAGACCATCCTGGCTAACACAGTGAAACCCCCCTCTACAAAAAAATACAAAAAGTTAGCCGGGCATGGTGGCAGACGCCTGTAGTCCCAGCTACTTGGGAGGCTGACGCAGGAGAATGGCGTGAACCCGGGAGGCGGAGCTTGCAGTGAGCCAAGATCATGCCACTGCACTCCAGCCTGGGTGACAGAGCGAGACTCTGTCTCAAAAAAAAAAAAAAAAAAAGAAACGGAGCCTCACTATGTTGCCCAGGCTGGTTTGGAACCTCTGGCCTCAAGCGATCCTCCCACCCTGACATCCCAAAGTGCTGGGATTATAGGTGTGAGCCACCCACTGTGCCTGGCCTAAGTTTTGCCTATCTTTAAACAAAAATAAGCAAAAATGAAGACAAAAACCTCAACCTCACATTCTCTTCATCATCTCTCTGGTTTTCTGACTTCACAGCAAAGCTTCTGAAAAACAGTGTTCATACTCTTTTCTGTTTCCCCACTGACCATTCTCCCCTTAACCCATCACAGTTGGGCTTCTGCCCCACCACTTCCCTTCCATCACATTAGCCAATGTCTCTGGTAACCTCTGAATTGCCCAGTTCAGTGAGGATGTCTTAGTCCTTTGCTCACTTGCCCCTCTTACTGCAACAACTAATATCATTGACCATTCCTCTTACTCAAAATGCTTTCTTGCTTGACACCTCTTTACCATGGCGTCTTCTCTTGGTTTGCCTAAGTCTCTGGCTGTTGCCTCTCCCCATTATTTGAGTCTCCAGTGCTTGTCACATTATATTGTAAGTCCTCAGTAAGTTGCTTCATAAGACATTCAAACATGACTAGGCATCCCTCTGCCCCACCCCCAACCTCATTAAATTCAACAAATAGTGACAAGTATGTCCGACGCCTTATCCTAGGCCTTTGGGGATAAATGTAAAAAAGACATAGTCCCTGCCCGCAAGTACACAGTCTGAGGGTGGCATATGGCCTTGTAAAGAGGTGATTCCAATTCCAATAGCGTGGCAAGTGCTGTGACAGAGTAGGTGCAAGACACTGTAGAATGAGAGAGAGGGACACCTAACCTGGCCTTGGTTTGGGTGCTGGCTGGAGTGAAAGGCTTTCCAGAGGAGATGTCATCCAAACTGAAAAGCAATCTGCAGCTATGGAAGAGGTGAGGAAAGTGTCTTTTAGGTAGAGGGAATCAAATATGCAATGGCTCAGAGATGGGAGTGTAGGACATAAAGAATTGCAAGTGGGAGGCCAGGCACGGTGGCTCATGCCTGCAATCCCAGCACTTTGGGAGGCTGAGGCGGGCGGATCACGAGGTCAGGAGATCGAGACCATACTGGCTAACACGGTGAAACCCCATCTCTACTAAAAATACAAAACATTAGCCAGGCATGGTGGCAGGCTACTCGGGAGGCTGAGGCAGGAGAATGGCGTGGACCCAGGAGGTGGAGCTTGCAATGAGCCAAGATCATGCCACTGCACTCCAGCCTGGGTGATGGAGCGAGACTCCGTCTCAAAAAAAAAAGGGATCAGAAGGGGGCAAGTTGGAGGTGGGGGCACCAGTTAGGAAGTCATTCCTACGGCCTTGACAAAGATGCTGATGATATTAGGGTTGGAGAGAAGTAGAAATGTCACACTGTTTGAAGAAACAGGGCCTGGTGACTGACTGGGTGTGGAAGATAAAAGACGGGGAGGAATCAAGGAGGATGCCTGGATAACTTTGCTTCCAACTTCACAGAGAATATAGGGGCCATCAAGCACAACCCTCTCCTCTTAACATCATCATATCAGCACCCACCCTCTCCGTGTGCACTAGGTTCTACTCCTATCTTCAATCTTCCCATCTTCCCTGACTCCTCTTAAACCCTTGCTCAATCCCCACCAACCCAAATAAATATACAAACAAAGTCATCTCCTAACTACTTTTTCCTTAAGCTTCTACCCTTTCTACTTGCTTCACCCCCAGATTTCTCCATTAGCTCACTGTGGCCTACTGGATAAAGTCTAAACCCAATATGGCACTCAAGGCCCTTCAAAACTTGGCCCCAGCTGGGCGCAGTGGCTTACACCGATAATCCCAGCACTTTGGGAAGCTGAAGCGATGGATCATGAGGTCAGGAGTTCGAGACCAGCCTGGCCAACATAGTGAAATCCCATCTCTACTAAAAATACAAAAATTAGCTGGGTGTGGTGGCACGCGCCTGTAGTCCCAGCTACTCGTGAGGCTGAGGTGGGAGAATCACTTGAACCTGGGAGGCTGAGGTTGCAGTGAGCCGAGACCGTGCCATTGAACTCCAGCCTGGGTGACAGAGTGAGACTCTGTCTCAAAACAACAAAGTTGGCCCTAATCTAACTTCATCTCTAGTCACTTCCACATTACAACAACCTTGCACTCTCAACTCCCCAGGCCCTTCCAGGGCCCTCTGCATCTCAGTGTTGCTCTGCCATCAGGAATGGCCAGGTTCCTTTTTGCCCTTTGGCAAACTCCCTGGGACAACTAGGGGTTTGCAGCTCTGGTCCCATCCATGCCACCTCTTCCTCTACTATGCTTTAAAACTTACCCATCCTTCCCACTAGAGTGTGAATTCCTCAAGGGCAGGGGTTGGTCTTCCCTATCTCTGTGTCCCCAGGGCCTGGCATAATGCCTGGCACAAAATAGATGTTGAATAAATGCTCGCTGAGTGAATGTGTGAAGAAATCAGCCAGCTCCTGTTGAGATGATTATATCTGAATGTCCATGATATGCAGGTCCATAAAACTACCAACCTCCCAAAGCTGCCATGTGTGGAGTGGCAGAATCTCGATCCAAGAAGGCCAGTGCAAAGTCTACGAGGTGTTTTACAGCTATGATAGGAAATAGCAATGGCAGCAGAGGTGTCATCTTTGGACACTAAGGACAGGGATTCAGTGCCATGAACGGTCAGTTAAATTGTAATTGGAGTGAACTGTTCTTCCGTAAACCATGCTATTTAGCTGCAGTCAAATGGCATTCAAGAAGGGGAGAAATTTTTTTTGAAATGTCAAAGAAATTATTTCCAATTTGGTGCTCACAACCAGAGACTCTAATGATCAGTGGAAATGAGAAGCAAACAAATTAGCACTAATGGAAAATGGCTTTTGGAAAAGAGGATTTAATTTATAGTCAACTGATCATGGCATGCAGCATGCAGTAAAAGTCAGCTTCACCAGCTTGATCATAAGAACTGGAGCACATACGGAATGCCAGAGAAAAATATATGTATGCCATCATGCTTATTGGGATCTCTCTGTAAGTGGCAGCCAATTAAAACAGTCATTATTTTACCTCAGAGAGAAAATGGTGCGAAAAATCAAGCATGCGAAATTAAAAATCCAGATTAGGAACTTCGGGCCAAATTGGTTTGTTTGTGGCTTTCTAACCTTGGCAAAGTCTTCTGCAAGGATGACAGACCTACTTTGTCTTCAGCCCAGAGTGGACTCTTTGTTTTTAATTTCCTCTCCATCTTCAGAGGTGATTAATAAATCTGGACTCATCCATAAATCATTTCTATAGTGGCCAAATGGTTCTTCTTCATGCAGGGAAACTAAAATCACACAATCTCAAAAGCCTCAGCTCTCATGCTAAGCCAAAGGTCCTTAGCAACAAGCGAAGGGGAGGTATTAAAAATCAAGAGGTCAATAGGTCTTGTTTCTTTTTTTTTTTTTTTTGAGACGGAGTCTCGCTCTGTCACCCAGGCTGGAGTGCAGTGGCGTGATCGATCTCGGCTCACTGCAAGCTCCGCCTCCCAGGTTCACACCATTCTCCTGCCTCAGCCTCTCCGAGTAGCTGGGACTACAGGCGCCCGCCACCACGCCCGGCCAATTTTTTGTATTTTTAGTAGAGACGGGGTTTCACCGTGGTCTCGATCTCCTGACCTCGTGATCTGCCCGCCTCGGCCTCCCAAAGTGCTGGGATTACAAGCGTGAGCCACCGCGCCCGGCCAGGTCTTGTTTCTAAATAAAATTTCCCAGAGGGCTTCCCCACCCTCCCACAAATCAAAAGACACCTTCTGAAAGCAAGAGGCCTCCAAGGCATGGGTTGCCAGCCTGGCTCACTGTCCCCACATGGCCTCGGAGACAACAAGCGAGTCACTGTCTCCTATTCCTGTAGGTTTCACATGTAGAATGAGACAGCACTTCTCCTTGGGCTCCCATCCCTGACTCCTAACTCTTAGCTCTCCATTCAGAGATAGGGAGAGAGAAACATTATCTCCTCAAACTTCCAAACAAGGTGTCCTTACTTCTCTCCCAGAGGCATATGCACTCCAATTTGTCACTTCCTTCTCATGGACCCTCTTCTGCTCCCCAGTCATACCCTGACAGACACCCCTACCCCTACTACTCATCACTTCCTGATAGACTCCATCTGCCCCCACCTTTTCCTCCTATCTGTCCATTTTCTCCATCCTCTCCCCACAGGAACTCCTTTCCCTCATCTCCTTCCTATGAAATCCTCTGCCTTCATCTTCTCCCCACTTGCCCTCATTCCTACCCACAGCCCCCACTCTTCTTCTCCCCAGACTCACTTCTGCTTCCAACCCCGCTCCACAGACCTGCCCTCATCCTCTCTCCACAACATGTAACTGGCGAGGTCAACCACACACTCCTCGCCCCTTCCCTGCTCTATGCTTCATCTTCCTCGATCCATTTCCCAGCCTTCCTTCCCTTCCCAACCTTTTTACTCTGCTCTTGAAAACCCTTCTTCCCAATCAGCTAAGTCTCCTCCATCCTCAGCCTCTCCAGTCACCTGCCCACCTCCAGCCTGCATCCAAAGCTGGCTCTACCCCAGGGCTTCCCTTCTGCATGGCCCTCCTGGTAGAATCTGTTTAGATTCTTACACTCCCAGGATTTCAGGGTGAGGAGTGGGCCTCATGTCTCCTTGCCAAAGCCCAACTCGGTTCCTTATTCCACTTTCTTCTTGTAAAAGCCCTTACTACTTCAAGGGTCATACCATTTAGCTGTCTCAGCCTTTGCCCCTCCTCATGCTGTCACCTAGAGACTCCAGAAAAACCTGCTCTGCCCATGAAACACTGGTACCTAGCTCACGGGCATCCTCTTCCCTTCCCTCCCCTCAAGTCTTCCTATCATCCAGGGGGAGTTCAGTGGCCACGTCAGCATCCTGACTGTCTCCTGTACTCCACTTTGGCCACTGACTCCCACGGCCACACCCTGGACCTTGTCATCACCGGAAACTACTCAAACTTCATTCTTCCACTTTCTGATCATAACTCTCTCATTCAATGATCTCAGATATGGATTCTCTGACTTTCACTGGGACCTCTAGTCCATAAATTTTTTTTCACTCTTCTATCCAGTTTAGATATTAAGGCCCTTCATTTCAATCACTGTTTTGCCACAATCTTCAACTTCCTTGTCCTTTGTCCTTCCATTGTATCTGCCTGGTAAAACCCAAACCTAGATCAATTAAACTAATCTCTCTGTACCCACCACTAGGTGGCTGAATGTTGTTGAGGGAAAAATGCATATTACACAACCTTGCAGACTGCTGCTCCCGAAAATTAACGGTCACTAACCTCGACGGGGCCATGAGAACTGCCCAGAAATCTGTTTGCTACCTTAGTCATCTCACTGCCACTCTCCAGTGCTGCTATTTTAATCTTTCTCTGCTCTTTTCAATCTCGCACACCATCTCCAATCCCACTCTCACTGGCTGATATCATGTTCTTATTTGACAGAGAAAATGAAAACCATCAAAGAAGAATTCCCTCAACTTCCCATCACCAAACCCACCAATTAACCTCAATGTAATACTTCCCTTCTGCCACAAAACAAATGTTCCTCCACCCTTCTAAGTGAATTTCTTCACCAACACTTTGGTAAAGTCTTTTTTTCAGGGGCACCATTCTCAGTTATCTTCTTTCCCTTACAGTTTTATCTTTTTCCCCTTTGCTGGATCCACACCAACATTTCTTCCATCCAAATAAAAACCTGTTTCCTTCCAGCTGTTGCCTTCTTTTTCCTTCTCCTAAATAGCCAAGCTTTCTGAAAATGTATCTTACATGAATCTTCACTTCCTCAATCCCCTCTGCTTCTCAAACCACTGTAATTTGACCTCTGCTCCCATCACTCCACTGAAACTGCACTTGCAAAGGTCACCAACAACTTCCTTGTTTCTAAATCCAGTGGATTCTTTTAGGCCTTATTTTACTTGATTAGTCATAAGCCTTCAACACTTTCCTTCCTTGGCTTCTGAAACACCACATACTACTACTGATCTTCTTACCATTTTGGACACTTCATCTTGATTACCTTTGCAGGTTCGTCCTCCTTTGCCAGACCCTCAAACTTGGGTGTTTCTCAGGGCTCTGTCCTAGGTGTCTTCTGACTCTACACTTACTCCCTGGGCAAGCTCAACCAATCTAATGGTGTGGCTGGCATCTATAAGGCACCATAGACTCCCACACTGCAACTTCCAGTTAGACTTATCTGGCGAACTCCACTTAGGCATATCCAATGGCCTTCTGGATACCTCCACTTGGATGTTCCATTGGCACCCCAAGCTCACCGTGCCCAGAACTGACCCTCTCCTAAAAACCCCTGCTTCTTCTCCTTCCTGTTTGCCCAAACCAGGAATCTAGAAGTCATCCTTCATTTCCCTTACTTCCCCCACACCCAATCAGTAACCAAGTCCATTTTTTTCTAGCTATAAGTGTCTAAGGAATTCATCCTGCCCTTTCCATTTCAGCTGCCACTCCATGCTTTATGCCACCATAATCCTTCCCCACTATGAAACAACTTCCTAACTGGTCTCCCTCCGTCTCCCAATCCTCAGTCTAGTTCCTGCACTAATCTTTCTTTTTAGACGGAGTCACGCTCTGTCACCCAGGCTGGAGTGCAGTGGCGCAATCTCGGCTCACTGCCACCTCTACCTCCCAGGTTCAAGCCATTCTCCTGCCTCAGCCTCCCAAGTAGCTGGGATTACAGGCGTGCACCACCACGCCCTGCTAATTTTTGTATTTTTAGTAGAGACGGGGTTTCACCATGTTGACCAGGCTGGTCTCGAACTCCTGACCTGAAGTGATACGCCCGCCTCAGCCTCCCAAAGTGCTGGGATTACAGGGGTGAGCCACCACACCGGGCTCTTTGTTTTGTTTTTTGAGACAGGGTCTCACTCTGTCACCCAGGCTGGAGTGCAGCCTGGCTCACTGCATGGCTCACTGCAGCTTTGACCTCCCGACTCCAGTGATCCTCCCACCTTAGCTTTCCAAGTAGCTGGGACTTCAGGCATGTGCTACCATGCCTGGCTAATTTTAAAAAATTTTATTTGGTAGAGATGAAGCTCTCACTATGTTGCCCAGGCTGGTCTTGAACTCCTTCAAGCCATTCTCCTGTCTTGGCCTTCCAAAGTGCTGGGATTATGAGTTTGAGCCACCGCGCCTGGCATGCATAGAGTCTTTCCCCCTCCCTATCTCTAAAAGTCTTTCAAGGCCCAGCTCAAGAGCCAACCCCACTGCCATAAATGCCCCTTCTCTGATTATGAGCTCCTCAAATCCTTACTCTTCTGTAGTACTTATTTCACACGCAGAATCAGAGTTGCTTCATGCATGGTTTCTCTCCCTCTCCCATTAAGACATGGGAGAGGGAGGGCCAAAAGCTTGATCCTCACTAGGGCCTAAGGAACCTTATTTAGTCCACCCAGTCTCTGGCACATAGTATGTAAATATACTGGCACATAGTATGACACATAGTATGTAAATATAGATAAATGCAAGAAAGTTGCACTCCCAGCTCCTTGGTGGACCCTATCGACATGGCATTCTCTACAGTCATCAGCTGAAGACTGCTTCCCACCCACCCATCCATCCATCCATCCATCCAGAATATGCCTCGACCCCACTGGGTGGAGGTTGGGTCGGCACGCGCCCCCTAGGCCGTTTTGTACGGTTTTATACCTCCAGCCCTCGGAGTTGCGGCTGGTAGAGGATGGCAGAGGTAGCTAGACGATGCAAGTCAAAGGGCACACGCTTCCGCCGCGTAGGACAGGACTCTGTTCGGACAAGTGACCCTGCCCATTCCCAGAATACAGCAACTCTCCAGCCGCCTCTCACCTACATAAGAGGGTGGGGACTCTTCCTGACCGGCGCCCCGGCTGACCAATACCTGATCCAGATCAAGCGAGCTAGCCAATGGCTGCGGGCCAGTAATAGGGGCGGGGCATGGTTGCTAGGGCCGAGCTAGTGGGGTGAGGCGAGAGGCTCTAGGAGAGACTCGGTGGTTGCTAAGGCGGGAGGTCACAGAGCGCGGCGCAGGGATTGGGCCGTGTCGGGGGAGGTGTGTGGTGATTGGGCGGTGCCCAAGAGGCGCCCGGGTGAGGCACTGGTGCGCAAGCGGGAGTTCCGGCTGGAGGCCCGTGCTCTGGGCCGGCGCCTTCACTATGGCCTCGGTAGAGCTGGACTACACCATCGAGATCCCGGATCAGCCCTGCTGGAGCCAGAGTATGGAATGAGGGTTGGGTGCAGGCGCGGGGAGGTGACCTCATGAACCTGTGGGTTGCGAGCGCAGCTGTAGCCCCGCCCCTCATGCGGCCCCGCCTTCCCGCGGGCCGCCCCCTCATAGGGTCTGGCAGGTCCTAGACTTAGAGAGGCTCAGGGAGCCCCGCCCCTCATAAGCCCCGCCCCAGAGTGTTCCTCCCTGGCGAGCCCCGCCTCTGCCCCGAGTCAGCTGCTCGCTTGGGACCTCTTTTCCTGTCTTTCCTGTCCGGGGTGCTCAGGTCCATGCCCTTTAATCACTTCTCATAGCTGAAGGCTGCCGAAAGCTGGATCCCTCCTGATTCCTTTGTTTGGGATTGGGCTTCCCACATCTAGCCTATCACTTATTATTTTCCCGAAGGCGTGGAGGGGGAGCCTCGCGGGGTCACCAGTCCTCGCAGAAGCCCGGGACTCAGAACCCTTAGCCGTCCCTCTCCACTCTTCTCGGCAGTGGTTAACAGTGCAGTCTCTGCCGTCGGGTAGAACTCGACTGAAATCCTGACTCCTTCCTTTAGGAGCTGGATTACCTTTGGTAAGCTACCTTCTCTGAACTTCAGTTTCCTCCTCTGCAAAACGGGGATAAGGATAGTAACCTTCCTCATAGGGCTGTTGGGGCCGTCTGGAGATTGTGTAAAGGGCCTGGCATGGAGTGAGTTCAGTAACTGGCATTTACGATCAGCATTGTTTCTCTCCTTACATTAAAGAAAGACATAGGAGGCTCCACAAAATTAGGCTTGACAGCAGGCCCGCATCCATGACAGTGTGAGTAGATCGGGGTCCAGAGAGTGGAAAGTTTGGTCTCTCTGGGAATTCTGGCAGAAGGGCCTTGAAGTATGATCAGCCTGAGGCCAGCGTGTCCCTCACCTGCATTAGTCCAGCATCGCCTTCACGCCTCCTGTCTCACTGCCTGCAGCCCAGCCTCTTAAATTGCTACCACAGTGATCTTCCTAATACAAAAGTTTGATCTTATACTCTGCTCTCCATAAAACTTACCTCCTTCAGGAGAGCCTTCCCAGACCCCTCCCGTAGCATCTCATGTTCTTTGGTTGGAGTCTAGGAGAGGGCAGCCTTTAGGGTCCCACAGAACAGATGGCCCCAGACCAGCTGTTTTTTCCTAGAGCTGGATCTGCTGGCTTAGCGCTTTTGGGTTTATAGATGTAAAAATACTTCGGACACGTTTTGGCGTCAGCAAGCCATGAAGTCAGTTAATATTATTTACTTTGGAGAGCCTTCGGCTGCAAAGGGTTGGAGCTGCCTTCACGGCCAGGAGGGCAGCCTCGTGGTCCTGGTTCACATTTCAGCTCCACGTCTTATGAGTTATATGTCTTTGGCAAGCTATTGAACCTCCCTGAGCCTGAGATTCCTCCACTGTGAAATGGGGACAGTACTAGTGCCTACCTCCTCGTGGGATTGCGAGGGTTACGAGGTAGCGTTTGGATGTGTGTCCTTGGCACAGTGCAGGTGCTGCCATTGCATTGCTTCCCCTATGGTTCCCCCTCCGCCCCCCTTTCTTTTTTTTTTTTTAAGAGATGGAGTATCCCCTGTCGCCCAGGCCGGAGTGCAGTGGCGGATCCTATGGCTCCCTTTGCTGCTCCAGGAGGCTGAGTCTTAGAATTGGAAGAAATCTCAGAGACTGTTTTGTCCTGCCTCCCTCTGTTGGCATGAGTGCATTCCATTGCTAGCAGACCCTTCCCTGAGGCGATGCTTCTGCCCAAACATCCTAGCCTGTTGGAGGCAGCTG
Organism: Nomascus leucogenys; assembly: GCF_006542625.1. NCBI lineage: Eukaryota > Metazoa > Chordata > Mammalia > Primates > Hylobatidae > Nomascus > Nomascus leucogenys. The sequence goes on along the minus strand of NC_044392.1, from coordinate 13,661,730 downwards.
GGATTGTTAGAAAGCACTTCCCTTTCTTGAGCTACAATAGGCCTTCCTGTAATTTCCGCTCTCAGTTCAGCATTTGCTGTGTCCTGGCCCTGGGATCGTTGTTGGCCACTCAGAAGTGACTCACACGCCCAAGGAGCTGAGGTTTTGGGGAGGGGAGTGAATTTATAAGCAGGTGGTTTCAAAATGATGTGCTAACTGCAGGGCTAGAGCATTGTGGTGGGAACGATACAGAGCAAGGAGTCTCTCTTCCTCTCTTCAAGAGGACAGCTTCGTGCCTTCACGTTTCCTCCAAGGGAAACACCTCCACGGCCTTCAGTTGTTTCTCCTCCTTATTGCTTCTCCTGACTGGCTTTAATTCATTGCCCTTCCCTCTCACAGTGCATGCTCCAGAGGAAAGCTAGAGGTTGTCAAACCCCTCAGAAGGAGATCACGACACTGTGGTCCCCTGAATCCATTTGCTTCCTTTCGGCAGAGCTTCCCTCCAGGCCAACATGGCCTCATAGAGTAACAGTCTTTTGGAGCCCCAGAGATTGTCTGTCTTTTGCAATTACTGTTTAATGGTGGAGAAGTGTGTAGGACATTCATATTTAGTTTCTGAAATTACTTTTTAAAACTTTTTTTTTTGAGGTGGAGTCTCACTGTGTCGCCCAGGCTGGAGTGCAGTGGCACCATCTCAGTTCACTGCAACCTCTGCCTCCTGGGTTCAAGCAATTCTCCTGTCTCAGCCTCCCAAGTAGCTGGGACTACAGGCACCCGCTACCATGCCTGGCTAATTTTTGTAGTTTTAGTAGAGACAGGGTTTTACCATATTGGTTAGGCTGGTCTCGAACTCCTGACCTCAGGTGATCCACCCGCCTCAGCCTCCCAAAGTGCTGGGATTACAGGCGTGAGCCACTGTGCCCAGCCTTTAAAAACATTTTTTTTTTTTTCAGTTTAAAAAATTTTCATTTTCTTATATGGAGACAGAGTCTTACTGTGTTGCCCAGACTGGTTTGAAACTCCTGGGCTCAAGCAGTCCTCCTATCGCAGTCTCCCAAAGTGCTGCGATTACAGGTATGAGCCACTGCACCTGGCCTGAAATTACTTTTCCCCTGTACTTGAAAAATCGAAACCACAGAGCCCATCACTGCTGTGAGCTGACAGAGAAGCTGATGCTGGCACATTAGCTAGCTGGAAGGCAGCTGTAGATCTGGGGTCATTCAGAGCCCTGGGCCTTGTAGGTCAGGCTTGGCAGCCCAACATCCTCCTGCTGGGAATCCTACCAGCCAGTACCTATGGTTGCCCACGCCGATGGTTGTCTGCCCAGGCCTTTGCTAAAGCCAGTTGTTTGACCCAGAATCTGCCTTCCCTCTCTTTTTCCCAGGCCAGTGATCCCCTCACTCTCTCAATACCCTCTCTTACTTCATTTCGTTTGGGAAGGGTCTCTCCTGGGGCTCCCTTAAGCACTATATTTTCCTGTTGTCGTGTTTTTGATGGCTTCACTCACTGTCACCAGGGCCTGGGAGGGATGAGGTGCCAAGTGAGCTGAATGGAATCACTTGGCAGCACTGTAGGACCAAGCCAGAGCTGCTCTGACATCCCAGGCCCAGGCCGTGCCACCCTTCCTCCCATCCAGAGAATGGTCAGCCAAGTCCTACCTAGATCCCCTCTGTGACTTGCTCATAGGCCAGCAACCTTCTTAAAGGCACCATGTGGCTCTCATGTTCAGTAAACATAAAACAAAATTCATTCGTAGAATTAATGGGGCTGGGGCCTGGGCCTGGGACAAACATTTTGCTCTTAAAGTAAACAGAAGGTCTTAAGGGGATCACAGAGAGGGCAAGTGAGGGGGTTTTTGCTCCCCAGGTCTTACCGTGTGCCTTTTTTGCTTATCAGTGGCTGAGGTCAAAGAAATATAGACATCATTTTAACCCTCAGGAAGTTGTCTCAGGCACCCAGGAAACAGTGCTGAAGGGTCTGGACCACCATGGTGGGCCCTGTGGTGGGGGAGGCTTCCTAGAGAAGAGCAGCCCAAGCTGGACCTGAAGCTTCAGGAGGGCTGACAGACCCCCATGGTGAGCAGCAGAAAGTGTGGAAGTCAAGTCCACGGCCATACCACCTTGAACATGCAGATCTCAGAAGCTAAGCAGTGTCAGGCCTGCTTGGAACTTGGATGGGAGAAAGTGAAGAAGTAAAGCCCTGTGTGGGGATAGTGAGTGGCTGGAGGGAACAGGGGCCTGGCAGGAGGCTGCGCTGTGCTTTTGTGGGTGGAGAATGAGATGAAAACCTGAAGATCTGTCATGATGGACAGACCTCAAAGACCCAGGCGAAGAGTCATTTGGGATTTGATCCTTGTCTTGTCTATGAGGACCCCAAAGGCCTTTTTTTTTTTTTAATACAGAGGGCTGGGTTGTATTTATTTTTGGAATCATGATCTCCTTTCTTTCACCTCTAGATAAGCACTCTTTCTGGCCGGGTGTGGTGGGTCACGCCTGTAATCCTAGCACTTTGGGAGGCCGAGGTGGGCGGATCACCTGAGGTCGGGAGTTCGAGACCAGCCTGACCAATATGGAGAAACCCCGTCTCTACTAAAAATACAAAATTAGCCGGGTGTGGTGGCGCATGCCTGTAATCTCAGCTACTCAGGAGGCTGAGGCAGGAAAATTGCTTGAACCCGGGAGGCAGAGGTTGCAGTGAGCCAAGATTGTGCCATTGCACTCCGGTCTAGGTAAGAAGAGTGAAACTCCGTCTCAAAAAAAAAAAAAAAAAAAAAAAAAATAGAACGCTTTCTAAGTGTCTGCTCTATGCCAGGTGCTGGTGCTGTACTAGACCCTAGATTTGAGATCCAGGCCTCTTTGCAGGCCTCCTCTTCTCTGAGTGTCTGTGGTACTTACACTGTTAACCATGTTCTATCCACATGCCAGGCCCACCAGGAGCTCCTTTCATTATTTTATTAATCCTCACAACCACCTTGTGAAGTAGGGAGAACCCTTAATCCTGTCTTACAGATGAAGAACAGACGCTCGTGGGGAGGTAAAATGTCTTGCCCAAAGTAATTCCAGATTTCAGCTTAAGAGCCTTATTCCAGAGCTTGTGCGTGCCGAGATTTCAGTTGCCATTAGGAGTTGCTGCCTGTATACGATACCATTTCTAGGAAACAATTAGGGACATGCACAAAGAAAGGGGTGTCCATTGAAGTATTTTTATAACAGCAAAAAATTGGAAACAGCATCATATCCAATAATGGGAGATTTGGTCACCATAAATTATGAAACATTCTATAGCCTCTCTGAAGCCACTAAAAATAATGATGTAGAAATATATAAACTGACAGGGAAAAATGTTCATAATATATTGCCAAACGGAAGAAAGCAGATTACAAACAATATGATTCCAATTTTATTAGATATTCATTTTCTACTTTTTCTACAGTGAGTATGCATTACTTGTGAAGTAATAATAATTTCAATTTATTGAACTCTTTCCTTCTGCCAGGTACCATGATAAGCCCTCTATAGCTATTATCTTATTTAATTCTTTGTATCATTATCCCCATTTCACAGATAAGGAAATTGAAGCTTAGAGAACTTGATTAAGGTCTGTGTCATAGTTATTAAGTGGCAGAGGCAGAGAATTGAACCGAGATATGATTTTGTACAGTATGTACCCTTAGATACTATGCTACTCTGCTCTGCTCTTCTTTTAAAAAGTAAATAAAAAATAAAGTAATTTGGCTGGGTACAGTGGCTCACGCCTGTAATCCCAACACTTTGGGAGGCCGAGGGGGATGGATTGCTTGAGCCCAAGAGTTTCAGACCAGCTCGGGCAACATGGCCAAACCCTGTCTCTGCAAAATAATACAAAAATTAGCTGAGCATTGTGGTGCTTGCCTATAGTCCCAGCTACTTGGGAAGCTGAGGTAGGAGAATTTCCTGAGCCCAAGAGGTCGAGGCTGCAGTGAGCCATGACTGCGCCACTGCCCTCCAGCCTGGGCAACACAGAAAGACCTTGTCTCAAAGAAGAAAAAAAATTTTTGATTTAAATATAGGACCTGTGAGACACTAGAAAGTTTTTCTGGGGAGTAGAGAAAATTAAGAATCTTTCAATTTTTTGCATGTTATTTTATTTTTATTTTTATTTTATTTTATTTTTGAGACGGAATATCGTTCTGTCACCCAGGCTAGAGGGCAGTGGTGTGATCTCGGCTCACTGCAAGCTCCGCCTCCCGGGTTCACGCCATTCTCTTGCCTCAGCCTCCAGAGTAGCTGGGACTACAGGCGCCCGCCACCACGCCTGGCTAATTTTTTGTATTTTTAGTAGAGACGGGGTTTCACCTGTTAGCCAGGATGGTCTTGAACTCCTGACCTCGTGATCCGCCCACGTTGGCCTCCCAAAGTGCTGGGATTACAGGCGTGAGCCACCGTGTCTGGCCAATTTTTTGCATTTTAAAAAGAAAACATAGTTTCTATTTTCATTCTGGCTTGCGAATAAAAAAGTACATATTGTACTGCAGACCCTTATGCCTTATCAGCTCATTCCTTTGTCTTCCCCATATGCCCCTGGGATATACACAATCTAATTTATGCTTGAATTTTATGGCTTGAACTGTTGTACAATATACGTATTTGTAATTCTTGCACTATCTGTGTCAGTGTTATTTGTTGAGAAATTCTAGAGGACAGGGAGCTTGTGAGATTAAATTGTTTTGTGGGGTACTCGAGAAGTGCTAGGGTTGAAAAGAATCCTTCCGCATTGCTGAGGGGCTTCTGGGCATCCCTGGCCTCTTTGACTTCTCAACTGCTTTTGACTCTGCTGGACCACCTCTCCTGTTGTTTGAGATAACATTTTAACTCTCATTGCAGAAGTTATACATACTGATTTTAGAAAATGGGAAAAAAATCATGAAAAAGAAATTGCCTCTAATCCCAGAAATAATTGCTATTAATATTTGATGTATTTTTTTCTATGCATTAAAAAAAAATACATGGCTGGGCGCGGTGACTCACGCCTGTAATTCCAGCACTTTGGGAGGCTGAGGTGGGCAGATCACCTGAAGTCAGGAGTTTGAGACCAGCCTGGCCAACTTGGTGAAACCCCGTTTCTACTAAAACTACAAAAATTAGCCAGGCATGATGGTGGGCGCTTGTAATCCCAGCAACTAGGGAGGCTGAGGCAGGAGAATCGCTTGAACCTGGAAGGCGGAGGTTGTAGTGAGCCGAGATTGCAGCATTACACTCCAGCCTGGGTGACAGAGTGCGACTGCCAAAAAAAAAACCAAAAAAAGCGTGCGTTTGTGTAATATGTGTGTGTATGTGGGTATTCTGTTATGATATTGCTTTGTAACTTGTGTTTTCACTTAATGTATTACTATTATTTTAAAAAATCGTAACATTATTGAGAAATAATTCACATACCATAAAATCCACCCTTTAAAAATGTACATTTTTGGGTTTACTTTTTGCTGTTGAGTTTTAGGAGTTTTCTCTGTATTCTGGATATTACTCCCTTATCAGATACATGATTTGCAAATATTTTCTCCATGCTGTGGGGTTTTTCTTTTTTTCTTTTTTTTTGGATTATGTCCTTTGAAGTAAAAAGTTTTTATTTTGATGAAGTCTCAATTTATCTCTTTTGTTTGTTTGTTCCTTGTACTTTTGGTGGCATGTCTATGAAACTGCCACCTAATTCAAAGATTTACTCCTATGTTCTCTTCTAACAGTTTTGTAGTTTCAGCTTTTACATTTATGTCTATGATCTGCTTAATGTGTTATTGAATATTTCTCTATGATTTAACATTTTTCTTTCTTATAAGTGGAATTACCAAGTCAAAGATTGCATGTTTTTTTTTTTTTGCGGTGGAGTTTTGCTCTTGTTGCCCTGGCTGGAGTGCAATGGCGCAATCTCCGCTCACTGCAACCTCCGCCTCCTGGGTTCAAGCGATTGTCTGCCTCAGCCTCCCGAGTAGCTGGGATTACAGGCGCCTGCCACCATGCCCAGCTAATTTTTTGTATTTAGTAGAGACAGGGTTTCACCATGTTAGTCAGGCTGGTCCCGAACCCCTGACCTCAAGTGATCCACCTGCCTCGGCCTCCCAAAGTACTGGGATTATAGGCTTGTGCCACCGTGCCTGGCAAAGATTGCATGTTTTTGAGACTTTTGATACATGTTCCAGAATTCTTGTGACGGTTTTCTCCCTGTCATTTCTACCCCTCCCTATCTGTCTCTCCACTGCTGTGGTTCAGGCCTTCACCATCTCTTGCCTTGAATTTTATAGTAGCCTGCTAACTGTTACTGATGAAACTGTCAGTGCAGTGTGTGTTAAGTGTAGTGGTGTGGTGGTGGGTGCTGTGACAGTACAGAGGAGGGGCACCTCACTCAGTCTGATGGTTTGGGGTGGGGGGTAGTGAGAAGGGGTTGGGCAGGGCGTCAAGGAAGCCTTCCTGGAAGTAAGTAGTGAGCTGATTCTGTAGGTGGAATGGGCATTAGCAAAGCATGAACACGGAGCATCAGCATCGTGGGCTGGAGAGCAGAGAGCACGTGCAAGATCGCGGCGGTGGAGGCGGTAGAGCACGCTGGTCCGGAGAGTGGGCGCTGGCTCTGCTCCTTCCTGGCTGTGTTTTTGGGGGAAAGGGACTTCCCCTCTCTGTGTTTTAGTTTTCTCTTACGTAAAATGGGGATAGTAATAGTAGCTAACTCCTAGGATGGTTGCAAGACCAAATGAGGCAGCATATATTGAAGTTCTAGCTGGGAGAAGCAGGTAGATGAGGTCATTATGGGGTCTCTTGATGTACACGAGGCAGCCATATATACAGGTTTGGAGCTCAGGTGATGGAGATGGTTTTGTTATCTACAGGGCTGGCTAGGGTAGTGGATACAAGCTGGTCTTTAGAGTCAGACCAGCTGGGTTTGGATTTCAGCTTCACTGCTTGTTAGTTATGTAACCTTGAGCAAGCCGTTTCGTATGTGCCTCAGGTTTTCGTCTGTAAAATGAGAATTCTTGCTCGTAAGAATATCGCAATTTTTTTTTTTTTTTTGAGATGGAATTTCACTCTTGTTGCCCAGGCTGGAGTGCAATGGCACGATCTCGGCTCACCGCAACCTCCCCACCACCAGGTTCAAGCGATTCTCCTGCCTCAGCCTCCTGAGTAGCTGGGATTACAGGCATGTGCCACCATGCCCGACTAATTTTTGTACTTTCAGTAGAGATGAGGTTTCTCCATGTTGGTCAGGCTGGTCTCGAACTCCTGACCTCAGGTGATCAGCGTGCCTTGGCCTCCTAAATTGCTGGGATTACATGTGTGAGCTACCACACCTGGCTTTGTTTTTTTTTTTTTTTTTGGATAATAGGGTCTCGTTCTGTCACCCAGGCTGGAGTACAGTGGCATGATCCTGGCTCACTGCAGCCTTGATCTCCTGGGCTTAAGCTATCCTCCTGCCTCAGCACCCTGAGGAGCTAGGATTACAGGTGTGTGCCACTTTGCCCATCTAATTTTTATAGAGATGAGGTTTCGCCATGTTGCCTAACCTGGTCTTGAACTCGGGCTCAAGTGATCTGCCTGCTTTGGCCTCCCAAAGTGCTGGGATTACAGGTGTGTTGTGAATAATAAATGAATTGATACGTAAAATGCTTACAGTAGTGCCTGACACATCATGCTGTTTGTGTTAGCACTTTTTGCTGGAGAAGTTTGTAATGGTTTAGGAACAAGGTATATTTGATTGCTTGTACAGGGTTCTGGTAAGTCTGAATAGAGTGGGAGATCTAGCCAGGGGCCAAAGTTTTCAGTGCCTCCAAGTCAGCTGCCAGAGGCCCAGAGATGTCAGCAGTGTCAGCAGCAGGAGGGAGAGAGGGTGATATGGCCAGTGGAATAAGTAAGAAAAGGGGAGGAGTTTGTTCAAGAGGGTGGAAGAATCATGATCCTGATGTGGCAATAAATAACAATAGCCATAGCAATGACTTTTGGCCGGGTGCGGTGGCTCACACCTATAATCTAGCACTTTGGGAGGCTGAGGCGGGCGGATTGCCTGAGCTCAGGAGTTCGACACCAGCCTGGTCAACATGGTGAAACCCCGTCTCTACTGAAAATACAAAAATTAGCCAGGTGTGGTGGTGGGTGCCTATAATCCCAGCTACTCAGGAGGCTGAGGCAGGGGAATCGCTTGAACCCCGGGGGGCGGAGGTTGCAGTGAGCCAAGATCGCACCACTTCACTCCAGCCTGGGCAAAAAAGTGAAACTCCTTCTCAAACAACAACAACAACAACAAAAGTGTTTTTAAATGAGCCGGGCCATGGTGGTGCGTGCCTGTGGTCCCAACTACTCAGAAGTCAGAGGTAGAAGGATCGCTTGAGCCCAAGGAGGTTGAGGCTGCAGTGAGCTGTGATTGTGCCACTGCACTCCAGCTTGGGCAACAGAGCGAGACCCTATCTCCAAAAAAAAGAAAACAATAAAGAATATTACAGAAAGCTTGGGCTATGGCAGTAGGCAGTGTGTCCAGGGTGCCAGTATTCTGAGGGTTTGTTCGCCTTCATAGAGGGTGAAGAATCATTCCTGCCTGAGTTGGTAAAGCCAAGGTTGCCAGCAAAATGGAGTTACAAATCCCAGCCTCAGGAGGAGGGGCAGTTGGGAGGCCCAGCAGCAGCTGTTTGAACTTCTGGCAATTGGGAGTGCACCATCTCTGCTAGTGGGGGCTGGCCTTGACATCCCATGGCCGCCAGGGGATGTGACCTCCCTTGGTTGCTTTCTCTGTATTTGCGATAAATCCCAAAGCCCTTTGCTGGTGTCTCGGTGGTGGCACATGGGGGAAACCCTGTAGGCAGGGGAAGGGGAGCCTGTTCTCAGACAGCTGCAGAGGTGAGGGAGCCCCCCAGTACAGGGTCTTGGAAATCGAGTTGCTGGGTCTCGAAGATGCAAAAGCAGGTTCAAATGGTAGCTGCTGATTACCCTCCATGAGGCCGCCGCAGCCTGAGCCTCGTGGGCAGAGTCATACCCAGCAAGGTTGGGCTGGGGCCCCACTGAGGCCCAGGGCCTCTCCACCAGAAAGGCCAGTGCAGGTGAAGAGCCATCTGGCAGAAGATGGGGACACTAGGCCGAGAAAAGTGGTGAGAATATTTGGAGCTGCTTGAGATAGACCTGTGGGACTGTCTCCCTCATCAGAGGCCGAGCCAGCACCCGTGGAGGCCGGGAGGGCTGGCAGGTGTCAGCAGGGGACTGAGGCTTTGGCAGCTTCTGCTCCAGGCTGAGTTGCAGCCAGGCCTGGGACCCCCACCGGTGCGGGCAGTTAATCTCCGAAGGCCAGAGTCACCACCACTGGGGAGCAAGAACATTGAACTTTTCAATCACATTAATTTCCACAGGAAATTGTTGTCTTCCTTTTGTCCAAAGGTTAGTGATTTATATTTACCATCCTCTTAACTAGGCTTGAAATTTACTGTTGCCAGGTCACCACTGGCATCCATAAATTTCAGGGTGGCAGCTGAGCATAGCCAAGTGGCTTGGTCCTTGGAAGGGTGCATGCCGGCCCTTTTGGGAGGGCAGATTAACCGGCTACAGACGGTCCTTGTACAGAAGTCCCCCTGAGGAGGCGGGTATTCACTTTGCAGGGGAAATGAGATGAGGTCTGTTTGACAAGGTTGCAGGGAGGCTTCCTCAAAGGCAGCCCTGGTGGTGGTGGCAGCTGGTTTGTGCCTCTTAGCATATCACCAGCTGTGGACGGGGTGGCAGCACAGATGGTGCTGGAGCAGGGGCCAGATTCCCAGCCCTACACTTAGCTTAGACAAGTACCTTAACCTCACTCTGCCTCAGTTTCTTCATCTATAATAAGAGGACCTGCCTTAGAGTATTGTTATAAGGGTTAAACGTCAATAAATATAGGCTGTTATTATTCTCTGGCAGGACAGGGTAGGTGGCTTGGTATGGGCCAGAGTCAGTCAGCCTCATGTCCCTGCCTGCACTGTCCTGTCCATTTCTCCTTTTAAGACCTTCTTCTTCCCAGGAGGCTGGGGTGGGCAGATCACTTGAGGTCAGGAGTTCGAGACCAGCCTGGCCAACATGGGAAAACCCCTTCTTTACTCTTAAAAAAAAAAAAAGAGAAAAAGAAAATAGCTGCACCTGGTGGTGGGTGCCTATAATCCCAGCTACTCAGTAGGCTGAGGCAGGAGAATTGCTTGAACCTGGGAGATGGAGGTTGCCCTGAGTTGAGATCATGTTACTGCCCTCCAGCCTGGGTGACAGAGCAAGACTCTGCCTCAAAAAAGACCCTCTTCTTCCATCTGCTCATGGAATTAGAACAGGGGCTGGCAAACTTTTTCTGTAAAGGGCCAGTCAATATTTTAGGCTTTGTGAGTCACCTGATCTTGTTGTAACTAACTCTGCTGTTCTTAGTGTAAAAGTAGCCATAGACCCTAAGTAAATGATGAGTGTGGCATGTTCCAATAAAACTTTATTTGTGGACAGTGAAATTTAAATTCCATATAATTTACATGTGTCACAAAATATTCTTTTGATTTTTTTTTTTTTTTTGAGACAGAGTCTCACTCTGTCACCCAGGCTGGAGTGCAGTGGCTCGATCTCGGCTCACTGCAAGCTCCGCCTCCCAGGTTCACGCCATTCTCCTGCCTTGGCCTCCTGAGTAGCTGGGACTACAGGCACCCACCACCACGCCCGGCTAATTTATTTCTTTTTGTATTTTTAGTAGAGACGGGGTTTCACCATGTTAGCTAGGATGGTCTCAACCTCCTGACCTTGTGATCTGTCCGCCTCGGCCTCCCAAAGTGCTGGGATTACAGGCGTGAGCCACCACGCCTGGCCGATTTTTTTTTAACCATTTAAAAATGTGAAAATTATTTTAGCTTGCAGGCCATACAAAAATAGGCAGTGGGCTCAGTTTGGCCCCGGGGTTGTAGTTCGCTGAGCCCTGGATCAGAAGGGGAAAGGGCGTGGAGAAGGTATTTACTTTCCTCACTTGGGCTGTCTTCGAGTCTCTAAAGAAAGGTGCCCTTGTGTTGCTTTGTCCGGTGACCCCATGGTGCCTCCTGAGAGGCCTGCAGAAAGGCAACTGGAGCAGCACGGGGTGGGAACTGGTGCACGCGTGCTGGCAGGATGCCTGGGCCTGGCACCCGTTGGTTCCCTGCCTGCAACAGCCGGAGTGCTGCTGGCTCTGGATTGGGCAGTCACCCCTGCCCCCACCCCAGCTCTGGTGTTGACAGTCCCCATCTGTGTTTCAGCGAACAGCCCCAGCCCAGGTGGGAAGGAGGCAGAAACTCGGCAGCCTGTGGTGATTCTCTTGGGTTGGGGTGGCTGCAAGGACAAGAACCTTGCCAAGTACAGCGCCATCTACCACAAAAGGGTGAGTACTCTGGTGCCCTCTCCCCTGGGCTGCCGTGAGGGCTGACCACCTTTGAGGCAGGCCTGGAAATGGCTTTAAGAACAGCCTCTAGAGTTCGAGACCAGCCTGGCCAACATGGTCAAACCCTGTCTCTACTAAAAATACAAAAATTAGCCGGCATGGTGGCACATGCCTATAATCCCAGCTACTTGGGAGGCTGAGGCAGGAGAATCGCTTGAGCCCGGGAGGTGGAGGTTGCAGTGAGCAGAGATTGCGCCATTGCACTCCAGCCTGGGCGACAGAGTGAGATTCCGTCTCAAAAAAAAAAAAAAAAAAAAAGCCTGTGAGGAAGGTCATGGGGTTATAGGGACTTGGTGGGATTATCCCCACTTGGCTGCCAGCTCTGTGGCCTGTCGTGACCCCTTTGGTCTCCTGATGGCTTCCCCTTCCTTCCTCCCTGCATTCCACAATGGGCAGCCCACCCTTGATGTGCCCTACAGTTGTAGAGTCGGCCCAGGCTCCAGTCCCTGTTAACTGGCCAGTGCCTCTGCGGGCAGCAGGAGCCAGGGCTGGGTGTCTGGGCATAGCTTGTACTCCCAGGACCTCCTCCTTTCCCACCAGGTGAGTTTCTGTCTTATGACTGCCCATGGCACCTTTCACATTCCCAGACTAGTAGGGCCTCTTGGAAAAGAGATTCATGCTGCTTCTCATCCAACCAAGGTTGGATATAGAGACTGTGGTAACTGCAGGGGGCCTTAGCAGGACTTGGTTATATTTTGGAAGCCTCTCTCACATCTTGGGCCTCCAACTCCACCCTCCCCTCCTCAGCCCAGATCTCTCCCCCAAACAGCCTCCTGCGGGGGTACCCATACAGACAGCTCCAACTGCCAGCTGGAAGCCTTGGACTGAGCAGTGGGGGGCACCTGGGAGAAAGGCCAGCTGAGCCCCCTTCCCCTCAGCATCCCTCCACTCACCCACGTCCACATCCCGCCTGACCGAGGTGTGTGGTGGCCCTGGAGTGGGAGGGAGATAGGGGGAAAATGTAGTTCTGACCTCGAAGCCTCTCCCCAACCTCTGAGGCTGGGGCTCTGGTGTTGCCTTTTACGGACAGCCTCACTGCAGGCAGTTTCAGCTGTGAGTTCTGCTCACTGGGCTTGGTTTGTCTGGCTTCTTCATTAGCCTGAGATCTTTGAGGGCAGGCAGGGGGACCAGGAATAGTCAAGTATGGCTGGGATGAAGAATGAAGGGTCAGGCACCCAGCAAGAGGTGGGGCTTGGAGGGTGTCCTCAGGGGATTTAAGCAGGGATGTGATGTTAGATTCGTGAATCAGAAAGTCCCTTTTGGCCTGGCGCAGTGGCTCATGTCTATAATCCCAGCACTTTGGAAGGCTGAGGCGGGCAGATCACTTGAGGTCAGGAGTTCGAGACCAGCCTGGCCAACATGGTGAGACCCCATCTCTACTAAAAATACAAAAATTAGCCAGGCGTGGTGGCGCACACCTGTAGTCCCAGCTACCGGGGAGGCTGAGGTGGTAGGGATCGCTTGAACCCGGGAGGTGGAGGTTGCAGTGAGCCGAAGTCGCACCACTGCACTCCAGCCTGGGCAACAAAGCGAGACCCTGTCTCAAAATAAAGTCCCTTGCTGCAGAGTAGCGGGGAGATTGGAGGGGTGGGGCAGGAAGCCAGAAGTGAGTTTAGAGGGGCTTGCCATGATCCAGGGACAGAGGGTAGTCAGGACCTTGGAGCTGGGGGTGTCGGTAGAGGTAAGGTGATGGATTGAGGAGCTTGTCAGGAGGTAGAATGGTAGTTTAATGAGAGATTGGGCATGGGCACAGGGATAGGGAGGTTCCCCGGGTAATGCCAGGTTTCTGGCTGGGCACCTCCTGGGTAGAGGGGGGTGTGTTTTTTGAGACCGGAACACTAGAAGAGAATTCATAGGCTCTGGAGTGGATGAGATCCCCCAGGGAGTGTGTAGGTGACAGAAGAGGGCCTAGGACAGTCCTGAGGAACCCAAACTTAATGGGAGTAGAAGATGAAGAGGGTCCTATGAGGAAAGGAGGAGTGGCCAGAGATGGATATGAAAACCCAGGAAGGTGTGACAGAATCTGCAGAAAGAGTCTTTGGGAAATGGGCCGTTGTACAGGGCAGGAGTAAAGATGCTATTTGGGCAGAAGGCACGAGGGAGAAAGTAGATGGAGTAAGATCCCAGAGAAGGCAGAGGTGTTGAGGTTGCAGGGTTGGGGGAGGGGTAGTCTTGGAAAGGAAGACTTTCCAATAGGGAGGATAGGATGAATGTAGAGAAAAAAAAAGTCCAATCCAAAACGCTAATATTTTATTATTTAAAAGAAAACAAGGTGGATGCTGTGGCTCATGCCTGTAATCCCAGCACTTTGGGAGGCTGAGACAGGAGGATCACTTGAGCTTAGGAGTTTGAGACCAGTCTGGGCAGCATGGTGAAACCTGATCTCCACAAAAAAATTAAAACAATTAGCCAGGCACGGTAGTGCATGTCTGTAGTCTTAGCTACTTGGGAGTCTGAGATGGGAGGATCACCTGAGCCTGGAAAGTTGAGGCTGCAGTGAGCTGTGATCGTGCCACTACACTCCAGCCTGGGCGACAGAGTGAGACCCTGTCCCAAACAAAACAAGCAAAACAAAACAAAAACACCATATTCTAGCACCTAGAGATGACCTCTATTTACACTTAGTGTATATCCTTCCAGCTTTTTTGGGGGGGTATATATTTTCTTTACCTACATGAGACCTATTGAATGTACTGCTTTGTATCCTGCTTTTTTCAGATCATGATCTCCACCTTCTTGTTTCATCTCATTTAGTTTCCAGTCCATATTCAGATTCCCTAATTGTCCCTAAAGCATCCTTTACAGCGGATGTGCCCAAACCAGGATCCAATCTAAGATCACACATTGCATCTAGTTATTTTGTTTCTTCTTAAGGCTCTTTTAAATCCAGAACTGTTCCCCTCCCCACCTGATTTTAGATTCAAGGTCTTGCGCTGTCACCCAGGCTGGAGTGCAGTGGTGCAATCATAGCTCACTGCAGCCTCAACTCCTGGGCTGAAGCAATCATGCTGCCTCCAGCCTCCCAAGTAGCTGGGACTGCAGGCATGCACCACCACGCCAAGCTAGTATTTTTTTTTTTGTTGTTCTTTTTTTTTTTTTTTTTTTTTTTTTTGAGATGGAATCTTGCTCTGTCGCCCAGGCTGGAGTGCAATGGTGTGATCTCGGCTCACTGCAACCTCTGCCTCCTGGGTTCAAGCAATTCTCCTGCCTCAGCCTCCCAGGTATCTGGGATTACAGGCATGTGCCACTACGCCTGGCTAATTTTTGTATTTTTAGTAGAGACGGGGTTTCATCATGTTGGTGAGGCTGGTCTCGAACTCCTGACTTCATCATCTGCCCACCTCAGCCTCCCAAAGTGTTGGGATTACAGGCGTGAGCCACTGTGCCCGACCATTTTTTTTTCTTTTTTAGAGATGGGGTCTCACTGTGTTGTCCAGGCTATAGAACGGCCCCTTTTTTCATTTTACTGGCTTATTGAAGAGACTGGGCTGCAAGATAATATTTCTAGGAGTGTGTGATTCCAGATGCTGCCAGGGAGAAACATACAATGGGGACTGAAAGCCCTCTGTCGGATTTGAGCATTTGGGAGAATGTGGGTGGCCTTAAGCAGCCTCCTCTTCAGAGTCTTGGGAGGGATGCTCAGGCACTCCAGGGCTAGGAGGTCAGGCGGCTGATGGCAAGGTAGCTCTGCTGACCATCCCTGTTTAGCCATGGGTCATTTAACTACTGTGGCCATACGATTTTCTCCTTGTTACTACCACGTCACTAATTACTGCTGTTATTGCTTGAGAGTTTACTTTCTGTCAGGTGCTGTTTTGATCATTTGAGATACGTTTTTTTCATCTAATTTTACCCATAACCTTATGAGGTGGGTGTTATCCCAATTTCACCGTAATCTTATAGATGGGGACCCAAACTCAGAAAGTAGTAAGCTGCTGCTTGTTCTTACTATTGATACATAGTGGTGCCAGGAGTTGAACCCAGACCTGTCTGACTCCAGCACTCTCCAAAGTCACATTCCCCTGACAAAGGGCCCTTTGTCTCTGGAACAGGAGGATGAGGGGGGATTAGGAGCCAGGCATGGTGGCTTTTCTTTTTTTTTTTTTTTTTTTTTTTTTTATTAATTTTTTTTGCACACAAAAACAATAAACATTTTCTAAAAATACATACAAACAAAAAGATGCGTATCAAAAATATTAGGAAGGTTACACATGGGAAGTCGGGGAATAGAAATGGGGGGTGGGAGTTAAAATAAGGTAGAGAGGGACTTTATGTGGATCAGTGATAATAACTCAATCCTCTATTTGACAAAGAAGAGGGAGAAGGAAGAGGAAGAAAAAGAAAGTGGGATAAAGGATCAGAAAGGGAGGAAAATAGAAAAAATTAGAGTATGACTCCAGGGTAGACCTGTTTTGTTGTCACTGAGTTGGTTGGTTGGTTTGTCTGTTGTATTTTTCATGTTTCGCCAAGTTGGCCAGACTGGTCTCGAACTCCTAGCCCGAAGTGATCAACCCGCCTCGCCCCCCAGAGTGCCGGGACCACAGGTGTGAGCCACCACGTCCAGCCCCCACATTGCTTCTGGCCTCCATGGTAGACCTCCCAGACGGAGCGGCCGGGCAGAGGCGCTCCTCACTTCTTCCCAGACACGGGGCGGCCGGGCAGAGGCGCTCCTTACTTCCCAGACGGGGCGGCCAGGGAGAGACGCTCCTCACTTCTTCCCAGACGATAGGTGGCCGGGCAGAGGCGCCCCTCACTTCCCAGACAATGGGTGGCTGGGCAGAGGCGCTCCTCACTTCCCAGACGGTGGGTGGCCGGGCAGAGGCGCTCCTCACTTCCCAGACGGTGGGTGGCCGGGCAGAGGCGCTCCTCACTTCCCAGACGGTGGGTGGCCGGGCAGAGGCGCTCCTCACTTCCCAGGCGGGGCGGCCGGGCAGAGGCGCTCCTCACTTCCCAGACGATGGGTGGCCGGGCAGAGGTGCTCCTCACTTCCCAGACGGGGCGGCCGGGCAGAGGTACCCCTCACCTCTTCCCAGACTGGGCGGCCGGGCAGAGGTGCTCCTCACTTCTTCCCGGACGGGGCGGCCGGGCAGAGGCGCTCCTCACTTCTTCCCGGACGGGGCGCGCGGGCAGAGGCGCTCCTCACTTCCCAGATGGGGCAGCCGGGCAGAGGCACTCCTCACTTCTTCCCAGACAGGGCGGCCGGGCAGAGGCGCTCCTCACTTCCCAGACGGGGCAGCCGGGCAGAGGCGCTCCTCACTTCCCAGACGATGGGTGCCTGGGCAGAGGTGCTCCTCACATCCCAGACGGGGCGGCCGGGCAGAGGGGCCCCTCACTTCTTCCCGGACGGGGCGGCCGGGCAGAGGGGCTCCTCCCTTCTTCCCGGACAGGGCAGCCGGGCAGAGGTGCTCCTCACTTCTTCCTGGACGGGGCGGCCGGGCAGAGGCGCTCCTCACTTCCCAGACGGGGCGGCCGGGCAGAGGCGCTCCTCACTTCTTCCCAGACGGGGCGGCCAGGCAGAGGCGCTCCTCATTTCCCAGACGGTGGGTGGCCGGGCAGAGGCGCTCCTCACTTCCCAGACGGTGGGTGGCCGGGCAGAGGCGCTCCTCACTTCCCAGACGGTGGGTGGCCGGGCAGAGGCGCTCCTCACTTCCCAGACGGTGGGTGGCCGGGCAGAGGCGCTCCTCACTTCCCAGACGGGACGGCCGGGCAGAGGCGCTCCTCACTTCCCAGACGATGGGTGGCCGGGCAGAGGCGCTCCTCACTTCCCAGATGGGGCGCCGGGCAGAGGCGCTCCTCACTTCCCAGACGGGGCGGCCGGGCAGAGGCGCTCCTCACTTCCCAGACGGGGCGGCCGGGCAGAGGCGCTCCTCACTTCTTCCCGGATGGGGTGGCCGGGCAGAGGCGCTCCTCACTTCCCAGACGGGGCGGCCGGGCAGAGGCGCTCCTCACTTCTTCCCGGACGGGGCGGCCGGGCAGAGGCGCTCCTCACTTCTTCCCGGATGGGGTGGCCGGGCAGAGGCGCTCCTCACTTCTTCCCGGATGGGGTGGCCGGGCAGAGGCGCTCCTCACTTCTTCCCGGACGGGGCGGCCGGGCAGAGGCGCTCCCCACCTCCCAGACGGGGCGGTGGCCGGGCAGGGGCTCGGGAGGCTGAGGCGGGCAGAGCACTCGGCGTCAGTAGCTGGTGAGCAGCGTGGCCAACATGGCGACCGCGCGCCTGCAGCCAAACGAGAAAAAGCAGGCAGCGGTGGCGCGCGGCAGCAGTCCCAGGCAGTCCGCGGCGCGGGCAGCAGCGAGCTGAGTAAATTGCAGCCTGGGCCACAGAGGCAAAGAAAGAAAGAAAGAAAGGGAAGGAAGGAAGGAGGGAGGAAGGAAGGAAGGAAGGAAGGAAGGAAGGAAGGAGGAGGGCGGGCGGGCGGGCATGGTGGCTTTTCTAACTGACCTAGAAGGGGACCTGTGTGGAGACTGTGGCACCCTTGGCCCAGGCATGAGGAATAAAAGGAAGGAAGGAAGGAAGGAAGGAAGGAAGGAAGGAAGGAAGGAAGGAAGGGAGGGAGGGAGGGGGGCGGGCATGGTGGCTTTTCTAACTGACCTAGAAGGGGACCTGTGTGGAGACTGTGGCACCCTTGGCCCAGGCATGAGGAATATAGAAGCCTAGAGGGAGTTTGGGCCCAGATTTTAGAATTCGAGGAACAAGTGTTTACTGTATTTGGAATTTCAGGGCAGGTATGAGGAGTGATCCCAGGCCTGGGAACCAGGGACATTTGAGTGTCAGGTCCCTGAGTCCAGAGAGTATGGACTCTGTTTTTAGGAGCCTGGGAGAGAGGGAAGGTGACAGTGACCAGTGATGAAAGTGATGTGGGCCTGGCTCAGAAGTGGCCTCTGGTGGTCAGGGCTGGGGCCCGCAGGCCAGCTCTCGGGTACTGGTCTCATGGGGGTACTACTTGTGTCTGGAAGGTAGGGACAGTGCAGATCTGAAGTGCTGGGGCAGGGTATAGCCAAGCAGTGAGGCCCCGCCCCAAATGTCAAGGCCTAGGATGGGAGGGTGGGGTGCAGACAGGAGGGAACCAGAGTAAAGAGACTTCCTCTGGTCAGCCCAGGTGTCTCCAGTACATGCTTCAGGCCCTGGGCCTCAGATACCACTCCAGGCCAAGAGGGCTTGGCCAGCATGAAGCACTTAGTCCAAAAATGGGCCTTAAGTATACCTTCCCCGCCCAGAAGGCACCTGTGTCTGTGGGCGGTGGGCTGGTGGGCTCAGGCTGAAGCAGGACCCAGAGCATTGCTGACTCTGTGGGCCCCATGGCCTGTCTCCTACAGGCTGGGGTTGCTGGGCCCCTCTGACCTTAGCTTGTACCCACTACCCCCACCTCATCTGTGAGGACTGATCGGGCCTCTCTCCCCAGGGCTGCATCGTAATCCGATACACAGCCCCGTGGCACATGGTCTTCTTCTCCGAGTCGCTGGGCATCCCTTCACTTCGTGTTTTGGCCCAGAGGCTGCTCGAGCTGCTCTTTGATTATGAGATTGAGAAGGAGCCCCTGCTCTTCCATGTCTTCAGCAATGGTGGCGTCATGCTGTACCGCTACGTGCTGGAGCTCCTGCAGACCCGTCGCTTCTGCCACCTGCGTGTGGTGGGCACCATCTTTGACAGTGCTCCTGGTGACAGCAACCTGGTAGGGGCTCTGCGGGCCCTGGCAGCCATCCTGGAGCGCCGGGCCGCCATGCTGCGCCTGTTGCTGCTGGTGGCCTTTGCCCTGGTGGTTGTCCTGTTCCACGTCCTGCTTGCTCCCATCACAGCCCTCTTCCACACCCACTTCTATGACAGGCTACAGGACGCGGGCTCTCGCTGGCCCGAGCTCTACCTCTACTCGAGGGCCGACGAAGTGGTCCTGGCCAGAGACGTAGAACGCATGGTGGAGGCACGCCTGGCACGCCGGGTCCTGGCGCGTTCTGTGGACTTCGTGTCATCTGCACACGTCAGCCACCTCCGTGACTACCCTACCTACTACACAAGCCTCTGTGTCGACTTCATGCGCAACTGCGTCCGCTGCTGAGGCCGTTGCTCCACCTCACCTCTGCTCCAGAAATAAATGCCTGACGCCTCCCCACAACCTGCATCTGTGGGGCACTCTTCTCGTTCAACTCTCTGTAGCCCTTTGGGACTTTGTGGTCCCCTAAGTAGAAAATTCCTATGGGCCTGTCTCCTGGGGGCCTCCGTCTGCTAGTGGTCTGCTTACCACAGACTCCTAAGGGGCAGGAGTGCCTGGGCATGTGTCTGTGGGAGCCTTGCAGTGAGTTGTGTTTGGACAAGTGCAACAGTCAGGCTGCTGATTCCTGTGGCATGCAGGCTGTAAAGGTTGACAAATGGAGGGGGGTGTTGAGGGTGAGCCCTAGTTGATTTTTTAAAATTTAAACTGTGGTGAGAACATTTAACATGAGACCTACTCTCTTTTTTTCTTTACTTATTTATTTATCTATTTATTTCGAGACAGGGTCTCACTCTGTCACCTAGGCTGGGGTGCAATGGTGCAATCATGGCTCGCTGCAGCCTCAACCTCCCAGGCTCAAGTAATCCTCCCACCTCAGCCTCCCAAAGTGCTAGGATTACCGGCGTGAGTCACCGTGCCTGGCCAAGATCACCTAACAAAATTGTAAGTGTGTACGATACTTAAAATTTAAGAGATTATGTGCACGGCAGACCTCTAGAACTGAATAGTCTTGCATCTTGCATAATTCAGAACTTCGTCATCTTGCATAACTGAAACTTTGTGCCTGTTACCAGAGTTGAGTTTTGATTCCTTGAATGGAAGGTGACCTTTGTGGGGAGATGCCAGAGGGAAGGTATCTCGGTCAGGGGTAGCGTCAGGCTGCAGATAGGGGCTGTGATCTTTGCTCCAGCAGGGCAAAGCCCTACAGTGTAAAGTACCATTCACATGGCTCCCACTTGGCAGTTCACTCAGAGAGGCTCCTCTGACCCCATTGCCTGGGAGTCTGAGGTAGAAGCCAGATGAGGAGCTGAGGTTAGGGGCCTGCCTGGCTCTACCACACTTTGCTAGGAAGCCGCTGGATTCGGGAAAGTTGCAAGCTGAAAGTTGCCAGAGAGAGTGGGGGGCAGGAAGGCAGCAGCATTGTAACAGGGGCTGTGATGAGTGAACTCCCAAGCCCTAAAGACCAGAACCAGAGTAAGGGGATTTGGGCTGAAATAGCAAACTCCTTCATCTCCTGGAAGGGAGACCCACTTAGATACTCTCTAGGCTGGAGAGGTGAATTCAGCCTGATAGTTCAGTATCATTTATCATTCTGGAAGTCACTACTGCATAATGTTGGCATATAGTAGGTATTCAATAAATATTTGATTGAATGAGCTTACTGTGGTGATGAAGGGGCTTAGGGGGCAGTGAAGGAGATGGCTAGAAAAGCTCTGGATGGGAGCTGGCTCTTGGGGATGATGGACCGACCCTCTGTCCTCAGAGCTGCGTTCTGTCTGCATCCCATCAGTCCTTGGTGAGTTCCCACTATGGTGGCAGGGATTCCCATGCTGTGTGGCTGCATTCCTAGCCATGGCCAACAGGTGGCAGTGCAGCCTGTGCCATGAGACAGCTCAAGGCTCCCACAGCAGGACGGGCTTCAGTGGAATGCACTCACTCTGGGTTAATGGCCCCTTTTAGAGACCATATGGCCCCCAGGGTGGCAGTAACCAGCCATCAAGGACCTACTGAGTCCAAGCCTATGGGAGGGGAGAGTAAAGACATCAAAGAAGTCGGCCTGACAGGAACTGGGCATTAAGAGCCTCCTCTTCATCTCTCCGTTGCCCTCACCTACCCACTCTTCTCTTCCAAACCTGTATCTTTCCCAAACCCTCAGCCATCGCTGGAGCTACTCCACCCTCCTCGACAGAGGCAGTGTACATTCCCAGGATCCCGGGATCCCTGTGTTCAGGATATTGGGTGCCATTAAACTGGGTGTGGAGCTGTGAAGGGCCTTTGCTGGGCTCCAAGGGGGACTTGTCTGTGCTTCTTCTGGGTGCAAAGGGTGGCAGGAGCTGCCAACTGGACCCAAATCTGAGGAATTCACTGTGGGTATCCCAGAGAAAATGGGCAACTAAGGCTGGGGATTTGGGCAGATGGGCCTGGTGTGCAAGGTGTCAAAGCAAGTCTGGAGTCAATGGGGTTACTCTGGGGCCTTGACTGTTTTTCTCCAAACAGCTTTCTGTTGTGGGTGAGGACTTATATGTAGCTTTGAGCACCTGCCTGGGAGGCATCTAGGAAGCTGAGCTACCTCACTGGCAGTTCAAAGTGCCATCTCTCCAGTGCTAGCTGCCCAGCCTTGGTTCTCCGAGCACATGGGAGACTTGAAGGTCCATCCTCGATAATAGGGTTTCCATTCTTTTCATTTGAGAATCTAGGCAGTAGCTACACTGGGATGATGGTCACTAGAGATACATTTGGAGAATGGAACAAAAGCCTGGGAGGCTGATAGGGTGATCCCACTGTGGTCTCTGGTATGTTTCAGGGGACCAGAAAGGGATAGAGGCCTGGGGCTTGTGTTTGTACCCAAGCTTGTGGCCACTCCTGCCCTAGGTTGGGGGAAAGAGCTTGCATCCCCTCTGTACCCCCAAGCTCTGACCTCTTCTGTGATTAATGAGCTGACAATTCTGCATCGATAAAGAATTAACCTAGAGCCCCTACCCATCAATAGTCAGGAGCCCAGATCCCCAGCCCCACCCCCATCCAAACCAAATGCTCTAGGGCCCCAGAGCAGACCAACCCTGCACAGTGTCATACACCTATACCTAAGTCCTTTCCCCCATCCTGCCGCCAGGAATTAACCCCTTAACTGCCTCAGCCCACCTCCCCCAGTTAGCTCCCCCACCTCCCCACACACATAACACACAGGCAGCAACTGTTTATACTGGTTTAATCCATGTCAAATGTAGTTTACAAAGGGAAAGGACAAGTACCTTTGTATAGAATATACAGACACAGCATCACACCATAGGGCCCACGGGAGGGTTGGGGAGACGACACTTTTTCCCTGGGAAAGGCAGCTCTAATCCCAGGAATGGTTCTCAGCAGAGGCTGGGTGGCCAGGAGCACTGTCCTCTAGCCCAACTCAGCCTCTGCTTCAGCTCGGTTCCCGTTTCCTGCCTCTACCCCCCAACTCCCTATAAAGAGCCCCATGAGCTAAGACTAAGGAGAGGATCATGTCCCTTGGGGCGTGTGCCCCATGTCTGGGAGAAGAAATATACACCACTGAACACCGAGCACATGGGAGAGGGAAGGGACACCACCGGAGAGGGAGAGGCAGGTACCCCAAGAGGTGGATGGGCCGAGCCCCCAGCCAACCCTGAAGGAGGCACTGCTTCTAGGGGTTCTTAAAAAAGAAGAAAATCATACAACCAAAGGGGGAGGGGACAGGTAGAGGGCGAGGAGTTGTCCCATTTATACACAACATTGTAAACATACACGGTCTATATTACATGTGCTTCAGTCTGGTGTTTGCATGTCTGTCCGTCTGTCAGTCTGGGGGCTGGATCTTAGGAGCCGTGCCCCACTACTCCCCCAACCCCCACCTCCCTGCCCCACCCTGGGAACAGAGCTGGAACAGGTATGGCCCCCAAACCATAGGTGGGAGCCAGCAGGTAGTGCCTGGGCCACAGCCTCTACTCTGGCTCCAGAGTCCTGCGTGTGTAAATGTGTGTGTGTGTGTACGCATATGTGAGTATGTGCATGTATGTACATGGGGAACCTGTGTGCAAGTATGTACAAAGGGAGAGGGTCACTGTCACAGAGGCTGGGGGCAGGTGGGGCTGCTGGAGGCGAGGCCTGCCTGGGGCAGATAGCTCACAAGTAGATCCTCCGCAGGTCTCCGGGTGCTGTGATCGTGTTGCACTGAGGGCAGAGCTTCTTGGCACCCTGCAGGGAGAACAGGGAGGGCTCTGGTCTACACAATGTGCCACCTGTGCGCATGTGAGCACCTGGGCCTGCAGCCATGTCTCTCTGCACCAGTGTGTGCTGGGACCTTGGTCCTGTCAGCCCAGGCTGGGGACGCATAGGCAGCTTCTGTGAGCAGGCAGGCACGCTCCTGTGTTGGGGGGACGCCAGGATCAAACCGCCTGGCCAGCCCCACAGCAGGAGCCCCGGTAATGAGAACAAGGCTGGGTCCAGCTGTGGCAGCCGCAGCCCTAACGAGATTACACGCGGCCTTTGATCAGGACACAGAGCCCACGTCCGAGCCTTTTATTGCTGTCTCCGGGCGACATTTTAATGGCTGCTCCTGAGCGAAGAACAGGGGCAGGAGCAGAAGGAGCTTAGTAATGGGAGGGGGAGGGGCCAAGGCCCTGGTCCTGTTTACCCACAGCCAGCCTCCTCCCAACCCCAGGCCTCACCAGTCTGTGTGATGCAGTGGGCCTTCGGGGGACGGGGAGGGGAAGGGAGAATGCAGTGAACTCATGGAGGGGGAGAAGTTCCTAAACCTGTAGTTGGGGAGAAGAGGCAGCGAGCCTGGGGGTAAATATCCTGGCTCCTGGCTCTGTTCTCCTTTGCCCCATGCTCCCCACTTCCCCCAGGCAGGCTCAGGCATAAGCACAGACATCTGGGCAGTGCCTGGAGTGGCCACCCATTCCCCGACCCCCATGCCACCTCACCAGGGTCCGCAGCCAGCACTCCTCGCAGTGCACGTGCCAACACTGGATGGACGTTAGGGGCATCGAGTACGAGTCCTAGGGAGGAGGGGGCAGAGAAGGGGTCACTCTGAGGTAGGCCCACCCTCCGAAGAGCCCAGAGCACAGTGCGGAGACCCTCTCCAACTCCCCCAGAGGGCGTGGAAGCCTGACCAAGGGCACCCCTAGGTTCTTTTCTACTCACCATGCAGATGAGGCATTTGTAACGGTCCCCACGAGATAGCTGCCGTTCAAGTTCTCTGACCCGAGCCTTCAGAGCCTCAAACGTGGTCACAGCTGAATCTTCGGTGATTCTGTGAAAAGGAAGGCATGGTTGGGTAGCAGGCTGGCATCTCTCTTCTGTACCTCCAGCCTACGCCTCCTTTGAATTCCAGAACCAAATACATAAATGTCCCCTAGGCATCCCTGCCTGCCCCCTTCCTCTGATAACGTGAATCTGCAAATTCCACATTCCAGAACTAAACTCCTCACCCTCTCTGTTCCTCCATTCCCATCCGGATGAATTTCTACACCAGATACCAGGGAACCATTTTCAACCACTCCTTCGCAGTCTTCCCAACAACCCAAATCTGTCATCTCTCCTAGTATCTCCGGCATCTCTCCACTTCTTTCCCCCCTCACCACCACTAGTCCAGGCTCTCAGTGTCTTCCACCAATTCCACCACTAACTTTTTCCAGACAGCCTTTCTGCCTCCAGGCCCCTCATCTCCATTCCACTCTCCCAGCGCCTAGAAGAATTTATGTTCTCAAAGCAAATCTCTCGTGGCGTGACTTCCAACATTCCAATGTCCCCCTCGGAGTAGAGAGCTCCACTACACTCCTCGGTCCAGCCCCAGCCCGCCATACCCCTGAGGACCTTGCCATGCATTTTATGCTCGACTCCTACGTGTCATCATCCACGCCCCCTTTTTCACTGCCTTGACCTCTGCACTGTGATCCCTCTGCACCCCCTCGCCTGACTCACTAGCTCTGCCTCATCATTCAGACCTAGTTTTGTTCCCATGCCCTCCCAGAAGCCTTTTCCAGACCCCCGAGCCAGCACTGCACAGTGGCTCTCACAGCCCCCCGTGCGAACTCCACCACAGCAGTGTCAAGTTCCTGAGTGTGGGTTCCCTGAGGGCGGGCTGCTCACTCCACCAGTACTGACTATGGCCAAGAGCCCCACCTCAGGCATGGGACATGAGCAAACACCTGCTGAAGAAAGGGTCCGTCCAACCTCCAGGGAGAGGGGGAGAGATGCAGGGACTGGGCGGGTCCTACATGATCTAGGTCCCTTTGCCACAGGCCTGGCCTGCCTCCAGGGCTCCTTGTTACTTCCTAGATATATCAGATGCCCTGGTAGTCCTGTCTGTGGGCCAAGCCCTGCACCCCAAGGTCCCTCCTGCATTTCCAGGACTCCTTGGGCTGCACTGCTGAACAGGAAATAGCTAGGACTCTCTCAAGGAACCTTCCCACCCTCCTAAAACAAATGAACAGGATCCAGGGGAGCTCACAGAGGGAGAAGAATGCTTCCTGGAAAAGTAGAAAAGATGGTATAGGAGATTGGCCTTAGGGAATAATAATAATACAAATAAAATAGCTAAAATTTATTAAGCACTTACTAAATGCCAGGGATTGTACTGAGGGATTGATAATTATCTTATTTACACCTCACAAAAACCCCATGAGAATATTCTAATATCTCCATTTTATATACAAAGAAACTAAAGCACAGAAAGATTAAGTAGCTTGCTCAAGGTCCCCACAGAGTCAGGGAGATGGGATTCAAACCTGGCAGACTGACTCCACGATCAACTGATAACTGTGTGATTGACCATGACTATACTGGCTACACCCAGGAGGAGGAGGGGCTCCAGGCCAAGGGAACAGCAGAAACAGAGGCCAAGAGGCCCAAGAGCCCAGTCTGGCTAGAAGGCCCACATGTAGGCCAAGTGCTACAGTGAGAAAGGAGATGACATGCAGGAGGACCTCAAATGCCACACCTGAAGGAGCTGAAGTTTATCTCGCGGACAGCAGGCAGCTGCTGAGGATGCTGGAAGAGCAGGGTACGAGCAGCTCAGGTTTCACAGATGTACTCAATCAGGAAGCAGAGGCTGGACCGAGGCGGGGGAATCATAAGGGAGGTGGACTTTGGACAAGGACAATCTCCTGGGGGCACCTGTTCTGCAGTTTAGGGGAGACAATCGGCTCAGGAAGCTTGAGAGCTTACAGGTGGCGTGTCATTGCTGGATGTAAGTGCTAATGGGAGTGCAGGGAGGGTAGTGGTCCCATTTCATGGGCAATAACAACTTCAATCTCTGGCCTTTTTCCTTTGGGGAGCTAGCAGCAACACAGAGTGTGACTCCTTAGTGGCTGTGTCCCTGTATCAGGGACACTTAAATCCATCACCCTAGGGTCCATGATTCCCTCTGCCTTGCCTCTTTCCAGGGATGCCAAGAAAGGCTCTGACTTGTTCCTCCTGGTACTGGCTGATTCCCTGGGGGCTTCCATTTAGCTCTCTGGCTCTGGAAGCTTTTACCATCCCTTCCCTCCTCACCAGCCTCCGAACAGCAGGCTCCTTCCCTGGCATTTTGCACAATGCCATATGTGCCATCCCCATCTAGATTACAGGTAAATTCCTGATAAGGAGACAAGGATTTGTAGCTGTGCTCCCTTCCACTCCAAGGACTAAGCAGAGAATTTGCCTAGTTCTATATAGTTATGTCAAAGACGGGGAAACTAAGGCCTGCAGCTGGGGGCAGCCTACCCCAGAATGGAGAACTAACTCCCAAACCCCAAATCAGAGAACTAGAGCTGGAATGGCAAAAAAGGATGAGGCCAGGAGAGAGTGACGCCATTTCCCATGCCATCTCAAAGAGCTACAAGGCCACACTGAAGGCTAGTAACCAACTCCAGAGCCTATGTATCCTGGATGTGCTCAGCACACACCTGCCCTCCAATCTTGGCTCTGGCGAAATACCCAAGCCTCTAACCCCTGGTCCAGGCTGGCTGTGAGCTATTCCTGAGTCCCTCCAGGGCATGGGGTGGGGAGATTCCTGGAGGAACCATAGCATCCTACCATTCCTTTTCCCTGAGTAGTAAAACAGATCTAGGGCAAGAAATAGAGAAATCACGGGGACTGATGGGCCCCAGTCTCAGCAGATCCAGAGCCAGTGGAGAGCTCTGCACATGACTGAGCCAGTCTCTACCTCATCATAGAGATCCCTGCCTACGGGTGCCTGTGCTCACACAGGTGGGACAGAAATCCTGGTTCCCCCCAGCCTTGGGTGGGTTGTACCTTCATGGAAGCCACTGGCTCTGCCCCCACCTCCCCCTCGGGCGCCATCCCTGATTAATGATCTTGTCTTTCTGATTTATGAGCGGCCCCTCCAGACGAGGGTGGGTGCCCCTTACAACCCCACCCGTCCTGCTCAGCTGGAGTAGGAGAGAATTATTAAATAAACATCCATACGTCACTCCTCCCCCCCACAAGCTGGTTGCGCCGAACCCGTACGGCCCGCTCTGGCGCTGACACGGAGCAGCTGCGGTGATTCATGGGCAGCCGGGCCCTGCGCCGCGGCCCATACATCATGCCAGCAGCACTCGCGGCCCCGGCCGAGATAAACTGATCAACCACAACGGGCTGGAATGAATTTATGACAACACAAAATGGAGGGAAACAAATGGGAGGTGACCCTGGGCCACCGACCCGGCCCTGCACCGGCCTGCAATCCACTCTCCTGGCAGGAGGCAAAGATGCAACACTGGCCCTGGAATGAAGAGGCTGCCTTTTAACCCCACGGAACCTGGCCTGCAGTCAGAAGGTGGGGTGGGTACTGGAGTTAAGCAATGACCAATGGCAGCAGCACCAGGCAGCCTAGACTGGACAATGCCATCTCCTGAGGCCAGAACTGGCCTTCCTTAGGCTTCTGGGAAGGCAGGGAGATGCCCAGCTGATACCAAATATTTGTGGTTCCCGGGGATCCGGGCCAGGGGTTGCCCAGCCCTGGGCTAAGTGCTAATGGATCCCTTTTCTTCTGCCAGAGAACCCAGGCCAAAAATTCCTACCAGAAGTGATGAGACCCAATGTTCCTGCCTAAAATCCACTGCGAGTGCCACCCGGGACAAGAAAAATGAAACCAATTTAGCTCCCGATTAAGAAACAGAAACTGGAGATGAATCAAGTGTGCCGGCTGGGCTGGGCGGCCATACATCACATTCCCCGGGCAGAGGCCGCCGCAGCAGGCGGGCAGGCAGGCAGGCGGGCGGACTGCTCCTCCCACTGCCAAGGCTCCCGGGGCCGTGGCCCAGTGATCAATTCACAGAGTCACGCTTAGCACCAGCTGGGCTCCACTGCCGGCTATGTGCCCAGGGCAGCAGCACTGAGCTGCACTTGGGAGGGCCAGAAGCCCTGGCAGCAGGCCTTCCTGCTAGCAAAGGGCCCCTCCTCCCACTGAACTGCGGTCTCAGGGCCCCCTCCTGGCCAAACACTTACTTCTCGATGTCGCTGTTCTTGCAGGTCTTCTGCATGGCCTCCTGCTTGCTGCTTTCACCATTGCTGGTGGATGGCATCTCTGCTGGGACAGAGGGGCAACTCACACTCCGGCCAGACTGGGCAGCACAGGTGAGGGGTTGGGCTTGAGTCAGTCACCACCATCCAGGGATACCCCTTCTCCCCCATTACTCCTAACCTGGGGCAGGACTTACCATCACTGGCCCATTTAGAGAACTCAGGTGTGATGCGCGTGCTGGGAGGGCCGCCACTGGAGGAAAGGAGGGAGGAAGAACAAAGTGAGGCCTGAAGGCGGGCAGGACAGCCCTGAGGGTCAGTACTGCATTAACCCCTGCCTCAGGGCTTCCTGTCTCTCTGCTCCCCCCGCCCAAGCCTGTGCCCACACTTGCTTTAGGACTGCGCCCCGGAGTGCCTCTCTCTCCTTGGCTTCACCAGGCTCCTCGCCTGTGCAGGGGATGACATCAGCCTCCGTGTATCTGGCATGGTGGTCAAGGACAATGGATCCTAGTTTGCAGCAGGCTATGAGGGTTGAATCCTCAGGAGAGCATGGCCCTCCTGGCCAAAGCTGAGACTCTGGCCCGGGGGGTGGTGCAGGTGAATACTAGAGGAGCTACTTTTCTTATTCCCTGCGCCTGCCCTATCAGCCCCACCAGCCCCCATAGTGCTCCAAGGATACTGTGGCTTCCCATACTCCAGAGTGTCATCCCCATCCACATCCAAGTCAGCATCACTGTCCGGGTTCTCTTTGCCGCTGCACATGATGAAGCCAGAGCCTGTGGGAAGCAGGGTGTGAGGAAGGCCTGGGGACAAGACTAGGCGAAGGGTGCCCCTCCTGCTGCCTCCAGGTAGGGGTTAGGCTTTGGACCTGATAAGGCCCAGAGGGAAACCTGGGCCTGGGATGTATAGAGCCAGATACTTCAGTGCCCCTGACCATGACATTTCAGGCCCTTCACTCTGCAAACCTCATCTTTCTCTGCCACTGCATGCTGCTCCAAGTGGTCTCTGCTCATAAACTGGCCCATTCATACATTATGTCACATCCTCGGGGGACACTCAGCCCCAGGCCTGCTGTCCACCTATCTTCCAGGTCTAGGAAGAACAGGAAGAGGACAGAAAAATTCAGGTCTAGGAATTTCACAGGAAAAGAGTGGGGCCTCCCCTATGCCCCATTAACCAGCCTGACAAGTCCATCAGAGGAGAGAACAGGCTGGCTAAGGCCAATCAGAGCCACAGAGTAGGACCCCCGGCCAACATCCTGATTTTGGCCGCTAGGTCCTTGCCAGCAAAAACACCAGGCAGCTGTTCAAATATTTGGTGTCTGAAGCGCCTGACATTAATTATTCATCTCCACCACACTCAGCCCAGATTCCTGGACAAGTGCAGTTATAAAGGGATTAAGAAGGGACAGACGAGGGAGGACAGGCATGCACACCTACTTCTCAAAGCAGTCCACGAAGGGCCACCAGGCTGAGCGGAGGCCAGGCCACGGGCCAGGCAAGCGGCTGACCCCTGAGGCGCATCTGGCACAGCCACAGACAGACTCTCAGCTCAGGGGGAGGGGCGAGCTGCTGGGGCTACACCAGGCCTGCTCACCTGCCAGGTGATCTCTCTGACATCCAGGACCACCCTTCCTGATAGCCTAGGATCAAGTGCTATAGAGCTGTTCCCCCCAGGTCCCCACTTCCTCCCGGTGGGTCTCAGACCACACCTCACTAGCCAGCACAGCCCTGCCAGGGACAAAAGGATGTGAGATTCTGTGGCTACTGGGATCAGCAAGGAAATCCTTAAAGAAGTGAGGAAGCAGCTCAGTATCTGCCTGAGGATTTCAGACATTTCTGCTTGTCCATTCTTTCCTCTCAGGGTATGTCTTGTAGGGGGTCCTCAGGCCTCTTATCTGTTCCTTCATCCTGCTTACCACTGAGTTCTGACCCCCTTTCCTCCTGCTCCAAAACCATCGATGGCTCCCCACTGCATGCACAACCAAGCCTAAGCTCCTCAGCTGGATCCATGAGGATCTGGGTCCATCTGTGTCTTTACTCTTGCTCTCTACTACTTCACTCTAAACCCCATGCATGTGCACACACGGGCTGCTCACCAAACCACAAACAGCCTGTATATCCTGCTCTTAAGACCCCTGCTCATGCTATTCACTCCATCTGGAATGTTCTCCATTTTTCCAGCCCTGAAAAACACTGAGTCTTGATCCTTCTCCCTTCTACCCCACCAGTCTCTGGTCTCACAAAGACACCACCAATCCCAAAGGTAAGCAGCACCGGGAAGGAAAGATGCCGGGCACAGCCTGGGCTCCACCTCTCCCTGACAGTCCTCATTTGCCCTCTACCCTGAGGCACTGACACACTTGAGGCAGCAGGCAGGTCAGGTCAGCAGCAGGGCCATTAAGCTGAGAAAACACCAAGTTACAGCTCTGTCTCCTGTTCACGGCCAGGTGTCCTGACAAGCAATTCCCACCTTGTGGGTGAGTGGCACCTCCATAAACCCTCTGACAGTTTGGGAGACAAACTCTACCATCAATCAGAATGTAGCTATCAGGTTCACTTACAGCTTGCGGCACCCAAGCCCTGCCAACCCCCCTTCCTCAAGTACACGCAGCTCAGCAGCTGGCCTCACATCCTCTGCTTGGCCTGGCCCTGCCTAGCCCTGCCTTGTAAGTGGAAAGCAGAGAACCCTGGCACCACATAAGGCTCCATGGCAAAGCAGAGAAAACAGGGTACCCCAAAGCTGCCAGGAAAAGCCCAGCTTCTCAACACAGAAAGCAGCCCTGTAGCCTGAAGTCCTTCTCTCTGTAGTCTTACTGCCCACCATGCCTGGCCCAGGACTCATACTCCATTAAACAGAGCTACTGTGGTCTCCCAAATCCTGTGCTTTCTCATGCCCCCATGCCTCTGCACCTCCTGCTCTCTGCCTAGGACCTTCCCCCTCCTGGTCTACAACACACATGCCTGCTCCTTTAGCAAGTCTGACTCAGCCCAACCATGCCTCCTACCATGAACTCACAGTGCCCAGAGAGCAGCTGCTCTCTAAATCCCTGCTAAAGGAAAGAACTCTCACCTCAATGCCATTCTTTCAGCCTTTATTGGGCTCATCCTCTGTCTGGCTCCATGTTGAGAATAGACAGCTTCAAGATCTGATCCCTATCCTCACCGTGCTGTGTGGCAGATGGGGCTTCCCAGGTTCTTACACACAGGTGTCCCTTCCCTGGTGTCCACCCAGAATCCTGTGTAACTCCAAAATCATATTTATTACCACCTATTGTCACTGTCCCTCATGAGACTGGAAGCTGCAAGGGTCCCAAGTTTGACTCACTGTTGTGATCTCAGCATCACCCAGCAGAGCTGGCCGGGCTGATGGCTGGTACCACACAGCACACCCCAGCAGTACTGGCTAAACACTGGCGACACTGCTCTATTAGGTCCTAGTTAGCTGGTGGCCTACAGAAATCTCTCAGGATACAACTTTCCTTATCAGATTCCAGCTCCCAGCCGGGCAGCAGCTTTCTGTTCCTCTGGCCAGTCAGGCAGGATGGACAGCACGACACACTTTGCCAAAGAAAAGGCCTCTGCCTCTGGTCTGAGCCATTCACTCTGACCCTGACCCCATCCTCCAGCTGAGACAGATGTTGGGAACCTCTCCCTACCCCCACAGGTGTTCAGAACAGGCTCCTGCTGCCAATTTCACTCTTGTGCTGCCCCAGCCTGCTCCAACCTCTTTCCCAGCACATTAAACTTTATTTTCTTAATGAAATGTCACTTGCTGACTTCTGGCAGAATCATAATAAAAAGAAACGGCCATAAAGCCGTTTTATGCAGACAGCGCCCCCGCCAGCTTGCCCCCCCTCCCGCTTGGAGAGGAAGGCTCCACTGTCGTTTGATGTTCTCAGCTGCTGGAATATCCCAAGCCAGTACTCAGAGGCAAGATGGCACAGACAGCTCCTTTCCAAGTCTCTGGCTCCTCTTCCATGTAGCTCCAGGGATAACAGGCAAGCTGCCACTCCTACTGCTGCTATCTAGGGAAGGAACTCAGCCCCCAGGACCTCCAAGATGGCCCAGAGTACCCTTCAGTCACCAGGGACGGCCTCTTGCTACAGTTCTGCCCCATCTTAAAGTGGCATAAAGGCCTGAGCCCCCACCCATAGGCAACCTAAGCCTGATGGTCAATGATACCCAGCAGGGTGGTGCTAGAGTTGCCCATTCCTGGCGGGGTGGGCAGTGCAAAAAAAAATATCCTTCTCCTCACAGTGAAAACTTAGCAACAAAGAGGGAGAGAGTTAAGTGCAGAAATGAAACACAGGTCTACATTTTATAAAAATGACCCTTCTCCCATAAACTCATTTCTTCCTGGGTTATTGAGAAGGGAGAAAAAAAAAATCAGTGTTAATTTAATCAATTGATCAGATGATCGATTGAGAAACTGGAGATGCCCGTTTACTGGGGGCAGTATCATCCTGGAACCTGAAACCACAAAAAAGGAGGCATCGATTTCCTCACCTGCTGCTCCCAACAAAACCAGAGCCCAGGGAGAAAGGAAAAGTCTCAGGGCCTCCAGAGGCCTCTGCTCTCCAACACGGAGGGCAGGGGCAGCAGCTTCCGGCGAGTTTTACCCTGGAATTAGTTACAGATGCAGTTACGGTGTCTTGTGTAAACGCCATCGATTGGGGAGCTGACAGTCTGGGGAGCTGCGATGCGGGACAATCAATCGGCCTGCAGTGTCACCTGCCACCTTGCTGAACAGTTGACAATGCAATTATCCAGTGTGGAGGCAGGGAGTTGGCGTGTGTCAAACGCACTTAGCCACTTTCCGGGCCTCCTCGATAACGCGTTTCACTGCCTCACGTCAGGAGAGACGCAGAGAGACAGACGCCGTTTAAAACCATTGATACTTGCTCCTTCTGCCTGCACTCCCTCTGTCCTAGCCTAACAATTGTGTTCCAAAAGGCGATTAAATCCCGTCAGTTGCCACGGGGGACAGAGGGTGCCTTGCTCCTTGCCACCTCTCCTCACCCCTCCCAACAGGCGACAGAGATAACTAAAGATGGTAAGGAGTCACAAGGCAGCAGCTCAACCCTCTCCACTCCAAGACTGCCTCCAGCAGTGTGCTGTTCCAACACCTGTCACTGGCTGGACCAGGAGCAGAGCTGCACTGGGGGACATTTTTAGCACCTGGGGCTCCCTTCTTTTGAGAACCAGCACACCAAAGGAGGCAGCAGCTAGGTAGGGCAAGGCCTATGTGCCCATGCCCTGGGGCTTAACAACACCTCTTACCCCCTTGCCCCATACTTCTGGCGCTGAAGTTTTATCAAGAAATAGCCAGATAAAAGATTTGTGCCAGGCCGGGTGTGGTGGCTCATACCTGTAATCCCAGCACTTTGGGAGGCTGAGGTGGGCCAATCACCTGAGGTCAGGAGTTCAAGACCAGCCTGGCCAACATGGTGAAACCTCATCTCTACTAAAAATACAAAAATTAGCTGGATGTAGTGGCACATGTCTGTAATCCCAACTACTCGGGAGGCTGAGGCAGGAGAATCTCTCGAACCCAGGAGGTGGAGGTTGTAGTGAGCTGAAATCATGCCACTGCACTCTAGCCTCCAGCCTGGGTGACAAAGCGAGACTCTGTCTCAAAATAATAATAATAATAAATAAATAAAAAATAAAAGAAAAGAAAAGAAGAGAAAAGATTTGTGCCATTCAGCTGCTCTGCCCATTTGCTTCATGACTTCTCATCCAGCTACTTGGAACCGGCTTAAATGTAAGGAACTCATGAAAGATAAACACTTAAGGACCTGAGCAGGACAAAGACCCTGCACTGCTGACTGTCTTAACACCCTTCTTTTCCCTACCCACTCCACCTGTTTGGTTCAAAGGGGCTTCATGCTGGATTTTAGCAACACATTCACTGCCAGGGCTTAAAGATACAGCTGCAGCCTTCCATTTCCTGTGAAGCTTCCTGGGAAATTTCTCCATCTCACCACTCTTGTGCCCACATCATTGCCACCTTATTTGAAACCAATCATTCCCATGTTCTCTTTCCAGCATGTCCCTTCCAGATATGAGGAGCTCTGGGCTCCCCAATGCAGTTGGGTGAACTCTCACTGGCAACCAACACACAGGAGGGACCACGGTTCACCACTATAGGTCTCTTCTCCAGAATCCAGGAGCTGGATGGAGGACAGGAGAGGAAAGGCATGGCTCCTTAGTCACAGACCTCCTTAGACTACAGGTGGAAGCAGGCTTGTCTTAAGGGCTATATAGTTAGGTTCCCCTGTAGTCTGCTTCTCTAGCCTAGAAGTCCCTTGCTCTGCCCAGGTTTGGCATGGTACCCAAGAAAAACATCTTTTCTCCCTAACTGCGGATCTCTTTTAGTGGAATGTTGGTGGTGCACTAGGCTCTGTGTGCTGTCCTTTATGTAAAGAGCAGTAGCAGGTTAGAAAATCTATGGTTCTAAAAGGACAATCAACAGCTTAGGCACACAGCTTGAGTATTTCTTCTAGAATTGGGAAGGTCAGAGTTCCTCCTAGGCAGCAAAAATTCCTTCCAACTTACTTTCTTGAAGTAATACCTATTTCCTTTAGTCTTTTCAAAAATCTGTTTCCAGTGGGACCTACCTCAGTGCTCACCTGCTCTGTCTGGTTCTTTATTTTGTCCTAAAATACCAATCCGAGCACTTCCAGGCCTGGGATATCTGGAGCTCCTCCACAGTAACCACAGGTCCCCATCTCTAAGGCCTGTTGCCCTCAGCCCAGTGTCTCCACCGAAACTCTTGCCCGTTCACTGCTTCCCACAGCAGATTACATTCGAGGTAACCGGTCTGATCCATCAGACCAACCTCCAGGGGCCTGGTGGGAAGCTTTGCTGAGGATGACGAAGAGGCCCTAGTCTGGGAGGACGGATGGGGGTGATCGGATACAGGAACTTATGTGCAATTCTTCGCTTCTTTCATATCTAACAACGACAGCAATCTCTGTTGTCAGCACGCACAGCGCAGTTTAAATGGGCCTCGCCACTCGCCTGCTCATCCTGCCTCTGCCTCCTTCTCTCTGAAGTCGGCTGGGCAGCTTCTTCAGCTGGCGTTATCACTCCCTCTAACCGGTCTTGGCAGGCAATCTAATTCCTCCTGAAAAGGTCACCGCCATTTTAACTGCCTTTCAATCACATTAAGCACGCGCTGCCCGGCTTGCGGCCCGGCCTGCCCGGCGGGCGATCAATGCGCTGCACTGACACCAGCTCGCCTGGTGGGGCCACACCTAACCCCCCAAGAGTTGGGGCCTATCGGTCCTGGCCAGGGAGGGTAGGCTGACAGATGGCCAGCTTTTGCAGACAGGGTTTTGGGGGCAGAGGCAGTAGGGATCAGCCAGGGCCTCCCTTTGATAGCCCCCCCACGGAGGAGCCTCAGCCTCCTCCGCTCCACTGCGCCCCGCTCTCTGCCTCATGGCCCCCGCTGATCTTGCTGTAAAACAGCCTTTCAAGTCTGCCTGTCTTTTGACTGCACTAAGCTGTTTAAGAGGCGGCAGCAGCTTCTATCAGGAAAGCTGGAGCAATTCTCTGCAGATAAAGGCACCTCCGGCCCCTGTTCTCTCTTCAAGTCTCACTCTCATTCTCGCTCTCCAAATCGCTCAAAGAAAAGCCCCCTTTGAACTCCCCTCAGGAATTCTTGAAAGGAACAACCTCACAGTGTAAACACTCAGGGAAAACGGATACCCGCCCAGGGCCTAAGAGCCCCTCCCACTGCTCTGCAAGTGCATCCTGACACAGGGGAAATAGTCTTGTCAAATCAGCAGGCCCTTTGCAGCTTTATCCTCCGTAAGCCCTGTCTGGTGCCCAGAAGCCATCAGGTCCAGGTCTGTGCCAAGGAACCTAAGAAGTTGCCACAGCAATGGAGGATGTGAGCAGTTGCAGCTGCCAACAGAGCTAACCAGGGCAGCACATTGGAACTGACCCTGTGTGGCTGCCATCGGACACCCATGTGTCTAACTCATGGGACAGACAATCGTCAGCCCTGCTGCTCACTTTTCTAGGGCCTCAGATACTCCAAGGCTCCAGTACAGGATGAGTGAAATGGCAAACTAACACTCTCCAGCTCTGGCTCAGGGAGACGGTTTGATCTGACTAACCTTCTTGATTTATGTTTTGGCTTGCCCCCCGAACGCTTGGGTAATGTGAGAGACGCCCAGAGACATAATGTCCCATCTGGGCTCTTAGCCCCTTCGTGGAACCAGTCTGCACTGGACGGCCCTGCAGAGACCACTCCTCAGCATCCGCCCAGGTAGCACGGCCCCAAGGAGGCAGAGAACTTCTTCCCAGCTGCTGTGAGATTCCCCAGGGACCATACACAGCAGTACTCCCAAAGGTGTTGCCCAGAGAGAGAGGCAGATGGGAAGCAGATTGGCTCACTTAATGACCACAAGCTGCAGTACCAGCTGTGCTCGTGCACAGAAAGAGAGAAGAGCTGGAGGCCAAGAGGCAGACAGCTCCCCTTTTCCCCTGCCCATGGCTGGGGAGTTTAACAAGTCACTAACCCTGGGCACCCAACCAATTCTGCTGTCTGACCTGGTGGGGGGTGCCAAGCCTTGCTCCTCCAAGGAGCTGGGAGGGCACTGGAGATGGGCAGGGCCCTGCACACTCCTTTGCAGCAACTGGGAGAGCCCAAGGGAAGGAGGGAGCAGCTGGGCCCAGGCCCCTCTTGCTTCAGGGCAGAGGGCGCCCAGAGAGAAGGGATGGGATCAGAGCTAAAATTAGATTCACCAATGAAGCTCATGGGAGGTCAAATTTTGCCATAACTCACTCTCTCCTCTGTAACTGATTTCCCTGACATAGGGCTGGAGAGGAGGAGGAGGAAAATCCAATGTGTTTGCCTGGAAGCCCTCAGGGCCCCCAGTGCTGGAGGTGTACAGCAGGTTGCTGGATTCTCATTTATCAGCCTTAAGAGGGATGGAGTGATAAATGCATAACCGTCCCTTTAATATTTTATGCAGGTGCTAACGCAGCTTGGCTGTCACCTTCAATGCATCACCCGAGGCTGAGAGCCCCCCCTCGTCATTCCTAGCTTGCAGCCTCACAATTCCATTTCCCCACCCAAATACATCCATTTTAATATGCACATCACAGGCAGGCAGCACAGTCACAAAGGAGCCCCACCAGCAGCAGTCCCCACATGGTGGAACGGATGGATGACCAGCCACCAGCCTCAGCCTCTTGGCTCCCAACAGATGGATACTCAGCAGAGGCCTGGCACCGGAGTGCCACTGTCTATGTGTCAGCTGTTTGTACCTCGGAAGCCACCTTCCAGGAGAGTGGTGGCCCGTATCCGCTTCTGTCCACACCACTCATACTCCTCAAAGCGGTTGTTGTTCTCATGCTCGATGTCCACAGCATCATCCTCAGCCATGCAGGAGCCTTCCCTCTGTGAAGAGCAGAGCAGGATCATGCTGGGCCCAGGCCATCCCCACCTGCTCCCCACAGTCTGCGACGAAGGCACAGCTCTAGCCCCAGCTGTGGTGTGCCAAGTGGGCCCTCAGCTCTAGGGCTCCTTTGAAGCAAACCAATTTAGAGGTCAAAGACCTGGGCCTCTTCCCAATAGTTTTCCACTGGAGCCCAAGGAGGGAATGAGTGAGAGTGAAAGCAAAGGGAGAGAGCAGCGGACAGAAGGGAAGAAGCTGCTGAGACTACATGGAGACCCCAAGAGCCCACAGATTCAGGGGCAGTCAGCAGCTAGTGTCGGGGGAAGGGAGCGGGGAAGGAAGGTGGGTGGTGATGGCCCCTCTACCTTAGAAAGGCAATGCTCCACATGCCTACTCATCTCCTGCTCCGATCCTGCCAGGGGGCGGTTGCACAGGGGACATACCTGCCCTTCATCTTGCTTCCTCCGTTTCATTTTCCCAATCCGAGCTGCACAGGGAAACCGAAAACAAAGCACAGAACAAGCAGACGGTCACTGCAGCCCCCAGGGTCCCAGTGGAGCTGACACATTCTGACCTCTTGCCAGCCATTGGCCTTTTTATTCAGTGCCTGATCTGGCCCTCATCTTGAAGTACCTCCTGCTCCTTTGGGGACTGGGCTTTGCCAAGAGCACCTGGGGAGGAGACTAGTGCTAACTAAGCCAGTGAGTAAGTCCACTCTTTGGCCGAAGCTGGTGCAGGGTCTACCCATACCTTTCTATTTGCAGTGTTTAATAAGAGTCCAATGAGCAAAGACACTCCATGTTGCTAGGTATCTCTCCAGAAGGCCAAGACCATGAACCCTTTTGGTGTCAGGAAATAGAAGTCTAAAGAGCATCTCTTGACTAGAACCTAACCCCTCCGGTGGCCTGACTTGGACTGCTGTTCACTCATCAGCTAAATCCTCTTTTGTTCCTGGGCCAAGAGTCCTGAGGTACAGCTCCTAGCACCCCACCTAGAATCTTACCAGGAAGAATTTCTCTGAGGTCCACTAATCCCATTTTACAGAAGAGGAGACTGAGGCCCAGTCATAAAGGTAAGACAGTCTGGGTCAGACCTTTGGCAGCCAGGTCAGAAGGCTCAGGGAACCCTGAGAAGGCAGCCCTTATTGTGCCCACCCGAACCTGTTCCATCATTTCTAATCAGTACAGAGGGGCTGGCAGGCCCTGGAGGCAGAGGGCTGCCTGCCATGTTGTCCCGCAGGGGGCTCAGTTCCAAAGTGCACACTGCAAGCCCACAACACTGCTAATTAATGCTGAGCGATGCAATCATTTCTAATTAGCTCACTAATCCCTCTCTGTAGCCCTCCTGTCACTGAAGCAGGAAGGGGTCAAAACAAGAAACTCTGTTCCCTCTAGTCCCTTCCAGAATGCCACAGCAGGATCAGAGATGGCTACCCTGTGACCAGACTGATGGGGAGTGGGGAGAGCCAGCAAAGGAGGGAAAGGTTCCCCAGTGCAGGGCCAGGAAGAACTTTCTCATGGACAGTGACCCTAATGGGAAGCTCATGAATGCAATCTAGGAGGGGAACACAGATGAGAGCTGCTGTGTTACAATTTAAGCTTCTACTGTGTGTCAGGCTCACAGCCTACTCAAGGTAGCTCATTTCCTACCACTTGCTGAAGCTGGATTGCATTATTCCTTTTTAACAGATGAAGAAACTCGAAGCTTAGAGAGATCAAGGTATGTGTCCAAGTAGCTACAAAGTGGCAAAGGCAAGATAGGAAACCAGACCTGACTTCACAACCTTGAATGCCCTTCTGTTCCAAGGGGACCCCCTAACTGAGCAGCATCAACAAAGACTGGTCCCAGTGAGTGTGCTAGGACTCCAGCTCCCGCCTGTTATGAGCCTGAGGCAGGGAGCTACTCCAACTCCAAAACAGAGCAACCCCAGAAAGACCCAAACCAAAAGGAAAGCTACCATCCTGCCAGAACTGGGCATGGAGTTTGAG
Source organism: Nomascus leucogenys (assembly GCF_006542625.1). NCBI lineage: Eukaryota > Metazoa > Chordata > Mammalia > Primates > Hylobatidae > Nomascus > Nomascus leucogenys. Next base: position 13,621,776 of record NC_044392.1, on the reverse strand, counting down.
GAAACTTGGTCTGTAGCCCAGTCCATCTCTTCAATTTCCTGTGTTTTCACTATAGGTGACATGACTGTGTCCTAGCGCCCCACTTGACTTTGTGGACAAAGATCGAGAACTCTTTACTTTGACTGCCCTAACTCTTGGAATCTCAGATTTAGGTAGCCTTGACACTCTAGAGCCAGGGCTGGGATGGAGAATGGACGTGAAACATCAGAAAGGCATTGAGCAAAGGACCCTGAGAGTTCTAGAAGCGTAGTGTGGAGCAGTGTGCCAACACAAAGCCTCCTCTCTACCATGCCTACACCAAGGGAATGCCTCCCCGGGGAAGAAGGTGCTGATGACACCACGATGTTCAATGACTAAGGAAACGAATCTCATGGAATGGTCAAGAAAGGCACAATACTGGATGTGCTCCTTGCTCAGGACACACAGGCCAGCAGATGATCCCTTGTCGTCCCTGGAAAGCACCCTGATGGACTGGGCTTCATCTGGAAATTCTGAGAGAAGGAAGGCAGGTTTGGTTTTCACCTTCCCATTCATCTTCTAAATCCTGAGTTAAGCTTACCAAAGTGTGGTAGAAAAAATTTCTGTTCTCTATCCAGAGGCTACGTACGAGTAGGAAGAATCAACGCATTTGCCAAGGAGGTAGCATGGCGTGGTTGGAGAAAACACGGGCTTTGGTGGGAAACAAACTTCAATTGAATCATGGCTCAGTTACATCCCAGCTGTGTACTTTTAAACAAACCACTTTCACCTCTCAGAGCCTGTTTTCTTATTCACAAAAGGTGTGTAATACTCTTCTCAGAGGCGTTGTGAGAATGGTGCTTAACATGGCGCCAGCCCATCATGAATTTCTCCCTTTTCCAAACTAGGGCTCAGCCTGGCAGCAGAAACCAAGTGGTAAGAGCTGGGGATCTTGAACTCCATGGCCTCTCTCACTTACTAGCTGGCCCAGAGACCCTAAACCCCTTACAGCCACCCCCCAGATACCACACCCCAGTAAGCACAAAAAGCTAGGATCATTCAATTGTATTCAGCAAACAGGAATGCTCCAGAGGTTTGAATCCAAAAGCGGGGCTGCTAGGTAGTGCACACACGGCCTGCTTTCAGAGAAGGCCTCTAAGAGCTGTCGAGCCCACGCTGATCACCTTTGTGAAATGTGGGCCGACTGATAACTCAAAGAGCCCTGGGATGAGTTAGTTCCTGTTGCCGTGGGAACTCCAGATCTCACTGTATTGTCAAGTCTCAGCAGAGAGGCTGTATTCACACTACTGGGCACTGATTAAAAACTGGAAGAAAAACATTCTCAGCGCCCTGCAGGTTTGTATAGTGAGGTCCCAGCAGTTTGCAAATTCAAAGCTGAGCTCCCGAGTAGAATTGTGTAGCTCGTTCCCCATTCTCCGGCACTCACTGCCCCCCACCCAGGGTTCTTCAGGGCCTTTAGAGAGGTTTGGGCAAGAGCTGGGAGCCATACCTCCATTAGACAGACGGGGAAACTGAGAGCGGCAGCTTTGGTTTGCACATACTCAGGCGCCGTGACTGCGAGGAAGCCAACGGGCCCCAAAGTCGGAGAGACCCAGGCAAGCCAGGAGCGGCAGGCAGTGAGTGAGGGAGGGAGGAGGCCGGGGGTGGGGCGGAGGGAGGGGCCGGGCAGGACTCACCATTCAGTCGGGTCTGCCGGTTGGCTCGTACTCGCAGAAAGGTCTGGGAGAAGATCGCGGGCAGATGCAAGAAAAGAAAAGAGAGCGTCAGGCGCGGCCTGGAGTCCTGGCCCCCGCCCCAGCACCGGACCCCCGACCAAACCTGCTCCGCCCCAAACAGCCCGTAAACAAACCTACTTCCTCCCTCCCGCCGGCCCCTCTGCTCCTCCGGCCGCTCCGGGCTCTCGGCATAGCCGCCGGGCGCTGCTCTAACGGGACCCCGTGGCCGCTGCGCGGTGCCGCCCCAGCCCCGGCCTCCGGCGCTCTGGGCCCCACGGCCGCCCGGCCGGCGAGGGCGGCGATGCGGGCGGATTCCCCCCGGCTGCCCGGCGGCGGCGGCACTTCAGCTCCCAGCGGCGGCGGCGGCCATGTTGGCCCTGATCACGTGATCTGCCGCCGTCGCGCGCTGGGGGTGAAAGTTCACAATGCGGCGGGGGCGGCCGGACCGAGACCAGGAAGCTGCCGTTTGTACTCTGGTAGCAACCGGCAGAAGCCTCCCTGGGGTCCCTCCCACCTCCCGTTAAGCCTACCCACCCCATCTTTAGCGGCCGCGAAGTCCTTCCACCCCACTCCACGCCCCCTCCCGCTGCGGGGCTCCTTCCGCCCCACCGCCCGGCCCCGGCTCCCGCCTCCTGTGCCTGCCTTCCTCGCGGCTGCCCTTAGGGCAGAGGCATCGCGTTGGGCGCTTTGCAGGGGACAAGGCGTCGGAATTCCCTATCGTCTGTGGGCGATCCCCGCCCAACCCCTAGGCCATCCAGTTCTGTTATCGGAGGACTCCCAGCATGTCAGCTGTCTGCTGCACGGCCCCTGGAGCTCCCATAGGCACTGCATACCCACACGGCCGACTTGGGACTCAGTATCCTCCAAACAGAGGCCTTCCTCTTTGGGTTCCCTATTCATAAGAGGAAGCCACTATCTACTCAGGTGTGCCCACAGAGGAAAGTTGAGAGTCGCCCTGGACCCCACCTTCTCCATCCCTCACACTCAATCCTTTTCTAGATGCTGAAAGTTTACCTTGAAAGGTCTCTAATTTTCTCATCTCCACCTCTGTATCTCCTACTCATCCTTCCAGGTCTAACTGAAAAATAGCTTTGCCTTGTGTAAGTACATTCATCTCTGCGCCATTACCATCGCTTGTGAAGTTTTTATCAGTGGACTGACCACTTCAGGGTTGGGGCCGTGTGTGAGTTATTTGGGTGAACCCAGAGCCCAGCATGGTGCTGGGCGTAGGCAAGTCAGCCCTGAGTAGTTATTCCATGGTTGTACCTACCTTGGTTGTCGTTGTGCTCCAGTCATACATAATCTTACGAGCTCTCTAAATTTGCAGCTGTTTCCTGTCTCATCTTTTGGTCTCCAGCTTCTCTCTCTGCAACCCATCCTCCACACTACACACAATGTGATCTTTCTATTGGACAAAATTAACCCTCTCCTTTAAATCCTTCAGTGGTTCTCCACCAAGGCATATAGGCCTGCCCTGTCTGCCTTGCCAGACTTCTCCCACTCCTATTCTCTCCCTTTATATTCCTGACGCTCAGCTTTGCAGAGCTAACTGTAGCTCTTTTGAGCACTCCATGCTCTGCACTTCAGGCCAGAGAGCCTCCATGCCCTCCAGTATCCCCTGCTTGGTTAACTGTTGTTCATCCTTCAGGACTCTGGCAAGACTTAGTTTTGTCCCCCAAGCCTGGGTTTGATGCCTCCTCTGAGTTTTCGCAGTTCCACTGCTTCTCTTTGATCATGTATGTTTTGACTGTTTGTTTACATATCTGTCCCTTGTACTTGGGAGGTCATCTCTAGCCATTTACCCAACACAGCGTCTTGCCTGAAGGAGACACCAGTGGGAAGGGGAGAAAGACTTTATGAGATAAGCCCTGAGCCCAGTGATGGGTTGGGAAACAATCTCGGATTTAGGGCCAAACAGACTCAAGTTCAAGTCCTAATTCTGTTACTTACAATTTATATGGTCTTAGAAAAGTCACCTCTTTCTAGGCCTGTTTCCTTGGTAATAGATTGGGCGTGATGAACACAGTTGCTATGAGGTTTAAGTGAGGTAATGATATGAGGGTTAGTTAGTCAGCAGGGGCTAAGTAAATGAGAATTCAAACCAGAAACCAAGGCTGGGCACGATGGCTCATGCCTTTAATCTTAGCACTTTAGGAGGCCAGTACAGGAGGATTGCTTGAGCCCAGGAGTTCAAGACCAGCCTGGGCAATATAGTGAGACCCTGTCTCTATAAAAAATAAAAACAAAACCCCAGAAACCAATACCCCCTGCTTTCAAGGCCTAGCTCAGTGACTTTAAAAATCCAACATAGCTGAACAACTACTACATGCCAGGCCTTGTGTAAAGAGCAAGGGATGGGATACTCAGCTAGTCTCTGGGTTGCTTTCCAGCTTCACCTACTAACTTTCCTTGCATTCTACTTTCTAACAAAACCAAACTGCTAGCAGGTCCCCAGATATATCATTTTGTTACACCTCTATGTTCTCTGTACATTAGTGTTGCCTTTATATCTGGAGTAACCTTTCTTCCTTGTCTGCCAAGTGAACTTCTGTTCCTTCTCTGAGTCCATTTTCAGTCATTACCTCCTGTGTGAAGCTTGCTTTGATTTTCCCCTCCTTCTACTGTAGTATCCTAGAAACGTATTCTTTATTATTAATTTTTTTTATTTTATATTTTTAGTAGAGACAGGGTTTTGCCATGTTGCCCAGGCTGGTCTTGAACTCCTGGCCTCAAGCAATCCACCTGCGTTGGCCTCCCAAAGTGCTGGGATTATAGGCATGAGCCACTGTGCCTGGCCCCTAGAAACTTATTTATACTCCTGTCATAGCACTCAAAACACTGGACCATAATTATCAGTCTGCAAATCTAACCCCTTGAAGGCAAGGACACTAAGCTGAGCATGAGTGAGTACTAGATAAATGTTTGAGTAAAGGAAGGATAAGACAAGGTCCTTGCCTTGGAGAAACTCCAAGTCTAGTGGAGTCAGATTCATTGTGAAAGATTAAATACGGCCAGAATTATTTGCATCTTCTCCTATCAAGAGCTGCCTTTCCTCATCCCTTGATTATGGGCTAGCTTTGTGACTTGCTTTGCTTAATAGAAAGCGGTGGAAGTGATGTGTGAGTTCCAGATTCTAGGCCTCAAGAGGCCTTGCAGCTTTGGCATTTACCCTCTTGGTGTGACACTGCCCTGAGACTGCTAAGTAAGAAAGCTGATTGAACATACTGGAGGATGAGAGGCCACATGGAAGAGAGCCAAGACACCCAATCTCCCAAACGTGCGGTGAGGCCATTTTAGACTTTCCAGCCCAGCCAGTCCTCCAGGATGAATGAGCTGCATGAGTGAGGAAATGCCCAGTCAACCACAGCATCATAAATAATGAGTTGTGTTAAGCCACTAAGTTTTGGGATGATTTGTAGACGACGGAAACATACCTAAACAGGTGATCACAATGTAGGGTGTTGGGGCAATAACCAGGACACACAAGGGTCATGAGATAGCTAATCCAGAAAGACTTCCTGGAGGAGCTGATATTTGGGCAGGATTTGGAAGGATAAATAGAAATTTGATGTAGGGGGGTAAAACAGTTCTGTTAGAAGAAACAGCATGTGAAAAGACATAGAGGCAAGAAAGGAATGCCTCATCCAGGGAGTGTTTGGCATTAGTTCAGTGAGCATAGCCCACTGAACTGATTCATGGACAGTATTTGGAATGGAAGTTGGAAATACAGGTTGAATCTATATCACAGAAGGCCTTGCTGCCATGATAAGGAGCTTCAGCTTTATCTTGTAGGACACAACCTAGTTTGATTTGCCCTGTAGGAGGTGTGCTTAGAGCCTAGAACAGGGCCTTGGGTCTTAACCTGGGCTTCAGAGATCTCTAAGTGGTATTGGGATGGGATCTAGAGCTTTCCTAACCTCCTGAAGTTGTATGTATAATACTGCATGTGTGTGTGCCTGTGTGTATGTAAAAACACATGCGTATGTTTTTAGGCAAGAGAGTCCATGGCTTTCTTCATAGTCTCTAGGAGATAAAAGAAATACTGACATTTGTGGGAAGGAAGGTGGGTCAGGGAGTTGAGGCATTGTTGCCTGATGGTTACTCTTTCCTAGTTGAACAGATGGCAAGGCGCATGCCGTGAGTGCAGTACAGAGGACAGGCCTCTGAAGGTGGGGCTGTCTATTCCTCCAGACCAGAATGCTCTGGAACAAAGCCTTGTCTCTGTTCCCTCTCAGATCAGAATTCCCTGGGGTCTGGTCATTTCTCTGCCTTGAACCAAGGTTGTCTGGATCGGGGCAGTGGCTCCCGGGGGCTTATTGGGCTTCTTCTCTGAAACTGGGGTTCCCTTAGAGGCAGCAGGGATCCCTTCCCGGGGCTTGCACTTTGGGCTATGCAGTTTGAGTTCCATGCGAAGGCATTCGGTGGAGTCTGTCCAGCCGTGCTGGGTACTCTACTCTCCAAGCTCTGCACCCTGTGCCAGGCCAGGCTGTGTCAGCTGGAAGGAAGGGGTGCAGAGAGAACACCTTTCTCTAATTCCCACGAAGGGTCAGGTGTGCCAGCAGGGTCCCTGGTTCTCTACTCCAGCTTACAGGTCCCTGCAGCCCTGTCTTTCCGTATCAGATCAGGGCTGTTCTTCCCTTCTCACACTGGGCCTCCCTGCGAAGCCCTGTTGCCATTTGGACAAATGTTCCTTGGAATAGGGCACTGTTCTCTTTCATCTAATGGCTCTGGGGTTCTTAAAGACAGGGCTCTGCCTCTCCTTAGAGAAAAGTTTTGGGGGAAGTTCTTTGACCTTCCTACTCCAGAGAAGGTCCATTTATAGCTAAGATGCTACCTGTAGGCCCCTCTGCTATGATCTTGTTGGACTGTGTGATGACTCCCTTCCTATTTGCCCAAGACACTCACAGGCAGTGTCTGCCTGTCTCTCTATCTGGGCCTGATACCAAGGTTTGGCAGAATTGAATGGTTATTTGCTTAAGGTATCATGCTTTTTTTTTTGAGACGGAGTCTTGCTCTGTCACCCAGGCTGGAGTACAATGGCGCGGTCTCAGCTCACTGCAACCTCTGCCTCCTGGGTTCAAGTGATTCTCCTGCCTCAGCCTCCAGAGTAGCTGGAATTACAGGCACCCGCCACCATGCCTGGCTAATTTTTGTATTTTTAGTAGAGACGGGGTTTCACCATGTTGGCCAGGCTGGTCTCAAATTGCTGACCTCGTGATCCACCCGCCTCGGCCTCTCAAAGTGCTGGGATTACAGGCGTGAGCCACCATGCCTGGCCTTTTTTTTTTTTTTTTTTTGAGATGGAGTCTCACTCTGTTGCCAGGCTGGAGTGCCGTGGTGCGATCTTGGCTCACTGCAACCTCCATCTTCTGGGTTCAAGCGATTCTCCTGCCTCAGCCTCCCAAGTAGCTGAGACTACAGGCACACGCCACCATGCCCAGCTAATTTTTGTATTTCCAGCAGAGTTGGGGTCTCACTATGTTGGCCAGGATGGTCTTGATCTCTTGACCTCGTGATCTGCCTGCCTCGGCCTCCCAAAGTGCTGAGATTACAGGTGTGAGCCACTGCACCCGGCCAGTATCATGCTTTTGAAGTCTGAAATCTTCAGGTGATTCTGGGCTATGTATCTGGGTCCCTTATGAAACCAAACCCCATAGGATACTTCCTGATGGATAGAATGATTCGGAGGTGCTCGGAGCCTATGGAGCCCACGTGACCTTGGCATCTCTCCCTAAAATCCATCTATTTAAGGCCTATTCCCTGACACCTATGCCTCCTGAGTTCACTTAGGGGCACAGGACACAGAGGGAACCAAACCCAGTTCAGGCCTCTCCTGTGGCCTACGGAGGAGAGGAGGAGTTAGCACCAGGCAGGCTCTTGAAGCCCTCCCCCAGGTGAGCTTGCTTCTCATGGCCACCCACCACCCCTCCTCACCTGGTATCTGTCTGAGTGGTGGAGGTCATCGGTGGCAGATGGGTGCGGTGATGCTGTTGGAGACTCTCCTTCCCTCTTGATGGAAGCAGACAACAGGAGGGACTGGAAGAAGAAAAAGGACATGTGGCCTCAGGCCAAATGAGACCTACAGTCAGTCCCTAGAGTCCCCAGTCCTGTGGCGCTTTGGGGAGCCGGGCAAAGAGAAGGAGGCTGAGGGATAGAAGGACCACTCTTGAGATTCTAAAGGCATGGGGTCAAGTCCTGGGAGTGTGGTTGTGGGAGAGCACAGCTTGGTTTTAGGGATGGGTAGAGACCCCGTGAGGGACCCTGCTTAGGCTAATCTCTGTCCCAGTGGAGCGAGACTCCCAGTCCACTCCCAATAGGCTGAGACTATATATGTTTTGTTTTCCCTTGGGGAGGAGAGACTCTGGGATCCCCATGAAGGGTTGTGGGTGAAGCCATATACCCGCTACCCCGCCTGCCCTTAATACAGGCTGATGGCAGCCCCACAATGGAGACAGTAAATTAAATAGCATGTGAGTTTCCCACGTGCAGCTAGGGATGTATGTTGGTCCATTTATCCCGGTGCTACGGTGATGACCCCAGCAAAAATCCCAGCAAAACTAATCCCCCCATGTCAATCTTGTATGGCCTCTTCTACATACGCCTGCAGTTTAGATTAATAAACTGTCTGCTTGAAATTGTGTGCAAGCACCACAATTCTAAATACCACATGGCACATTCTGCCTGAGAGCCAGCTCTTGCCAAGGCCTGTTCAGCTGCAAACTGGGGGCCTGGAGGCCTGAAAGCAATCCATACTTCCTCCCCCCGCGTTCTCCAGCCTGGACAGCTCTGAGCCGGAAGCACACAATTCCCTAGGAGTCCTCCCCAGCTTAGAAAACCACGCCAAATCGCCAGTGACAGCCCAAAGAAAGCAATTTGGGAAAGATGGAGCAGCCATTTATCCTTCATCTCCGGCTGAGCCTTAGGATGTGACTCGCATGCGGTGGCCATGCGGCACATCCTCAGGCAAGGGCCCTGGAAAGGGAAGGGACAGCTGCTGGTCTGGCAGGGCTCCCTGACTTGCCCATACCCCAGGAGCTGGAGGAGAGAAGAGGCTGGAAAGGGCCTGCATGGGATTATCTGCAACGTGGAGCTCCTTCTTCACCCACTGAAGCCTCATGGGTGACACAGCCCTCAGCTCAGAAAGGAGGTGCTCTCAGGCAATGTTCTTCTCCTTCTCTGGTCCCAAGGAAGATGCTAACAAGGGGGAACAGTGTGGGTCACCCCGACCTCCGGCCCATGAAAAAGCTCCTGTTTGTGTGCTCTCTCTCTCTCTCTCATTCTCTCTAGGTTAGAAGCCCTGAGAGGCCTCAGCATTACACCTGGGGCAAGCGGAATAAAAAAAGGTCACTGGCGCTTTTTAAACATGGACCAAAAAGCAGTAAAATGTGTTTTGAAAAAAAAATCCTGGCATTAAATCATGACTTTTTGCCTGGCTCTTCGCCTCATTAAAAGTGGCCTTTTGGAAGGTAAAATTATCATTGTAAGCGATAAGATCTTTAAGAAAATAATTCACGGCTTCTTCACCCTTTAATATGATAGCCGCCACCGGCTAATTTTTTTCTTAATGGCAACGAGGCCATCAATCTTGTCTAAGGCCCCCTCGCCCCCTCCTCCTCCTGCCTCCCTCCTTCTCCCTGTCCTTTCAGTCTCTTGCTTGAACCTTCTCTCTCTCGCCTCTTCCACTCATGACCTGCTTCCCTAAAGCCTAGGTCAAGGCAGAGGATAGACCCTGAACTGTTCAGCTTTGGGGGTGTGGGCATATATCTGGAAGTAGGTGAGCAAGTGTCCCTTGTCTCTGTCTGATGCTCAGTATGCCTGTGTCTGTGGTTTCAGGATACATGTTTAAGACTTCCTGTGTCTGTATTCTGACCTGAGTGTGTGTGGGGGTCTGCATATGTGGGGAGCTGGGGACAGAGGTAGACTGTGTCTGCCAGGGCTTTGTCCTTAGAACACAGGCCTCACTGATGTCCAAGTCCCCAGCCCTGCCAGCCATGCTCAGGTGTCAGCTGTCACCTGTGGTGGCCGACTTGGAAGCTTGTCTCTGACTTTCCTGAACCACACCATTAAATGCTGCAGGCTGGGCCACACTCAGTGAGTGTAGCTCCCTACCTCTGTGACTCTGCAGCTGCCTGGCACCCCCAGCCTCCCCTTTCTCTTTGGGGCTTTGCCTCCTTGGCCAAGGCCTACACCCACCCAAGGCAGGGCTAGGTGCCCTGCTCCTTCTCTCCCGGCTTGCTGCAGGCGAGCAGAGTTTTCTAAACGAAGGCACACGATCCATTCCTATACCTTTGAAAGGCTTGCAGGGTATTTGGGCCTACCCCTTGGAAGTGATACTTGTCACTCTGGCTCCTTTCCCAAAACTGCCCTCTTAGAGGTCACCAGTCACTGCCAGACTTCTAAATACAACGGGCACCTTCTCCAGTCTTTCCCTGTTTGACTGCTGACTACCTGATACATTTAGAAACTTTCTTCCTTAGGATCCTGAGATACCATGCTCTCCTGTGCCCCTCTTAACTCACTGAGTGTTCCTCCTCTGTCTCCTTCCCTGCCTCCTGGACCTTATCTTGACACCAAGTGCAGGAGTCCCCCAGATTCTCACCTTGGCCTTTACACTAATCTCTCCACACACTCTCCTTCACTGATTCCACCCATTCCCAAATCTTCCATAGTCATTCCTCACTCCCTATAAAATGGGCTAGGGGTGGCCTCCCGTTCTGAATAATCGTGGGAAAAAGGATGCAGCCTTCTACCGAAGAATGGCGAAGGGGATACTCAGTGAGTGAGGGTTTGGTTCTCCCCATGTATCCATCCCCTCAAAACCACCTTTGGGTAAGTAGTACCCACTGTGTCTGTGGCCATCTTTGAGGAGTTCTTGATACAAATGTCATTGTGCTAAGGCCTCTTGGCCCCTCCTTTGAGCCGGGTACTTGCTCTTCATTTTCCCTTTCTCCATCTGATGCTTTCAAGTCTTTCTCCCACAGGGTTTGTTCAGAGAGGCAGACTAGCTCCCCAAATGAGTCCAGCCTCTTCCTTGGCTCCTTGTTGCCCTCAGGACAAAGTACACACAAACACACACACACGTACACACCTGCACATTCATACACCCCCATGCCCCCACAGTCTGGCTTCTAGAGCCCTGCACTATCTTGACCTGCATTTCTTTATTTTTCTTCATCTGCTGTAGCTCACTTTCTTCCTTTCAGTCTTCTCACCCTTAGTGTCTGGGTCACCCACATCTCCCAGGCCATTCTTGGCTCTGACCCCTCTCCTGGCTGGAAGAGGAGGAAGTCAGATGAGCATACTCTCACTCGTGCACAGACCACACACACTTACACACACACACGGTGCAGCCCTAGGCCTCAGGATGATGTTCAAGACCTGGAGATAGTTGAGGATATTAGAAAAGCTGGAGATAGTTGAGGATACTAGAAAAGCTCCTTTTTCTCAGGAGGAAGCAGTTCTGGGTGGGCCTAGGTTAGTATGGGCAGGAGGAAAACATGTAATTGGCCACCTACCTTGGGAGTGCCTGGAGCCATGGCATCCTTCAGAAGGGAATTCTTGCTGCCAAGAAAGAAGAGAACAGGGTAACCATTCTACCTGCCACCCAGGGCATGCAATGGTAGAGTAGCAAGAAGACCCCAAAGACAGAGAAGGCATAGCTAGCCTAGCCCAGCCCAGCTCAGCCAAGCTCCACCCAGTCCTTTCAATCCCAGTGGCCCAGCCTAGTTCAGCCTCGCTCATGGGCCAAGGGCTAGTGCTGGCTGCTGGGAGGGAGACACAGACACTAGGCATGGTAGATTTCCCAGTGGATCTGAAGAAAGGGGCTTTACCTGACTCCTCGTATCAGCCCTGAAGATTCTGCCTGTCCTGGAGACCCCCTTCTCTCCACCCCCTGTCCCCAGCCCGCTCTTAGCCCCTGTGGGATTGGGGTGATGGAGCTGACATGGCTCTTGTCAATTCTCCCTCCAACATGCTGCAAACTGTGTTAGGCCAGGAATGATCTCCCCCTGATTCAATTTGTCAGCCCCAGGCCCTCCGGCATCAGGCGCGGCAGGCAGGCGGGAGCTGGGCCCTGAAATATGGTGGGCGGCTCAGAGCAGGCGGGGGCTGGGGTGGGAGGTGATGGATGGGCTGTGGGGGAGGCGAGGACTGTGTTTAATAACAAAATTGGTATGCAAGGCCACATCCCGTGCTAAGCATGAGTGATCCAGAGCCACAAAGTATTACAAATCCCTGCTAAACAGATGCTGACAATGGAACAAGACGTATCAAATCAGATCCACTTCAGAAACATTAATATCCCTGTTCCTGTCCCTCCCTGCCTGCTGCCCCCACTACGCTCGCCACATCTGTGCTCACACATTCATGCGCGTGCACTCACACACACACATGCTCACAGAAGTGCTGGCTGATGAATGCATGGAGGCAGACGCAGCCCATTCACATAGGGTCCCCACACAGACACACATATGAGGTATAACGTACAGCACATCCGCAGATATACCCAGAAAGCACAAGAACACACAGACACACATCCAAGGCAGAGTGCATGGGGCACATAGGGACTTAATGAGTGTAGACATAAGGAACATCCACAGATGAGCTCAGACACCCACAGGGCCAGACACAGACATACCGGACATGCCAGCAAAAGCACAGGCAGATTCAGATGCAGCAGTGACTCTCAATGGGGGACAGGGGAGAAGGGGAAGAGATGTTCGCCTGCACAGGGGACATCCTGCAATGTCTGGAGACATTTTTGATTGTCAAAACTTGAGCGGAGGGAGGGGAGGTTGCTACTGGCATGGAGTAGGTAGAAGATGTTAAACAGTCTACAGTGTACCAGACAGCCCCTCACAGCAAAGAATTATCTGACCCCAAATGTCAACTGTGCTGAGGTTGAGAAACCCTGGTATAAAGGTGCACACATATATACCCATAGACTTCCTATAATTCTGCCAACAGGCACAGATATAACCAGTCACACCTGGAGACTCAGACACACATACAGATGTACAGGGCCACAGAGGCATATTCCCAGACACATGTCCATAAAGACAGATTTATGGTTCGGCGCGGTGGCTCATGCCTGTAATCCCAGCACTTTGTGAGGCCGAGGCTGGTGGATTGCCTGAGGTCAGGAGTTCGAGACCAGCCTGGCCAACATGGTGAAACCCCGTCTCTACTAAAAATACAAAAATTAGCTGGGCGTGGTGGCAGGTGCCTGTAATCCCAGCTACTCGGGAGGCTGAGGCAGGAGAATCGCTTGAATCCAGGAGGGAGAAGTTGGAGTGAGCCGAGATTGCGCCACTGTACTCCAGCCTGGGCAACAAGAATAAGACTTTGTCTCAAAAAAAAAAAAAAAAAAAATTCACAACAGCCACGATTAGATGAGAGCTGCTCGTGTGCGCAAGTCCAATAAACACATGTGTTGATATGGACACCTGTGTGTACCAACACACACCCAGATGCACACGTACCCACAAACGTAGACGCATATGCACACACACATAACATACGTATATCCCAGTGCAGAGGCCACCAGGCCCAGCAGCAGAGTGAGGCCAAGGTCTGAGTGTAAAAACAGAGCTGTCAGCCGGTCTAATCACACAGTGGGGGCATCACAGACTAGGAAGGCTAGCTACAACAGGTTCCATTCAATTAGGTTTTGCTCGTAAATGGTTCATGCCAGCCCTGATGTAGGCACTGGGGATTCAAGGAGGGCACGGAGCTGCTTTTGAGAGCAACTAGTTTTCGAGTTTATGGCTTTTATCATTTGTTCACTCCTTCATTCACTCAGTAAACAAATACTGCCATCACCATTTCTGGTACGGAAATGAGGTATCTACTGTACAACACCATGCTTGCTCTGCCTGGCCTAGGATAAGAGTATTATCTCCAGTTGGATCAGGTGACAGCAGAAAAGGAAGGAATGAACAATGATTGTGCACCCACTGTATGTGACAGGCGCAGGCCTTAATATGTGTTATCTCATTGAAACTTCACAAAATCTCTACAAAGTTGACTACCAGGTCAAATGACATTTCTATGGTCACACAGTCCGTGGAGGGTTTGGGATTTGAGTTGGTGTCTGGCCAAGCCCACAGTGCTGGCTTTTAATTGCCCATGCTGCCTCCCTAAAGACACTCAGGGCTTAGGATAGAGGGCAGAATCCAGTTCTTTTTCTTTGCTTGCTGTGTGACTTTGGGGAGGGAACTGCTGACTCTGGGCTTCAGTTTGCTCTGCTGGTGAACAGAAACAGGGACATTCAGGGTCAGAATGTCCAGCCTGTCACTTGGCGATCCACTCCTCTGGATCTTTTCCTCGCAACACTCTTCGCTGTCCCTTGCATTGCATTGGTACTACCTGAGACTCCTTGCCTCTCTCTGAGCAAGGGACCCCCGCCCCATCTTCCCTCCAACAACCCGATTACCTCCCAGTGTGCTTGGCCCCCCAGAGGCTGAGGAGTCTGCTGAAGGGCCTGCCTCATAGAAGAGAGGTCTGAGGCCTGCAGCTGTAGGCAGCCTGGCTCCCGCCCAGCCCATCAGCTCTGCCTTCGTCCCTCCCTTTTTCCACAGCCCGCCCCCAACGATTTCCTCCCTTGCTCAGTCACTCGCTGCCTAGTGATCCATGGGTTTTAAATTATAACTGGGACCCAGGAAACGCGTTCCTAAGTACAATATTCATGGGCTGGGCTGACACTTTTAATTAAGGTGATTTACACTGAATTATCCTTGGAAATAAAGAAATGGTGCGCTGCCCGGGAATAAACCATCATCACCAGCCGTCTTTGTAAGTTGCACTTCGTTTTAATCTATTTGGGGAATTGTTTATCTAGTTCATTACCCAACCAAACACCGAGGCCGGCCTTAAATAAGGCTTAAGTGGGGGTAGGGGCACTGCCATCTCCACACCCCGCCTCTTCTCTAGAGTCACCCAGTCTCCCTCTGGCTTCTTTGAGCCCTTTTAAAGTGCTGGCCAGAGAGCTGGCTTCCCAGCCCAGAGGCCAAATCTTGAGTGGCTGCAGAAACCTCCCAGAGAATATCTCTTAAGTTCAGGCCCTACCCACCAAGCCAAGCCCAGCTTCTAGCTTTGTGCAATCTCTCCATGCCCAAGGCTCCTTCATCTCTCTGGGTGGAAACTTGTGCCTGAGGGCCACTGGGAAGTCTAGGGGCCAACTCCTTCCTCCACCCCTGCCCTTCAGCCTCCAGCCCCCATCTATCTATGTCCCTGCCTGTCTCTCCACACATCCAGTCCCTCCCCCATCACCATCCCAGAGACATCTTAGGCTGAGCTTGCCCAACATCCCCTCCTTCCCTCAGACACTTGCTTCTCTGCCACCACCACTCTCCCAATCATCCAAGTTAGAAAGCTTCCTCCCAATAAGCACCCCAACTAAGTCCTGTGGCTTCTTCCTCCACCTGGTCTCTCGTCATTCCCTCTTCTGCACCCCCACTGCCACTGCCGCTGTCCTGGGTCAGCCTCACCAACTTTTCCCTGGACCCCGGCCAACCTCCTCCCTTGCCTCCTGCTTCTTCCCCCAACCCACACTCCACACTGGCCCCACAACCTTGCCCCTCCCACTTTTTCTCTGACCAAGTTTCACCCTGGCTCATGAATGTTCGGCTTACTCTCCACCCCATCAAGGACTTCCTCAGTATTGAAGGCCCTCCACAGTCTGTCCTCCATCTAACTTTGCCCTCCTTGTTCTATCTGGCCAAGTTCTGGGGTCTAATGGAACCCCTGTGAAGGGGTTGAGAAGGGGAAAGATGAAGGATGGGGTGAGGGAGAGAGTGTTGGCACAGCCTCTGATCTCAAATGGAAAAGTGCTTTGAAAAGTGTAAGGACTTTGCCAAAGGAAGTTCTGATTGCTCTTCCTGTGTCTGTGCACCCATGTACCTGTGGGAATGACACCCATGGGACAAGGCTTCTTTAAGGGTGTGTGTGTGGGCACATCTGTGTGTTGGAATGGGTGTGTGTGTGCACCTGCGTGTCCTGTATATGTTTGTGTCTGTGTCTGAAACACAGCCAGCCCTGGCTCTGGAGCTGGAAGGTCCCTGCTTCTCTCTGTGAGCCCGTGAGTGTGTCTGAAATAGCAGCCTGCTCCTAGTGGGGTGTGCTTTGTGCTGTTGGGCAAAGGGAGGCAGGAGGCAGAATGCCAGGCCAGTCTGAAGAGCCCCTTAGGAAGCAGTCAAGTGGAGGGCGGATGTGTCCAGGCTGATGGAGGGCACCTGGTGGCAGCATCCACAGACTCAGGAGCTAGCTAAGCTGAGGAAGGCCAGGGAGGGCAAAGGAGGCAATGGAGGCAAAGACAGGGTAGGAGAGGAAAGGGGACAATTGGAGGAGAAAAGAGGGAGGAGTCAGCAGGGGAAAGAAGGGCTGGGGCAGAGAGGAGAGGGGAGGGGAGGAGGGACAGCTGGGGAGGAAGCCTCCAACCATGTGCCTTTGGGGGATGGAACTGCCCTCATGTGGGTTCTGCCAGGACCCTGGAAGTGAGGCACACACAGGCTCTGCCCTCCTGCCGGCCTCAGTTTCCTCATCTGTGAAATGGCTGGTTTCAGGCCCCTCTGCTCAGGGAGCTGATGGTGGGGAGTGGAGAGGGTGTCTCAGGAACCCCCGTGTGTCATCTTTTCCCAACCTCCTCTGCTGTCTTGGCTTCCCGAGAGCGGGCAGGGGCGGAGCAAGGGCAGCCAAGGCTGGGGCCCTCCCTGCGCTCCCCGCTGCGCGGCCGGCCGTCAGCCCAGAGGGAGCTGACACGCTCCTTGGGAATTTATCACGCACCCAATTACAATGTTAATTGGCAAGTTCCTGAAATCAATTAATTCGCAAATTTTTTCCAATTAAAAATCCAGATAAATCACGAGGGCGGCGGCGGGCCGGTCCAGCCTGCAGTCCGATGGGCGCAGCGGCCGCAGGGAGGGAGGGCGAGAGAAGCGAGGGGAGGGGGCGCGGGCGCGGCTGCCCTTGAACGCCTTTGCCGGCCGGTCCGACTGTCAGCGCGCCGGGCGCGGCGGGGCCGAGACAGATAAAACCATCGACCCGTCGCCGCCAGCGCTTCGGCTTTATCGATCCGACGGGAATTTCACTTGCTGTGCAGATCCCGCTGTCCGGCTGTCAGACACCCGGTTGGAGGGGGGCGCGTGCCGGGGGCGCAGGGCGTGCACAGACGGAGGGGGCATGGGCGTAGGGGTGCTGGGCTGGGCCGCGACGTGAGGGGTGCAGATGCGGGGACGCAAGACATAGCCGCGAGAAGCATGGAGCTTGGGGTGGGGAAATGGACACGGGGATGCTCTGGGAGGATGTGGGGGATAAGGGGGTTGTGCAGGGTCATGGGTGGGGGTATGGAAAAAGGAAGGCTGTTGGCAGAAGTGCATGCCCTGGACATTGCAGGTGTGGAGCACCTGGGACTGCACTGTAGTGTGGCCCTCACCGAGGAGGCAGACAGAGAGCTGGGGGCCCGCATTCTCCAGGCCCTTAGGGGGCACAATGCTTTTACAAGGCTGGGCATGCTCCTCTATCCTCTGCCTCTATTCTCTGACCCTGGTAGGAGAAGTCCTCCTCTGGGAGCAAATTACACAGGACCCCTCCTGGACAGCCAAAATATGGAACTCAGCTGCAGAAGGATTTTTTTTTCCACTTTCTGCCACTGGCAGGCCAATCCCAGGTGTGTGTTGGCGGGGTAGGGATGGGGAGTAATTAAGAGCATGGGTACTGGAGTCAGATTACTTTAGGTTTGAATCTTATCTTCATCACTTACTAGCTGTGCAACCTTAGAGATGTCACTTAACTCCTCTGCACCTCAGTTTCTTCCTCTGTAAAATGGGAGCAATTATTATCACCTACTTCAGAGGGTTGTTGTGAAGATTAAATAAATTAATGCAATGTAAAGTACTCGGCACATAGTGAGTGTTTAACAAGGATTATTATGATTATGACTGGTATAGTCTTATATGCCCATGGATTCTTGCATACTCCTCCCTTCAAGGGATAGAGCTTCTAGAGCTTAATTCTTCTCCCTTGAGAATGAGCTGGACTTGACAACTTGCTCCTAGTGAACAGAATAGAATAGAATACAGTAGAAGCAACAGTGTGTGACTTTCGAGACTAGATCATAGGAAGCACTGGGGCATCCTCCTTAGTCCTCTCTTGGACTGCATGCTCTGGGGGAAGTCAGCTGCCATGTCATAGGGAGATTCAAGCTGTCCTATGCAGAGACCCACACGTGGGGGAACTGAGGCCTCCTGCCAACAGTCATGTGAGTGAACATCTTAGAAGCAGATCCTGCAGTCCCAGTCAGATCTTCAGATGACTATTGCCTTGGTTGACATCTTGACTGCAGCTTCACGAGACTTCCAGCCAGTAGCCACTACTACCCACAACCATCCAGCTAAGCTGCTTCTGAACTGATGACCACAGAAACTGAGATAATAAATGTGTGTTGTTTTAGCTGCTAGGTTTTAGGGTAATTTGTAACACAGCGATAGATGACTAAATATTTCTTCCTTCAAAATTCACCCCAGGCCTCACCTTCTGAGGAAGCCTTCTGTGCTCTGTGCTGGGTTTGGTGACTCCTTGACACCCCCCCCACCCCCCCCACCCCCCCACCCCCGCCACGGCTCCAGTTCTTCCCTATAGCAGTCTCCGTCCCTCTGGGTTTGTACTGCCCAACCCTCCCTACCCTCAGGCTATGAACTTCCAAGGGCAAGGACCATTCTGATTCACTATGCGATCCCCTGCACCTTGCATGGGGATTCGGTAAGAAGGCAGAAGGAAGGAGGATCAGTCAAGTCTGATGACTTGAACTGAATAAGGGTCAGACTGGGAGGAGCGGGGCAGGCTGTCCCTCAGTAGCAGATTATATTTTCCAAAGACGGCTGCAACCATATCTTCCATCCCACATACATTTCTACAATTTGACCTTGCCAGTCCTCTCATTAAAAGCGGGGTGTATGTCCTCTCTCCTTGAATTCTGGGTGGTCTAATACTGCCTCGATCAATAGAATACAGTGGAAGTGAGATTCAGTGATTTTCAGGCTAGGTTATAAAAGGTGATCCAGCTTCCATCTCATTGGCTGGAACATTTGCTTTTGGAGCCCAAAGCTGCCATGGAAGAAGTCCAGCCATCCCGAGGTTGGCAAGCTGTGAGGAAGCCCAGGCCACATGGAGAAGCCCTGTGCAGGTGCTTTGATTCCAGCCTCAGCTGAGGTCCCAGCTGACAGCCAGCATCAACCCCCAAACATGTGAGGGAAGCAGCCTCCACATGACCCAGCTCCCAGCCACCAAGTCTTCCCAGCTAAGGCCCCAGACATCATGGAGCAGACATCAGCCATCTCCTCTGTGCCCTGTCTGAATTCCTGACCTCACAGATTCCATGAGCACAATGAAATGGTTGCTTTAAACTGCTAAGGTTTTAGGTAATTTGTCACACCTCTCCTCTACTCTTTTTGATAACCTGCCTCCTCCACCAGGCGAGGAGGCTCAGCCCAGTCCTTCAGGCAGGGACAAGGGAGGGAGGCTGGGGGTGAGGTGGGGTGGGACAGTGGGGGACATACCTGAGCACATTCTCAAGATTGTCATCTTTCAGACACTGAGATTCATAGAGAAGGTAGTGCCCACCCCCCTGGAGGAAGGACTTGGCTGTACTTCTGAGGGGCCTGCCAGGCCTAGGACCTGCTGCTTTTATTCTGCTCTGAGGCTCAACATGGCAGTGCTGGGCCTTTGGCAGTGGCTCACCCCTGTCTAGCTCCTCTCATGTTTTCCTTTGAGGCTGGGGCCTGCGGGGTCACTCTCCTCCCGTCTCCAAAAATAGAGCAAGAAGAGGAAGGTGGCTCCATTCAGCGGAAAGATCTGAGGATTGAAACAGAGTTGTGGAGAAGAGTGGCAGGGTCCTGTCTTTTCCCGAGGGGCTGGGGTATGGGCCAGGCAGCTGCCCCTGGGATCCGGTGGCCAGAACCCTGAGTGGACTCCTCCAGCAGGCAGGCTCCCCGGCAGGTGGCTTACCTCGAGGGCAGTTGGGCTAGCTGCTCCAGTTCCTGCTCCATATGCTCCTGCAGCTCACTGGGCCTCAGCAGGACCTGGCAGATGGGGCAAATTGGGGCCTGGCTGTCGAACAATGCCGCTGCTTTCTTCTTACCTGGTGAGGGGAGAAGAACAGACAGACGCGTAAGCTGGGCTAGTCCAGGAGGCAGACCCAGCATCCCAGTCCTGAAGCCCAAGGCTGCTGCTGCCCTCTAGGGCTTCTTGGCCTAGAGGAGGGGCCTGAGGGTTTCAGAGCCCATGAGCACCCCTCCTCCTTGCAGGTCCAGAGGCTGTGGCCATGAATGGTACCTCCTCAGCCAGCCACACCTCTCAGAAATCTATTAGGACACATCCCCCATGGGATGTCTATTTTTTTTTCTTTTTTAAATTAATTAATTTGAGACAGAGTCTTGGTCTATTGCCCAGGCTGGAGTACAGTGGCGTGATCTTGGCTCACTGCAACCTCTGCCTCCTGGGTTCAAGTGATTCTCCTGCCTCAGCCTCCTGAGTAGTTGGGATTACAGGCGTGTGCCACCACACTTGGCTAATTTTTGTATTTTTTGTAGAGATGGGATTTCATCTTGTTGGTCAGGCTGGTCTCAAACTCCTGGCCTCGAGTGATATGCCAGCCTTGGTCTCCCAAAGTGCTGGGATTACTGCACCTGGCCTTATTTATTTATTTTTTATAGAGATGGGTTCATTATTTTGACCAGGCTGGTCTCGAATCCTGACCTCAAGTGATCCTCTCATCTTGGCCTCCCAAAGTGCTAGGATTACAGGGATGAGCCACTGCGCCTGGCTGGCTGGGATGTTTAAACCCCTCTCTTGCCACTCGTGGAGACACGCAATGCTCTGTAGCCTCTGCTTACAGGTGTGGGGTTGAGGAGCCCTATTAATCTAGAAACATCCCTGCATATCCGTGGATGCTCTGACTGTGCAAAGGACTTTAGTTTGAGCCCAGATTTTCCTTCCTTCTTCTTCTTCTTCCCACTGGTTCCTGGAGGGGGTCAAAATCAGCTTTCAGAGAGATGAAGGCCATGCCAGTGATAAGCAAGATGGTTGCCTAAGTAGGGTTGCCAGATTCCACACAGGATGCCCAGTTCAATTTGAATTTCAGATAATGAATTTTTTTTAATATAAGCATGTCCCAAGTATTACATGGGGCATACTTATACTAAAAGTTATTTATCATTTTTCTAGAATTCAAATTTACCTGGATGTCCCATATTTTTATATGCTAAATCTAGCAACCTTGTACTGGAGGAAGCCTCAAGTTCAGGCTGAACACAAAACCCACCTCTCTTTGACACCAGACTGAGGATGATTACGGCTCCCTTGGATGCCCAGATAGAGTCATCTGAGGGCTAAAACGAAGGAGGAATTCTTCGTTTGGGTGTGCGTTTTGAGGACTGGAAAAAAGAGAAGGCTTAACCAAAGAAGTGAAATTTAAGCTGTACCTTAGAAGTATATCAGGCAATTGAATGAGTTAATGAATAAGTTGTGAGTTCCTTGTGGGACAGACCATTTCTTACCTATCTTTATACTTATAGACAATTTAT
Source organism: Nomascus leucogenys (assembly GCF_006542625.1). Lineage (NCBI taxonomy): Eukaryota > Metazoa > Chordata > Mammalia > Primates > Hylobatidae > Nomascus > Nomascus leucogenys. Next base: position 13,600,505 of record NC_044392.1, on the reverse strand, counting down.
ATCAGGTCTGGCATAGCCTAGATGCTCCATGATGAAGCAAAAGAGAGGAAAAGAGAAAGCGGGAGAAGAAAGGTGGGGATGAGGAACAGACTGTCCTAGAAGCCAGATAACCTTCGCGGGGCTGGGACAGCAGCTCCAGCCATCCAGGAGGCTTCAGTCTGTGTGGCAAGGTCTCTGAGGAGGGGAGGAAGTCCTACTGATCAGGTGGCTGTGCCTCAGATGCTCAGGGGACAGCTGGAGGGAAGCTCTGAGTAACAGCAGCAGATGTGGCCCAGGTCTGGGAGGTGGGAGATGAGGCGTCCAGTCTCAGCTCTGCTCCTACCTTCAGTTAGCCAGAGAATCTCACAGGTGAACAAGACCCTAGACATTCTCCAGGCCATTATCTTTACTTTACAGCTAGGGCAACTGAGGCTCAGAATGGGACACAGACCTCTGTACTCGGCTTTTGATTTCATTACTTCATTCATTCACTCAGCAAACATTTAACAATTATTCTTTTTTTTTTTTTTTTTTTTTTTTTTTGAGACGGAGTCTCGCTCTGTCGCCCAGGCTGGAGTGCAGTGGCGCAGTCTCGGCTCACTGCAGCTCCGCCTCCCGGGTTCATGCCATTCTCCTGCCTCAGCCTCTCCGAGTAGCTGGGACTACAGGCGCCCGCCACCACGCCTGGCTAATTTTTTGTATTTTTTTTAGTAGAGACGGGGTTTCACCGTGGTCTCGATCTCCTGACCTCGTGATCCACCCGCCTCGGCCTCCCAAAGTGCTGGGATTACAAGCATGAGCCACCGTGCCCCGGCCACATTTAACAATTATTCTACGTCAGGTATTATTCTAGGAGAAACTGGAGCTCAGAGATAAATATAATGCATCCTTGGCCTCGAGGAGAACACAAATTAGTAGGAAAGGCAAAAAGAGAGCCCGTGACTGCAGTCAGTGTTGGTGAGAACTATGAAGAGGACATGAAGGATTTGTGGGAGGGTGGGAAGGGGCCAGCAAGGTTGGCAGGATCTGTGGGCGAGGTGACGCTCAGTGGGAGGCACGAGGAGTGAGTAAGGGAGTTGACACGTTGTTGGAACAGATAACTGAGGCAGGGACTGGGGTCTGAAGGGGGTAATGGTAAGACAGGAGAATGGAGAAAGAGGTGGATCCCAGACATGGGGTCTGAGCTGAGCTGGAAATATCAGGGGTTCAGCCCCCATTAGCCTGGTACACCAAGTCTGGCTCTTAGGGCTTCCTGGAGCCCAGATGTCTCATTCTAAGCCTGGGGACCAGGCGTCAGCATTCCCACATACCTGTACTCAGTTCATCTGCTTTGCTGCCACAGGGACATTCTACTTTTCTGAGCTTGGCCCCAGTTTCCCTATCAGGACAACAGGCCCTCTTCCTGCCTCCAAGCTTCAGGAATAGCATTGGCAGGGATCAGCAGAGGGACTCTGCAGCCTCTGCCCTCCATCCCACCCCCATTTTCTCAGGGGTTAGAGTGGCAGGTGTCAGCATGACCATGGGCCCCCTGTGTCCCCTCCCCCGCTGTGTTCTCTATAATTTTATATTGAGACCTGTGGTCATGACGTGGGTTTTACTGCACTAACGACACGGCCTGCCCAGGTTTAATGACAAAATCCATACTCTGGCCCTGGGCCTGCTCCTCGTTTGCATAATTCCCAGAATACAGCTCCCTGAAGCTTTTGACCTGGGCCATTACAGTGGCCATAAAACGGGCCATAAAACCGCTGGGGATGGCCAAGAGGAGGGGGCTGTGGTCTTGTTGGGGTAGAAATGAAGCCCTCAACCCCATACTCTTCCTAGGCTTGGGAGGAAGCATCCTCTGGCTCTTCCTTTCCACAGCTCCCAGAATCTGGAAGTCCATTTCAGGCTGGCGAGGCCCCTGGAATCCTTAGTTCAGCTGCCCATGGGATGCAGGAATCCCTTCTCCAATACCGCTGGCAGCACCACAGGTGGGCAGACCGAGCCCACCAGAGGCAGGCTGTCAGCAGGCATCCTCTCGAGTGTTCGTCTCTACAGCTCATGACACCCCCCGACCCCCAAAAGCTGGCCAAACCCTTTTGCCACAAGTGGGTCTAGGTCATGCAGGCCTGGTTGAATCCTGTCCCTCCTCAGGAGGCCTCGCTCCCTCAGGAGGTCAGGAGCTGGGCTGAGCAGCATGGTGGGGAGATGCGGGAAGCACAAGGGGATGGGGATGGGGACAGGGCCTGGGATGGGCTGTCAGTGCTAAAGATGATGAATGGGGGAGGTGAGGCGGGAGGCCCAGTGTTATCGGCAGAGGATGGCGGATGCGGGCGCTCGCCGTTCCTGCTAATCCCCGGGCGCTGCCTCAGCCCTTGCACTGATAACGAGGAAATGGGACTGACAACAATTTTTAGCTGAGAGATTCTTCACCAAAATGCCAGGCGGCCGGAGGTCTGACAGCGCCTGATTGAGTGTGTGAGTGCGTGGGGGGAACGCCCGCAGCCCCCTCCCCTCCCATGCAAAGATGGATCGCTCATTCCGCCTCCCGTCCACATTCATTACCGCACCTCCCTCCCCACCGGCCCAGTCGCGGAGTGCCTGCCACCTCCACTTCTCTGCTTGCCGCAGGTATCCCCGCAAGCAGGAGGAGGGCAGGGAGGGGAGGGGCTCTGACCCCATCCTCAGCCTTAGACAGGGTAACTCCAGCTCCAAGAGCAGGGAGGCGACTCTGTAGAGGCAGGGGCCGGGAGTCAGGGGAATCAGGTCCCAGCCTGGAGGCTCCCTAAGTTGTATGACCTCCAGAGAGCCCCTTTTCCTTGCTGAGCTGCTAGAATACCTTTCCTGCTGGACAACAGTGAGGCTCCAACAGGGAGTGACTGACGGTAAGCTGCGAAGGACAGGCCTGTTGAAGAGGAGAGGAGAGGTCATGCCAAGGCAGCCCTCTTCCTAGCTTGGGCCAGGCTCCAGCCAGCCCAGCCCTCTCGCCTCGAAACAAGGCCTCAGGTACCCGGGGTCCTAGATCAGCCCTCTGCTGCCCCCCTCTGTTGGGAATGGTTGACCACTGGGAACAGGCAACTCAAGTGCCGGCACAACCTGCTCCTCCCCTGCCATCTTCCACAGCGAAGTCTGGTGCAGAATTGGACATATAGAGGCCGGGGGTGTTGTTCAAAGGGAAAGCCCTCCCCTCCTTGACCACTCACCCATGTCTGGCCTTGCAGCTCCCCACCGTGTGATTGCCTCTCTGGCTTGGCATGTTTGGTTTTGTCCCAGTTCTTTTGCGTGAGAGTTCCATTCTCGCCTCTCTGCTTGTCCAAGCAACAAATTCCATCTCTATAATCTTTTCTCTACAGACCACAAAAGGCATGGCTTGACCGACTGGTGTCTGATAGGGATGAGGAGGGTTGAAATGAGGGTGAGGGTGACTGTAAGGACAGATGGCCATGGAGGCTGGGACTTTTAAGAGTACGTGTGTGGGTATATGTGTGTGTTCATGTGTACACATGTGTGTCCTACCCCTACCCCTGCAATGGAAGGGATTCCATTTCCTAGTGGCCAAGAAACAGGAACTTCAAGCAGAATTCAACAGAGCTGCCTCTTGCTAGCTGTGTGACCTTGGGCAAATCACTTAACGTTATTGAGCTTCATTTCTCTTTGTGTGAAATGGGGATAATGATATCTAACTCCCAAGACTTCTGTGAAGATCCAGTGAAATCAGGGATGTGTACGAGGGAGGAGTCATTAGTGCCTCCAGTAACACACTAGCAAAGTTTGTTGTTTGTGCCTATATCTGCCCCATCCTGACACCTGCCCTGCCTTGCCTGTATCTGGCCTTCTTCCCTTCTATGATCCAGATATTTTACCACTCAGTAGGTGCCCTAGCCCTAGCTCCTCTGGCCCCCATGGAGTTCCTTCTTCCTATCCATCATTACCCATATATCTGGTTATTGGTTTATATGTCGGCTTATCCATCTGTCCATCTACCTATCATCGATCCATTATCTGTCCATTTGTAATAATAACAACTGTCTATCAAGTATCATATATTTGGCTGTAGGTCAATACTACACATACTTTATCTCATCAATCCTTACGGCGGTTCTGTGAGGTAGGTGTTACTGTCTCTATCACACTGATGAGGAAAATGGGGCTCAGAACAATGTGGTGACCGCTACAAAGTTCAGAGCAGGGATTTAAATCCAGGTCTGTCTGAGTCCAGACCTGAACAATACCCAACTACCTACCTACCTACCCACTCACCTAGCTAATGATTCAATACGACTCCACAGATGTTTACTGGATGTCCACTAGGGGTCGCTATAGCACAGATGCCAGACAATAATGAAGACAGGTGCGATCTCTGCCCTCAGGGAGCTTAGGACCTAACTATGGATGGAAACATGAAACGATTGTCCCCAGAGTGGTCTTAGGAAAAGAAAAGTACATGGGGCCGGTGTGGTGGCTCAAACCTGTAATCCTAGCACTTTGAAAGGCCAAGGTGGGAGGACTGCTTAAGGCCAGGAGTTTGAGACCAGCCTGGGCAACACAGTTAGACCCTATCTCTACAAAAAAATTAAAAAATTAGCCAGCTGTGGTGGCATGTGCCTGTAGTCCCAGCTACTTGGGAGGCTGAGGCAGGAGGATCGCTTGAGCCCAGGAGTTTGAGGCTGCAGTGAGCTATGATCGCACCACTGCACTCCAGCCTGGGCTACAGAGTGAGACCCTGTCTTAAAAAAAAAAAAAAAAAGTACACAGAACTAGGGGAGTATATCATCTGGTCTGGAAGGTGAAGGAAGTGACATTCAACAACGGCTGAAGGATATGTGGGAACCAGTCAAACAGTGATTGGGGGAAGTGGTGCTCTAGATAAAAAACCGCACATTTGGCCGGGCATGGTGGCTCACGCCTGTAATCCCAGCACTTTGGGAGGCCGAGGCGGGTGGATCACGAGGTCAGGAGACCGAGACCATCCTGGCTAACACGGTGAAACCCTGTCTCTACTAAAAATACAAAAAAAAATTAGCCGGGCGTCGTGGCAGGCGCCTGTAGTCCCAGCTACTCGGGAGGCTGAGGCAAGGAGAATGGCATGAACCCAGGAGGCAGAGCTTGCAGTGAGCTGAGACTGCACCACTGCACTCCAGCCTGGGTGACAAAGTGAGACTCCGTCTCAAAAAAAAAAAAAAAAAAAAAAAAAAGAAAACAACATATTTGAAGTACACGGGGGAAAGAGCCTAAGTGAGGAACCAGAAAGAGTCCAATGTGGCTGGAGCAGAGAGTGAGGCGTGGAGTGCGGAGGTATGATGATAGAGAGGGTGCATCCTGGAGGACTTTTAAACTACATTAGTGATTTTGGTTATTTTTTTTAAACATACAATGAGAAGCCATCAGAGAGTTTTAAACAGGAGAGTGATATATCAGACTTGTATTTAAAAAAGATTATTCTAACTGCAAAGTAGCCAGTGGTCTAAGGGGCAAGAGCAAGTGCAGGAAGGCTGTTTAGGAGGTTATCTCACTAACTCAGGGGAGAGACGATGGCGGCTTGCTCCAGTATGACAATGCCGGAGATGACCAGAGGCAGATGGATTGGACATGGAAGTTAAGGGACAGAAAAGAGTTAAGGATGACTCTAAGGTTTCTGGCTTGAGCAACCTCTAGGTGGTAGGCCATTGACTGATTTATGGAATGGGAGGAGGAGCAGCAGGCTAGGTAAGGAAGAAAATGAGTTTTGGATGTACTTAGCTTGAGGAACTATTAGACATCCATGTGAAAATGCTGAGTCGGCACTGTATGTGAGCCAGAGCTAGAGTTCTAGACCCAGGAGACATTGACATAGAGAACCGAAGCTCACCACTGTGCCCTCTGTGCCTGGAACAATGTCTGGCATATGGCAAATGCTCAATAAATATTTATTGAATAAATAAATGAATGAAGTTCAGAGTAGGCAAGATCACCTAGGGAGAGAGAATACACTAGGAAGAGTGTCTGGAACAGAACCTTCGTTTACAGTTAGAGGATGTTTAAGGCATCAACGACTAAGAAGGAACAGCCAAGAGGTAGAATGAAAACAAGGAAAGTGTGATGTCATTGAAGCCAAGACAGGAAGAGTTGCAAGGACTCTGCTGTCCTCAGTAAGGTCAAATGCTGTTGAGAGGTCAAGAACATAAGGCATGAAAAGCGTCCCATCCACTCATCTTATCCATAGCACAACCATCTACCCTCCAGTTCATCCACCTGTCATCCATCCAAACCACCTAATTACTCATCCGCTCTCCCCTCACTCAGTCCCTTCCTCCTCCTCTTAAAACTATGATTGGCGCCTCTGCTGAGTATGGGACAGCAAGAGTTAACATGCTGACAGATGGCATTTTTTACCTTCAGTCAATATGAACGAGGCCCCAAGACTATGATTCCAAACATCTGGATTTCATCAATATGTGATCTGTCATCGTATATTGGCATTCCCCAGTCTCTGGGCCAGAGCAATGCGGCTGGTTTTATTAATACGTCAAATACATTATCCGTGTAATACACTTGTCTGGCTGGGGCCTCCCGCTGGGGCGGGGCGGCGGATTTGAATGTATGATGAATCAGTTTGCATTACATGTTCGTAAGTCATCATTTGTCAGGATTAATAGGCATCCCTGGTTGAGGAGGTGGGGGTAGGGCGGGCAGAGGAGAGATATGTATTTAGCTATGGCCCATGCTTTCTTCTGGTGCCCAGGGATGTCCTGGTAACAGCTGTGCACCCTCTTGCCCAGACCCCAGGGTAGTGGCCAGTGCTTGTGGGGCAGAGGTGACATTTTCAGCAGTTGCAGAGTCACTTGGAACCCAATAGGCCTATTTGTTTCTGCTTTGGGCTTGCTAAACAACCAAAAAGGATAGGACAGGGGCTAGTTGCACAAGCTGGCTAACTCTTCCTCATCCTTTAGGATTCAACCTAGGGTTCCTTCTTCCACGTGGCCTTTCCGGACTCCTCCAGACTGTATTGGGTGCGTCCTCTGTGTTCTCGAAGCCTCTTGTGCTACTTCTATCACAGCGCTTATCACAGCGTCATTATTGCCTGTTATGATTCTATCACCTTCTTTAGATTGTAAATTTATTGAGAGCAAAAATTAACTTGTTCCCTGCTATAGCCCCAGCATGTAGCAGAGTGCATAGCCCAAAGTGAGAAAATGGTCATAGTAATAGTATAAATCAATAAATATTGTTTGAATTAATGAATAAGTGATCACTGACCTTGCTAAATCCCCAAAGAGGCAGATGCCAGCTGGGAGATGCCATGGGGTTTTTCTCTGATTCCTTGTCCCACCCTGACTCTGGTCTAGTCTGGTCAGCGATCCTTCTATATATGCTTTTCTTTTCTTTTTTTCTTTTTTTTTTTTTGAGACAGAGTCTTACTCCGTCGCAGGCTGGAGTGCAGTGGCGTGATCTCAGCTCACTGCAACCTCTGCCTCCTGGGTTCAAGTGATTATCCTGCCTCAGCCTCCTGAGAAGCTGGGACTACAGGTGCCCACCACCACGCTTGGGTAACTTTTGTATTTTTAGGAGAGATGAGGTTTCATCATGTTGGCCAGGATGGTCTCGATCTCCTGACCTCGTGATCCACCGCCTCACCCTCCCAAAGTGCTGGGATTACAGGCGTGAGCCACTGCGCGCGGCCCCTGTATATGCTTTTCTTTATCTGCTCTTCTTCTTTCTGTGAGACATGTATAGACCCTCTCACACAGCATGAGGTTCCTTACATGTGACACACATACCTAGATACACAGGTGTGAAACATTCATGCCTACATACCCTTGCCATCTTTCCTTCTCCCTCCATTCTGCCTGCAGAAACTCAAGATTGGCACTGCCCATTCCACATGGCCTCCTGCCAGCTCCAGGTACAAGAGCCTGACTCCTATTGTGATGCATGCTATTTACCGTCTCTAGCAATAGAGGGTGCCTGGATTGAGCCAGACAGGGCTCCTGGGTGGCCAGTGGCAAACATCTGCAAGACAGCCAGGTGAGGTCAGTCTATGGACAGATTTAGGCTCAGACTTGGGCTCGAGCTGGAGCCAAAGGCTCCAGGCCAAGGCATAAGCAAGCTCACTGAGTCTTGGTCATAGAAGATAAACCCTTGAACCCACGAGCCTTTGCTCCGGCCAAAGGCACCAGCCAACCTGTTCAGAGACTGGCGGGGCTTCAGGGGCCACGGCTGTTTCACACCCATGACCTTGGCTATTTCAAACATAACTACAGCCTCTGTCCTCTTGTGGAGCTACAATTCAGTTTCTCTCCTTTAGCTAATAACTTCCAGACAGCTCCCTGGGCTGGGTTGGGCCAGTGGTGGGTGGGGCAGGCAGGGCCTCCCGGAGTTCCCTGGGATTAGGCTTCACAGACTACAGTCAAGGGCCTGATTCTGGAAAATATCCACATGTGGACCTGCACATGCATCCTCTCAAGTGTCTGGACACACACATGCTTGTGCTGGCACTGGCACACACAGGTGCTCACATGGCGTGGGTATTTTTTTGCATTCAGACAAACACCTGAGCACCTATGCATATGTTCAGGTGTGGACCCACTATACCTGCCTATTCTCCCTTGCCTGCCCACACACTTCACTCTCTCTCATGCCTTCCTTGCCATGCAGCCAAAATGCTAAGACTGTACTGTTTAAAGGAAAGTAACTTCAAGTGTGCTTTACCCCCTGCTGGTTCTGACGATGGGCTTATAAAAATGAAGTGGGAACCTCCGCAGCTGTGGGCAATAAATCCTGAGCTGCCAAGGAGGGCAGTGTTACCTGCTTTCCAGGCTGATGGGTGGACCGTGGGGCACCGATTACAAGTGCCTGCAGGGCTGGATGGGCAACGGGCCAGCTGCCTGGCCTCAGGCACTGCCTGCTAGCACATCCCAGGCCAGCTGCCTCCCTCACACCTGAGGGGTTAAGAGACCCAGAACCCTAGGGAGGGAACAGGGACTATGAGAGCAGCAGAGGGAGGGAGAGGAAGAAAAGGGCTAGGTGGGGAGAGTGAGCAGCCAGCCACGTGCTGCTAAGGCTGAGGGGAGCCCTCGCATCTGGAGATCAATTAGCATCAATTACTGACTTCATTTAATTGTCGTCCAAGATGAATTTGTCATTTTTAGCTGGGAATTAATGGGAGACCTTCACCTCTCCCTGGCAGCAGCGGCGGAGCCAACAACGGTCACCTCAGCCTCCCAGGAGCTCTGAATCCTGCTTGGGTCTGGGGCCAGACTTGGGCAGGCAGATAGTGGGGCTTCTGCTCCCTGGGTGAGCTCTGGCCTGCCCCAGGCCCGGCTGGCCTGGCCCACTGTAGCCCGGGGCCAAGGTGGGGGCCGTGGGTCCTGGGTAGCAGTTCTTTGCAGCCTCTGGCTTCAGCCAGAAATTAATTTGCTGGGCTGAGCATGTTTACCTTTTCCCAGCAAAGGCGAGACAGTAAACAGCGGACCGGCGGCTGAAATTGAATTGATAACTGCATCAACGTGCCAGATAACGCCTAAAATAATACGCCGATAAGGAAATTCGATTTGATTTGCTGCTGTGCATCAGATTGGCCCCATCTGTAGCTGCCTGTAATCATTTTCAATTGCGTTGGGAAACCTTATTTGTCCTTAAATATTTCTGTCATTTTTCATTGCTGGTGACAGATCCTTGGGCAGGTGGCAGGGGTGTGCTGCCTCTATGGGCGCAGGGCGGTGGCCCGAGGAGGAGGGGTGGTGTGGACTCGGAGAGAAGGAGGCAGGGAGCAGGCAGCCGGGCGGTGACAGCTGTTCCTCCAATCAATCACGCTGTCGACAGGGAGGGACGACTGGCTGGCAGAAATTGAGTTTGCCTCACAGGGGACGATTGAGCAAATTAATAGCCCATTAGCCAAGCAGTGACCTGAGAAATGAAGGTGCAGGGGTTCCTGCTCACTCAGGCCGGATGGGGTGGGGCAGGGCAGGGGAAGGGTCTGGGGAGGAGAGAACTAAGGAGGAGTGTGGGAAGAAGAGGAATGGATGGATGGATGGATGGATGGATGAGATGAGCGGTATGTGTGTGTGGGGTGGAGTCGGGAGTCAGTGAAGGAGGAGAGACATCAAGTTGGGGAAGGCAGGCTAGAGATGCAGGCAGTTCTGGGAGGGATGCGGTAGACAGAGGGTAGTGGTGAAGGTGGCTCCGACTGATGTCTCTCCACTACCTTCCCAGCATGACCTCTGGGACAGAGGACCATGCCAATAAACTCCTCTCCATCTGCAGTCTCTAGATACTCCCTTTACTTCCTCTACTCACTTTCCCCGGAACCTGGAGATGCTGCCACTCAGTTGCTGTCCTCTCCAGTGCAGGCTGTTTATTCTCCCGACTCCATGCTCCTCAGGCCAGGAGGTGGGCTCAGTGTCTTCCAGCTCATTGCTTCTCTACCCTCTGGACTCTTCGAGGTCAAGTACCATGCTACAGCCCACCTTATCAGTTACCTACCATTCTCTACACTCACCCAGGACTTTCACACTTGCCTCTCTCCCCGAAGCCCATCACTGTCCTGACCTCCTCAGCTCCTATTATTTTTTTTCCTGTACTTGACTTCCTCCTGGAGATCCTTGTCATCAACCTAAGTAGAACCCATGATGGAACTCCCTCTCCCCCAAGCCCTCTCAAAGACTTTTACCCATTAAACTTGCTCCTCCCTCTTCCCTTCTCCCAACTCCCAAGCCACCACATACTCATGGATGCTAGCCCGGGTCCCTTGTGCACCTTCAACACCATCTTGTCAACACACTCAACCTCTTACTTCCTTTGTGCCTTCTCCACAACCCAACTATTCTCCTTTTTGTCTCAGACACTCAGGCGGCTTAGCACAGCTGGGGAAAATCACAAAACCATGCAGATACGTGCCAATAAAAATTCACAGTTTCCAATCTCGGCACCACTAAGCAATCCTTTTACATGCTCTTTGTCAGCTCCGTCTCCTCTTTCCCACAGAGACAATTCAATAATATTTTACTATCTTGAGCCACCTCTCCATCTCCTGTCCCCCTCTCTCTGCTAGGTGGCCTTGCTTCCTCCTTTACTCTGAAATTTAGTCCTTAGGCATGAATTTCCTCAGCTTGCGGATCTACTCTCACCTCCTTGTTCCCTCTAGTTTCAGTGGAAGAGGCATCCTCCTACTTTAGTCTAATGACTTCTCCTGGGCTTCGATACCAATCCTGCCTATGTTCCCTGGGAAAACTGTCAAGTTCTCCCTCTCTACTGCATCTTCTCCTTCCCTTCCTTATGCTTCCCTCCATCAGCATATCAACTCCCGCGTCTCTCCCATATTACAGCAACATCAACATCAACAACCCAGCTCTCTCTTCCATATGGCACCCTTTTACTAATGGCCTTTTCTTCTCCTTCTCTTCTCGCCTAAGATGCCCCAAAGACTCTTGCTTGCTGTCCATACTTTTTTACCTCCTAACCACTTCTTAACTCATCGCAGCCTGAGTTTCATCCCCACCGTTCTATGGTAACTACTCTCAATGAGGTCCTTGGTGATCATCCACAATAGATACTCCACTTATATTTATGTATTAGTCCAATAAATATTTGTTGAGTGCCTTCCATGTGCTAGGCAATATACCGGGGTCTAGGGATACAATGAGATCCATGTCCTTACGGAGCTCACAGTCTAGTGAGAGAACAGATGCAATAAAATACTTGTACAATTGTAAAATTGCAATTGTGCCAAAAAGAGGTCAACAGTGCTGCGGGAGCCTGTAATATGGATATTTGCCTTGTTCAGAGAAACCTAGACAGGCTTCCCTGAGGAAGAGACACAAGCTGAGATGTGATAGATAAGTACTTATTGAAGAGATGAGGAAGAAGGGAAGTGGTAACACTAATCAAATGCTTACTCTGTGCCAAGCACTGTACTTTTTTTTTTTTTTTTGAGACAGAATCTTGCTCTTGTTGCCCAGGCTGGAGTGCAATGGTGCAATCTCGGCTCACTGCAACCTCTGCCTCCCGGGTTCAAGTGATTCTCCTGCCTCAGCCTCCCGAAGAGCTGGGACTACAGGTGTGCGCCACCACACCTGGCTAATTTTTGTATTTTTAGTAGACACGGGGTTTCATCGTGTTGGCCAGGCTGGTCTCCAACTCCTGACCTCAGGCGATCCATCCACCTTGGCCTCCCAAAGTGCCGGGATTACAGGAGTGAGCCACTGTGCCCGGCCAGCACTGTACTATTTAATCCCTATTTTATAAGTAAGGAAACAGAAGCGTAGAGAAGTTCTTAGCTTGCCCATGGTTACGAAGTAAGTGGCTGTGTGGGACTTATGTAATACCACAGCCCCATGCATGCTCTTAGTCACGCTATTCTGCTGCCTCTGATTTAGCTATTGCCCTTGTCATCATTCACTTCTCCGTCTCTCCACACTCTACATGTGATCTCTGAAACTCTGGTTTCATTCCCTCAGCCTGTACCTCCAATCTGAGCCACGTACAACACTGCGTAGAAGATACTCTGCTTGGATGTCCCATAGGCTCTTTAAGCTTAACATGTCTGAGATAAGACTTACCTTCCTCTAGACCTGCCCTCCTCCTGCTTTTGGTTTCAGTGAATGGTACCACTATCCAGAGACCTCCCTAAATTGACAATCTTAACTTTTACTCTTTACTCCGGTCCCTACATCCAGTAAGTCAACATCTTCCCTGTTTTTACCTCCTAAGTACTGATCAGAATCATCTTCTTTTCTTCATTGCCCTCATTTAGGCATCTTCATATTCAGTCCCTACTCCTAGGTCTCCTCGTGTATCTCTCTCCCCTCTAATCTATTCCATCCCTACAGTTACAAGGATCTTCCTAAAACACAAATCAGATCCTATCATTCAGCTGCTTAAGATCCTTCCCTGGCTCCTAAAGCCACAGCATACATTCTGAACTCTGTATCATACAAGCCCCTCTCCAGCCTCCTATCCCATCTTGCAACAGTGTGTGCTCTGGCTGGACAAAATGTAGCTCTTCGTCTGGTACTGTCACTGCCAATAATGCTCATGCCATCATCTCCCCGTGGGCAACTTTTAACTGTGATTTATTCCTTTTTTATTTTGAGACTGGGTCTCACTCTGTTGCTCAGGCTGGAGTCAGTAGCGCAATCACAGCTCACTGCAATCTCCACTGCTGGGCTCAGTGATCCTCTCACCTCAGCCTCCTGGGTAGCTACAGGCACACACCACCACACCCAGCTACCTTTTTGTAGAGATACGGTTGTGTCATGTTGCCCAGGCTAGTCTTGAACTCTTGAGCTCAAGTAGTCCGTCCACCTTGGCCTCCCAAAGTGCTGGGATTACAGGCGTGAGCCACCGCACCCGACTCTATTTATTCTTGAAGACCACACTCAGACAATGCTTCCACTTTGAAGCCTTCCCTGATAATTAATTACTCTTTTTTTCATGCTATGTTCCACATATGTCTATACGTCGATTATTGCATACATCATATAATATAATATTGCAATTATTTGTTTATTCATCTGTCTTGTCTGGGAGATTCTGAGCTCTTTGTTTTATTTATTTATTTAATTTCTTTTACTGCTCCTTGTGGAGCAGGGCTACCCCATAGGCAGTGTGCCCAGAGTAGCCGATGCTGAGCTTTTTGAGGGCAGAGAGATTCTCTGATTCATCCTGGAACACTCAAGACGCTAGGCATAGAGTCTGGCATAGGGTGGGTATTAGTGACTGTTGAATGATTCAGGGACTAAGTGAATGGGAGTGAAGAACCTGCAGGAAAATGTCTGGAAAAAAAGAGAGATGGGGTGGGGGAAGTGTGAGGGTGAGAGAGGTGGGAATAGGGGAAGGAAGGCAATTGGGGTAATGCTGAAAACTTCTTTTGCTTAAATGAAGCCTTGCTTCATGGTCAGTGAGAGTCAGAGAGGCCCCGAGGGTGTCAAAGTGTAGAAGCTCTCGAAAGACAGAAGCTCCAGAACTGCTCTCCTTACCAAAATATCAAGTGTTCATAGACCTGGTGGGAAATGGGTGAGCAGTGACCATGTGAACATAACCAGACAGCAAAATCCCATGCCTAGAAACACTGACAGACACGCGCACCAGGACAGACGGCCAGTCACGTGCTCCTAGAGGGTCCCCAGCAGCTCCCCTATCCCAGAGCCCTTGGCAGGCCTCTCTGTGGGCCCAAGCCCCACCCGGAACCCCTGGGCTGCTCTGCTTTCTCTCTCTCGCTCAGCAATTTCCCTACCCAAGAAAGCTCTAAGGGTTTCAATTACCGGCGTGTGGGATTTAGTGCCCTGGGCTTCTCTGACTGGAGGAGATTTATTTGAAGGTTTAGTGTCGTGGAGAATTCACGTCTTCACTCCCAGGAGCCCAGCTTCCGTCCTGAGCCCCTAAATCAGGAACCAAGATGGGCTATTGTCACTTACCGCATTAGCCTCGTTAGCAGACCAGGAGGGGTGATTAATAGCAATGCACACACAGCCATCCTGCTCGCTTGCAGCTCCTGCTGCTGCTCATGACCTGGGGAGGGGTGGGGAGGAGCTGAACCTGCTCCAGAATAACTGAGGACTCTGGGCTTAGCCCCCTCCCTGTTTCCCCCTCCCCATCACCAGGCAGGAAAGTCCACATGACCATTCAAGATCTGGGGACAGTTCAAAGATTAGCAAGCTGAGCCAGAGAGAGCACATCTGGAGGCCTGACTCTTGGAGGGGGCAGGCAGGGGGCATGAGGGGGCTGGTTTCAGGATATGTCCCAAAGTGTACACCTGTGTTCGAGAGAGAACAAGAGACACAGAGAGAGGTGGGTGAGGTGGGGTGTGAGGAGACAGTGGGGGGTTGTACGTGAAGGAGGTAGACAGGTGTATGTTTATTTCACTTCCCAAACACTCTTTGAGACTGGAGATAGCGCACTGAGGAAGACAGAAAAGGGCGCCGGGAAGAGGAGATGTGTACATGAGAGAAAGAGGTCCATGTAAGTGTGAGAAAGACCAAGAAGTGTGCAAGGAGAAGTAAAAAAGTGTGGCTGAGAGAGGGGTGAATATGTGCATGTGAGAGGCTTCTATGAGACAGAGAGGTGCGTGTGTGCCAGAGCCATCTGGGAGACATTCGTGAGAAACGGTGTGTGTGCAAGTGTGGGTGTGTGAGGGGGGATGAGAGAAAGGGGTGTGTAACAGACGTGTTGTGTATGAAAAGAACGTGAGAGGTGTGGATGGGAGGGAGGGGCACAGCGTGAGAGAGGGAGGTGAGGGAGGTGTGTGTGTGTGTGTGTGTGTGTGTGTGTGTGTGAGAGAGACAGAGAGAAGGGCATGTATGTATGTGGAGACAGAGAAGGATGTGTGTTTTCTGTCTTGTTTTCCTTTGTCTCTTCAAATTCTCCCCTCCTTACCCCTTTTCCCCCCAAAGTTTTTGGAGCCATGCTAACCTGGGTTTGAATTTCAGTTCTGGCTACTTCATTCATTTATTTATCCATTCATTCCCCAAATTATTACTGAGCATCTGCTAGCTTTTACCTTCCTGTGCCTCCTTTTTCTTACCTATAAAAAGAAGATAATAATTATACTTGCCTAACAGGGTGATTAGGATACCTTGGTGGTGTAACTTACATAAAATGTCTCAAAAGAGCACAGAATTTGGAGCTGGATGGATGCATTCTATAGCACAGCATCTGGCATGCGGGTCAGGAAATGGTAGCTACAGAGCTGCGGCTCCCCTGCCAATCCCTTTCTCTCTTCTTTTTCCGTCTCTCTTACCCTCCTCCCTTCCTCTCTCCCACTCGCTTGTTCTCTCTCAATCACAGCTGAGCCATAGTATTAATTATTAGAACCAATTGACTGTTTAGACTCTGATGTTTTAACTAATCACCACTAATGGCAGACACTGGTGGGCAATCACATTCATTTAGTTCTTGGGCAAACTCCTCATAGTTGAGAGCAGACTAGAGGGAGGGGATCCAGCAATAACTGGCATTTGGGAGTGATGGGAGGGGAGGCTCACTGCTGCCCAGAAAGAGGCCCTTCTCTCCTCCCTGGGCCAGCCAGGTCCCTTGGGATGGGTCAGCTGAGCCTTGCCTTGGAAGTGGGTCGGCTTCTTTCCCTATCTTTTTTTTCCTCTATTTATTTATTTTTTTGAGACTGAGGGAAGTGGTAACACTAATCAAATGCTTACTCTGGGCAAAGCACTGTACTATTTTTTTTTTGAGACAGAGTCTTGCTCTTGTCCCCCAGGTTGGAGTGCAGTGGCACGAGGGCTCACTGCAACCTCTGCCTCTCGAGTTCAAGTGATTCTCCTGCCTCAGCCTGCCAAGTAGCTGGGATTACAGGTGCCTGCCACCACACCCAGCTAATTATTATATTTTTAGTAGAGACAGGATTTCACCATATTGGCCAGGCTGGTCTCTGACTCCTGACCTCAGATGATCCACCCGCCTCAGCCTCCCAAAGTGCTGGGATCACAGGCATGAGCCACCGCACCCAGCCCCTTCTCTATCTTTTTACTTCTCTGCCCTTTGGCCTCAGTCTCCCCTTTTGACTTAGAATTCTTTCACGGGAGTCTCCAGCAACCACTACAGTGGAAATATCCCAGAAATATCCTACCTGCTCCCCTTCCTTGAGTTGCTTTTTAGTTGTTGTCCTTCCTAAAAGTCCGTTTCCAGAAGAGTCATTTAGACATAGGTTCAAAAATCTTTGCTCCTTGGCTGGGCGTGGTGGTTCACACCTGTAATCCCAGCACTTTGGGAGGCTGAGATGGGCGGATCATGAGGTCAGGAGATCAAGACCATCCTGGCTAACATGGCGAAACCCCGTCTCTACTAAAAATACAAAAAAATTAGCCGGGCTTGGTGGCGGGCGCCTGTAGTCCCAGCTACTTGGGAGGCTGAGGCAGGAGAATGGCGTGAACCCGGGAGGCGGAGCTTGCAGTGAGCCGAGATTGCACCACTGCACTCCAGCCTGGGCGACAGAGTGAGACCCCGTCTCGAAAATAAAAATAAAATAAAATAAAAAATAAAATAAAAATCTCTGCTCCTCACAGGGCATCTGCTTGATGCTGGTTGGAATGAGAAGCTGTACCCTGTCCATTCTGGCTGAGGGTTTCAGTGAAGAGAGCAGACAAACAGGTGCTCAGTATTGCTGAGTCTGGAGAGAACGCCAGGGCTGGGGATGTGACCTGGGCATCGTGCCCCTGAGAAAACACCTGCTTACTGATCCTGCCTTCTTCACACTGAGGCCCCAGAGCCCCAGCCTGCACACAGCCCTGCTGTGCACTGAGCCCTGGCCCATCCCGTACCTGCTCCGCTAGCCTGTCCCGGGGAGCCAGATTCCCAGAACTCAGGAATGCCAGCTTCAGGGTGCAGGACAGGCTGGGCCAGATGGACCACAGGGACCGGGCGTCCTGGAGGAGGTGGCCTAGGTGCCTGTGGCCAGTAGGTGTCGCTGTGGCTCCAGCACTGGGAGGGGGTGTTAGGCGGGGCCCCGGAGCGGAGCCGGCTGAGGTCCTGGGTGCCCTTTGGCCTCCCACCCCTACTTCAGGCCTTCCTTCAGGCAGAGCCTTCACCAGGCTTTTCACACTTTAAGTGTCCATGGAACACCTGGAGGTTAATCTAAAACGCAGATTCTGATTCAGCAGCTCTAGAGTGGATCCAAGATTTTGCATTTCTACCAAGCTCCTAGGTGAAACCAGTGCTGCAGGTCTGTGGATGCTCTTTGAGTAGCAAGGTCCTAACTAAACAGCTCCATAGTGGGGAGGCACTGGCTCTGCTGTCTTCCAAAGCCAATCTTCACCCTCACTACTATGTCTTTAAATAAAGCCCCGAATCAGAGGCCAAGGGTAGAGCCCCTGTTTTTTGGGGGATGGGCTTAGCTAGACCAGCATGAGTTGGGGAGTTTCTAGAGAAGCTCTGAAGCTAAACCTAACTCCAGTACTTTGAGCCAACCCAGCCCTACCTCCTAGCCCAAGTCCTAAACTTCAATCCAATCCATTCCAAATTCCCCAAATTAACCCCAGTTCCCAATGGGCTATTAATTGCTTCAGTCCTGTCCCAAGACCGAATGCCCCCTTAGCCTCTCTGATAACCTTCCTGGTCCTCTGCCATACCTTTTTCTGGATACCAGCCTGAGCCAGGGCAATGGGGCATTAGGATCTGGGGACACATGCCTGGATCAGGCTCTTACAGGACTCAGCAAGGGAGCTCAGGCATTGCCCCAGACAAAGGAAAAGAGCAATTTGGCAGTCTAGTTGAGAATAGGCATTCCCCAGACTCTCCCTGCAAGGCCATTTCTGTCAGGGAAAGTTCTGTCTCTGCCTTACCCCATGTGGCTCTGCTCTGCCCGATGGGCTCCGTTTCCTGGGATGTGGGGAAGGCTGGGAGGAAGCATGTCCATTAGCCCAGCCCCAGGTGAGGTGAAGGGGGTAGGATGGAGGGAGTGAAGGGAGGAGGAGGGAGTGAAGTAACAAGGAGGGAAGGGGGCAGGCAAAGCGCCCTCCAGGGCTTTTCTTTTCAAATCAAAGTTTCTCTGGGGGGCCTTTCACCTTCCTTTTTCTGTCCGCTGCCTGGCCCTTCTGGGTAGTGCAAAAGCGGATTCCTGCAGGAGTGGTAGGTTATTCAAACTGGACTATAAGAGTTTATCCTTTTTTTTTTTTTTTTGAGACGGGGTCTCACTCTGTCACCCAGGCTGGAGTGCAGTAGCGCCATCTCAGCTCACTGCAACCTCCACCTCCCAGGCTCAAGCGATTCTCCTGCCTCAGCCTCCCAAGTAGCTGGGATTACAGGTGCCCACCACCATGCCCGGCTAATTTTTGTATTTTTAGTAGAGTCAGGGTTTCACCATGTTGGCCAGGCTGGTCTCGAACTCCTGATCTCAAATGATCCACCCACGCCTCGGTCTCCCAAAGTGCTGGGATTATAGGCGTGAGCCACCATGCCCGGCCAAGAGTTTATCCCTTTTAAGTCTCATATTTTGTGATTTTTAAGTAAGAGTGCAATTATTTTATATCATTTAAAAAATTTTTTGAGACAGGGTCTCATTCTGTCATCCAGGCTGGAGTGCAGTGGTGATCCCAGCTCACTGAACCCTCGAACTCTCGAGCTCAAATGATCAACTTACCTCAGCCTCCCGAGGAGCTGGGATACAGGCTTGTGTCACCATGCCCAGGTAGTTTTTATTTTTGGAGAGACAGGTTCTCACTATGTTGCCCAGGCTGGTCTTCAACTCTTGGGCTCAAGTGATCCTCCTGCCTTGGCCTCCCAAAATGCTGGGATTACAGGCATGAGGCACCACCCCTGGCCTGTTATTATTATTGCTATCTTGTGATATTTAGCACTTTAGATATGAAAAATTTCTTTAGATAGGGAAAGGTAAAAGTTGCCTGAGGTCATGTTGGTAGAAAGCTTAAAAATGAAACTTTGGCCTCCTAATAGTCCGATGCTGTGTTCTGACTCCTACACTGAAAACATCTGGTCAAAGAAATCCTTATCAGGACTGTGATAGGACAGTGGGTCTCATCTCTTCCTGCCCTCTGCGGGTCTAGGGAATGGGATGGAACAGGGAAAAGGGCTCTGCCAAACAAACTGGTGGGCCCCTGTGGGCTGGCTCAGGCTTGGGTCTGTGTTAGGAGAGAAGATTGGGTATGGTCTGCTCCTGGATCTGTTCTATGTCTGCCTACTGGGCTTCTGTGACCAAAAGGGAGAGCTGTAGAGACACCATGGCAGCTCTGGGCCCATCCCGCCATCAAAAACACCTTCCTTTGTCCTCAAGCTTTTATCCTCATTTCTCTCCACATGGCATCCACCTCTACTCCCACTCCCTGCGTCCTATCCTGGTGGCTCCATTGTAGGCAGAATGCAAGGGCCAGGGCCGGGCTGTCATAGGGAACAGGAGTTAGGCAAGGAGCCTGGGAGGGCAGAACATGGGCTTTGCCATCAGGGAGACCTGGTCTTGAAAGCATCTGGAAGCACGGCTAGCCATGTGTCTTTGGGCAACTGCTGTAACCCATCCGAATCTTCTTTCCCTCACCTAGAGACTGAGGATGATAATACTCACCCCTACCTTGCTTTAACAAATGAATGAGAGGAGCGTGTACCACCTGAAGCACAGGGACTTGCAGAGTGGCTCTCAGCATGCCTTCCTGCCCTGAGGGGGGAATCACAGAGCAGCTATGGGCCTGGGAGTGCAGAGGGCCTGGGCTGCCAACCTGGGAGCCTGGTGGAGGCTTTGCCCACAGGCTCTCGAGTTCCTCCTCCCAGGAAGGCCTGGCCCTTCCCCAGGCACAGTGGTCAGTGGCCAACAGGACAACACAGGCCTGTGTCATGAGGAAGGCAGCTGCATAGGGGGCTGGGCTGGATGTTGTGTGCAATAAGGGCCTGAGACAGAGGGGCAGCTGGGAGGCCTGGCCAGGCACAGCCTGTTACCAGCTGCGCAATGGGCCTCTCTGCCCTGCCACCACCAGCTCGCCCTAGCTCAAAGTGCCAGTCCCAGGCTCCCTTGCTCTCCTAGCTCTTGGTTCTAAGCACAGAGTGGGGCTGCGGAAGGAATTAGGGGAAATATACCACGACTGAGGCTGGGTTGGCTTGAGGCAGAGCCTTCCCTTGCCCTCTCTCCCTCTGTCTGTTGGTCTGTTTCTCCCTTCCTTCTTCTCTCATTCCTTTCATTCTTATCATGTCCTTTTCCAAACTTAGTCCTGGAACACCCTCAAAGATTGTGGGCCAGTCCTCTGGGGGTGTGGAGTAAGGAGTGAGGCCCAGGCTCAGAAGCTCACAGGATGGGGGACAGGTTGAGCTCCTAAGATACCACTGGGGGGATGAAGTGAGGAGTAAGGAGGAGGAGGAGGTCAGGGCTCGGAGGTGGAGAGGGCTTCCCGGAGGAGAGAAGTCTGAAGTGTCAGATGGCAAGAGAAGGAAGAGTGGAGTGAAAATTAAGACAAAGGCCGAGAGGCAGCCCAGTAGGACTAGTGTGGCTGCAGGAGGAGGAGGACAGAGGAGTGACAGGGTCCAGGCTCTAAAGGTCAGTGGGGCCTCCCATGGGCCTTCTTTCTGCGGGCGTTTCAGAGCTGGGAGGACTTATAGACCATGTTGTTGCCCCCTCAATATTTAGACAGGAAATTGTGGCTTGTGACTAGAATATTACTTTGCAGAAGGCCACGCTCTGGCCATGCCTCTAACCACACCCTAATAAGCCAGGGACTGGCCCAGCATGAAGCAGTTGGATCCTTAGACATGGCGGATGTAGCTGGAATTACTGACCTCACTTAGTAAGAATAAAACCGAGACTCAGAGAAGTCAAGCATGATACCTGAAGTCCCACTGCAAGTGCATAATGGCTCTGGGACTTGAAAGGGCTTAGATTCCTTAGCAAGGCCTGCAAGGGCATTGCGTGTGGACCATAGGTGACCTGCCAGCCTCCTCTCTTGCTGCCTCTCACCTTGCACACCATTGTCCCGGTCCCACTGAATTCTTTTGGTTTCTCAAATGGGTCTTTAAGCATGTTGTTCCCGGCTGGGTGCAGTGACTCATGCCTGTAATCCCAGCATTTCGGGAGGCCGAGGTGGACAGATCATCTGAGGTCAGGAGTTTGAGACCTGCCTGGCCAACATGGTGAAACGTCGTCTCTATCAAAAATACAAAAATTAGCTGGGCGTGGTGGTGGGCGCCTGTAATCCCAGTTACTCGGGAGGCTGAGGCAGGAGAATCGCTTGAACCTAGGAGGCGGAGGTTGCAGTGAGCTGAGATCGTGCCACTGCACTCCAGCCTGGGTGGTAAGAGCGAAACTCCATCTCAAAGAAAAACCAAAAACCAAAAACCAAAACAAAACAAAAACCATGTTGTTCCCTCTGCCTGGAAAACTATCTTCCAGGGCTCAGCTTCAAGGTTAACTCTTCTAGGAGGCAGTAATATCAGAAGCGTCTGGCTAGATTGTGTGCCCTCTAGCCCCCAAGACTTCCCTAACTGTGATTACACTTTTACTTGTCTATTTCTTTAACAGGGCCTGGCGCAGTGAGTGATGTCAAATGAATGAATGAGTGGAAGGTGAATGAATCCTCCCCGGCCCCCCTGCTTCCTATTCATCATCTCTGGTATCAGCAGCATCCACTCCCCACGGCCTCCTGAGTAATAGCACTGGGCATGGAGCTGGGCTGAAAGAACAGAGCCTGCCAGGGGCAAACATTCTGGGGAGCGGGGAACTGGACACAGCAGAGAATCACCCAAGTTTAGTTCAATGCAAGACCTAGCCTAAAGCAGGATGTATTCAGGGCCCTACATATAAAGCCACTGCTGAGCCATGAGAGCTCTGAGGAAGCACGGGGCTCCTGCAGGCTGGGAAAGTACCACTGAGAGGAAGCCCCTTGAAGGATGGAGAATACTGAGATCATGGAGAGCACAGGACCATAAGCTTGGGAGCAGGGGGACACAGTAGTAGCAAAGTTAGATGGAGGAAGGATTTCAGCCCCTCCCCGGACTTTCCTTGCCCAGCAGGGCTTGGGCTGCCCAGCTCACCAAAGGGCCTCATGTGAGTGATTGCCTGGAAGGCTGGTCCTTCTAACATGCTGAGTGGATGAGCTGGGATGTCCTAAACCACACCTGTGAATCCTGGTACCAGCCTGCTCCTAGGCTCAGGGATCATCACAGAAAATGCATTCTCTGAAGACCATACCTGGGCCAGCATCCGCACTGCCACAGAACCACACACATCAGCCCACTGTGCCCTGTCCATCCCTGGCAGTGCCTCTGTCCCCATATCTGGCTTTGCCTTGGGCCCATGACCTTCACCCATTTTTCCTATAGCGTTTTGCATCTTAATTTGCACCAGGGCCCAGAGCCTGCTCACCTCCTGTGCAGCCTTAACTTAAACCAGCTGATTGTGTGCACCCCTTCTCCCTGCCTCATACCCCCAGACCACGAGCACCTTGAGTCAAGGAATCATCATATTCTTTGTAGTCCCAGCTTAGGTGTTGTTTATAAACATAAATTAACTATTGGTAGAGACAGAGAAATATAAGACACAAGGGATGAGGATTTTGCCTCCTTAAGCCAGTTTTTCCATGTAAAATGGAGACAGTAATTCCTATGACCTGGGAATCTTGTGAAACCTAAGTGAGGTCAAGACTGTTATGACTCCACTTTTAGGAGGTGGATATTCCATTTTTTTTTTTTTTTTTTTTTTTTGAGATGGAGTCTCACTCTGTCGCCCAGGCTGGAATGCAGTGGCGCAATCTCGGCTCACTGCAAGCTCCGCCTCCCAGGTTCACGCCATTCTCCCGCCTCAGCCTCCCAAGTAGCTGGGACTACAGGTGCCCACCACCATGCCCGGCTAATTTTTTGTATTTTTAGTAGAGACGGGGTTTCACCGTGTTAGCCAGGATGGTCTCGATCTCCTGACCTCGTGATCCCCCCATCTCGGCCTCCCAAAGTGCTGGGATTACAGGCGTGAGCCACCGCGCCCGGCCAGGAGGTGGATATTCTTGTTATCGCTATGTCACAGATAAGAACACTGGGGCTCAGGGAAGCACGGCGACTTGCCGAAGGTCACACAGCTGGGAAATGGAGGGTTGGGATTCAAATGAAGGCTTCTGGCACTGTCTCGCTGTATAGCTTCCTGGGGAAAGTGAAGTTCGGTGGGAGGTATAAGTCATGTCTAGAAGACAGCTATGGCTTTTCATCTGACCACCTGGGTTTAGAGTTCAACCTGCAGCACACAGCTGAGCAGGCAAGTCAGAAAGGAGAAACAGTGGGAAGGGGCATGCCCCGCAGCCAGGGGGCCCTCAAAGAGAAGACGTAGCCTTGTCCTGGGAAGCCTGATAAATTCTAGGAGAGGAGGCAGGCCTCAGGCACATGACAGGCAGGGTGAGGGCTGGTGGAGAAGTACTTCATGGCAGGAGAGGCCTGAGATGGCAGAGTCCGAAGGTGGGGGAGTCACCAGAAACTGACGGCAGGAAGGAGTCCACCCCAGCCTCGGTAGTCATGACCTGAAGCCCAGGTAGGGTTGGGGTTTGGTCACCTGCCACCCTCCTCACACCTGGGCTGGGGCCCTGCTCATAGGCAGCCCTAAGCTCCAGCCACCTCTGCCCCCTGGCCCAGCAGTCGGCCCAGCTGGCTCACCTTCTCAATCAATACTGTGCTCTTAATGGGCCCAGCTACCAGCACCAACCAGGGGCATTAAATGTTAATTATATCTATTTGGATTTGAAAAATTTTATTACTCGAGTTAATTATGGTTGGAGTCATAAAAAGGTTTCAGAGTGAAAGGACTGCCTTATTGGGGCCACCTTCCCCAAGACAGATTGGAAAGGCAAAGAAATAAAAGCATCTGGCTTAGAGGGCGGCTACTCCACATCCACCAGGCTGAGCGTGCTGGGCTAAGGACTCCGAAGCCTCCAAGGGAAAGGCCTGAAGAGCAGCTTGCCTACTGGCCGTGCTGGTGCCCGGGATGCAGGACAGGCCTGTCTTGGCAGGGCAGGTCTGCCGCTTGGCAGCCCCACAGCAGGAGAGATGCGGTCAAGTAGAGAAGGGCTCCCTGCCAGCGAGCCTCCATGGGAGCTGCAGTTCTGCTGGGAACAGCCCGGCTCCCAGAGATCAGGATTGCAGGATATGCCCAGGGCTTCTCTCCAAGTGGTCCAAATACTGGGACCTTCTCCTGCCCAGCTCTACCCAGCCCTGCCTGATTGCTTCCTGCCAGCGCCGCTTATGATTCATGGGCCTGACCTTGGGCTATAAAGTGTTCACTCTAGTGGGTACAGAGGCAGGATTTACAGCCTCGGGGTTAGCTGTGGGTAATGACACACGCAATAGCTGACTCACAAGGGTGCCCCATCCCCAGCCCACACATAACTCTCCCTTGCACACACAGGTACACACACACATCTGGACATAGCCGCAAATGCACATTCATGCCAGGAGCTATCTCACGCACGCATCTGGTAATGGGAGTTCATTTGTGGAGCAAGCACTGTGTCTAAGGTGCTTTACGAGCATTTGTCTAATCCTTAACGCTGCCCCTGTAAGGCCGGTCCAAGCCAGAGCTACTCATTTTATAGAAGAGGAAACAAAGGCTCAAGCAGGTTAAGTTATCTGAACACATGTGCCCCAGAAGAGAACCAGCTCTACAGAGAACCCTGATGCCCAGGGTTCTAATACCCTAGTTGGCCAGGGAAACTAATACCACCAGAGAGCTAGACTACAGCAGCCTGCGGGGCAAGAGAGACCATTCCACCCCCTCTCCCTTTTCCCTGTCAAAGGAGCAGAGGGCAGCACAGAGGGGGCGGGAATGTTCCCCATCTCTTTCTACCCCCTCCTTGCCACAAGGTGATGAAGAGAAGGGGAAAAATGCCTTAAAGAAGATACAACAGTGGCCAGGCGTGGTGGCTCATGCCTGTAATCCCAGCAATTTGGGAGGCTGAGGTGGGCAGATCACCTGAGGTCAGGAGTTTGAGACCAGCCTGGCCAACATGGTGAAACCTGTCTTCACTAAAAATATAAAAATTAGCCAGGCGTGGTGGCAGGTGCCTGTAATCCCAGCTAGTAGGGAGACTGAGGCAGGAGAATGACTTGAACCTGGGAGGCAGAGGTTGCCGTGAGCCGAGATTGCACCACTGCACTCTAGCTTGGGCGACAGAGCAAGACTCCGTCTCAAAAAAAAAAAAAAAAAGAAGAAGAGAAGAAGATACAATAGTGGAATTTCAAACTGCACCAACTTAAAAAAAAAAAACAGAAGGAACTGGGAATTAGGGGGAATTTGCCCATGTTGTTAAGGGATCAACTGCCCATCCAAGGGCAGTTGAGGTGTCTCTGGTAGAGACTGGAGGGGGACAATATTTCATATATAAACTTTCAATTATCATTGTTATGATGCGGTTACTGAGAACATCATGTAAAAGGAGTTAGCCACTTCTCTCCTCAGCTTAATATCCATTGCCTCCACTTGATTTTCCATCTTCCCTCAATTTTCAGAACTTTTGTCTTTTCTCCAAAACCAGTGCCTACTGTCCCTTAGAGCCACTTCTCTCCATCCTCAGCAGGGACCTTGCCCTCGCAATATTCCTCTCGCTCTTGCATTTTTGCCACGAGAGTGGTCCTTTCTCCTCCGTCTTCTACGTTGTGTGTAACTGTCTCCCAAAAGGGCCAACCCTTCCCTGGACCTTGCCGCTTCCTCTATCTCCTTCCTTTCTTCTGTCTTCTAGTCTGCCTCCCGGAACAAGGACCTGTGCCTGTCACCTCATTTCCTTCCCCACCGTCTGGGATGGAGCTCTTGTCGCTGTCCTGGTGTCATCCTCAGCAGCTCCCTAGGTCCCTGGAGCCGTGACCCCCTCCTCAGGCATCTGGGGGCTCTTCCTCAGTGCTCCTGTCCTCCTTTCCACACCACCCTCTATCCTCACCTTGTCCCTCATGCCTCTTCCACTGACCTGATGCGGGGACCTTGTCACTCCTGTGCTCTTTGCTCTTAGAGAATTTATCTTTTTACCCTCTTGAACGTCAACTTTCCAGGACTCCCAAACCTGTCTCCAATTTGATGTCTCTCCTGAACACCCACACCGAATTGTCAACTGCCCAAAGGACACGTCCATTTGGACTCTCCACTGTCACCTCCAGTGAAACATGTTAAGTCAGAAATAATTATCTTCTCTTCAAAACTGCTCCCTTTCCACCACCTCATTTCTTCCCATTAAATAACTATTGTTCTGGTCACCTAGACTCCCCAAACACGGAGCTACTGATTAAATTATTACATTAAACAAATGTTTTCCAGGTAACTACCCTATGCAAAGCCCAAATAGCACAGGGCAATGGGGGTGGAGGTAGGAGGCAGGAAGAACAGGGAGGCGGCCTGATGGCAGAGAGTGAAGGTTTGGAGTCAGGTAGATTTGGGTCTACAGCCTGGTCTGCTGCTTGCCAGGGTATGATGTTAGGCAAATTACCTAAACCAAACATAGCCAGAGCACCTGCTGTGCACCATGCTCTGACCTAAAGGTCAGACAATCTCACAGAAATCTTCCCAACGGTGCTATGACTATCCTATTTTAGAGATGAGAAAAAGAGAGAGGTTAAGGAACTTGCCCAAGGTCACACAGCAGAGCCAAGGTATGAACCCAGGTGGAGGCTGTGCTTATGGTCACTGTGCTATATTTAACTTCTCATGGTCTCTGCTTTGTTCTGTTTTGCTTACTCTTGTGTCACCAGCCCCTAGGATCCCATTAAATATCTGTTGAGTAAGAGATGACAAACAAACGACTGAAATGCATCTATTGGATTGGATAGTTTGAAGTTGTTGCTGACCTTGGCAAGAGCAGGGTCAAGGGAGAGGTAGGGACTTAGGTAGAACAGCCATAGTTAACGGAGTGAATGGGAGGGAAGCAGTGCAGACAGATGTCAGGCAGGGACACCGTTCCAGAAGTTGGAGGGAGGAGAGAGAGGGATTGGCGTTGTCTCAGGAAGCACAGGGTCTGGATGAGGATTATCATGTGTTTTTCTTTTTGGTGTATGGAAGAGAGCTGGGGCGCCAGGAGAGAGGATCACTGCTGGAGCCAGGCTTCAAAGGGACATGAGGAAATGCGATCCCAAGTGCTAGGAGAGGGAACAGTTCTTGCTAGTGCAGGACATTAGTCTACTGGAGAGATGGATAGATTAAACAGACCCGGGGACGAGAGGCACTAGAGAAACCCCCAGGGCCTGGGGAGTCAGGAGACGGGAGATGACATCTTAATGCCATCTTTGTCAGGAGAGCCAGGTGACCTGGTGGGTAGACATTTGGGTTTCTCTCCTCTGCCTTTCCCCAGGATGCATGGTGACAGCTCAGGCAACCGGATTAGAAATGCTACTTCTGGGCCGGGCGTGGTGGCTCACGCCTGTAATCCCAGCACTTTGGGAGGCTGAAGTGGGTGGATCACTTGAGGTCAGGAGTTCGAGACCAGCCTGGCCAACATGGTGAAACCCTGTCTCTACTAAAAATACAAAAAGTAGCCAGGCGTGGTGGCAGGCACCTGTAATCCCAGCTACTTGGGAGGCTGAGGCAGAAGAATCACTTGAACCTGGGAGGCGGAGGTTGCAGCGAGCTGAGATGGTGCCAGTGCACTCCAGCCTAGGTGACAGAGTGAGACTCCGTCTCAAAAGAAAAAAAAAAAAGAAATGTTACTTCTGGCTGTGCCAAGACAAGCCTGGGGAGCAATTCTTGGGCTACGTATACCTGAGCCCCACGTTCCAGTACCTGCAACTACTGAGGGACAGCCAGCTAGGGTTTCCCCACCATCCTGACAACCTTCAGGGGAGCCAACTCATTTCCAGAGCTGGAGCCAGCTAGGCTTTCCTGAGTGCAGCAATAAAAGGGGAAAATCAACATCCCAATGATCTTGTTTATGGTGCTAAGTAAACTGTACAGCTTAATCCCTACGAGGTTAATGAATTTACGACTTGCTTTGGAATTTGACAAGGGCTGTAAAAGAGGAATGAACCGCGCTCTGGACAGCTCCTTCCCAGCGGCTGCTAAGGTTGGACTAGCTTGACCCGCCTTGATGAAGGAGGGGAGAAGACATAAGTGGTGGGTTCATGGCCAATTGTCTGGATTCTGAATTGAGTGGACCAAAGGAGGGACAATCCAAGGGCCAAAGGACATTTCCTGTAACCCTCTGGCTAGGTCAGGGTGAGCAGCCTGGGCTGCTCGAGCTGGAGTCCCAGGTCTTCAGGTGACCTTGGTGTCTTGGGCAAGTCATTTAACCTCTCTGAGCCTCTGTTTCCTCATCTGGAAGAGACACGATGCTATGTACCTCATGGTGTAGCTGTGAGAATGATGTGAGAGAATGCATGTAAAGGAACTAGCATTGGGTTTGTATATAGTAAGTCTCAATAAATGTTAGTGGCGGTAATTATCATTTCATTCTGTCTTAAATCATAATTTGCTGTCTACTTGTCTATGCCCCCACCATTTATCCATCCATCCAGAAATTCAATAAATCTTTACTGAGAAATTAGACTGCGTGCCAGGCCCTGTGTCAGATACAATTTGGAATGAGAGGCACACACCTTAAAACACATTAAAAAGAAAGGAGATAGGTGCTGGGAAGGAGGGACGTACAGGTTACCCTGAATGCACAAAGAAAGAAGTGGCTGAACCTGCCTCTCTAGTCTAAGCCAGTTTTGAATAATGCCTTCTACTGATAGAGCACTTAGCACATCACAGAAGTGATGTGCTTTGATTCTTTTGATTCTCGAAATAATCCAGTAATGACCACATTTTCTAAATCAAAAATTAGAATCCAGTGTGACTACATGGTATGGCAATAGGTCAAAACATTTGGAATAGGGACAGGTTAGAAAAGCTGGGACATGCTGAACTTCATAAACAGAGAGGGCACAGATTTCTAGTATCTCTGTTTGAACAGCTATGAAAATGAAGCTAAAATTGTCAGTGAGAGAAGTGAGGCTTCATCCCATTCATTCACTGATTACTTTGTGAGAAGCCAAGGGCAAGGACTGTGCTGCTTACTTCTGGGTACACGGAGCCTAGAACAGAACCTGCAGAGATTAGGGCCTCAGTAAATGTTTCTCACATGAATAATGAATTTTTGTATAAGTATATATATATCTGCTTCTGGAAGCAAAATTCAAAAGAGAAAGTGATATTCATCATTTTCTCTTTTCCCCCTCTCATATTCTCTTGAAAGCGCTCTGGCTGGGATTGCCAAGGGTTCCCTTTTTGCCAGTTCTGATGGTTCAGTCTCAGTAACCCTCACCGGACTCCACAGACAGTGACTTGAGCTCAGTAGATCACTCCCTCCTTCTTCTTCTTTTTTGGAAATGGAGTTTCACTCTTGTTGCCCAGGCTGGAGGGCAATGGCGTGACCTCAACTCACTGCAACCACCACCTCCTGGGTTCAAGCGATTCTCCTGTCTCAGCCTCCTGAATAGCTGGGATTACAGGCGCCTGCCATTACGTCTGGCTAATTTTTGGTATTTTTAGTAGAGAGGGAGTTTCACCATGTTGGCCAGGCTGATCTCGAACTCCTGACATCAGGTGATCCACCCACCTCGGCCTCCCAAAGTGCCTTTTTTTTTTTTTTTGAGATACAGTCTCGCTATGTTGGCCAGGCTGGAGTGCAGTAACGCGATCTTTGCTCACTGCAACCTCAGCCTTCTGGATTCAACCAATTCTCCTGCCTCAGCCTCCTGAGTAGCTGGGATTAGAGGCGCCTGCCATCACGCCCAGCTAATTTTTGTATTTTTAGTAGAGATGGGGTTTCACCATATTGGCCATGCTGCTCTCAAACTCCTAACCTCAAGTGATCCACCTGCCTTGGCCTCCCAAGGTGCTGGGATTACAGGCATGAGCCACCGCACCTGGCATCACTCACTTCTTGAATTTTTTACTTGGCTTTGGGTACCTCAGTCCCCTGTTTCTTCCTGCATCACTGGGCACCCGTTATTCTCTTTGCTGAAGGGCCCTTCTTTTCCCATCCTTTAAATACTGGACGGCAAGAACAGACATATAAGAGGGGTGCACAGGTGTGGGAGTGGATTGACCTTGCCGCTCAGGAGCAGGACCCCTGCTTTTGTGGGCTGCCAGTTTCTCAGGCTTTGCCTTGGGGTGCATCTCTTTCCCGTTCCCCTCATCCAAGCTTACTGGCTTCTTGGTTTCCAGCTCTAGTTTTTTCAAAGTCTTCTCTCTTCCTTTGACTGTCCTTGTTCTTCCACTCTGCAACTAGAGTTCTTCTGTGATCTGGTGACTCCCATCAAACAAACCAACAGCCCAAGGATCTGAGAAGCAGCTCCATTTAGCTGTAAGGAAGTAACTTCCCAAGGTGAGTGCTGGCCAGGCCGCATGTGGAAAGTCAGGGAGGCATAGATGCTCGTGCTGGTGGGCCCTTCCCTTGGCCACATTGACACCAGCATTGACAGAAAATGTCCATTTCCATGGACCTGGCTAGTGGGCACAGCTGCTTCACACCTAGAGATGAAACCCCAGCACACAAAGAACACAAGAATGGAGCAAGAAGACCAGCCTTGGGTCCTAGCTTTGCCAAAGAGGGATGAATAGAGAACATCAGCAGATCCCGGGTTCTAGTCATGTCCCCAGAGGAAGGCCCAAGATCCTGCCCACCCCGGTCCCCCAGGACTCTTTCTTCCCTCATGTCCTTTGCCTCCTCTTTGCATCCACCCTGTCCCTCAGCTGTCTCTCCAGAGTCCCTCAAAGGTCCCTCTCTGCCAAAGGATGATCGTCTTAGGAAAAACACTGAGGGTTTGGTCCTGACTTTCCGTTTCCCATGCACTCCAGACCTGAAAGCCATGGTTGCCTGGCCATAGGTTTCATTTTTTCTGGAAACCACCCTTCCCTACTCCCCAGGCATGTGTGGGAAAGAGCTTGGCCAAAGCAGGGATTCCGTGGCCGGCACCCTGAGGAGGCCCTTTGCTCTCCAGGGAGGGTCCCTGTAGGCTCCACCTGTCCAACTGGCCCCACTGCAGGGGACAAGCAGCTGGGATCCGTCCTGCCGGCGTAGAGGCTGAAACAGGCTAATGAATCCTGATGGGAGAAGTGACCTTTTCCAAATGCCACATGTCATTGGATTTTATATCACACAAGGACAATGTGCCATGGGTATTAAAATCGTTTTTCCAATAGTTATATATGTGTGTGAGTGTGGCGCAGAGTCCGTATGACGAGAGGAAAATCCTAATGAAGATGTCATCAAATGAACCTTCTCCGATCAGCATCAGATAGGCAGTCCTTCAGGACACACTCTCTCTCAGCCAAGGCTTGGCCTAGACCTCAGCTCTTATGCACAGATGAGCCTTTCTCCCATGAAGTTCTCCTGGCCCAGACTCTGGCTCTGGGCATGGCCTTGACTCCACTTCCTGCTCTAGGAAGCTCTATTCAAAATCAAGGGAAGAGCAAGGCCTGGAGAAGGCGGCCACACAGCAAATGGAGGCCCTGCTGGACACAGGCCCTAGGCATGCCGCTCTCCACTCCTCAGTCTCCTGGAGAAGCTGGAGGATGCTTTGGGAAGGAGGGACACACAACCAACAGAGCAGGTCAGGCGGCAGGTGCGGCACTCAGCAGCTTCCAGAGCTCTGAAGGCTGGGAGAAGCTGGGATTGGAGCCCAGAACCGCAGACTGTTCTCTATAAAGCCTCAAAGAGTCTTATGGTCTAGCCTGTCTTCACAATCTTCCTAATAGGTGGCCTGCCCAAACACCTCCGAGGCCAGGAGGCTCCAGACATCCTCAGGCGGCTTTGCTGCTCTGGGGAGCTTCGGCTGTTTAGAAAGTTCACACACAGCTTGAGCTAAAATCTATTTCCCTGGAAGTTCCACCCACTGGTCTGTGTTTAAACTCTTGGGCTCAGACAGAAAAGGTTTGATCTCTGTCCCACACAATAGCCTTTTGGAAATCTAAAAACAACAATAATGTCCCCTGGAGTCTTCTTTTCTCTAAGTTGAACATTTCTAGTCCATTCAGTGATTTCCAACATGACCCGATTTCAAATATCCTGACCCATAGGCACTCCAGTTCTATTCCGCTGAGAACGTTAGACCCATTTTCTATTGTCATGGTGGGAAAAGGGGAAAAAAGCACAGCATCTGGAGTTGGAAGCCCAAGGCTCAAAATCCCAGCTTCATTATGTAATAGCAACATGAATTTGAGTAAGTTTCTTCATCTTTTTGAGATTCAGTTTCTTTATCCTAACACTAGATGAAGGGACAACCTTCTCTGTGGAACAATTTCTTCTTTCTTTCTTTCTTTCTTTTTTTTTTTGTGAGACAGGGTCTTGCTCTGTTGCCCTGGCTGGAGTGCAGTGGCATGATATGGCTCACTGCAACCTCTGCCTCCTAGGCTCAAGTGATCCTCTCACCTTAGCCTCCCAGTAGCTGGGACTACAGACATACGCCACCACACCTGGCTAATTTTTTGGTATTTTTTATAGAGATGGATTCTCACCATGTTGCCCAGGCTGGTCTCAAACTCCTGGACTCAAGCAATCTACCCACCTCAGCCTCCCGAAGGCTTGAGCCACCATGCCTGGCCTGGAACAACTTCTTCAGGACATGGTCCAAAGATAGGTCAGGACCTCAGTGGGGACTTACTTAAGCAGAGGAGGTCAGCAGAAGTCACAGTATGAGGAGAGGAGCAGAAAGAATAAATGATATCAACAAATAGCTGGTTGTCTCAGATGAGTGTCCAGAATCAACTGTCCCAAAGTCCTAGCAAATAGCTTCAAGTACACAGTTTTCCCCATTCTTGCCCTTTATATACAGACAAACAGGCTCACATGTAAGAGGCTGCTTGCCTCAGTGATGGAGCCACTCTGTTCTTAGGCCCCATGGCGCCAGAACTCAAGTGTCAAAGCTCAGACTGGGGGTCCAAGTCTAGGGAGAGATTAAGATCCAGCACAGTAGCACTTACTAAAGCAGCTAGTGTTGATTTCCATCAAGCCTCCCTATCCTTTCCTTGCTCAAACTCTGCAGTAGTCTGGGTCTGAGTCTTGGTCCTACAGCTCAGTGACTGTGTGATCTTGGTCAAGTTACTTAAGCCCCTCTGCCTGCTTCTTCATTTGAAATATGCAGTTAGTCTACCCATCTCTGGGTTGTTATGAGGATTGCATGATTTTCTTTCTTTCTTTTTTTTTTTTTTCCGAGAATGTCTTAATCTGTTGCCCAGGCTGGAGTGCAGTGGCGTGATCTCGGCTCACTACAACCACTGCCTCCTGGGTTCAAGTGATTCCCCTGCCTCAGCCTCCCGAGTAGCTGGGATTACAGGCGCCTGCCTGTAATTTTTTTGTATTTTTAGTAGAGTCGGGGTTTCACCATATTAGCCAGGATGGTCTGGATCTCCTGACTTCATGATCCGCCCGCCTCAGCCTCCCAAAGTGCTGGGATTACAGGCGTGAGCCACTGCACCCGGCCTGAGGATTGCATGATTTTCTGTGTGGAAAACAGAACAAAGAATGTTGGGCACACTGTGAGCACTCAATAAATATTAGCTACTGTTATTATCCCACTCTCAGGACATTTGTGAAGATCAAGGATGCTAAACAATAGGCAGGTGTCATTCTTGGCAAACAGTCAGGGTCTGTGGTCTATGGGAGTGATTAGAGTTGTTGATCAGTGTCTGTTCTCCCAAACTGGACATTGTCCTCTAGGTGGATCTACCGCTACCTGACAAGTGTAGAGTGGAACAGAACTCTCTATCCCCTGAAGTGTTCTGGGATCCAAATAATAGTAGGTGCATGGGGGCCCATAGCACTTGCCAACTTCTTCTAAATTTACTATCAAATAACCCCCAGAGCTTCTCTTCAGCTTAGCCTTCCTTCCCTTGGCATGGACTCAAATTCAAATATTTATCCCACTGGCCAGGCGTGGTGGCTCATACTTGTAATCCCAGCACTTTGGGAGGGTCACTTGAGGCCAGGAGTTCAAGACCAGCCTGGCCAACATGGCGAAACCCCATCTCTACTAGAAATACAAAAAATTACCTGGGCATGGTGGCCCATGCCTGTAATCCCAGCTACTTGGGAGGCTGAGGTCAGAGAATTGCTTGAACCTGGCAGGTGGAGGTTGCAGAGAGCTAAGATTGCACCACTGCCCTCCAGCCTGGGAGACAGAGCATGACCCTGTCTCAAAAAAAAAAAAAAAAAAAAAAAAAAAAAAATCCCAGTTGCATTCATCTGGTTGGAAGATTCTACCCATTGTCTGAGCCACTTTGGGAGGCTGAGGTGGGAGGGCTGTTTGAGCCCGGA
This sequence comes from Nomascus leucogenys, assembly GCF_006542625.1. Taxonomy (NCBI): domain Eukaryota; kingdom Metazoa; phylum Chordata; class Mammalia; order Primates; family Hylobatidae; genus Nomascus; species Nomascus leucogenys. Next base: position 13,565,874 of record NC_044392.1, on the reverse strand, counting down.
AATTCAAGACCAGCCTGGACAACATGATGAGGCCCTGTCTCTACAAAAAAACCTAAAAATTAGCTGGGAGTGGAGGCTGAGGTGAGAGGATCGCTTGAGCCCAGAAGGTCGAGGCTGCAGTGAGCTGTGATCATGCTACTGCTCTCCAGCCTGGGGGACAGAGTGAGACCCTTTCTCAAAAAAAAAAAAAAAAAAAAAAAAAAGGCCAGGTGTGGTGACTCACGCCTGTAATCCCAGCACTTTGGGAGGCTGAGGCGGACGGATCACGAGGTCAGGAGATCAAGACCATCCTGGCTAACACGCTAAAACCCCGTCTCTACTAAAAATACAAAAAAAATTAGCCGGGTGTGGTAGCGGGCACCTGTAGTCCCAGCTACTCGGGAGGCTGAGGCAGGAGAATGGCGTGAACTCAGGAGGCGGAGCTTGCAGTGAGCCGAGATAGCACCACTGCAGTCCGGCCTGGGCGACAGAGCAAGACTCCGTCTCAAAAAAAAAAAGGCATTTGACAGAACATTTCATACCCAGGTATTGGTGAGGATGTAGACGAACAGGGACCCTCACTGTTTGTTACTGGCAATGTAAAATAGTACAGTCTCTTTAGAAAACAGTTTGGCAGTTTCTAAAAATATTAAATGTAGAGTTACCATATGGCCCAATAGCAATTCCACTCCTATGTATAAATCCAAGAGAACTGAAAACATACATCCACACAAAAATGTGTATGTGAATGTTCACTGCAGCATTATTCATCATAACTAAAAAGTGAAAACAGCCCAAAGGCCTATCATTCATAACCAATGAATGATAAATAAGTTGTGGTAGATCCATACAATAGAATATTATGGTCATAAAAAGGAGTGAAGGAATGACACATGCTCCAGCATGGATAAACCTTGAGCAAATGCTAAATGAGAGAAGCTAGTCACAAGAAAACCACATATTGTAGGGTTTCATTTATACGAATGTCCAGAATAGGCAAATTTATAGAGACAGTAGATTAGTGGTTGCCAGGGGCTGTGGAGGGGAGGATGAGGATTCACTGCTAATGGGGTTTCTTTTAGGGGGGATAAAAATGTTCTAAAATTAGATTATGGGAATGGTTGCACAGCCCTGTGAATATACTAAACACACCACACACACACACACACACACCATCAATGTGTGTATGAATGATGTGTGTATGAATGATGTGTGATACCTTAATAATGCTGTTAAATTTTTTTTTTTTTTTGAGGCGGAGTCTTGCTCTGTCACCCAGGCTGGAGTGCAGTGGCGCGATCTCGGCTCACTGCAAGCTCCGCCTCCCGGGTTCCCGCCATTCTCCTGCCTCAGCCTCTCCGAGTAGCTGGGACTACAGGCGCCTGCCACCACGCCCGGCTAATTTTTTGTATTTTTAGTAGAGACGGGGTTTCACCGTGGTCTCGATTTCCTGACCTCGTGATCCGCCCGCCTCGGCCTCCCCAAGTGCTGGGATTACAAGCGTGAGCCACCGTGACCGGCCTTGTTAAATTTTTTTAATCAGGCATCTACTACATGCTAGACAGTAGCAGTGGGTCTAGAGGCTTGGGAGAAAGACTAGGGAAGCGAACGTTCCCCGCAATGAATGATTCTTGAGCTTAGCCCTTATGGATGAGAAAAATTGGGCAAAGAAATAGAGGTAAAGGATGCTCAAGAGAGAGACCACAGAGCCAAAATCACGAGCTCTGGAGTCAGTTGGCCTGGATTCCAGTCCTAACTATCACTTACTAGTTGTGTGACCATGGCAAGTTACTTAGCCTCTCTGTGCCTCATTTCTTTGTCTGTAAAATGGGATAATTATAGCATAGTATGTATAGTAGAGTAGAGAGTGGTATAGTGTAGTATGATGAAGTGAGCCAACATATGTAAAGTGCTGAGAATAGAGGCAGATGCATAATAAGGTTTCAATAAATGCTGGTTTTGTTGTTTATTAGGTACTGCTACAGCACAATTCGGTGTTCATAAAGGATAAGACACAGCATAAAGAGAGCTGAAGATGGAAAGATAGATGGTTATCAGATCATAGGGTGACTTATATGTGGACAGAGAAGCATGGCCCTGAACAAGAGGAGGTAGACCACCAGGAAAGAGAGAAGAGGAAAAGAAACGGTTTGGATGGAACTGAAGGGATGAGGCTCAAAGTTGAGGGGTGTCACGTATCCTGGTTTTCTAGATAGGGTAGGAAGTGAGAGTGAAGGAATAGAAGATGGTCAACGCCAAGACACAGGTGATTTGGAGGACAGGCATCTGCAGTGGGACTGGTCTGTAGGGTCTTGTGATTTTGTTAAAAAGCTATGCACATGGAAGTAGATCATAGCCATGATAAAGAGTCAGGGCGTTGCCAATTAGTATTCTAGAAGGACAGGTACAGAGGATTTGAGAAATATTGGTAAGACAGTTCAGGGTGACAATCATGGGGCTGAGTCTGGGTAAAGAAATAAGTGAGCAGGGTGTGCTGATATACTGGGAGAAAATGTTAGAATTGGGTACTGGTGGTTTTGATGAGGTCAAAGAGGAGGCGTTAACTATGCATTAATTTATTCGATTATTCATTCTCCCGTGAAAACAACATTTATTGGAAAGCACGTGCCAGGGATACGGGGGAAAACCTGACAGATACTGCCCTCGCCCCCTCTGGTGGGAGGGGTAGGAAACGTGGTGGGAGCATGCATGTGAGAGAAAGGAAAGCAGATGATGCTAGTGAAACGCTCAGTGGTAGGACAGTTTTCACCAATGACTTCAACACTTTTTTTTTTTTTTTTGAGACGGAGTCTCGCTCTGTCACCAGGCTGGAGTGCAGTGGCGCGATTTTGGCTCACTGCAACCTCTCCCTCCTGGGTTCAAGTGATTTTTCTGCCTCAGCCTCCCAAGTAGCTGGGACTACAGGTGCATGCCACCAGCTAATTTTTGTATTTTTAGTAGAGCTTGGATTCCACCATGTTGGCCAGGATGGTCTTGATCTCTTGACCTTGTGATGCACCCGCCTCAGCCTCCCAAAGTGCTGGGACCATATAGGCGTGAGCCACCGCACCCCACCCAACTTAAACATTTTAAATAGCTTCCTGTTGTATTCAGAGTATATCCAAACTTCTCGCAATAGGCCCTAAGGCCCTGCCTGTTCTGGCTCTTTCCTGCCTCTCTGACTTTCTCTTGTGCTGCTTTCCCCTTACTGCATTCTAGCTACTCTGGCCTCCTTGTCAGGTCCTTAATCACTCCTGAGGTTTTCATGTCTTGGGACCCTTCTTGGCATGTTTGACTCCATCTCATCCATGAGTTCTCAGCTCAAATGTAACATCAGGGAGGCTTTAGGCCATCATCCTATAGAGTCTGTCCTACCACAACTCTTTTTTTTTTGGGGGGGGGAGTTTTGCTCTTGTTGCCCAGGCTGCAGTACAATGGCGTGGTCTTGGCTCACTGCAACTTCTGCCTCCCAGGTTCAAGCAATTCTCCTGCCTCAGCCTCTCGAGTAGGTGGGATTACAGGCACGCACCAACACGTCCAGCTAATTTTTGTATTTTTAGTAGAGATGGGGTTTCACCACATTGGCCAGGCGGGTCTCAAACTCCTGACCTCAAGTGATCCACCCGCTTCGGCCTCCCACAGTGCTGGGATTATAGGCGTGAGCCACTGTCCCCAGCCCCACAACTCTATTTTACCATGCTGTTTATTTCCTTTGTGGTACTGATCACTCCCTTAAGTATCTTGTATCTTTTAATTGTCTGTTTCCCACTTCTAAAGCAAAAGCTCCTTGGTAACAGGGTTTTGTTCATCACTATCTCAAGTGTTGAGAACACAGAGTAGGTGCCTACTAAATATGCGCCAAATCAATGAATGGCATAGGATCAGGGATGGACACATAAAGTGGTGATAAAGGGCACTAAGGTTGAGGTGGTCAAGACCTGAGAATCTGCTTTAGATGGCAGAAGGGAAAAGCTGGGAGGAGAGGTGGCAATGGGGAGAGGGGAGAAGCTGGGAGGAGAGGTGGCAGTGGGGAGAGGGGAGAAGCTGGGAGGAGAGGTGGCAGCTGGTAAGGGGGGGTGCACTGCAGTTTGGGGCTGAAAATACTGGAGAAGGCTGCAGGGGCTTGTACTGGGGCAGTGGCCGAAGATGGCTGGGATGTGAAACCTGATAGGAAGACAGTCCTAGGGTTTCACATGTAACTTTGGCATCAAGATTATTGCAATGTAAAGTGAACTTGACTATGAGAGCCAGAGTGGGGCTATCTGAGCCAATGTTGGACAGACTGTCTTGACTATTTGAATCTGCTGTATCAGCCTCTGCTCTGTGTTCTAACAAGACCTTGGATATATCTCTATATATACTTGGCAAAGGCTCTATTCCTTACCCTCCTGTCGGCTCCTGGAGCCTGTCCCCACTTGTCTGCAGTTTCCATCTTTGACCCCTTTCCCAGAAGTGAGCCTAGAGTAGAGAAGGCAAAGTGAGTTGAGCTGAGGTGAGAAGAGTGGAGATGAGGTAAGGAAGATCATTGAGACTTCAGCTTGGCCCAGCCCAACCAGACCCACAGTCAGCACAGCAATTGTCCGGCTGAAATAACAAGTCAGAGACGAAAAAACTGGCCATCCCTCTTTGTTTACTCAGCTTTTTTCCCCCCTTTTTCTTTGGACAATGCCCTGCTGGGCTGGGGCTGTCCTGCTGGGTTGTTGCTGGGCTCCCCTGCCAAGATGGAGCCCAGCTGCTCAGCTGTTTACAAGGCAAATCCGGTTTACACTGGGGCCCATCCTGTCCTGGCTGGGCTGGGGACCTTCAGTCACAGCCCAGCCACTGGCTTCTCCTTGCCCAGGGCTCCCCAGTCTTAGGCTGGGGGCACTAGAATTGGGAGGGAATCCTACATGCCCAAAGGCCAGGGAAGGCATCAGCCTCAGGACGGAGTGAAAACAGTGTAAGATCTGGTCCCGCAGCCAAACTTCTGCCCTTAGGAGCCCCAGAGAAAGGAGAACTGCTGGAATCCCATGGCTTCCATCTCTGTTCTTTCAAGTGGTGAACTTGTGACAACAAAGTTCACCAACAAAATTCACTCCTCCTGGCCACCCCCTATTCTCCCTGGTAGCTAAGGTCTGGGAACTAATCTCTGCCTTATCTACCACTACCCCCCACAAACTGCTATAAGGATCAAAGAAAATTATGTGTATGCGCAGACTTGGAAAGCATCTGTTGCTCTGATGAAGTAATGTATGCTAGTTCACCCAAGTGATCTATGGTAGTTCACCCAAGTGAAATTTGTTGCTCTGATGAAGTGATCTATGCTAGTTCACCCAAGTGATCTATGGTAGTTCACCCAAGTGAAATTTGTTGCTCTGATGAAGTGATCTATGGTAGTTCACCTGAGTGAAGTGGTAGATCACCCAAGTGATCTCTATGGATGAGGATCAAGTGGCTAGACTGGCAGTTGCTCAAGGGCAGGGACCATGTCCTCATCAACTTGGTGGTCCCAGGGCCCATTATGGAGCATGTCACACCGTGGGACACAATTATTTCATTTATTAAACATATGTTTCTTAAGAAGCTTGCAGATTAGTGGGAGAGCAGGCAATAAAAGCACAGTGATCCCTTTGATATACTGATTTCTTCCCTTTGGATAAACACCCAGTAGTGGGATTGTTGAATTGCAAGGTAGTTCTATTTTTAGTTTTTTGAGAATCTCGATATCGTTTTCCATAACGTCTGTACTAATTTACATTCCCACCAACTGTGTATAAGAGTTCCCTTTTCTCCGCATTCTTGCCAGCATCTGTTACTTTTTGTCTTTTTAATAATAGCCATTCTAACTGGGTAAGATGGTATCTCATTGTGCTTTTGGTTTGCATTTCCCTGGTGATTAGTGATGCTGAGCATTTTTTCATGTACCTGTTGACCATTTGTTTGTCTTATTTTGAGAAATGTCTGTTCATGTCCTTTGCCCACGGTACTTGACTCCCATGTTTACTGCAGCACTAATCACAACAGCAAAGATACAGAGTCAACCTGAGTGCCCAACAGATGAATGGATAAAGAAAATGTGGCATATTATTTAGCCATTAAAAAAAATGAAATCCTGTCATTTTCAGCAACATGGATGGAACTGGAGATTATTGTTTAAGTGAAATAAACCAGGCACGGAAAGACCAATACTGCATGTTCTCACTGATATGTGGGAGCTAAAAAAGTTGATCTCATGGAGGTAGAGAATAGAATGATAATTACCAGAGGCTGGGCAGGGAGTGTGTGTGATGAAGAGAGGTTGGTTAATGGGTACAAATATACAGTCAGATGGAAGGAATAAGTTCTAATGGAAGGAATAAGTTCTAAAGTTTGATAGCAGAGTAGGGTGACTATAGTTAACAATGATGTATATTTCAAAATAGTTAGAAGAGAGTTCTTGAAATGTTTCCAGTACATAGAAATGACAAATACTCAAGGCTATGGAAACCCTAAATACCCTGAGTTGATAACTGCACATTCTATACATGTAACAAAATGTCATATGTGATCTTTAAATATGTACAAATATTATGAGTCAATAAAAAATTAAAAAAAAAAAAACAAAAACAAACGCAAAACAACAAACAACAAAACCACAGCGAAAGCAACAATCCCATAGGGGTCAGCACAGGAGGCTGAGGAAGCACAGAGGAATCACCCCACCCGGGCTGGTGGTCAGGGAAGGCTTCTCAAAGGCAGTGACATCTAAGACACAGCAAACAAATGTGCTTATTAAACAAAGGAGGAATGAACGTGCAGAATTCCTAATGGCAGTACAGGGGCAGGCTGACCTGGGTGCTCTCTCTTACTCCTTTACCCCCACAAAATAGTGCTGAAGGGCCAGGCTTTAGGCTCTTGGGCTTTGGAGCTGGTGAACAGTCTGGGTCTGGCTTCTCTAAGTAAATGTATTAAAGACTCACAGTGAAGCCCTGAGAGGCTTTTTCTATGTTACCCAGTCTTCTTAAACTGGAGCACAGAAGAGTGTAAAAAGGTATACTTATGAGTTGCAGGAAGCACAGGATAAACATGTGTTCTAGACATTCTCAATGGTAAGAAATTTAAAGCTTAATTTAAAAATACGACCTGAAGGACAAGTAAGAGTTAGACAAGTGAAGTGGGATAGGGCAGAGGTCATTCCAAACAGAGGGGAGAGTTTAGGAAAAGGCCCTCCAGAGGGCAAGGCCTGTAGGAGGAAGAGCATGGCCCAGCTGGAGAAATCTATTACAGTATTTTTAATTTTCTTATTTATTTATTCATCATTTATTCATTCATTCGTTCATTCACTCATCCATTCATTCATTTATTTAGGACAAGGGGCTCACTCTGTTGCTCAGGCTGGAGTCCAGTAGCATGACAGCCTCAACCTCCCTGGGCTCAGGTGATCCTCCCACCTCAGCCTCCTGAGTAGCTGGGACTACAGGCATGCACCACCACACCCAGCTCATTTTTTTTTGGTATTTTTTGTAGAGATGGGGTTGTGCCATGTTGCCCAGGCTGGTCTCAAACTCCTGGGCTCAAGCAATCCACCCACCTTGGGCTCCCAAAGTGCTGACATTACAAGTGTGAGCCACCATGCCCAGCCCTGAATATTACAGTATGACCAGAGGGAAAATAACTCTGAGAGGACATAGGGATGATTCCAGAGAGGTAAGCAAGGGTTAGATGATGTAGGGCCTAGTAAGCTCAGTTTTTTGTCCTGTTGGAGACATATTTCCATGAAATCAACTACCATCTATAGCCTATTAATTCCAAATTTTCTGTCTCTACCCTTGAGCCCCTCTTGGGAGATCAGACCCCTATATCCAACTGTCAGTGGATGTAAACTCATTAAACTCATGTTATCTGATATGAACTCTCCTGATTTCCTTCCAGGCTTGCTCCTGATCCTCCTTCAGGCCCCTGCTCCACTCCAGGTCTGTTTTCCACGATGCCCACCGCTAGGTTTCCTTCTGTAGGTTCTGGTCTCTTCTCTTCTTTCTGGCCTGGTGTCCTCATGGACTGACAGCTCAGTCATAACCCCTGGGCTATCCTGATCCTGACATCTCTCTTTTCTGGATGCAGCACTCCATGGGCAGGGCCCAGGCAAATCTGACCATGCAACTCTCCTTCAAAGCCTTCAATGGATCCCCATTATCCTCAAGATAAACAAGATGAAGTTCAAACTCCTTGGCACCCAACGCATAGTGTTCTAGTGAAGGGTAAATGAGATAATGCATGTGAAGCAGCTGGCACATCGCCTGGGACATTTTAGGCATTCAATTAATAATAGCCATTATTACTCTTATAATAATTATATAATTTATATTATATCATTATCATATTACAATTATATTATAAGCTCCCCCTACCCTGTACCACATTCTGGCACCTGTCTTTCTCTTGAGTTCTCCTACGTGCTTTCTTCCTTGAGGGCCTCGAGAACTTCTCTTTCAAGTCTCCGCATCTTTCTCCATTTCATTCAACGTGATTTCCACCTGGAGGATCCTTCCCTTCATTGTTTACTTGGTGAACAACATCCTTCCTCATGGCTATCTCTCCCCAAGTACAGTAACGGTGCAAAAGTATAGGGACAAACATTTCTCTTAGATAACAATGGTTACTTGGTATTGAAGAGAAGAGACACAAGCATGACCTGAATCCTTAGCGGCAGCAGCTGATGGCAGATATCAAAAGCTACTCTTGAGGCAATGAGTCATAGACACCAAGAGAGCTGAGAAGTGGCTGGGCCAGAGAAGAGCTGCCTGGGAGAATGTCTGGTCTTGCTGCTGCAGAGGCCAGCAGGTCAGAAGGAGGTAGAAGGAGCGGTAAATAGGATATTGCAATGTACAGAGAGAGAGTCACTTTGTCACTGAGTTCACAAAACATTATTCAGCACCCACTTTGTGCTAAGTTTTAATTATGAAAGAGGGGCTTTTCATTTAGTGAAGAGTCAGATGAGTAAACAGGAATGACAGAACCACATGATGAATATTATAAGAGCAGTGGCGGGGTGCCATCGAGGCTGGGTTTCAAAGAGTCCCTTCCCTCGTGAATTTCAGGGTACAATCACATGCAACAAACATTCAAGAGCACTTGCTCTGTGCCAGGCACTGTGCTGTGTGCTGAGGACACAGAGGCTATAAAGATGAATGAGATGATTTCTGCCACCTAGCGGGAGGAGACAGCTATGTTTTAAAATGCCACAAAGGTAGTCAAATGTCACATGTCCCCAGACTGCCTCCTCTTCCATTTAATGTGAGAGGAGTCATTATCATCTAATTTCTCAACTAGAAGCCTGGATATTATCTCTGACTCCAGGATTTATGTTTTAGATTAACCATAAAACATCCTGTAGAGGAAGGACCGGAGGCAGGGAGACCAGCTGGAGGCTGTCCCAGTCACTGGGATGAGAGATGGCAATGTGGCCTGGACTAGGCTAGGAGCCTTGGAAATGGAGGGAAGTGGACTGATCTGAGAGCTATTTAAGGGTAGGATGAACGGAATTTAGGGATTGATTAGATGGAGGTCTGAGAAAGGAAGAGGGGTAATAATCCCAGGTTTCTGGATTGGGCATTTAAGATTGTGGTGCCATTTAATGAAATGGGAGCTAAAGAAGGGAGAAAAATGGTATGTTCCATTTTGGACATATGTGTGTTAGACGTATGACACATGGGGAGATGTCCTGTAGGTGGCTGCAAAGTGAGTTGGAAGCTCAGATTGATTTGGATTGAAGTTAAGATTTAGAAGCTGCTGGCATATGGTGTAGTATTTACATGGAAGATCATGAGATCACCCCGATAGAACATGTGCAGACAAAAGCTGAGCAAAAATTCATTCATTTATTCAAGAAATGTATTAAGCACCTACCATGTTCCAGGCGCTAGAAATCTAACAGTGAATGTAGAACTGACCTTCTACTGCTGGAGTAGACAACCAACAAATAAAGACACAGCGGTATATCAGGTAAGCACAGGCAAAATGAAGGAAAATGAGCAGGGTAAGGACATGCTGAGAGGAGGGACAGCAGGTGGCCAGGAAAGGCCTCTCTGAAGAAGTGACATTTGAGCAGATATCTGAGTGAAATGAAGAAGAGAGTCACGAGGATCTGCGAGGGAGGACTGTTTCAGGTAGAGGAAATAAGTTCAAAGGCTCTGATGGGGAAGGTACTCAGTGTATTCAAGGAACGATGGGGATAATGTGGCCGTGGTAGAGAGAGCAGGTGGAAGAGGGGCCAGACTGTAGGGTCTTGTAAAATCCAGGACACTGGATTTTATTCTATGTGATAGGAAGGTCTGGAAAAGTTCGGAGCAGAGCAGTAATATAATCTGATTTATCTTCTTTTTTTTTTTTGAGATGGAGCCTCTCCCTGTCACCCAGGTGGTAGTGCAGTAGTGTGATCTTAGCTCACTGCAACCTCTGCCTCCTGGGTTCAAGCGATTCTCCTGCCTCAGCCTCCTGAGTAGCTGGGATTACAGGTGCACACCACCATGCCCAGCTAATTTTTGTATTTTTAGTAGAGATGGGGTTTCACTGTGTTGCCCAGGCTGGCCTCGAACTCCTGGCCTCAAGTGATCCACCCGCCTTGGCCTCCTAAAGTGCTAGGATTACAGGCGTGAGCCACCACGCTCAGCCTGATTTATCTTTTAAAGGCTTATTTTGGCTGCTGTGCAAAGAACAGATCGTGGGAGGGCCGGAAAGGAAGGAGGAAGATTGCAATAGCGTAAGTGTGAGATGAGAGTGACCTGCATCGCGACATGAGCGTGAAGGAGGGAGAAATCTGGATGCCTTCCCATTCCTGATACATTGGATCGGTAAAGTAAAAAGAGGTGCCAAGACTCAGAGGTGCAATAGAAAGGAGCAGACTTCGGCTTTAGCCTGTTCTGATCTAACCACATAGTCTCAGGGACATTATCCGACCCCTCTGTACTTTACTTTCCTTAGTCCAACATTAGTCCGTACCACATGGCGTGCCTCCTGTGTGGTGGACATTCAGCGCCAAATGCAACGGACAAACAGCTACATTCTAGTAGGGGAGAAAACAAGCAATTCTAAGAAGAAATGTTACCAAAGATCCCCCAGAATACTGTCATAGAAAAGTGGACAAGGGAAGGGGACAGCACTGGATGGGGTGTGTAAGAAAAGCCCCAGTAAAGGCGTCATGGAAGGTGAGTCAGGAACAGGACCTCCACCCTCGCCAGATCTGCCTCTCAGCTTTGCTGCTGTTCACTGAGACGAGGGATGGAAAAGCACAGGGACTACAGCAGCGACAAAGGATTGGACTGTCTGAACTTCGCTCAGCTCTCCTCGCCATTACCCAAAATATATACCCATCGCTTCCATTCGGACCTGAAAAACAGCAACTCCTTCCTTTGTGCTGCAAAGGCCTTTAGGGGCAGCGCCTTCTCTGGCACCTGTCTCTAGGGGCCTTCATAGGATGGTCCCAAGGGTGCCCGATATTCTAGGAGCTCACAGCATCTAGAACCACTGCCAAGTGTAATGCCACACACCATCATAGGCCTGCTACCCCTTTCAGACTATGAACTCCCGCTGAGGCCCAGGACGATCGGGCAGAGGGAGTCTAAGCAAATGACTATTGAAGGAGTGGTCTAGAAAGAAATGTCCCTTCTGTCTCCTTTTCTCAGCTCCCCATGGCCTTCCTTCTCCCTTCCTCCTTGTTCCCCCTCAGCAGCCCCACACCCCTTCCCACCAGACCCTCGGCAGGTAGTGTAGAGATCCTGGCTCCGCCAGGGTGGGGTCTGAGCCGGTGCCTAAGTCAGCAGGCTTTGCCCACAGCCCCACCCTGACAGGCGGTGCCTCTGGCAGCAAAGTCATGGCCCTGATTCCTCTGTCTCCACATTTAAGAACATCTCTAACTGCTCCTTGGATAGCTCAATTAGTAAAGTGAATATATTATATAAAGTCTAAAAGATTAAACTATCATCGTCAGCCCATAATTTCATGAAGAAGTCAGGGGACCGTATCCCTCTTATTAACTCTATAACAAATGTGATGAAAATGTTCAAATAGAATGTTAATGCAATGTTACGTGTAATTTTCCCAGGCGATTTTCTGCTGAAATATTTCTTTATTAATAGTAATTGAGGGTATAAATTATGAATGAGGCGATTTTCTCCTTTCAGTAGGAAAGACGTACTAATGGCAATAATTCTTTATAATAATTTTTGGGGATAGTGGGGCGGGGAGAGAGGCTAGTCTAAAAACAGACAAAAGCACCTTTCCAAAGTCTCCCTTGGGGAGACAGTGCATTTGCCACAGACAACCTCTCTTTAGCTTCCACACACCTCAGACTGCCAGCAAGTGAAGTCTTTGTTCTTCATCAGTTTTCCAAAAACCTCAAGGTCTGTTTAAAGGGCTGGAAGGAAGTTTTTGCCTCTAAGTTCTGAAATGGACCAAGTTCTGAAGCCAAACTTTTCTGCTTAGAAACTGCACTGCTAAGAAGACCAAAGCTAGGCTCCTTTGCTGAGCTCCCAGACCCAGTCTGTCTGGACCCAAACCATCTTTTGTAGCATCCTAGAATATTCAAGGAGGAATAGCCTCCAAAGCCTTCCCATGGAATCCCCCATCCCATCCCATAAATGAAAGAATAAAAGGGCACAGAGATAATAAGTTCTAAACTACACAATGTGTTGGTGGGAGAGCTCGGGCTTCACCCAAGCAACCTTCTGCACGCGTCCCAGCCTCTCCTGAACAGACTGCCACTCTCCTGCCTTCACAACTCCATCCCTGCTGATTCCTGGCCTGGGCATCTGGAGAGTGCTTCAGGAGGGCAAGGACTACAGAGAAACGCCTTCCAAATTCTGCAGAGGAGTTAGACTAGTACATTTCTCTAGGGTCTTTCTTCATTCAGGATATCCCAGCTGGCATTTGCCCATTCATTTATTTGGCAGACATTAAACAAACTTTTACCATGTGGCCAGGCACTGTGCTAGGGATGGGGGTTACAAAGATGAATTTATCCAACAAGAATTAAGATAAATTCAGGGTGCTCAATGTCACAGGTGGGAAAGACAAGCATCGGTGCACAGATACCTTTGTGAGATAATACATGTGAGTCATATCATTAGAATGTTTGAGGAGCTGCCATGTAGCCAGTGTGGCTGGAGCAGTGAGGTGGGGATGAGTGCAGGAAGGCTGAGGGAGGCAGAACTGGCAGGGCCTTGTGGCCACAGTAAGGATTTTACCCTGATTGGGAGGGCTCGTCACTGGAGGATTCTCAGCAGAGGAGTGGCACAGTGTCACCTACATTGTTGAAAAGGACACTCTGATGGATCTCTAGTTGGATGTGGAGATTGAAGAAGAGGGACTCTAGGAGGAACCAGAATTCCAGCAGTGGTGACACAGCACTGATTCCCTGTGTGCCATTCACTGAGTTAGGGACGCTCACTGGGGAACAGAGTCAGAGGCATGATCACAAAGTTCAGCTTTGGACAAGTTGAGTCTGAGGAACCTGAGGGTCAACGGGAACCTCCAGGAGTCCGGGTGGAGTCTGGAGCTGCAGGGTGAAATGGGGCTCCCCAGGCAGGTTTTCAGCAGGGACTTGCACAGCCTCTGGGTTCACATGGCGCCTGGTACACTGAGTTTCATGTCTGTTCAGAAGTCTTTCTCCCTAGTAGATGTGAGCTCCATGAGCTCCAGTGAGAGTGCACTGAGTGAGCAAGCGAATGAATGAGTGAAGGGAGGAAGAGAGAACAATGACTTACGCTGTGTGAGGCTATCCCTAGGGTCTTAGTGGCCACCTCAGAATCTCTCTTGATTGCTCCTAAACAGTCTGTTTCCCTCACCCTCCCACCCCTGCCCCAGGAAGGGTAGGCTCTCTCCAAGTCTCCTGATCCTGAGAAGCAATCTTCTCAAGATCGCTTGAGAAATGCTACTGATGACCTCAACAGGCATTCTTGGTGTCATTCACGGGGCTTCTCCGTTGGTCACTGCTGAGTGCTCGGCCCTGGGGCTTCTCAGTTGGTCACTGCTGAGTGTTCGGCCCCTTCCCTGGAGCAGGAGAAAAGGTCCCCTTCAGGTCTAAGACTCTGGTGGGGGCTATGTGGCCAACTCTTGTCCCTGTCCCAGGATCATACACAGCTGGGAATCTCATCACATGCTCCTCCCTTCACCCTCTTGCTATGTTCTAATCCCCAACAGCTGGGTCAGAAATGGGGTCACTGTAATAGGCAAGTCTTGTTTTGCTCAAAACAACACTCTTCCAAGTCTTCTGTTTGGACTCTTCCTGGTTCCCTAACCAGAGTCCATGAGCAAGAGCATCCCACCTCCCGCACCCTGATAAGGAACACTGACCCCTCCACTCAGTCCCATTCCCAAGAACTCAGATTTCAGGAGAGAAGCTTGATAAGTGCCTGATGGATGCATTAAAGGAGTGATTCTCCATCCACTCTTCTCTGCCCTTCACCATCTCTAGCTTTTCCTCCTCTTTAGACACAAGAACCTTAGCAGGACTATTCTAGGAGTCCTCGGCAGGGGCAAGGGCCTGGGCCGGTATAACCAGGCTGGCTCAGCTTTCTGCCCTCTGAAAACCATAGGGGGATGGGATAGGAAATGGAGCTATGTTAGTGGTGATCTCTGAGTGGCCATAGTGACCTCTTGACCACAGGTCACTGGGGTGACCTCCAAGGGCATTTCTGTGTCTCCCCCTGCAGGGCCCAGCCTCCAGAGGTCTTTTTTCTCTCCTTCAGGGAAATCCATCCATTAGCAGCCGCCCTCCAAATTAGGGTAATGTGTGTGTGTTCCTGCACCAGGCCCCCTGCTGTCTAACAGCTGGCCCTAGGGCTTCTCCAGCTTCTGTTTCAGATCCATACCACTTGTCTGGAGAAACCCCATCCCAGTCTCAGACTTCCATTCCCCTTTCAATCCTAGGTCATTTCTAGAAAAGGAAAGCTCACAGCTAGCCCGAGGCAGCCTTAACGGGGAGGGCCAGAGGGACTCTGACAGCCAGGATGGAGACCCCCAGCTCCAGAGCCTGTCTTCTGGTCTCTTCCATGCTCCATAGGCTAGGGCGCTGGATACAGGCAGGCTTAGCCAGAGAGGGGCTGGGGACTTCATTCACCCCCTCCCTCCACACTTAGTCTTGGCTCCCCTGGGTACCCGCCTCCCACCTCAGCCCCCTTCCTTGTTGAACCAACAGCTCGATCTTGATCTCTTGAACTGGAAGGTCGACCCCAGAGGGACCCTCTCTGAAAGCCAATGCTAATCCAGTTAGGGGCTGGGCTGGGCGCTGCACTCCCTCTGCAGGACCAAGTGCAAGGGAAAAAATGCCAATTATCAGATGACAAAAAGGGTCCCTGCCCCTGGGGAAGGGCAAGCTAGGGGGAGGGATGGGAGGGGCAGAGTAACTGAACACCTTGCCGGAAATAGCTGCTATCAGTCCACTTAGGGAGCCATCAGCCCCAGCAGATTTATGGGCAGCGTGTGCCCCTCTGATAGATCGGACTATTTAAAGGCAGCCGAAGCCTCCATTTATATCAATGTGGAGCAGAGAGGGAGGGCGAGAGGCTGAGGTGGGGAGTGAGAAGCAGCAGTGGGGGCCAGCCATGAGGTGGGATTCAAGACTTAGCAAACTGGCTTTAGAGGACAGGTAAGACTGCAGCAGGAGGACTGGGTTGCAGGACGGGGAGGGGAGTCTCCAGATCCAGGCCCATTGGCACCCAGGGAGGGGCAGGGAAGGCGGTGGTTCACAGATCTTCCAGCAGCATCTCTTTGGCCCAGCCTCTATGCAAACCCCTCCAGCTAAAATGGGTAGCTCAGGCTAATACTAAAGTGGAACTCCTGATTGGATTTCCAGCCATGCCCCCCACCCTCCCCAGCTGCGGGGCATGCTTGCCCTCCATGCAACCTCCCCCTTGCCTGGGCTGAGGGAGAAGGAAGGGGTAATTGTGTTAGGCTGGGGGCATTAGCGCTGAGGAATGGGCCCGCTGCCTCCTGCCTGCTGTCCCCAGCCTGCACTTCCTGGGGGCAGATTAAGCGGCTCCTGCAGCTCTCTCTGGCTCTGCCTGGGCCCTTCCTCCCTAACTCCATTACTCCCTGGCTGAGGTGCTTGCCCGACCCATGGTGGTCCCTCTGATAATTCACCTCTGAGGAAACTCTGCCTTTCTGACCTCTCACTGCCTCCTTCTTCCGTCCCTCCCTCCCTCCTTCCCTGCATTTTCCCCAGGCTTCCAGATTGGTACCCAACTGGCCTTATTCTCCTGGTTCAGTGGTGAACTGCTATAATTCACCAACATATTCCTAGGCACAGAACCAACATCTGTCTGTCAGTTTGTTGGTTACTGGTTGATCAGTTTGTTCACTCACTCATTCATTTATTCACGGAGTGCTGACCAAGCATGTCCTAAGGCCAAGCCCATGCTACGTGCAGTGGATGGAGTTGATTCAGGCCAGGACCGTGCTACGTGCAGTGGATGGAGTTGATTCAGGCCAGGCCCATGCTATGTGCTGAGGATAGAGTTGATTCAGGTATCGTCCCTTTTCTGGAGGAACTTACAATCTAAGGGGCAGACAAGCAAGGGAATGACACCACCAGACTTGTGTTTTATAAGGTTCTCCCTGAGCACATGTGTTGTGGAGAACAGATTAGTAAGGATGAGAACAGAGGCAGGAAAACAGAATAATGGTTCTTTTTTTTTTTTTTTTTTTTGAGATGGAGTCTTGCTCTGTTGCCCAGGCTGGAGTGCAATGGTGCCATCTCTGCTCACTGCAACCTCTGCCTGCCAGGTTCAAGGGACTCTCCTGTCTCAGCCTCCCAAGCAGCTGGGATTACAGGTGCATGCCACCATGCCCGTGTAATTTTTGTATTTTTAGTAGAGATGGGGTTTTTCACCATGTGGGCCAGGCTGATCTCGAACTCCTGACCTCAGGTGATCCACCCACCTCAGCCTCCCAAAGTACTGTGATTACAGGCATGAACCACTGCACCTGGCCAGAATAGTGGTTCTCAACCTTGGCTGCACAATAGAATTAACTGGGGTGCTTTAAAAATGCTGATTCCCAGGCCATGCTGAGATCAATTATATCAGAATCTCTTCAGAGTTTTTAAAAAGCTCCCCCTAACTAGGGGAGTCCAATGTTCAGCCCACTTTTAAAACCACTGAGTTAGAAGGTGATTGCAATGGTCCAGGCAAGAGATGGCAGTGATCTGAATAAGGGTGGCAGTGACAAGGTAGAAGGGAGGGGGGAATTTAAGAAACATTTCTCTGATAGCTATTTTTAACAGTTACCACTCTCTGGTCCCCCATTCATCCCCTACTCCCACCACTCTTAGCAGATGACCTCAATTCCAACTTCACAGAAGAAACTGGGGCCATTGGGTAAAACTCTACAGGATTCCAAGTCCTTGAAGGCAGGCATGGGGGCCAGTGGCATTCTCACAGGATAGGTATCTAATAAATGTTGAACTGAACTGCATCTAGTGGGCAGCTGTAAGTGTGGGTCTCTAACTCAGGAGGGAGCTATGAAGAGAAGATAGAGATGTAAGAGATGTCAGCTCTGGGAAACCCTAAGGGGCTCATGCAAGAAAAGAAGCCCAGGAACAAGACTAGAGGGAGCAGTCATAGAGGTTAGGAAAGGTAGGGGTGGAAGAAGAACACAGACGTAAGGCTGTCCTGGACACTTCACAGTCATCATCTCATTCAAGGAGTACAACAACCTTTTGAAATAGGGACTATTAGCTCTATTTTGTAGATGGTGAAACGGGTTCAGAGAGGGCAACTTGCCTAAGATGTTATCAGGGATTCAAATTCAGGAGCTAGGATTTGAAACTGTATCTGTCCAGCTCTATGGTGTCTTTGCACTACGTCATACATACTACAGGACACACTAGTGTCACAGAACCCAGAGTCAGAGAATTTCAAGAACGAGGGAGGAGTCCACGGCGGCAAATGCAGCAGCTCTCCCTCTTCCTGTTCACCTGGCCCCATCTCCCTGGGTGGCCTTGAAACAGGTACCATCAGGGCCAAGGGAGGAAAGCGGGGCCTTCTGAAGTCCTCAGCTGTTGTGGATGGAGCCCCTTTCTACCAGAGTTACTGTGCCACTTCAGCCACCTCCTTCTCCCCACTCCCTTGGCCTCGTAAGTGCGTCCCCCTCTGGGTTCCCACCGCAGCACTTCATTCGTGCCCATGAGAACTTTTATTACCATGTTTTTTGGTTACAGGGTAGTGTCTATTGTTCCCAGCCCCATTCAGGTCCACAGCTCCCCCAAGGCAGAGAGCAAGTATAATTCTTGACTGCATTTCCAACATCCATTTGTGATGGCATTGGATAAATACATAGCGATCAATGAAGCAGGAGAGCAAAACTCTTGGACGGGGATGGAAGAGGACACTTCGGGGAGAGGAGGGGAAGAAAGAAGTGAGGACTGCTTTGATTTCTAATGGCCCAGGCAGTGAAAATGGCTCCAGCCTTCCCAGCGACAATTTCCAAAGAGCCCTCGAGGGCATACAGGGAGCTGTGCCTGCCTTTTTGAGGTTCCTTGAGCTAAGCATGCTCCAATTTCCTCCAGGCACCACCCCCCAACCCTGAGTTAGCTCCTGCAGCTGTCTGCGACCTGCTCAGGCTGAGGCGGACACTGAAATGGTGGCAGCAACAACATGGCTAGAGAGACTGAAGGCGCTCCTATATCTTGGCTCAGGAAATGGCCTCATAAAAGTGACAGGGAGACGTACCTATGGATGCTTGTTAAAGTTTTATTACTAATCACCTCCAAAGTCGGCGAGGCAGAGGGAGGGAGCTGGGAAATGGAGTCATCAAGGCCTGGGAGCAGGTGTCAGCAGCCTCAGCATCACAGGTGGGCCCTGACACATGGGTTTAAGCAGGCACGGCTCCCTGCAGGGCCCTGGAGTCCCCGCACTGCTCTGGGTCCCCCCGAACAAGGCATTCTGTGCCCTCTCCCCTCCTTGTGAAATGGACACCTTCTGGTTGGTTTCCTATATCTAGCAGGGCGCCAAACTACGTTCAGACCTCATGCTGGGCCATCTGGTCCCCTCCTTCCTAGTGCCGCTGCCCTAGTCAGATGGCACCGTCTCTCACTTGGATCACTGAGACGGCCCCTCTAGATAACCCCTCTTGTGCACTGCTGCTGAGGTGGTCTTTTCCCTTCACTGACCCTGCAGGAGCTTTTAGAATGGGTCTAACTCCTTAATGTAGCTGGGAAATTCCTTTGGGATTTGGTCCTGCCTAGCTCTCTCCTCTCTCTCTCTCTTTTGAGACGGGGTCTCCCTTTGTCAACCAGGCTGGAGTGCAGAGGCGTGAACACTGCTCACAGTAGCCTCAACCTCCTGAGTTCGAGTGATCCTCCTGCCTCACTCTCCCCAGTAGCTAGGATTACAGGTGTGCACCACCATGCCCAGCTAATTTTTTAACTTTTAGTAGAGACGGGGTCTCACCGTATTGTCCAGGCTGGCCTCAAACTCCCGGCCTCAAGCAATCCTCCTGCCTCAGCCTCCCAAAGTGCTGGGATTACAGGCATGAGCTGCTGTGCCTGGCCCCTGGCTAGCCCACTAACACTATTTTCCACCATTCTTTTTCCATGGCTGACCTGTTTGAATTTCCCCTCAAATCCACCCCTCTTGGCCTAGAAATTCCTCCTCCCTGAATGCTTAGCAAACATATGTTCTTTTTTTTGCTCTGTGGCCCAGGCTGGAGCACAGTGGTGTGATCTTGGCTCACTGCAAACTTCGCCTCCCGGGTTCAAGCAATTCTCTGCCTCAGCCTCCCCAGTAGCTGGGATTACAGGCGCCTGCCACCATGCCCAGCTAATTTTTGTATTTTTAGTAGAGATGGAGTTTCACCATGTTGGCCAGGCTAGTCTTGAACTCCTGACCTCGTGATCCAACCACCTCGGCCTCCCAGAGTGCTGGGATTACAGGCATGAGCCACCGCACCCGGCCACATATGTTCTTTTTTAAAGACTCAGTTCACACATCTTCAGGAAGCCTTGCCTAACCCTCAGGCACTTAGGGGTTAGTTCAATATCTTTATCACACTATTTCTAATCATCCATTTACTTGTACAGGTATCTCCTAGACTGTAAACTTCTCTAGGGCAGGATGCATGCCTGATTCATTTCTCCATCCCCAGGAGTCCAGCTTGGCATCACTGTTTGCTGAATGAAAGAATTAATGAAGAATTGTTATGACATTTACCTTTCAAGAGGTGATTTACTACACAAGGCTGGGACACTGTTGGTTTCACTCACTGAGGTTGTAGTGCGTGTACAGGCCTGGCCGGAAGTAGGAGGTCAGCAACTACTGGTTGAAGGCTGGGTGTGGTGGCTCACATCTATAATCCCAGCACTTTGGGAGGCTGAGGGGGCAGATCACTTGAGGTCAGGCTTTCAAGACCAGCCTGGCCAACATGGTGAAACCCCATCTCTATTAAAAATACAAAAATTATCTGGGTGTGGTGGCACACACCTGTAATCCCAGCTACTTGGGTGGCTGAGGCAGGAGAATTGCTTGAAGCTGGGAGGCTGAGGTTGCAGTGAGCAGAGATCGCATCATTGCACTCCAGCCTGGCAACAGAGCAAGACTGTCTCAGAAAATAAAAACAAACAAACAAACAAAACCCAACTACTGGCTGAATCAATGAATGAGGATTAAATGAGATCCTGTGAAAATGCTCTGAAACTCTACAGATACTGTTTTTATTGTTGTGTTCACACAGTTTCCAGCTGGCATCCTTTTTTTTTTGTCCATTTGGTCACCACCGACTCTACCTCCAGGAGCCAAACTGATGATGGCAAGAAAGACCCTGAAGACACTGGAAAATATTGTGGCTGTTTTTTTTCCTGTTTGGGAAACAGCACCTGCCCCTCCAGTCACACCACGATTCTTTCACCTTCCAACATCTGAACTGGAGAGAGCGGTAGAATTTTCACTCACTCCATCAGCCACCATCTAGAGCTTATCAATAAGAAGCCTTCCGTGGGCCAGGCTCTAGGTTGCTGCCAGGGACATGGATGATTTAGACCCAGTTCTGCACTCACTGGGAGTTCTCCCCATATCGCAGGAGGTGACGCTGTCATCAAGTAGCTGCAGCTTTTTCAAGGCCACACCACTCCAGAGCTCGCTGGGGTTGCCTGCCTGATGGGCAGTGGGGACAGAAGCCAGGGAGCCGGAAGGTGCTGAAGGAGCCATGGCTCCTCCTGGGCTGAGGGGGGCCCTTGGTAAGGCTCAGCTCCCACCCCAGGAAAAGCCCTTCCTGCGCAGGCCCCCTTCCTTCAGCTCCGGCTTCCCGGAGTCAGGGCTGTGGCCCCCTCTTCCTAACAGGCCTGCTCATCTGTCCCAGCCCCACTCCCCTTCCTCCTGGGGCTAGACCGAAGTCTCCCTCGGGATGCCCCCTGCATCACCGCTGGAGCGCAGCCTGATCCTGCGGTGCCGCCGCCCTCCCTTCCTCCTTCTCATCTCTATATATCTGTCTAATGAACATTTCAATAAGCCGAGCACAGCTTTTTCCACTTAATAAGCAGAGTGCTGACTTCATTGCGGGTTTGCTCTTCACTTATCTGTTCAGGGCCTTAAATCATTCCCAGGAAAAAGCTTAGCACAGGGAAACCTGGCATCCTGGCTATTGGCTGCTCCTGTCAGCACCTGCCCTGCTGGGGCTGAGGGGAAGCCCTGCTTCCACAGAACAGCGTGGCGGTATGAATAAAACTCCCGGGATACCCAAGCGTCTGGAAGTCTGAGGACTGGGGCTGGGGGATGTTGGAGCCATCAGCACTGAAGGAAGTTCTGGAGGGAAGGTGGAAAGGGCAGGGGAGTAGGGGAGGACTAGAAAGCAAGTGAGGTTCTGCAGGGAGAAGGCAGGTTTAATGAGCACTTACTACGTGTTAGGCACTGGGTTAGGCGCTAGGGACAAAACACTGAACAAAACTATCATTGTCTCTGCCCTCACGGAGTTGCCTTCTAGCAGGAAAGGAACACATTACACAAACAATTGCCTAAACAACAGCTGTGAGGGAAAGAACTGGTTTTATGGGAATGCATCATGGGGGCTGGAGAAAGCTTCCCTTAGGAAATGAGCTTTAAGCTAAGGTCTGAAAAAGTTAGGTTGAGACAGGTGACAGGTAACCTGGAAGAGACCAGAACAGTCCAATAACTGATCTCTTTCACCGGGGCTATAACATGTGATGTTGATTGTTAGATGTTGAGATCATGTAAGGTGGTGGCAAAAAACACAGGCTTTGGAGTAAGACACACCTGGGTCTGAATTCTAGCTCCATAAACTTTCTAGCTGTGTGATCTTGGGGGAGGTTGTTTAACCTCTCTGTGCCTTCATTTACCAAATGGAGTAAAAATACTCACCTTGCAGGGCTGTTGTAAGGATTAAAGTTGATACTCAATATAAGGGATGTATATAAAGCGCCCAGCATATAGGACATGCTTAATATGCAGTAGATGCTACCACTAGTGGTACTATCATATGTGTCTATTTCTTCTCCAAGCCTACTAGGAGGTCCTTGAAGGTTTAGACAAAGTCTTATACATTTTATATCTGATCGAATTAGACAGGGAGCAGTGGAAAAGATTCTGATATTTCACCTGGTGCCAGAAAAGAGCCCTAGGCATCCAGCCAAAGGTATGGCCCTTGGTGTGCATACGCATATACGGTGGGGGCTGGGCCATAGATGCTATTGTCTATTCTCCAGCATCCTTTTGGATTTAGTTGGCAGGATGATTTCAGGGCAAAAGGGTACAGACTCAATTAAATGTGGGCAAGTGCGAAGCAATGCCTTTTGTGATGAACACATCAAAACCCCCTCTCCAGTGCTCAACTCTGCATGGTCAGCCATGGTTCTGGCAAAGGACCTAGAAATCCTTCTTCATTTAGACAGTTCCCTGAGGCTGTTGGTCAAAAGGCTAAGAGAACTGTGAATAAGATGTGATGGAAGAAGGAGAACATGCTCCTCGAAGTGCCCAGCTGGAACAGTCCTACCTGCAGGGCTCAGCTGTGGCACTCTGTCCCACCCTGGAGAAGATGCAGGGCATGCAAAAGCTCCTCAGTGGGGAAGAGTCGACGACTCACCACGCAGGCTGGAAGTGAGAAGGCTGGTGGGGGATGTGAAGGAAATCACAAATCACAAACGGTGTAGAGAAGGTGACTAGAAACTTATTCGCAAGATCCTGAAACTGTAGGGAAAGTGGGTTTGCTTTGAAACTCGAACACATTTGGGATGAATAAAGGTGATTTTATACCATGGCCAGTGAACTTAAGAAATTCATTCTCCCAAATGGTGGGTCTAGCAGAAAACATAAATGAATTCAAACATATTTGGACAAATTTATACAGTCATGTACATCCCTTAATCAGTTTGTTCAGTGAATGAATGAAAGAACGAATGAATATGCATGATCCTGGTTTTCAAGGTATTTCAGTTCAGAGTGCCTGCTATGAGCAAAGCATCGTGCAAGATGTAAAAATCAACAGTTTCTCTCTCCTTCCTTCCTTCCTTCCTTCCTTCCTTCCTTCCTTCCTTCCTTCCTTCCTTCCCTCTCTCTTTCTTCCCTTTCTTTTTCTTTCTTTTTTCCTTTTTTGACAGGGTCTCGCTATGTTGCCCAGACCGGTCTAGAAAGAATACCTGGGCTAGAAAGAATACCTGGGCTCAATCGATCCTCCCATCTCAGACTCCCAAAGTGCTGGGATTACAGGCGTGAGTCACCTCGCCCAGCCAACACAGTTTCTATCAAGAAGCTTTCATAGATATATATAATATAATATATAATACATTATATAATGTATTATATAATATATAATACATTATATAATATATAATAATATAATATATAACATATTATGTATTATATATTATATATACATATATACGTATATATGTATGTATGTATATGTATATATGTATGTATATACACACATATATGTATGTTTGTGTATATATGTATATGTATATATGTATGTGTATATATGTATGTATATATGTGTGCGTATATATATATATATATATTTTTTTTTTTTGAGACGGAGTTTCATTCTCGTTGCCTAGGCTGGAGTACAATGGCGCGATCTCGGCTCACTGCAACCTCCGCCTCCTGGGTTCAAGCGATTCTCCTGCCTCAGCCTCCCAAGTGGCTGGGATTACAGGCATGTGCCACCATGCCCGGCTAGTTTTGTATTTTTAGTAGAGACGGGGTTTCTCCATGTTGGTCAGACTGGTCTCGAGCTCCCGACCTCAGGTGATCTGCCCGCCTCAGCCTCTCAAAGTGCTGGGATTACAGGCATAAGCCACTGCGCCCGGTCAAGAAGCTTATATTTTTTAAGGGTATTAGAAAGAACACTGTCGGCCAGCACAGTGACTCAAGCCTGTAATCCCAGCATTTTGGGAGGCTGAGGCGGGCGGATCACCTGAGGTCAGGAGTTTGAGACCAGCCTGGCCAAGTGGTGAAACCCCATCTCTTCTAAAAATACCAAAATTAGCTGGGCGTGGTGGCTCGCACCTGTAATCCCAGCTACTTGGGAGGCTGAGGCAGGAGAATCACTTCAACCAGGGAAGCAGACATTGCAGTGGGCCAAGATCGTGTTACTGCACTCCAGCCTGGGAGACAGAGCGAGACTCCATCCCCACCCCACAAAAAAAGAACACTGTCAAGACACGGTAGACATGGTGAGTGCTGCAAGAAAAATGCAGATTTTGCAGAGAAAATGATGTTTGAAATGGGCCTTGATGAGCAAGTTGGTTTTTAGCATGTGGAAAAGTAAATAAAGGCATCCTATTAAATAGAAGAGAGAATGACAACGCTTAAGATTGAAGTTGGGGGAGTGTTGAAAATAAAGGACATATTTAGGTACAGATAATAGAACAGCAAGGAGAGAGGGGAGGGAGAAGGAGAGGTAGAAGAGAAGAGAGTAATGTCAAATGAGCAGGAAAAGGGAATCTGGTCACCCTATGGGGAGTAAAAGCAGGGTCAGGATTCCCAAGGCAAGACCCTTACGATCCTGCGACAATTAGACCCTCAGAGGGAAAGGGGCAGACAGATTCTAGCAGCTCTCAAATTTAAGACTCAAAGTAACTGTGGATTTCAGAGTGATTGAGAAAGAAGCTCCTTCAACTCAGCCCCTAGAGAGATGCAGAATGAGGGCCCAGGGTCCCCTATTAGCGGAGGGATTGTTTTAGCCATTTCGGGCCCCCTGGGGTTCTCACTGGGCAAAGACATTCAGCTCAGTGATGTAGTGAGCACCATGGGTTCCCCTCCCTATCTAGCAACATCTGTAAAGAGGAGAACTTTGCTTAAAAATGAACAGGAAGAGGCTGGGCGCGGTGGCTCACGCCTGTAATCCCAGCACTTTGGGAGGCCGAGGCTGGCGAATCACAAGGTCAGGAGATTGAGACCATCCTGGCTAACACGGTGAAACCCCATCTCTACTAAAAAATAGAAAAAATTAGCCGGGCGTGGTGGTGGGCGCCTGTAGTCCCAGCTACTAGGGAGGCTGAGGCAGGAGAATGGCGTGAACCCGGGAGGCGGAGCTTGCAGTGAGCCGAGATAGCGCCACTGCACTCCAGCCTGGGCGACAGAGCCAGACTCTGTCAAAAAAAAAAAAAAAAAAAGAACAGGAAGAGCAGCCAGGAAAAGGCAAGAGAGGGAAGGAGATACCCTAAATAGGTCCAGCCAGTCTGAGGGAGTTGCATGAAAAAGAGGGCAGGTTTACCAGAGGACAGCAGGTAGAGAGGGGCGTCATTTGTTCATTCAGGTCATCATTAATTGACTAGGGAGCATGTTTTATGTGCCAGGCACTGTGCTAAAGCTAAGGAAATAAACTACCTTTCTTTAAGAAGCACATAGCACTGGGTGTGGTGACTCACACCTGTAATCTCAGCACTTTGGGAGGCTGAGGCTGGTGGATCACTTGAAGTCAGGAGTTCGAGACCAGCCTGGCCAACTTGGTGAAACCTGTCTCTACTGAAAAAACAAAAATTAGCCAGGAGTGGTGATGCATGCCTGTAATCCCAGCTACTTGGGAGGCTGAGGTACAAGAATTGCTTGAACCTGGGAGGCGGAAGTTGCAGTGAACCGAGATTGTGCCACTGCACTCCAGCCTGGGTGACACAGCGAGACTCCATCTCAAACACACACACAAAAGAAGCACATAGTCTGGTGGGGAGAAAAACATGTGGACAGATAATTAGAAAATGATGTGGTGATAGAAATACATTCTGGGTAGGGGCACAAAGGAGGAGACAATTAACAACATCAAGGAAGGCTTCAAGAAGGGTATATCACTTTAGCTGGGTCTTGAAAGATTAGTAGGAGTTCAACAGGCAGATGAAGGGATAAAAGACATTCTAAGCAAAGGGAAAGCTATATGCCCAGTCACAGAGGTAAAAATAAATTGGTACATTCAGGCCAGGCGCGGTGGCTCACGCCTGTAATCTCAGCACTTTGGGAGGCCAAGGCAGGAGAATCGCTTGAGTCCAGGAGTTCAAGACATTCCTGAACAACAAAGTGAGATCCTGTCTCTATGAAATGTCAAAAAATTAGCTAGGCGTGGTGTTGTGTGCCTGTGGTTCCAACTACACAGGAGGTTGAGAAAGGAGGATGGCCTGAGCCCAGGAGGTTGAGGCTGCAGTGAGCTGTGTTATGCCACTGCACTCCAGCCTGGTCAACAGAGTGAGACCCTGTCTCAAAAAAGAGTTTGAGTGCTATGCTAAGGAGCCTGGAGTTGATCCTCTAGGCAAAAATGAGCCATTGAAGAAAGTTAAGCAAGGGGTAAGACATGACTGGATTTACATACTAGAAATATCACTCTTGAAACAGTGTGGAGGAGGAATTAAGGAATCAGAACTGCGGGCAGGGAGCCTAGCAAGGAAGCTATTGCAAAAATCTAAGAGGAGGGACAAAGACAGGTCTGAACTAGAAGAATGAAGCAGTGGAGATAAAGAGGAAGAGACCAAAAAACGAGTGAAAAGGTGGGTGGGGAAGGTGAGCTGGGAGGGCCGTTGCCTTCTACCTGCGTGCTATGAAATTCCAGCTGGAACTCAGACTGGCTCCCCACTGGCTGCATGCAAGGAACTGCTCTGATGCACGGCACTGGGTCCCCAAGCCCCGCAGGTTTGCTTCAGATGATTTCTAGGGAAAGGGTAGATCTTCCTGACTCTCCATTCTCTTCTCAGCTGATTCCAAGCCCCAGATCAATGGGATCCCCTTCAGCTCAACTGTTTCCTGTCCTTGGGTCTGACATTGGAGCTTTTTTCTCCAGGACAGAGAGCTTTGTTGAGTATGAATAGATCAGAGAGCGCAATCTTGAAATTCCTGCCAGGATTCCTAGTCTGTCTCAGTTTGGGACCCAGTGCTATGCTAGGGGAGTAAGACAGCAAAGGAGTAAGGGTAGGCAAGAAGGACATGTCCTAAGCAGTGGCAAGCATTCCTCAATTTTTTTGCCCAAGTCCCTCCTCAATGCCCACCAGGCTGCCAGCTCCCCAAATTCTGGGCTTTGCCTCTTTAATGGCTCTTGCTCTCTGTCCTGGGTGAAGCCTGAGTGGAGAAGAAGACCCAGCCCTCCTCATCTCCATCCTTCCCCCATTCCCGGGGGCAGGGGCCAGAAAGATATCTGTTTGCTCCTGCAGATACACACATCACCCTTCTCCATTCTGTTCTGTGCCCTGGAAGCTGATTTCCGTCTTCTGCCCCAACAACCAAGCTCGCTTGCCTTCAGGATTCCTATGGGGTTTGACACATGGAGGACATTAGAGAACAAGAGGAGAGAAGCAGTTGGGGTGAGTATTGCCCTGGCTCCTTCTCTGCCAGCCAAGGGTTAGCATTCCTTTCCTGAAAGTCACAGCTCCTCCTGTAGCCGTGGTCATAGCCGCAGTTCTTCCTGGGTGCTGGTATATGCTCCTTCAATCCCAGGGGTGGTAACAGCTCCCCTGTAGTTGCTAGCTCTGAAGTACTCCACCTTCTCTTTATAAATCGTCCTTTCCTTAAACTTTCCTTTGTTACCCCATTCGTGGGCCTCTGTTTCTTGCTAGAACACTGACTAGTATAGCAGGCATTCTCAGAAATGGGACATTAACTGGACCATATATTTATTCCAGAAAGTTTTCATCAGTCTTATCCTACTTTGTCTACCATGAGTCTTTCAGTACTAAGTGCCTCCTCCTGTTGGGTTGATGGGCAGAGTGTAGAGAAACCAAACAGAAATCAAATCCCGTGCCCTTGGCCTAGGCAGCTTCTCATAGCTACTAGAGGTTCATTCCTACAGCTTTGCAGAGAGTACAACAATGAAAAAGAAGTTATCTCGTTTTTAGTGAGAGAGAAACTGAGACTCAGAGAATGTCAGGACTGGGTAGCTGGATGCCATGAAGCATTCATTCATTCATTCATTCATTCATTCTTATACTCAGCAAATATTTGTGGGGCACTTATCATGTTCAAGATACTATGTTAGTCACCATGGATACCACAAGTAATAAACAAAATATAATCCTGATGTCACTAAGCACACAATTTTGTTGGAGAGACAGACAAGCAGGGAGGCAATGACAGGAAGATAACCTTATTAGAAGAGTGGGTATGAGGAGTGCTGTGGAAATACACAAAAGTGGCACCTATCCTATTCTTGGAGGGTGGATGGAAGAAGGCTTCCCAGAGGAAATGAGTCTAAACTAAGATCTGAAGGAAATCTTGGAGTTGACAGGGGGAGGGAGAGATAGGGAGAAGAAGAAGGGAACAACAGCATGTGCAAAGAGAGGAGCTGGACAACGGTGCCTGGGGAAAAGGAAAGTAACTCAGCATGGCTGGAATTTGTAGCTCAAGGCGGGGTGTGGTGAGAGATTAGGCTGGAAAAGTGGTAGAGATCAGATGACATGTGGTCTTCTAGGCTGCATTAAGAAGTTTAGAGGCCGGGTGCGGTGGCTCATGCCTGTAATCCCAGCACTTTGGGAGGCCGAGGTGGGCGGATCATGAGGTCAGGAGATCGAGACCATCCTGGCTAACAAGGTGAAACCCCATCTCTACTAAATATACAAAAATTAGCCAGGCGTGGTGGCAGGCGCCTGTAGTCCCAGCTACTTGGGAGGCTGAGGCAGGAGAATAGCGTGAACCCGGGAGGTGGAGCTTGCAGTGAGCGGAGATTGCGCCACTGCACTCCAGCCTGGGCAACAGAGCGAGACTCTGTCTCAAAAAAAAAAAAAAAAAAAGAAGTTTAGAATAGCAGGGAGCCATTGATGGGTTTTTGTTGTTGTTGTTGTTTGTCTGTTTGTTTTTTGAGACAAGGTCTTGCTGTGTTGCCCAGGCTGGAGTGCAGTGGCACGATCATGGCTCACTGCAGACTTGACCTCCCAGGCTCCTAGCTCAGCATGCCGAGTAGCTGGGACTCCTACCTCGGCCTGCCAAGTATCTGGGACTTGTATGTGCTGCCACATCTGGCTAGCTTTTTCTATTTTTTTGTAGAGGTGGGGTCTCACTATGTTGCCCAGGCTGGTCTTGAACTCCTAGGCTCAAGCAATCCTCCCAAAGTGCTGGACTTACAGGCACGAGCCGCCACACCCAGCAGGAGTTTCATTTTCATTCATGATGGACACATCTGAGACAGCCTAAAGGAGGCCATTGTGAGGATCTGGAATTTTCCTGCTCACAAGTTCTGAGCCTGCTGCAGAGCCTTTTTCAAATAGTCTTAGATGAGGCTTATGGGACCCAACCAAGTAGCCTCTATACTCCAGTTTCAGTAGCCTGCTGTCCACGGTTTGGTGGCATATCCCAGGCACTAGAGGGGCAATGGCTTCCACTGGCACACATCAAATGACTTCCAGCTTGAAGTCAAGCCCTCAGAGGAGGTGGTTGCCAACCATGCCCCATAAGGAGGTAAAAATGGAGGTATGTGTTAGGAGGAGACTAGATCTAAAGCATAGCTTGTGGGAATGGGAGCTCGAGGTGTTCAGTTTATGCAGCAGGCAAGTTGGGGAGCAGAGCTGAAGGATTCTGAGGGAAGAAGTACGTGGTAAAACCTCAGTCTTAGGATGTATAACCTCGTGATTATTAACAAGGTGAACTGGAGGTGGGGAGACCAATGGGAGGTTGCTCCATAATGCAGAAAGATTTTTTTTCCCCTTCGGCTATAATCAAATTAGTAAAGATTTAAAAACTGATAATGTAGATGATGGTTTAAGAAAATGGGTCTAATCATTCACTGATGATGAGATTGTGAATTGGTATAACCTTTCTAGAAAGCAGTCTATCAATACGTATCAACAGCTGTTTAAAAGTTTATACCTTTTGACCCAATAATTACTTTTCTAGGACCCTAACCTAAGTAAATTATCAGACATTCTCCAAAATATGAATGCTCATCAGTGCTATTAATAATAACAAAAAAAATGGCTGGGCACGGTTGCCTGTAATTCCATCACTTTAGGAGGCCGAGGCGGGTGGATCCCATGAGGTCGGGAATTCGAGACCAGCCTGGCCAACATGGTGAAACCACATCTCTACTAAAAATACAAAAATTAGCCAGGTGTGGTGGCCCGTGCCTGTAATCCCAGCTACTTGGGAAGCTGAGGCAAGAGAATTGCTTGAATCCAGAAGGCGAAGGTTGCAGTGAGTCAGGATCACGCCATTGCACTCCAGCCTGGGCGACAGAGTGCCTCCAAAAAAAAAAAAAAAAAAAAGGCAAGAAGTGAAGATCACAGTAAACTTGGGTGACACTTCCAGACATACAAAGGATAGGAGAGGGGCCAATTTTGGCAGGTTTTAGGGGGAAGACAAGGACTTTAGTTTCTGCTCTGCTGTGATGGAGGTGCCAGGAGATATCCAAATCCCCTAAATGCCTGAGTGATGGATCTGGGCTCTGGAAAGCATGGTTCCAGACACATGGGGATGGTGGGTGAAATAAACAGGGGATGCAACCTGGCCATGGAGAAGCACTGCAGGGACTAGAACAGGCCTAAGAACGCCCTGAGCATCTCCACTGAGTTGCTGCTGAAGCTACACATACACTCAGAACTAAAAGGGCTGGAAACCTTCATTCAAAGCCTAGCTATGTTATACTGTGGTACAGCTCCTGTGGCTCAACCTCAGGCTACGACAAGGTAAGGTATGAATGTGGGGCAAGTCCTGAGCTGCCATGATTTTGTTTTGTAGAGAGGGTCCTACTCGTAAGGATGGAAAGCACCCTTTCTGCATCTCTTCAAGGTGTCTTGCTCTCCTGATTCCCCATTTCTTATTCCTCCTATCAGCCCATCACTGTTGAGAAGGCCGCAGATTCTCCCATGCACCTAGGGGAGGAGACTTGCTCTGTTGTCCCTGATTTCAGGGAACTGAATGCTGTCCAGCACTCTGCAAAACCAAGACCAGCTGCATGGCACTCAACAGCCTTCCCAGCTAATGTGCAGCCTGAGAGACATAGCAGGCTCCTCCAAGGGGGTGTCTCCATAACCCCAAGCATCTCCACCCAACACCTGCCTCTCTTGGTTGCAGTAGAGAGGTCAAGTCTGGGTCATCTGGGCTTCTTCTTGAGCCTTCTTGGCCCACTTCTCCAAAACCCCCTGGCCCTCTTGGCTTTGCCAAGGGGACTGTGGAGGGACACCAGTCAGGAGTCAGGAGGGCTCAGGCCTACGCTCATGCTATCTTTTTGGCCTATTTGGTCTCTTTCTATCCCTTTGGGCAATTGAGCCATAGGGCCTGAAACATTCCCAGGCTTCTACCCTGCAGGGGACAAACTCCCAACTCCGCTTGGTTCTAGGTCCTCGCAGAGCTGCAGGCTGAGGACAGGGCTTCTCTGGTGGCTTGGAGCCCTTGCTGCTTCACTTTTTGGAGACAGGACAGATGGAGCCCAGGCGTAGGATAAATAAACCAATGAAATCTGAGAAAACAGTGTCCTGCTACTTCTCTTCAGAGCTACTGCCCACCCCCTACTCAGGGCGAAGGTGGGTCTGTCTGCCAGCTAAGAGGCTGGTGTAGGACTTTCCCCATCCCTGGCTGGAGACCCCTCATTCAGGCGGCCCCTGCAGCTTGGCATGTTTACCTAATATGGTGAACACATGCTCTCTCTGGAGGATCATTGTTTTCCCTCTGAGGCCCTTCAGTCACACCGGAGTCCCCCAGTTAAGAGGCAGCGGGAGGAAGGGGTCACTAGAAGGGGGAAGCAGAACTGGGAGGGAAGAGACATCAGGCTGATCATGCTGGGCAAGGAGGGAAGAGAGAGAGGGAGTTCCAAGACTTCAGGACCTGCTGGCTGGTGAACACCTCTTACTGTTGGAAACACCAGGATTCTAGGAATGATGAGTTGCGAGCTAGAGACTATCACTCTTGGAATTCACCCCTTTTGAGAACCACAGAAAAGGTGGAGAGAGAAAACTTCCCCTTGGTGATAAAAGTTCCTCATGTGCGCTCTGCCTCCTTCACTTAAACTTGACCTTCACTTAGCAATTGTTCAAATAGCCTCCTATATGCAAGGCATTGTGCTAGGGGCTGGGGCTAATGAAATGAATAGGTGGGAAAGATGGCCTTGTATATCAACATTGCAATGCTACATCATAGCGTTTTTTTTTTTTTTTCCCCGAGACAGAGTCTCTCACTCTGTTGTCCAGCCTGGAGTGCACTGGTGTGATCTTGGCTCACTGCAGCCTCTGTCTCCTGGGTTCAAGTGATTCTCGTGTCTCAGCCTCCTGAGTACCTGGGATTATAGGCATGTGCCACCATACCTGGTTAATTTTTGTATTTTTAGTAGAGACAGAGTTTAACCACATTGCCCAGGCTGGTCTGGAACTGATCTGCCCGACTTGGCCTCCCAAAGTGCTGGGATTATAAGCATAAGCCACCACGCCCGGACAAACATAGCTGTTTTGAGAGTGTCAAGAACAAAGTACAGTAGTTGCTTACTAGAAAGAAAGGATTTCTACTCAGGTTTAGAGGGGTTAGGGAAGACAGCACCTCTGAGCTGGGTTTTAAAGAATGAGGCTGGGCACAGTGGCTCACGCCTGTAATCCCAGCACTTTGGGAGGCTGAAGTAGGAGGATTGCTTGAGGCCAGGAGTTTGAGACCAGCCTGGGCAACACAGCAAGACCTTGTCTCTACAAAAATAATTTTTTAAAATTAAGCCAGATATGGTGGTACCTGTAGTCCTAGCTACAAGGGAGGCTGAGGTGAGAGGATTGCTTGAGACCTGGAGGTCGAGGCTGTGGTGAGGTGCAATCATACCAGTGCATTCCAGCCTCAGTGACAGAGTGAGACCTTGTCTAAAGAGAAAAAAAAGAAAAGAAGAATTGGGAGAGTACCAGAGGCTGAACGAAGGGGTCGAGGTGGGGAGCCTGGAAGGAGGAAACATTCCAGGTAAAGGAAATCTTGTGTGCAAATGCTAGGAGGCATTAGAGAGCTTTGATGTAATCCTGGGAGCAATGAGGAGCTGGTGGAGGGTTTTAGACAGGTGTTGGAGTCACGTTTTAGCAAGATCATGTGAGCAGCAGTGGGGAGGATGGACGGTAGGGAGAAAGACTGGATGGTGAACACTGGTCAGAAGGAGTTTTTAGACAATATAAGTGAGCTACAGGGATGTCCTGAACTAAGTCAGTAGCAGGGGCCAGAGATAAGGGGACATATATAAGGGACGATAAGGAATCCACAGGATTTCGTGACTAACAAGACATGGGGGATGTGAGGCCAAGACAGTGAGGATGCCTAGGATTCTGGCTTAAGGGCCTGGGACAATAGCGGTGCTGTTCATGGTAGAGGGAAAATGAAGGAAAGAGAACAAGTTGCGAGTTGATGTGTGTGGGTGCTGAGGGTAATAATGCTGTGTTAAGAGTCTGGGTTGAGATACTCAGTATGCAGTAGGTAGATGGGCCTAGAGCATCTATACCAAAGACCACTTCAAGATCTCATGACTAGATAACCGAGAGGATGACAATGTCATCAACAGAAATAATGACCGCTGAAGGTGAATTATCATGGGAGTTGGGGCTACATGGTGGATTCAATTTTGAGATGTCTATGGGACAAAGCACTGAAGATATTCACCAGGCAGTTGGAAAAATGGGACCAGAGCAGCACGAGGTCAGATTTGGAGCTTTATATTCAGGAGTCCTCTAAATAAAGATGATAGCTGCAGCTGCAGGAATGGATGAGCTCATCAGATTAAAGTGTGCACTGAGAGAAGAGGGTCAAAGGCAGAACACTGGGAAACACCTACTTTTATTTAGGGTGGCAGGAGGGCAAAAAGCCAGAGAAGGAGCTATCTGCAAGGAGAACCAGGAGGTGGTACGAGAGACGCCGAGAGAGAAAAGGGTTTCAGGAGGGTGACCGCAGGGTTAGGCGAAGAGATGTTAAGAAGGGTGAGCACCAACATGGACTTGGAGATTTGGATGAATAATCTTTAGGAGAACACATTCACCAAAGAGGTAAGGACGGTGGAAGAAATGAGCCAGTGGAAAGAATGGAAGTGGTTAAATATAAAAGAGCCTTTGAGCAGTGAGACAGTGAAGGGGACAGAAGCTCAAGGAGTGAGGAGGGTTTAAAGAATGTGTTTTTTAAAATGGGGAAGGCTTGGTCCACTTGCATTTTTGCGATGCACACAAGGAGACATCTTCACTTCAGCTCTGTCTCGCAGCGCTGTTGGCAATGCCTTTTCCCATCCTGGGGGCTCTTGTGTTCACAGATTCCCAGGGACTAGTGTGCCAGGCACCCTGGAGGAAGCATCCCTCTCAACGTGGGACACACATGAACACCTTGGTTTTCTTCTCCCTTCTTTCTGCCCTGCTTCCTTCTCTTCCTTTGCTTATTTACTTGCTGAACCCATCCTTTGTGTCATCTGCCTTAAGAGGTGTGACTCTGGGACTGAGGCAGGTGAGAGAGGACTGCCAGGAGGCGCCTGGAGAGGCTGCTTTAGCAATGCCATTGTCCATAGCAGGTGGGCTGGAGAGGAGAGTGGATTTGGGCGAGGGATTTGAGACTAACCAGACATGGGTGGAGGGGAATGCAGGGGCAGAGCTGGCTCAGAAGTCCCAGCTTTGGGGTGCCAGCGAGGGGTCAGGAGTGATGCCCGAGGTCTTCCTTTTCAGAGCCAGAGCTCGGTGCATCAATGACTCTGAAGCAAGCACTCCATCTCGGGGTAACATGATCCTGTAACGCAGGGCTCCTCTGATGTGGGCTGCTTGCCTTTTACAGCATTAGGGGAGCAACATTTCATGGAAAATTCAATAAATCCCCCTGTACAGCCAGACGTCTGTAAACAATGGCTTCCAAATTCAATCAGGCTGGGGACCCGCAGCAGCATTTATGAGCTCTAACGTGGAATATTATATAGGGGAGTGAGTAGCAGGGGGCTGGGGGAAGGGACTTCCTGGAAGAAGAAAGCTCCTGTGTGGCTCCTGCTCTGAGATGTTGCAGTGGAGGTGATTCTCCAGGTAGAAGTCCTAGCCATGAGACCTCTTAGGCTGGGCCTGGGGGGCCACTGAGCCATGGCTCTGGGCCTGGGGAGGAGGACAGGGATCTGGCCTTCTGGTACTGGCCATGAAGAGGCTGGGTGGCCAGAACAACCAGGGCTGAGGGTGAGCTCGCCAGCTTCTCCTCCCACGTCCTGCAGCCCATGCTGACCTGGCAAGCAGCGTGAGTTGTCTCGGGTGCTTATTGTCTTTGTCACACCTTTCACCCTCCTTTTATAAACCTTCTACCCACTTTGGTTCTATGGTCTGATGATGATCTTCAGAGAACTAGCCCCTTTCTCTCTCAGGTTCAGAATGCCCCCTCACTCAGTTCAGAAAGGTTTGCAATGAGGTAGGAGACCATACAAGAAAGGGTTTCTCCTCGTCTCTACTATAAATACAAAATTAGCCGGGCATGGTGGCACATGCCTGTAATCCCAGCTACTCAGGAGACTGAGGCAGGAGAATTGCTTGAACCCAGGAGGTGGAGGTTGCAGTGAGCCCAGTTTGCGCCACTGCACTCCAACCTGGGCAACAAGAGTGAAACTCCACCTCAAAAAAAGAAAAAAATTGGGTTTCTGATGAAGAGGTTGCAGTATGCTGTTTTAGAGAGGCTCAGAGGTCTCACCCTTCTTTAGGTCCCCTAGATATCTCCTCTCCTTGGCCCTGTGAACCCCTGTACACTCTGGTCAGGTCTCCTAGCCTCTGCACCCCCACCTCTGCTGTTGCCCTTGCACCCTCTGCCAGGCTTTCTCCAGCAAACCACATGGAGCATAATTGGGCAAAAGGAAGAAAAAAAGGTCTGGATTCAAATCTAGTTCTTCCCATTTCCCTGTTATGGATCTTGGATAAGTCACTTCCTCCTCTGAATCTCAAGGTGGGAACAATGTGAACTGCCTTGCCGAGTGCCTGTGAGGATGAAATTAGACAATGTATGTAAAGTGCCTGAAAGTTAATGGCATGGAATCAGCATGTAATACACAGTAGCTTTCTTCTCCACAATTCTACTCCTTTCAAACCTCCCTTCAATAAAGCTTCTTTTAATCCTCAGAAACTGCCCTCCCTCCAACCGAAGGTACCAGATGTCCCGTCAGCTCTTCTCTCTGTCCTGCACATCTCTGAGTTCCCTTTGTGACTGGCTCTTCTGTGAGGCCTGATTTGAATCCAACAGGAAGAGCATAGAAGATCACAGTGGATCATGGCCACATGGAAGGGGTGGAGGCAACGCTGAGGTGTCCCGCTTGCCTTCCTAGAGAACTACGGCGTAAGCTCCTCAAGGGCAGGGATTTTAGCCTGCTTTGTTTGTGGCTCTATTCCCAGGGTCTAGAGCCTTGCTTGACACTTGGTACATGCTCAATAAGTATTTCCTGGTTGCATTCATTCATTCAGCATCTTCTCACCATTTCCCTGTGGTTTTTCTCTGTACCCAGTGGGAGAAAGGAGAGATTGCATTCTAGGACATAACAGCAACCCCCCCGGAAATCAGAAATCCTCTCTTCCTTCGAAATGTCCTTGGAACACTGGTCAGGCATCTGCCATGGAGTGGGCATGGAGCAGAATCACAGCCACAAGGCTTCTCCTTGCAGCCCACTGCTAGAAACAAACATAAGTCTTGGAAAGCAAAGTTCCACAAGGCTTTAGGCTAATCCATGCCCAGCCTTTGGAGATTGAAAATATAACTTCCAGAAAAGGTGAGCTAGAGATGCACTTCCCTCCTTCTTCGGAGGACAGTTCTATAGAGCCCCCAGTCAATCTTAAAACACAGGGCAACAGGGAGGAAAAGTTGGCTAGCCCCAGAGCAGTGCTGAGTGGCATTTATAAAGGATTTATCCTGTGCCAGACTCTGCACTCAGCACTTACATGCATGAACTCATTAAAACCTCATGCTGGCTAGTACTGGTATTAGTCTCATTTTACCTATAAGGAAACTGAGGCTCAGAGAGGTTAAATAGCATGCCAAGATCACAGGGCCAAGAACAAGAGGAACAGGGTGATCCCAGGTCTGTCTGACTCCAGAGCACAAGTGACTACCCAATATAATCTACAGCCTCAGAAGACGGGGATGGAGAGCAGTCCTTGGCTCAGATGGTTCTGGGGCCCCGGCAGAGATCAAGCATTTTCCTGTCTGCTCCTGCTCTGTTCCTCTCCCACCCCCGCTGCAGTTCACAGTGGGCAACTGAGATCATTGTTTGGGAGTGGTTGTCTCCTGTGGTCCTCCTGACCTCCTGCTGGGTATTCCCTGGGGATGAGGAGGAAGATGGGACAGGGTCAGGGGAGAGCTGCTGCTCCCTGACCCCAGCTCCACAGGCCAGTGGGATGCTCTGCTGTCCAGCTGGGACCAGTTCCGGGCAACTGGGCATAATGCAAGAGTCCTCACCCCGAGCCCAGGCTGGAGATTGGCTGCTTGCTCCACCATTTGCCACTGCCCAGTAATCCCACTCATCTGGAGGAAGGAGATTCTTTGGGATCAGAGCTGGTGTTGACCTTTTGGTTTTTCCATTTGGCAGGAGGGGGGAGGGGTTCAAGAAGGCAGATCCCAGAGATATCTCCCCCCACAGCCAGATACCCAGCTTTCGGGGTTCTGGGATTTACTCCTGAGGTCGTTACATATGAACTGCTTGCGTGTATTTTTTTTTAATGCCCAAAACATGATGCAATGTTCCCTGTACACCCCGGTCACGTACTCTTATACATGCACACACGGCTTCCACGTTGACTTCTGTGACTAGCCCGTTCCGTGCTCTGGCTTGCTTTCGCTCTCTCTACTCCCCCCCCTCCCTCTCTCTCTCATTCTCCCTGCTAGCTGCTGTAAGGATCAGTCCCCAAAGAAAAATGCCCAATTTGTCATGTCATGTCCAGCTGTTAACCTCCCGTCGGTAAGCCATGGGGAAGACTTACTTTCTCCTATTTATTTATTTGCCACTTGGACAATAGAAGGCCCCAGGCCTGCTGAGTTCTCCATAATAAAGCCACCAACGATCTCCCCCATCACCCCCTCCCCTCCCCCCAGCCCCATGTCAACAACACTAGCCAACCTGCAGGTGTCACTGGGCATTAACCCCAGGCTTAACTCTGGCTCTGCTCAACCGGAGGGAAGGGGGAGGGGGTAGCCGGCGAAGGTGGGGGGTCTGACGGGGAGGTCTCTGCACAAAGAGGAAGGCCTGGGGATGGGCTGGCTCAGAACCATCCCTCCGGAAAGCTTACTGTGCTGAGGCTGGGGGAGGGAGGGAGGGATCAACCAAATAATGCAGCTCCTTCTTCCCAGCTCCCCGATGGTCTCCAGGCAGAGCCTTGGCCAGCCGGTGGCAGGCGCCTGGGCTCACCGCACCTAGCAACACTGCCGAGAGACAGGGCCCTCCAGGAATGAGGCCCAGTGTGGCTGGCCCTGGAGTGGGCCTGGGAGGGGCTGGGGCAGGGAGGGGAGGCGCGGACCCTCCGGCCCCCAGGCCCACTCAAGGTACCCACTCCTTTCTCCAGAACTGCCTTTCTCCCCTCTCCAGCCTTCTTTGGTCAGCCCAATTTGCTGTAGGAGAACTCGAGGGTTCAGGGGAAGCTGCTAGCAACGTCTCAAGGCTGGGCTCCCTGTCTCCCTGTGGATTCAATGAGAGGTAGGGGGCAGGGGCCTGGGCAGCCCCTCCTTCTGTTCAGATGTCAGAGTGAGTTACGGGTCACACTGAAGTGCGGCCCCCATGGCCTTTCATCTGGGGCTCCCAGCCCCTTGTTGTCAAGAACACCATCCTCTTTTCCTGGAACCCTAGCTCCCCGCTGGGGACACGCTGTGGAGGGAAAGCACAGATTAGGACTAGCTGGGATTGTGTGCCTGAGCCTGGTTCCCCAGCCATCTCTGTGGTAGTTCCTTACTTCCTGCTATACTCCCTATATCCTCCTCCCTCCCCCATAGGACATCCTAAAGTACAGGGGCATGGGCAGGGCATTTTCCAAGGCTAGTCACTCGAGGCTCAGTGTGTAACCCTCCACCGACTGTCCTCAGTGAGGCCACAGCCTTGGACTCATGGCACCCAGATACAGATGAAAGACTTGGTCAGCTCCTGCCCACTGAGGTTTCTTGTGCATCTTTGTTCACTGTCTGATTGACAGTAGGAAGTCACAGCTCAATGGAAAAGGAAAAATGATGGTCACTGTAAAGCTCCCTTGTGAGGGTCCACTGGGTCTGAACTGGTACCCCCTCTGTTCTTGGCCCAGCGCTGGCATCATGTGAAGCAGCTGGAGAGACTAGAGAGCCTAGAGGACCAGTGTACAGGAACAGAGGTCCAGGATCACACAAGGCAGGCAAAAAAGGACCCCACAGGCTTAGTTAGGTCAAGCCCAGGCTCTGCCATAGCATGGGTCCTGACTGTCACAGCAAGAGATGCGAAGGTCTTGCTCCACCCGGGGGCATTCTAAAGTTAAAATTTTTCTTAAGAGGAATCTCTCAAAATTTAATTTTATAAAATTACCTATATCCAGGAGACACATGGGAAGAAGGAAGCTGACAGTTGCAATGTTCCACAGCAAGGTGACCGAATGAGAAAACACCTGACCAAACAGGAGAGGCCCAGATGACCGTTCAGTGTGCAAAGGACATGTGGCTGTCTAGAACTGCTCTGCAGCACCCTGGGCTGCCTCGAGAAGCAGCACCTTCCAACAGGAACGTGGTGATGACCGTCCAGAACAGAAAAGGGAAACCTCCTACGGTGGATAGAAGATGGGACTGTGAAGTAAGTCTCTGAGGAACCTTCCAGTTAGTGCTCAGAAGTTATGATTCTAGAGATATCACGATCCAGTTTAGGAGACAATGTGGTATGGTGATAAAAACTGACAATGTTGTGAGATGAACCTGGATTTGATTCCCAGTTCTGTCAGTTACTGGCTGTGTGACTTTGTTGTTTTTTTTTGAGACAGAGTCTCACTCTGTCACCCAGACTGGAGGGCAGTGGCACAATCTCGGCTTACTGCAACCTCTGCTTCCCGAGTTCAAGCGATTCTCCCATCTCAGCCTCTCGAGTAGCTGGGACTACAGGTGTGCGCCACCACACCTGGCTAATTTTCATATTTTTAGTAGAGATGAAGTTTTGCCATGTTGGCCAGGATGGTCTTGAACTCCCGGCCTCAAGTGATCCACCCACCTCGGTCTCCTGAAGTGCTGGGATTACAGGCATGAGCCACCACTCAAGGCCTAGCTGTCTGACTTTGGAAAAGTTACTTGACTTTTCTGAGGTTCAGTTTCCTCTCCCATGAAATAAGCATAAGGATACCTACCTCTCAGTTGTTGGGAAGATTAAGTGAAAGAATCTAAGGGAAAACACCTAGAATAATGCCTGGCAGATTGCAAACACCGTAACAAATGTTAATTACTGTCTCTTTTCCTTGTCTGAAACTTACTTGGTTCAGTCTCTGCCCCAAAAAACGAGGAAATCAACTCGCTGTACCTAGTGGCCTGCACACCAGGGAGACCTGACTCGCGCTCTCAGAAAGTTTGGTCTTTCTTGGTCCCTTCTTGTACACCTCCCTCGGTTCTGGACAGAGACGCTGGAGTGGCTGGTTTGCGTGGGAGGCATCTACACATTTCTTGTCTGGCCTGAATAGCAGGCATTAAAATGCATTTTGGTTCACCCAGGACAATAAAGAAAAAAAAGGAAGCTTTAAGTCACTAATAAAAATCAAATGTAGGCAGTTTGCAGGAGTGATCAGCTCAGAGCTTTGCTGTTCTCTTGTTAAGGGTCTAGAGCCATAAATAACTTCCCCATAGAAGGCAGAGGCGAGGGGGAGTGAGTGAGAGGGAACGCAACAACACAAAATTTTTCATTTTTCTCCATAAATCATTTCAGCGTGCGATAATATTTGTTTTTTCTAATGAGTCTCTTGTGATCCATTCCAGGAGCTAACATCAGGGCCTGTCAGGGGGTGATGTGTGGTACAGTTCAACGCTTTACAAAAACTGCCTGCTACACAGATTTTTTTTTCTCTCTTCCTTATGCTAAGTATTCATGAAGCCCATTATTCTGTGCTCATGCTTTACAGATTCTTCCTTTCTGATCTTCTCCTTTGGGCAGCAGCCGTCCTGTTCTCTCTTCTGTCTGCATGTGCTGTGGGGTCTTGCTGCAGCCTGGGGAAGAGATGTGGGCAGTGGTCGAGGAAGGCTGCTCAGAGGTATCCTGGGGAGACCATCAGGCATAGACTTTGAGCTTGGCTGCATAAGGGGAGCATTCTTCAAAGTTCAGCTGAAGCCAGTGTGGAAGAATGCCTTTAAATGATGGATTTCTCATGGCCCAGTGATGTTCCCTATCACAGTGGGCAAGAACACCTGCCAAACAAAAGGCCCTCAAAGAGAGCTGGCAGGCTAGACAGAGGTCAGGTTAGTAAGAGACAGTATTCATACCACGTTGAAGAGTTTGGAGTTTATCCTAATAGGCAAAAGAGGTCAATCAAGAATTTTACAAAGAATCAGATTTGCATTTTAGAAAGACCTCGCTGCATCATTAGTGTGGAGCATAGATTGGGGGAGAGGTGCAGGTTAGAGAAAGTAAAGAGTAGGATGGGAATCAGACAATTCTGGAACAGTGTTGCACTAATACAGATGAAAAACGATAAGGTATTGGATTCAGAAATGAGAGATTTGGGGGAGAGCTTAGTAAACTCTACTCATCCTTTAAGACTGGCTTTAGTGTTACCTTTTCTGTGAAATCATTTCCACACTCTCCAGGTTGGCTTGGCTCCTGTAATGTCCTTCCATACTCTCCTCTCTGCAGACACTCATCACATTGCATTATGATGATTTGCCTGAGCTCCTTGACGGTGGGCTCCAGGCTACGTGAATCCTTGTGTCTTGCTCTCTCATATGGTGCCTGGCATGTAGAGTGGCTCAATGGTATTTATTCATATTTTGAATGAAAAAAAGAATAAAAGGAGGGAAGACAGAACTATAAGTAGAAAGCTCGGGCATTTGGGGGCAAGTGAAGGAAGAGGAGTCACCCAAGGAGACTGAGAGGGGATGCTCAGAGAGTCAGGAAAGACCTGGGAGAGTGACATCAGGGCGAACCATAGGAATAGAGCTTTTATTTATTTATTTATTTACTTAGAGATGGAGTCTCACTCTGTCGCCCAGGCTAGAGTGCAATGGTGCGATCTCGGCTCACTGCAACCTTCGCATCCCGGGTTCCAGTGATTCTCCTGCCTCAGCCTCCTGAATAGTTGGGATTACAGGTGCCCACCACCATGCCTGGCTAATTTTCGTATTTTTAGTAGAGACGGGGTTTCGCCATGTTGGTCAGGCTGGTCTCCAACTCCTGAGGTGTTGATCTGCCTGCCTGGGCCTCTCAAAGTGCTGGGATTATAGGCATGATGCACCGCACCCAGGCTTTTTTTTTCCTAGATGGAGTCTCACTCTGTCGCCCAGGCTGGAGTGTAGTGGCACGATCTCAGCTCACTGCAGCCTCCACCTCCCGGGTTTAAGTCATTCTCCTGCCTCAGCCTCCCGAGTAGCTGGGATTACAGGTGCCCGCCACCACAGCCAGCAAATTTTTATAGTTTTAGTATAGATGGGGTTTCACCATGTTGGCCAGGCTGGTCTTGCACTCCTGATCTCAGGTGATCCACCTGCGTTGGCCTCCCAAAGAGCTGGGATTACAGGCTTGAGCCACTGCGCTCGGCCAGAATAGAGCTTTTTAAGACGGCAATGTTTTTTGTTTTTTTTTTTTGAGACGGAGTCTCGCTCTGTCGCCCAGGCTGGAGTGCAGTGGCGCGATCTTGGCTCACTGCAAGCTCTGCCTCCTGGGTTCACGCCATTCTCCTGCCTCAGCCTCCCGAGTAGCTGGGACTATAGTGACGGCAATGATTTTTGGTGCCAAATGCAAAAGTGAAATTAAGACAGACAAAGACAGAAACATGTCCACAGAATTTGGCAATTCCGAGGTTGTTACTGCTGTTTGAGAGAGCAGTTTACTTGCAGTAGCAAGGGCAGAAGCCATACCAGCCAGCTCACTTCTGGATGAGATGTGAGAAAGTGTAGACCAATCTTTCAAGAAATGCAGCTAAGAAGAAAATGACAAAAACAAGAGTAGCTTAAGGGGAAATACAGGACCAAGGGGATCCTTTCAAGAAGGGGCAGGGATTAAAAAAACATTTATAGGGTAAATCAGACGGAAAAGAGACAAGAGAGAAAACACCGGAGAAAGGTAAGTAGATACAGAGCTGGCTGGATAACCACACCCAAAGAATACTGATGAGAGTTTGAAAACGAGGTCTCCAGTGACATACGACCGGATTTGTCCTTTGTCCTGTTCAGCATTTTTATCAACAACTTGAAAGGATGAACAGCATGGCTAACATATTTATAGTCAGATAAGGCTAGGGACAGCCAACAAGATGAAGTACAGGATCAGTATTCAAACATCACTTCTGTAAGTAGGCATACAGGTGAAATTTAACAGGGGAAAGTAACTATTCTACATGCAGGCTAAAAATAGAATTTCTGGAAGTATAGGTTTGAGAAGTTGTGCCTTGAGAAGGTTCACAGGAAGAAGATCCAGGAATTCTGGTTGAATTTACATTTGCCAAAAGACTCCTGAAGGCTTCGGCCACATCGGCAGAGGCGTAGTGCACAGAACAAAGGCGGGCTGGTCACACCACAAACACAGTGGGAACATTCTGCACTTTTCTGGTCTTCGTACCATGCAGTTGATAGGTGACTAGGGCTAGGTGGGTCAGGATGGAAAGATGTCTTGGAACCCTGACTTGTGATCATTGGTTGGG
Organism: Nomascus leucogenys; assembly: GCF_006542625.1. NCBI lineage: Eukaryota > Metazoa > Chordata > Mammalia > Primates > Hylobatidae > Nomascus > Nomascus leucogenys. The sequence goes on along the minus strand of NC_044392.1, from coordinate 13,521,764 downwards.
GAAGTTGGGGAAAGAATTTGAGAAATGTGACAGGAATTCTTAAGTGTTTGCCAGTTTATCATACAGTGAAGAGAACAGACTCCCTCTGAAGACATTCAAAGGGCAGAACTTTACTCCTAGGGTAACGAAAGGCAAATTTTGGCTCAATATGAGGTAAGAAGTCTATGGATCCCCCTCTATGCATGGGTTTAGGGTCCCTAAAATGGAATATAAAATGTTGTGTAAATGTTAATATACATCTTTTTTTTTGTAGAAGGGGTTCATGGCTTTCAATACACTCTGAAAGGAGTCTGTGACACACACACACACATTAAGAACCACAGAAAAAGGGAGAATTTTCTTTCAATTACGGTAATTGGAATGGAACTATGGCTTCCAGAAGGAGCAGGATTCCCATCACTGGATATGTTCAAATAGGGGCAGGAAGACCTAGTGAACTCTATCAAGTTTAGAGGTCTGATACAAGAAGGGGTTGGTTGTAGACCATGCAAAGAAAGGTGTGTGTGTGTGTGTTTGTGTGTGTGTGTGTGTGTGTACGCAGGGGGTAGAAGAGGGGGAGAGAGAAAGAAGAAGGCAAGACATAGGTAGTGAGATAAACACTGTCATGGGCCGTTTCCATCATGTACTCACAAGAGCATAATAAAGCCCTTGTAATATACTAGAACTTGTGTGGTCCCGGGGCCTAATTTGCATACTAATTACTGAGTGCAAATGGGACCGAGGGGTAGGGAGGGAGGGTGGGGGAGGCATGCAGGGAGCGAGGGGCCTGGACTGTTTGCTCTGCCATTTCATATCATGCTAACAAGCTAATCCGGCGTGCAGTTAGCTCCTGATATATAACTGCTCATTAGTATTATAATAAAGTACATGAAACAACCATAAAACGTTATATACTGCACAAGTGTTGTTTTCTTGCCAATTATCTGCAGGCGGATTTATCACCACAGTTGTTTCGAATTCCCCTTGGTGAGGTTTGGGCGGAATAAAGAAAGGTGTTGGTGGCGGCAGCAGCAGAGGGGGGCCTTTTCGAGGGGCAGACCATGTGTTTTCTTAAGTAGCACTTACTGATGCGCCATTTCATGAGAGGGAAGCAAAGAGATCCGTCCTTCCCCAGCTCCGCAGCCCCGGAGGAAAGCGACAAGGGTGAGAGCTGAGAAAGGCTGCAGGCCCACGTTCCAGGGCCCTGGGGACGCAGGGCCCACAGCCTGCTGGACAGCCCAGAACCTCCGAGTATAAAGGCCTGTATCAATCCCACGGGCTGTTTAATGAGGTCTTGTAAATCTGCACCACTTGCTGCTCTCCAGGCTTCCAAGCTTGCTGCTCAGGTAGCCCAGTTCAAAGCAATGTTTCACCCCCACTGCCTTATTCCTAAAGCACTTACTGAATGAGCTCTAGTGAAGGCAGCCTTGCTCTGCGAAGATGTTCTGGAGATGCGTGGTTCTTGCAAAGAGTTCGTTTCTGCCTCTGTGCTCTCAAGGGACTCTCACGACACAGCCACCCACTCAGTGTTCTGGAAGGAGTATGGAGGGAAGCTCTGACTTCCCCAGACAGCCTGTAGGGCCCAAGTCACACCTCCTAAGGTCACCCTACTCCATCATCACCAGCGAATACAGGAAGGCCCTGGAATTGGGAAGTAGAGAAGGCCCCTTTCTCAGTTTTACTATATTAGATTAGAAAAGAGCACCCTTGCTTAATAGCGAGTTGGGATGAGGTTTCAGGGCCCTGTTACACTTCATCCTTTCTCACTGCTCCCCAGGCTGAAGGAAAATTTGCAGAGTTCTCATATATTCTAGGAAGGCCTCTTGAACTGCCTGGACCCACGGCACGTAGCCAGCTCCCAACAGCCTCACTGTTAGGAATGGACCACAGGTTTGAAGAAGCCAATTCTTCAAAGGTCTGCTCGCTGACCAGAAGTCCCAACCAGGCCCCATACAATCTCCCAGACCTCTACTAAGTAGACATCAGCTTCAGTAGTCACCCAGGAGCTGCGCAGAAGGACGGCGGGTCAGTCCCATTTTGCCTGTGCTGTGCTGGTGTCTCGAAGGACTGATGTGGGTATTAGGAAATACACATTAACTTCAAAGACTAACATGAACAGCCACATTTCTTTTAGAGATCCATAGTGGATGTGCTAATTCACAAACTAAATTCAAATTGTGAACACATCTGGCCTGGGCTCTGGGCTCCTCTCAAAGAACCCTAATAGTAAACAAGGCAAGGAACATCAGTGGGAGTTCTCACAAATTTCTCAGAAGAAGCTGCCTCCTGGCCGGGCATGGTGGCTCATGCCTGTAATCCCAGCACTTCGGGAGGCCGAGGCGGGCGGATCACAAGGTCAGGAGTTCAAGACCAGCCTGGCCAATGTGGTGAAACCCCGTTTCTACTAAAAAGACAAAAATCAGCTGGGCATGGTGACATGTGCCTGTAATCCCAGCCACTTGGGAGGCTGAGACAGGAGAATCGCTGAACCCAGGGAGGTGGAGGTTGCGGTGAGCTGAAATCCTGCCACTGCACTCCAGCCTGGGTGACCGAGTGAGACTCTGTCTCAAAAAAAAAAAAAAAAAAAGAAAAGAAAAAGAAGAAGCTGCCTCCTGAAGCCCCTCCTCACACAGAAGGAAATGTAATGAAGTTGTTCCCCCAATTCCCAGCACCCACCCCCGATGAAGCCAGAAAGCTTTACTCCTCCTACGGAGAGAAGCAGTAACTTGCTCCCTGGTCACATCGAGTCTGGACAACTCAATATCTCCCCCTTTCCCGCTCTGAATAGCATCTCCACTTGAAGAGCTTACCAACATTTAGTAAATTTCTGTTCCAGGTATGTTCTTTGTTGTTTTAGTTCTCTCCAATCTTTAAATGTCTGTCCGTATCAGATAACAAATGGCTAGAGACGTAATGGTTTGACTATTTTCTAATGGGTGTGCTTTGATGTATCACAGACTTGAGGTTAACGAACTGGAGGATCACCTTTCTCTCCCATATACAATTCTAGGTTTCATAATTTGGCTGTTAGGATGGCAACCATAATGATGATGATGGCAGTGATGATAAAGGAATGACCACCTCATTCTGATACTTGATAATCCCCAAATCTAAGGAAAGAACAATGGGCTGAAGGGCTATTAACGTCTCCAAACCAGATTAAATGCCAATGCTTTGTCAGAGTCCAGCAGTGAAGAAGTGATATTTGGTATGTAGATGCAATCGTAATTTGAATTGACTAAAGAATCAAGTTCAGGCCAGGTGCAATGGCTCACACCTGTAATCCCAACACTTTGGGAGGCTGAGGCGGGAGGAGTGCTTGAGCACAGGAGTTCGAGACCAGCCTGGCCAACATAGCAAAACCCAATCTCCACACACAAAAAGTAAAAAAAATTAGCCGGGCATGGCGGCACATGCCTGTAATCCCAGCTACTCAGGTGGCTAAGGCACAAGAATCACTTGGACCCGGGAGGCCAAGGTGTAGTAAGTTGAGATCGTGCCACTGCACTCTAGCCTGGGCAACAAAGCAAGAGTCTGTCTCAATAAAGATAATCAAGTTCAGACTCTTCAGCTGATCTTCCATGAAGTGGCACCTGCCCACTGGGTGGATAACCCACCTGGTCATCTCCTGCAGAAGCCTTTTCTGACAGTCCGTCCCTTGTCTGATCTAGGTGACCCTTCATGTGCTGGAAGCACCCCGTACTTCTCCTATCTCATGTCAATCAATAGCTTTTGAACCTCTTCAGGGCAGGTGTCTTATTCTTTGTGGTCCCTGCACCTCAGTATGAAGTACTGGCCCAAAGCAAGTACTTAATACATGTTTCTATTTATTCCATAGTTTGGGAGAACCAACCTGGACTAAAACTTTATTTCTTTTTCTTTTATTTTTTTCGAGACAGGGTCTCATTCTGTTGCCCAGGCTGGAGTTCAGTGGTGCCATCAGGGCTCACTGCAGCCCTCCCAGGCTCAAGCAATCCTCCTGCCTCAGCCTCCCAAGTAGCTGGGACTACAGGCATGCACCACTACGCTCAGCTCATTTTTCTGATATTTTTTAGAGATGAGGTCTCACTATGTTGCCCAGGCTGGTCTCAAACTCCTGGGCTCAAGTGACCCTCCCACTTTGGTTTCCCAAAGTGCTGGGATTACAGGCGTGAGCCACCATGCCCAGCCTGGACTTGAAGCTTTAAACTCACACCAATATGCTGACCTAGAGCCTTCGGCGGATTTTCGTTTACTCTCCCCTTTAGGACTCAAAGCTGGGCAGTTCTTTCCAAGACCAAAGAGAGGGGGCAAACCCTCATGTCTGTAACATTGAAAGTCCTCTATTTCATTGCCATCTATTTCCTCCTTCCTTTTAGTCTGGTCTTTAAAGGTGCAAGCAGGGACTGACCAGATCCAGGGACTCAGTGGCTCAATCCTCCAGAGCAATGCAGCTGCACCCCGACTTCCCCTAGGGAGCTGGAGCTCCCCTCTTCCTCCCATGCTGTGACAAGAGGTCTTCAGGGGCAGGACCATTCAGCAGAAAGCCTCAGTATACCCTTCTGCTTTGAGCTGTTCCCATTTGCAGGAGACACAGGTGTATAGCAAATAGATTACTGATGTTTTTCAAAAGATTGCTGTGGGGCTTAACCGAGATAATGAAGGCAATGCTCCTATCACTGCATCAGTCATACAACAAGAACTCAAGTCATACTGTTCTGCTCCTCCTTCCCCTTTGAAAGGCACACTGTTATAATTCAAACAAAACAGAACAAAGCAAGGCTTTGAAGTCAGAAAACAATTCTGCCTCTTATAAGCTATTCAACTTTGCAAAAGTTGCTTCCCTTTCTTAACTTCAGCTTTCCCACCTGCAAAATGAACTCATAATGCTCACCCACAGTTTTAATAAGGAATAAACCACGTGATAAAAGATGCCAAAATACACATATGTCTGAAGTGTCCACCTCTGGTATATAGTGGGGACTCAATAAATAGTAGAAGTAAGGATAACAATAAATGTAAGAGTCTGAATTTGTATCTCAAAAAACAGCATAAGGACAGGATGAAAGAGACATGACTCAGCGATGAAACAAGGTAGGGGTTTTAGTTGATAAGGTCAGTATGAGTCAGCAGCTAATGTGACATCCAGCCGCATTCATAAAGTGGTGACAGGCTCACCCTGCTGTGTCCTGGTTTGGCCACCTTGGACAGGGCAGGTCTGGGCACCATTCTTTGTGAGCTCAAAATAATAATAAATGTATGTGAAGGCCCGTTGTAAAGCATAAAGCGTGTACATATGTAAAACATCATTATGAATCATCAGCAGTAGAGTATTAATTGAGAGAGAGATCATCTGCACTGACTTTAGAGGGAGAAAGCAGTACAGTAGAGGGGGGAGTGAGACTCAGCACCTTAGAAAAAAGGGGGGCATAAAGAGGAGGCTTAGAGAGGGGTGACACAGGCAGAGGAAGCTGATTCTTATATGTACCCTATGAGCCAAACCAAGAACAGTTGGTGAAAGTTAAAGCTAATTTAGGCTCATTTTAAGAAAGTATTTTCTAACAATCAGAGTACTGCTTTGAAGAATAATGAGCTCCCCCTCATAAGAGGTATTCAAGCAGTGATTGGATGATAATTGGTCCTAATGGAGGGAATTCAAACATGGAAGATGAGACCAGATCATTTTGAAGGGCTCTTCTGACCCTGAAGTGTCATGGCTTTGGGGGCTGTCTCTCTCCTGTTCTCTCTCATCACAGGGGAAGGGAAAAGTCAGAAATTTTCAATTTAATAACTGATCTGATATTCATCAAACACCCACTACATGCCAGGCATTGTGCTAGCTGCTGAGAAAATAAGCAAAAATAAGGAAAAGACTTTGGCCTCTGCGCTCTTACAGTCTAATGGGGTTAACTGGCAAAGAGCTTTGGACACACATCAGAGAGAGCAACTAAATGCTTGGAATGGAGTGAGTCCACCAGGGAGATGATACTGGAGCTGAGTTTTGAATAAATAATCTTCCTAAATGGAAAAGGGAAGTAATAGGACAACAGGTAGAAAGGACAAGACCTGCAAAGCCATGGAGTCATGCAAAAGCAGGGAAAGTTAGGGGAAGATGAGCTGCATGAGAAATGGGACAGAAGAAATAGTTTGGGCTGGATTGTGAAGCACTTAGTGAAACTTCCAGAGGACCCCGGATTTACCTTGAGAATTACAGGAAGCAAGGGAGGAATCTACAAAGAGCAGCCCAGTCACACCTGTGTTTTAAAAGGGTTTGGATCATAATTCTGAAAGACACAATCCTGAATGCCGTAATTCTAAATGCTGACATCCCAAAAGACCAAAATCCCTAAACGTAAATCTCTAATGTCCAAAATCTCCAAGATCACAATCGCAGGTTAGTTTTCTTTCATTATTTTATTTTATTTTATTATTTACTTAAGACAGAGTCTCGCCCTGTCACCCAGGCTGGAGTGCAATGGCGCAATCTCGGCTCACTGCAACCTCCGCCTCCTGGGTTCAAACGATTCTCCTGCCTCAGCCTCCCAAATAGCTGGGATTACAGGAGTGCGCCACCATGCCCGGCTAATTTTGTATTTTTAGTAGAGACGGGGTTTTACCACGTTGGTCAGGCTGGTCTTGAACTCCTGACCTCGTGATCTGCCCACCTCGGCCTCCCAAAGTGCTGGGATTACAGGCATGAGCCACCGTGCGCAGCCAGCTCTTTCACTATTTTAAATTGTCAGCATTATTTGTTATAACTTGCTATGCTATGTATTTCATCTTTGCATCATTTCCAATACTGGAGGTATAAATTGTGTAGAGACTTTTAAGAGAGTTGTAATTCTTTTTATGCTTTTTTTTTTTTTTTTTTTTTTTGCAAATTTGACTCCATGAAAGTGCATTATCACAACGTTGATTCTGTGTATCAGCATTGTGCATCTATGTAAAAATGTTGAAACTTCCTCAGTAAATGACAAGATGTCCTTTTTGTACATATGCATTTGTGAAAGACAAAAATTCTTGAGATCTCTGCTCTTTGGGTGACGGCATATGTGGTGGTGACCCATGGTGGTGACCCATTGTAGTTTTTGCTCCATCTTGTCAAAAGACTTAGGTTGTTCATCATGGTATTTCAGATAACCACAATTATAAGGCGGATGGCATACAATTACCAACTATAGTGAAATGTGTTTATACATTTCCCTCTTTGACCTATTTCTTTATGAATATGGTTCGTCTGATCATAAACGCTATACTCATGCAATTTTGTTAGTATACCTAAATGTTTATGCTCGCAAAAATAATGTATGTTGTTGCTTATTTTTTATTTTTTAATTTTAACTTTCTTTTTTTTTTGAGATAGGGTCTCACTCTGTCACCCGTGCTGGAGTGCAGTGGCACGATCTTGGCTCACTGCAACCTCCACCTCCCTGGTTCAAGCGATTCTCCTGCCTCAGCCTCCCAAATAGCTGGGAGTAGAGGCGCCCATCACCATGCCCAGCTAATTTTTTTTGTATTTTTAGTAGAGCTGGGGTTTCACCATATTGCCAAGGCTGATCTCAAACTCCTGAGCTCAGGCAATCCGCCCACCTTGGCCTCCCAAAATGCTGGGATTATAGCACTATTACCAGCCTATTGTTGCTTATTTTATTGTGGCCTATGAAGTGTTCTGTTGTCTTTTTACGTTTTTCAAATAAATCTCCTTTTTAAAATGTAAATGAATATCTGGCCAGGCACAGTGGCTCACGCCTGTAATCCCAGCACTTTGGGAGGCCGAGGCAGGTGGATTACTTGAGGCCGGGAGTTTGAGACCAGCTGAACAACATAGTGAGACTCCATCTCTACTAGAAAATACAAAAAGCAACTGGCTGTGGTGGCACATGCCTGTAGTTCCAGCTACTGGAGTGGCTGAGGCAGGAGAATCACTGGAACCTGGGAGGTGGAGGCTGCAGTGAGCCGGGATCATGCCATTGCAGCACTTCATCCTGGGTGACATAGTGAGACTCTGTCTAAAAATATGTGTGTGTGTGTGTGTGTGTGTGTGTGTGTGTGTAATTCCTTTTATTTTTTTTCCATGCGTAGTTTTACTTAACATTATTTTAGGATCTCTGCTGAAATATCCTTCAAAAATATGTTTTTAAATGGCTGAACAATATTTTATCATATGATTGTACTATAACTTATTTAACTATTTTATTGTTGTGGAACATTAGGTTGTTTTCAGATTTTCTCTGCTATAAATAATACCGAAATGATGATCCTTATGCATAAATCTTTGACCACATTTCCAATTATTTTCTTAGAATAAATTCCAAGAGCCGGGCGCGGTGGCTCACGCTTGTAATCCCAGCACTTTGGGAGGCTGAGGCGGGCGGATCATGAGGTCAGGAGATCGAGACCACGGTGAAACCCCGTCTCTACTAAAAATACAAAAAATTAGCCGGGCGTGGTGGCGGGCGCCTGTAGTCCCAGCTACTCGGAGAGGCTGAGGCAGGAGAATGGCGTGAACCCGAGAGGCGGAGCTTGCAGTGAGCCGAGATCGCGCCACTGCACTCCAGCCTGGGTCACAGAGTAAGACTCCGTCTCAAAAAAAAAAAAAAAAAAAAATTCCAAGAAGAGAATTACTAAAATAAAGGATATGAGTATTTTAAGGATTTTGCTACACATTAGAAAATTGCTTCTAGAAAGGTTATACAAATGTGTGCTTTTACCAATAGTATATAAGAATGCCTGCCTAACTCTACCCTTATTATCACTGAACTTTATAATTTTAAAAGTTGCCCATTCTGGCCAAGCACGGTGGCTCATGCCTGTAATCCCAGCACTTTGGGAGACTGAGGTGGGTGGATCGCCTGAGGTCAGGAGTTAAAAGACCAGCCTGACCAGCATGGTGAAACCCCATCTCTACTAAAAGTACAAAATTAGCCAGGTGTGGTGGCACATGCCTGTAATCCTAGCTACTTGGGAGGCTGAGGCAGGAGAATCACTTAAACCCAGGATGCGGAGGTTGCAGTGAGCCAAAATTGTGCCATTGCACTCCAGCTTGCGCAATAGAGTGAGACTGCATCTCAAAAAAAAAAAAAAAAAAAAAGCTGCCAATTTGCAGGGCCGGGCGCGGTCGCTCACGCCTGTAATCCCAACACTTTGGGAGGCTGAGGCAGGCGGGGCGGATCACAAGGTCAGGAGATTGAGACCATCCTGGCTAACATGGTGAAACCCTGTCTCCACTAAAAATACAAAAAATTAGCTGGGCGTGGTGGCGTGCGCCTGTAGTCCCAGCTGCTGGGGAGGCTGAGGCAGAAGAATGGCATGAACCTGGGAGGCAGAGCTTGCAGTGAGCCGAGATTGCACCACTGGACTCTAGCCTGGGTGACACTGTGAGACTCTGTCTCAAAAAAAAAAAAAAAAAAAAAGTTGCCAATTTGTATAGGCAAAATATCACCTCATTTAATTTACATGAACTATATTAATATGAAGGTTCATATTTCTTTTATTAACTGGTTATTCATTACTTAGTCCATTTTATATTGAGCTATTAGTGCTTTTCATTGATTTGTAAGCACTCTTTACATATTAAAGACATCAAATGTTCTGCTATACTTACTGCAAATCTTTGTTTTTCAGGTGGCATTTGCCTTTTATTTTTGTTTATGGTGGGGCTTTTGTTGTTGTATAGTAATTTAGAATTTTTGGTGACTTCATTACATTCACACTATGAAAGTTCTTTCCAGATACATAGCTATATCTAATACAGATCCAGCTATGATTTTTACCCTTTGCATTTAACTTTTTTGTGTGTGTGTGACGGAGTCTTGTTCTGTCACCCAGGCTGGAGTGCAGTGGTGCGATCTCGGCTCTCTGTAACCTTCATCTCCCAAGTCAAAGCAATTCTCCTGCCTCAGCCTCTCAAGTAGCTGGGACTACAGGCGCCCGCCACCATGCCTGGCTAATTTTTGTATTTTTAGTAAAGTCGGGGTTTCACCATGTTGGCCAGGCTGGTCTCGAACTCCTGACCTCAGACGATCTGCCCACCTCAGCCTCCCAAAGTGCTTGGATTACAAGTGTGAGCCATCGCACCCAGCCCTGCATTTAACTTTTTAATTCATCTATTAATGCAGTACTTTAAAAAAAAAAAAAAGACAGGGTCTCGTTATGTTGTCTGGGCTGGTCTTGAACTCCCAGACTCAAGCGATTCTCTCATCTCCGCATCTTGAGTGGCTGAGATTACAGGTGTATATCATAGTGCCTGGCTTAATTCATTAATTTTTATTTAAGGAACAAGGCAAGGAACTCACTTCTCTCCTGCTGCCCAAGTTTTACTTATTTACTCTCTCCCTCCCTTTCTTCCTTCCTTCCTTTCCTCCTTCCTTTGGTGAAAGAGGACAGATAATGGGGAAAGAAAAAGGGAAGACTCTAGGTCAAACTAGGTTTCTGCTTGTGTGGTTAGATGGTGCTGACGGATCATTTAAGTTGCAGGCTTGGGAGAATATAATGATGTCAGTATTGAATATGTTGAGTCTGGAGGTGCTCTGCAAGGATTCAAGGAAAGATAGTGAGTTGGCAGCTGGAATATGGGCATGAAGCTCAGGAGAGAGGTTGAGGCTGAAGTTGCAGCCATGGTAGTCATCAGTGTTTAGATGGCACGTGAAACTACAGGCATGATGAGCTAACCCCGGGAAGATGCGTAAGTAAGGAGAGAAGTGAAGCAGTGTACTCTGGGCAGCAGCAATACTGAAGGGGCACATCAAGGAGAAGCTGGGGAAGGAGAATGAGCAGGAGTAGAAGTAGATAAGATCCAAAGAGATGAGTCAGAGAAGCTAAGGGAAGAGCGGCTTTGAAGAAAGAAGAGGTGATCAGAATGTCAGTGAAGAAGTGGGATAGAGCTCATTGAGTGAATGGGCTGACTGAATGGGAGGTGGGGAAGTGGAGGCAATGTGAGTGAGATGTCTTTTGAACAAGTTTATCAGTAAAGGGAAAGAGGAAGAGGGGACAGTAATGTGCTTGGAAGTTAAGATTAAAAGAAGATTTAAAGGGGAGATTTGAGGGTGTGTGAAGGCAGAGAGAAAGGCGTTGGTAGGAAGAGGGATATTTAAAATGTTAAGATGAGATGGTGGTGCCAGGTTGAAGGAGGAGGAGTGATGGGCCCAGGTGGCAGGATGAGTACTGAGTTAGGACACAAGTACTGGATAGTACTGAGTTAGGACAAAAGTGCTGAGTAGTACTGAGTCAGGACACAAGTACTGAGTAGTACTGAGTTAGGACACGATTCAGTGAAGATGGCCTCCAGGGTGAGGCCAAGGTTAGGGAGGGAGAAAAGTTGTGGCTGTTTGGCCTTTATTCTCTCTGAAAAGCAGGAAATGAAGTCATCTACAGAGAATGAGGTAAACAGAGGCAGTGAAGAGAAATATTTTGAGAGAGGGAAGGGTTTACAACAACTGCTGTGGGAAATGGGAAATCATTATGGGACAAGTACACAGACTGTTGAGACTTAGTCAGGGTCTGCTAATGGTGACACCAGTTGAAATGGTTATGTGCTTTTCTCCCTGGAGCATCACAGGCCGGAAATAGAGGAGAAAGTAAATGGTTTCATGGATTTGGGATCTGAGGTAGGCAAACAGGTGGGACAGAAAGGCAAAAGGGTGAGGAAATGACAAGAAGAAATTCTTTAAAGATATTGATCAAAGGGTCCAGGTTGGGCAGGAAAGAGAGTGAAGCTAGGCGGGGAATGGTGGGCTTGTTAAATTAGGAATGGTCCAGGGATTGAAGGTCTAAATGAGGTCAAAAACAGATTCAGTGGGAGTGAGGAAGGAGAACAGACGTAAGGACAGCAGACGCAGCTTACAAAGTGGGATTCAGAGTTCATTATTTTTGAGATGAAGAAATTGTGGGAGATGGTCAGACTGAGGGCGGGGCTGTGTTTCCATGGAATCTGCTGTAGGAGAGCAGGATGCTGCAGCAGAGGATCCCAGGATGTGGACAGTCCATGTGGGTGCTGAAATTCACAGGAGGAACGCAGAATAGGGGTGAGCAGGGAGATACTGAGTGCCAACGTTCCTGCTGAACAGAGGGGAGATGTCATCAGCAGATGACAGTGACAAGAAAGTGGAGAGGATCGCATGGCCTCAAAAGAGCAAGGATGTTTGTATGAGGGTGAAGGAACACGTGTGGACAGTGGTATCAGCAAAGGTCACTTGCTACAGTAGTAGGGGGGTAAACAGGTACCTGGCACAGTTAGGCAGACCAAAGCAGGGGAGCAGTTTCAAGGCTCTGTTATTTTGTTGTGTGTTTGTTGGTTGGTTCATTCAACCATTCATTCAAAAAGGATTTGATGAGATGCGTCTGCTGAGCCTGAGCACTGTGCTAGGCGTGCAGGACGCTGCCTCTTCCACAGGAATGCACACCAGCCAGCAGCCTTTCTCCGTTTTGCCAAAGGTGGCCCCCCTCTCGCTCAGCAAGCCCCCCACACCAAAGTCCTGGCACCAAAGCCAGGCAGGCCCTGACACGGCTGGTGACCAGTAGGGGATCTTCTTGTTACAGCTTTTTCCCCAGAGATAAATAGGCCACAGTAAAAAAGATTGCTACATCCTTTCAATAAAGATTTTTTTTTCTTTTCCAGACAGCTTGAGAAATGTTTTAAAAGCTTCTCACATTTCCAGTGAAACCCACAGAGAAGAATTTTGCTTGTTATCAGCCCTGGAAGCCTCTGATAGACGGGTGCCATTTTTTTTTCTTTTTCTTTCTCTTTTTCTCTTTTCCTTTTTTTCACCAGCTGAAGAGAGAGTCACAGTGTGTTTTATAACTGGCTCTCTGCATTTCAAAAGCTCAATGAGAGCTCTCTGCTAACCCCGATAAGCCTTGGGCTCTTAGCGTCTTAAATACCTCTGACAAGCTATACATTACAGCGCTAATAATTTGCCAAATTTGCGCCCATAATATGATATCTGTAAAACGTCAAGGGCAGTAATGCGATTAGCGGTCTCAAATGAAATATCGAACATTCAGCGTTTAGGTCCTGAATAGGGGGAGAAAGGAAAGGAAATCAATTTCAAAAGCAGGAGGGAAAAAGGCGATAAGCGTGTAATAAAAATAGAGAGAGACAGAGGAGAGATGCGGAGGAAGAGACGGGCAGAGCAAGACGCAGGGAGAGATAGACCAGCCTGCATTCGTGTTTGAGGCAGGTAAGAGATGTAAAAAACTTTTACAAAGCAGTTGCAACACGATGCTGGGAAATAACATTTGGTCACCACAGCAACCGGGTTTGGGTGGAAGGAGGGAGGTGGGGGCTGGGAGCCGAGGAAGGGGTTGGCCAAGCCTAGGGACCGGCCTTTCACTCTCTGCCCCCAACAGCCTGCTTCCATAAAACACAGGAAGTTGAATTACAAGGAGTCTGAGGGTGGGCTCTCACCCTGCCCCCACCCACCCGAGGTGGGAGAGTCGTAATGGACTAATTATCTGGCCAGCAGAGGCGGTGGTGGCGGCAGTTCGCAGGAGAGAGGGCCCGGGCTGTCACATACCAGGCTCTAGACTAAATAACAACATCTCACACCTGCAGCTTTACGAGCCCTTGCTGAGAGGAGCCAGTGCAAGCCCTCCCCTCTCTTTGCCCCCCGTCAGCGTGCCCCCCCATTCACATTTGGGCCCCCACTCTAGCCAGGCTGCTGCTGGGGCACCAGAGTGGAGTCTCCCCCTTGCTGAAGCTAGGACCCATCGCTCAATCCTTACAACTTGCAGGTATCTCGACTTGCAATGCCCCTGCTCTTGTGTCCCCCAGCTAATTCTCCAGGGACCTGAGCAAGGCAAGGGGACTATGCCATTAAAATACCCCATGCCAGAGGTCACTGGCGAGCAGGTTTGTCTGCACCTGCAGTTATCTGTCTCAGGCTCGGGACGGACAAGGATGGGGCTGGGCTGGATGCTGGATTGTGAGGGCAGAAATGACCAGTGGATCCTCCTGGGCCCTGGGGGATAGGAGAGGAGGGAGCCCTCCGAGCCACCTCAGCACATTTCTCTGCTTTCTCCTTTCATACCTCTCCCTAACACCATGCAAAGCAGGTTCTTTCAAAGCATGGTGTTCCTGCTCCTTCTGCACCACTTGGTCTTGGACCTGACCCCATAACCATTAGCCTCATTTTGTAAAGAGATGAGGTTTTGGCAGAGCTGCGTCAAGAGAAGAAGGCAAACAATGACAGATGGAGGAGCCTGTGCCTTAGCAAGGGGATCAGGAAGCACGGGACCAGGTCCTATCCCCACTCTAAATGTCCAAGGCCTTTAGTCCCACTGTCTCCCCACAGTTGGAGGCTCCCAACTACGGTTCAGGCCAGCTCACCTAGGCAAAGAGGAGGTGAAAGGTGCTGGCTGGCCTGGGGTGGGAGGAAAGCAAACAGGCGGCCTGGGGCCTGCCCAGACCCTTCCCCGGGGCAGCCTGGAATGGCCATTACAGGGCCACTTCTTGCGGCACCACGAGCCATTAAAGCAGGAGTGCTCGGGGAGCCATCAGCCCAGTGCAGATGACTTCCCCAGATGTGGCAGTGGGCAGGATGTGGAAGCCCCCAGCCCCAACTCTACAGACAAAACATTCCTGCACTTACCATCCTCAGAAACCCCACAGCCCAGAGCCCCTCTTACAGATGCTTTCTAGACCATTTAGCAGGAGGCAGTGTTTATTTTTGAACATATGTTCTTCCCCATCTCTCACCTTCCTTCTCCCTTACTAGTCCTTCCAGACCCAAAGCTACTCTCTGGATGGGCTGCTGTTGGTTGTGACTGCCAAGCTCCAAGGCCAGTGTGGGTAGCATGCTTTGTTTTGGCTTTGTGAGTGCTTAAGCATGTGCATGCATGCACACACAATCCTACTTGCTCTAACCTCCATTAGTGGAATGTATGTACTACACCAGCTCCAGGAGGGCAGGGCCTCAGAGGTTATCTAAGTTTGTGAGCAAATTATAAACCAAGATCGAGTTTCCCTACTTTCCAAAACGGGTATACTAGTCAGAGCTGGTCCCCGGGCATTGCATTCCTTTTGGGAAGATGACATCAAGCACAGAAGGTCCCCCCCGAGGAGGGATGTTTCTACCTGAAGCTCAGATTTGTCTCTACTTGGTTCTCTCTGTCCATGCATAGAGTCCAGCCCAGTGCTATGCTCAGTTTTTGTCCACCCCCCTCAATTAAGGTCTCTCTCTTTCCTTCAAGAAAGTAGAATCCTCCAGTCCTTAAGTGACCAGTTCAACTTTTACCCCCTTCAAGAAGTCTTCTGTAACTCAAATGCTCTGAGTTCTGCTTCTTCTAATAGGTATGGGGCCTCACATTTATTGGGTGCCTACTGTGTGCCAGGCTCCATGTTAGGCATTTTGCATGTCATTCCATTTAGCTTTCAGGACTCTGGATATTATTAGTTCTACTTTATGGATAGGAAAAGAGGCTCTCAGAAGTTCAGGGATTTGTCCAGTTCAGTGAACACGCGATAGAGCTGGAGCTCAAACCATGTCCATCTGATTCAAATCCCACCATTCTTCCATCATGTGATGGAGCTTCCCACATGGAAATGTTTTGCAAACATTTGTCACGGTCTTTTCTAAAGTGTGGCACCCAGGAAAGAAAAAACATCGTAGGTTTAGTCTGGCCAGGGCAGAGTAGAGACAAGATTTTTCTTAATAAATCCTAAAGTTGCGGCCATCTTGCTTTGTTGTTTCATGCATAGCTGGCGGTTGACCAAACACTCAGATTTTCTGAGACACTCAGTCTCCCTTTCACTGTGTTCCCAGACACATTGGTCTTTGGTGCTTGTTCTCTCTGCTTGGAATACCCACTTCATTCATTCATTCATTCATTCATTCAGTAGACATCAATTGAGAGCCTATTACATGCTAGGTACTGTACTAGGCAGTAGAAATACACTGATGAGCACAGGGACAGGTCTCTTCACTGTGCATACAGTCTAGTGGGGCCTTGGGCATTGATCAAATCATGGCAGAAATAAACATGAATCTGCAGTAGAGGTAAGTTCTGTATGAGCGATCCGCGTGGCCATAGAAGATGTGACCTCTTCAGAGAAGTCAAGGAAGACTTGCCTAAGGAAGTAATGATAACAATGCTGAAAACACTATCTCACTCCTGCCCCCACCCACACCCACAAAGGCCCAACCCTTGACTCTCCCTAGAAAACTCCAGCAGTCTTTCAGGTCAGCTTATACATCACTTCCTCATAGAGTGCTCCTCTATGGTCCTGACCAGGTGAGGTCTCCATTGGACTCTATATTATTCTCTACAGCATTTCACTTACATTTGGTTACTTGTTTAAAATTTGTCATCCCATCTGTAAACTCCATGAGGGCAAAGAATGTGTCTCCCTGGTTTCCTGCTTTATGTCCTGTGTCAAGCACAGTACCTAGCATATGCTTGACAGTCTGGAGATGTTTGCTGAATAGATATCTTGCTCTCCTATCCTGTACTGGGGCAGCTAAAGTTTTAGATCCAGGTGCAGGAATTCACATTTATTAAATTTCACCTTAGGTGGTGGCTCATGCCTGTCATCCCAGCACTTTGGGAGGCCAAGTTGGGAGGATCACTTGAGCCCAGGAGTTCCAGATCAGCCTGGGCAACATGGTGAGATCCTGTCTCTACAAAGAAATAAAAAACTAGTTGGGCATGGTGGTGCACACCTGCAGTCCTAGTTACTTGGGAGGCCGAGGTGGGAGGATCCTTTGAGCCCAGGAGTTTGAGGTTACAGCTAGCTATGATTGCACCACTGCACTCCAGCCTGGGCAAGAGAGTGAGACCTCATCTCAAAAACAAAAACAAAAACAAATCACATTATTAGATCATCCCAGTTTATTAGCATTCCCATAAATTCCAATCCAGTACTCACTGAGTGTTTGCCATGAACTATACCTGATGTCGGGGATACAAAGAAACTTGTACAGTCTTAGCCTTCAAGGAGTATATAATCTAGTTTAGGAAACAGATGAGAAAAACAGTAATTATAATGTAGCTGTTATGTCCAGAATGATATAGCAGCCTAGAGAATGAAACTGTTCAATCTGTCTGGGGGAAGAGGAGTAGGGAAGGCTTGAACTTGAAGTTTTACTTTAAGATGGGCAAGACACAGGGAGGACTCTTTGAGCAAAGGACGCAAAATGTGTCAGGGAAACCCAAGGCAGGAGAGGCAGATGGCAGGGAGTTAAGTTGCCCATGAGGGTCAGAACTGAGAGTCATGTAGTTTCTTTTCTTTTTTTGAGACAGAGTCTCACTCTGTCACCCAGGCTGGAGTGCAGTGGCGCGATCTCAGCTCACTGCAAGCTCCACCTCCCCCATTCATGCCATTCTCCTGCCTCAGCCTCCCGAGTAGCTGGGACTACAGGTGCCCACCACCATACCCAGCTAATTTTTTTTTGTATTTTTTAGTAGAGATGGGGTTTCACTGTGTTAGCCAGGACGGTCTCGATCTCCTGACCTCATGATCCGCCCTTCTTGGCCTCCCAAAGTGCTGGGATTACAGGTGTGAGCCACTGCGCCCAGCCCAAGACTCATGTAGTTTCTTACAATCTCTCTCTCTCTCACACACACACACACACACACACACACACACACACACACACACATAATGTTGGACTTCAGCATCTTACCATTCTATTTTTTTCCAGTCTGAAGAATGCCTTCTTGACAGAAAATATAGTCCCTTCTGGTCATGTCCTTGCTAATCCATTTTTCACACTAGCCCTAAGTTATCTTTCTAATATATGGATCTGATCATGTCACCACCACCACCCTCCCAATTAAAACCTTTCAGTGGTTACCAACTGCCCCTAGAAGTCACACTCCATTATGGCAGACAAGGCTCTTAACAATTTGGTCCAAGGTTATAATTTCAACCCTACTTTCTCCTCACACATCCGACTGTGAGTCGCAGGGACTGACTAACACCTGCACTTGACTTTCCATGCAATCTATTCTTCTCTCTACATGGAGAGATGGAGGGAGGGGGGTCAAGGAGGTTCACAACTTGGGCCGCTTACTACTGTCCGTGGAGCACCTTGAGCTCAACACTGGATTCCCACATTGCTGAACCATCTGGAGTTCTCTGAGTGCTTTTCTTTCTTTTGCTGCTGGGCTTTTGCACATGCTACTTCCTCTGCTTCGAACACCCTTTCTCTGGCTTTCAGTCTGGCTAGCACCTACTTCCTCCATTCCTCAGGATGCAACTGGGGTGTTACTTTCCCCAGGAAGTCTTGCAGCCTCCGCTTCTGAAGCCCCACACACAGCACCCTATGCTTGCTTTGATAATGGCATGAGCCACTCTGCATTTTAATAGGTGTTTCTTATCCATTTCCCTTTCTTGACTTTGTCTGATTTATTATCATATGTTCAGTGCCTAGCGTAGTGCTTGACATGTATTAAGCTTTAAATAGATATTTGTTGATTAATGACTAAATAAATAAATGACTGAATGAATAAACTTCTCATTGTTCTCAAAACACAAAACGCTTATTGACAACTGTGCCTTTCTCTGCATGTCATTCTAAAACTAAACTCTTTTTTCATTTCTCCCCACCCCTCCCCACCCGGCCAACAAATCTGCTCTTCCTCTCCCTCATCTACCTCAGTGAATGGTGCCTCTTCCCATTTGTTCAAATTAGAAACCTGTGAGTTTCTCATGGTTCATTTGTTCGTTCTTTCATTATTTATTGAGCATCTACCCTGTGCCAGGCACTTTACTAAACAATGAAGACATGGCCTCTAGCTGCAAAGAGTTCACCTTCTAATCAGAATTAAGTTTTTTTTTTTTTTTTTGAGACGGAGTCTTGCTCTGTTTCCAGGCTAGAGGAAAGTGGCACGATCTTGGCTCACTGCAAGCTCTGCCTCCTGGGTTCACGCCATTCTCCTGCCTCAGCCTCCCGAGTAGCTGGGACTACAGGCGCCCGCCACCATGCCCAGCTAATTTTTTGTAGAGATGGGGTTTCACTGTGTTAGCCAGGATGGTCTCGATCCCCTGACCTCATGATCTGCCCGCCTCGGCCTCCCAAAGTGCTGGGATTACAGGCGTGAGCCACCGCGCCCGGCCCAGGATTGTTTTTAAAGGCGCTCTGTCTCTTCTCTGAAACAAACTCCAGGAATACCGTGCACTGCCTGATGGCCCGTGTTGGATTTTCCCCCACTGAAAGCCTGAGGAAGAGGAAAGATCATGGGCTTTGGCATCAGGAAGAGGTGGGTTTATTTTCCTATTTTTAGAGACAGGATCTCTGTCACCCAGAGTGAGTAGGGTGATCATAGCTCACTGAAGCCTCCAACTCCTGAGCTCAAGTGATCCTCCTGCCTCAGATTCCTGAGTAGCTGGGCCTAGACATGCTCACCACTGCTCTGGCTAATTTTTTTATTTTTTGTAGAGAGGGGGTCTTGCTATGTTGCCCAGGCTGTTCTCGAACTCCTGGCCTGAAGTAATCCTCCCACCTTGGTCTCTCAAAATGCTGGGATTACAGGTGTGAGCCACCACACCCAACCTAGGGGTGGATTTATTTATATTTTATTTTATTTTATTTTTAGACAGAGTCTTGATCTGTCCCAGGCTGGAGTGCAGTGGCATGATCTCCACTCAATGCAACCTGTCTCCCGGGTTCAAGTGATTCTCCTGCCTCAGCCTCCCAAGTAGCTGGGATTACAGGTGCACACCACTATACCCAGCTAATTTTTGTATTTTTAGTAGAGAAAGGGTTTTGCCATGTTGGCCAGGCTGGTCTCGAACTCCTGACCTCAGGTGATCCACCCACCTTGGCCTCCTAATGTGCTGAGATTACAAGTGTGGACCACCGTATCTGGCCCTAGAGGTGGATTTAAATCCAAGCTCTTCTTTATCCTGAACAAATTTAATTTAATATTCCTTTTTAACAAAAATATGTAATGTATTAAAATATAACATTTAAGTGCTTACTCTCTGCTCAGTGCTGTGCACAGTGTTGATGATTCTGGATGACAGAGCAAGACCCTGGTCTCTAAAAATATAAAGAGACACAGTGCTGCTCTCACAGAGCTTACACTTAGTGAACGAGACAGACACGAAACAACTAAACAGGCAAATAAATGTCTAACTACATTTGTCAAACACACTGGAAGACAATGGATAAGAAATAGAAAAGTTGGTGATGATAACAGTCAAAGGCCAGGTTAAAAGAAAAAAGAAAGAAAGAAAAAAACAGGTGAAATCTTTTATAGACTGGGAAGAGTTCTCTGAGGAAATGGCATTGAAGCTAAGATCTGAAGGATGAGGGGAAGCAGTCGTGTAAGGAGGCTGGGGAGAGGGAACTGGGCAGGATGAAAGACCCCAAGGAGAGATGGGGGTCCGGGAAGACAGGGGGCAGGTCTTGCCGCGTTAAGGATTATGGGCTTGACTCTAGGGGTCACATCTCTTAAAAAGATTCCTGAGCTGCCAGGTGGAGAGGCTGGAATGGGAAGTGGCAAGGATGGAAGAGAGAAATCAAATAGAAGACAGTTCCAGCAGTGATAGAGGACAGATGCTGATGCCTGGATTTTGGGGGGTGCCAGGCAAGCTGGGGAGAAGGGAATGCATTTGAGATGGGATTTAGAGGTAGACTGAGGGGCTGAGGAACAGGGAAAGGCTGAAGAGTGATTCCCAGGTTTCTGGCTTGGGCAAGTGGATGGGGAGGTGCCTTGGGAAAAGGGGAGAGGGAACAGTTTTGGTGGGAAAAATGATGAGCAGCATTCTGGACTGGTGAGGGCAGAGTATCTGTTAGAGATCCATGTGGTGGTGGTAAATAGGCAGTGTGGAACTTCAAAGAGAGGTCCGAGGTAGGGTTAGCATGAGAATGGAGACAGGAGAGGACAAAAAGGTGAAGTTAGGTGAATAAATCATTCATCTCTCTGAACCACGTTGTCTTGGTGTATGAAATGGAAATAATATGAAATAAGATCATGTAAAACCACATGGCACATAATAGACACTTAATAAATATCGGTTTCCTTTCCCTTCTCTTCCTCTTTCCCTTCACTTTCTTCCCATTTTCCTTTCTTTTGGTGGTTCTTCGAGCCCTTTCTTTCTCTCACTATCCTTATACGCTGCACACAACTGTCACAAAAATGAGGACAGCGAATTTCTTAGAAGCTGCTAAACATATTAAGGAACAAGGGGTCAGGAATAGTTGACTTAAAATTCATGCATTCAACTATCATGCCATGTCCTTCGCTGGGAACACCTTTCCTTTGCTCTTTGGCTGCATAGCAAACTTCTTAAAGATTCATTTTAAGCTTTGCTAATTCTGTGAAGTCTTCCTTAAGGTCTCTAGTTGATTTAGGTGTTTGCTTCTTCTAGGAGGTGCTGCATCTTACATCTATCTTAGCACTTATCATAGTATTTTGACATTACCTCTTTGGCTGGCCTGTCTCCTCGGTAGACTATGAATTCCTTTAAAGGAGAACTGTTTTTAAACCTTTGTATTTCCAGCACTTAACTTAGACGAGGCAGTTTATTTAAAAATATGTTGCATCATCTCCAAGGCTCTGAGATTCCATAATTTTAAGCAACAAGTTTAGATGAGTGAAAAAGCAAACAACACCCATATCTCCTTTGCTATCGTTTTAGAAGGAGATGGTGTAGCAGCTAAGATCACATTCAAGGGAGGTAGATCTGAAGGTTTTAGCGTCTCATCTTCAGATCTGCATTGATGGACAAGCCAAGTGATACCCAGAGGCACCTGCAGCCAAGTCACTATTTCAGGTCCCAGTGAAAGGACTGTATTTTAGGAACGTGTACGTAATTTATAATTTTAATATTCCTACACAGAGGTAGCAGATAAGGACAAGGTTGCCATCTCTGTGCTACATGTCAGAGGAAAGTTCTGTAAGCTGCTGCTGTTTCCTAGACTCTTGGAGCATCTACAGAGCTTGGAGAACCCTGTGATTGCCAAGAGAGCCGTCTCATACTGTGTGACTTTCATGGATGGAATGTTAGCCATTTTCCCCTATACTCACACCCTCAGTTCATCACACAAAGGGAAAATAAAAGGGAAGTGACTCAAATTAAATAGTAGGTCTGAAGAGCTTTGACTCAGCATGATGCCTGGAATAGAGCAGGCATCCTATAAATGTTGGGACAAATAAATGGTTCTGAAACCCCAAATGCCTCTGTTTTTCTTTAAGAACCTGTATTCTCACCACAAGCAATGACTTCTTCATTCCTAGAGCATGCCAATCCTGTGGATCATTTACAACTTTATCTGCTATTACCGTACCTAACACAATAATCGCCACACAAATTACACCTACATTATTCGAGAACCATCTACTCAATTGTGTTGACCTCAGTTGATCTCAGCAACTGCCACAGCTCTAAGAGCCCCATTTCCACTTGATTCTGTACCCTGCTACCCTTCTCCCATCCCCAGTGACATCCACCCCATGTTCTGGATTCCCCTAGTGGTCTTGAAACCTCCTGGTTTGTCTGGGCTAAGATTTTCTTCAAACATTGAGGCAAAATGGGAAGGGCATAGACTGTTGGCTTGGTCCCTGGTGCTGACAGCTATACATTTCCATTCAACACCAGCCTCCTGGACTTGCCTTTCAGAACTTATTTCCAGCCTTCACAGCCACTCCCTGGAACAGTCTTGCTAGGTCTTCCCTTTCTGTGTTTGTTCCCCCATGACTGACCCATTTTCAAGGACTGGTCCTTGTTCAGCCCAGCTCCTAGCCCCTTTGCTTCTTGACTTTCAACTCTACCTGCCCTGCTAGACATGCCAATCTTTGCATCTGGAGCATGAGAGGTTACTGTAGAGGTTATTCACACAACTAGTAAAGCATGAACTTCAGAACCTATAAAGCCACTCCCCAATCTGTGGTTCTGTGACTCGGGTACTTCCCCTGAGTTCATGTGAATAAAACATTCAATTTTGGTTCATTTATGGGTCTTGTTATCATGCTAGCCAAAAGACATATCTTTTTTTAAAAAAAATCTAAAAAGTAGCCCAATAGCTGGCTAGTTCTTAGCTTAGTCCATACAGAATGCCTAAATCCCAAGTAAAACAGGGAGCAGCAGGACATTCTGCAGGTCAGAAGAGGAGATTGTTTCAACACTAGCATGGTCATTAGCATTAAAGAGTCAGTTGGGGTTTGACTGTAGAGCTTCTAGTGAAGCTCACATGGAGGAAGCCTAAACCATTCTGAACCAGGGATGAACAGCTAATATTCTAGCTTCACTGCCACCTCCGAAGTCTTCCTCTCAGGCCACATTTCCAACAAGCAATGAAGAATCAATTATCTGAATATTCTAGTATTGTCTAGTTAGACAAAAGTTTGATTGATCAGCATTTTCTACTCAGGAAGGCACGGGCTTCCAACATCGCAGCTGTCCCTACATAATTCCATTATTTTAGGCCGCTCATTTAACAAATCCTGCAGGCCTGCGACGTGGGAGGCACTGGGCTAGGTGCTGACATTATGGCGCTTAACAAGAGAAACAGGGTCCTGCACTCGAAGAGCTCACAGTTTGGAGTGGGAGTCAGACACTAAACAAATATAACTACTTGATCTATTACTTGGTTATATTTAGGACTAAGCGATACAAGGATAAATACAAGATGCTACACGACTATATGTTGAATCCAAACAAGCTCTGCTGTGGTGAGACTATGAAGGGTGGCCTGATCTATAACTCGAATGGTTCTTTTCTCCCTTCTTCTCTTAGGCTGTTTCTGCTTCCTGAAGGGAAACTTCCAAAGCTAACAAACGCCTCTATTCCAGGAAGAGCAGAAGTAGAAGACATTGGCGATGCGGCATAAGATGCCCATATATCTGGGGAGACAGCTGCACGGGCATGTGTGCACACACGCACACAGACACATGCGCACACACGCAGAGGATGACCCATGAAACATGCCCTGGGGGGAAGAAGAGGAAGAAAAAAAATGAAATCCAAACAGTCTTTTTCACCCCGAAAACATATAATTTTGTGTAAATTTTTACTTTAAACATCTCTCTTTTCCTGAGCTGTGATATGGGCCCTGTCAAAGCCAGGGCCAATTACTGCCATTAGGTTCCCATCATGTCACCGCTTCTCCCCCCGTCTGGAAGGCCCTCGCCTCACAGGCCTATAATCTGCACTCACTTTCGCTCCATCACTTTCAGAAGGAACAAAATTGTTTTGTGTGTTTTTTTTAAAAGGGCCTTTATTTGGCCCCTGTCAACTCTGAAAAGAAGAGAGTGAAAGAGAGAGAGGGGGAGAGAGAAAAGAGGAGAAAGAAAGATTGTTTAAGTGTTTAACCGTGAGATTGCCAACAGCAAGCATGCGAGAGGCAGCCTGGCTGGCCCCCAGGGGCCAGGCTTGGGACCCCAGGGACACCACACCCTGGGCCTTGACACTTGCTTCCCGTTTTGGGGGAGTTATTTCCATTCCCAGAAGAGCTCCTCGCACAGGTTCTGATCTCATAGCCTTGGAATAATCTATCTGAAGACATCATCAAAGAACAGCCAGGCTCTGAATTGCCAAACCAGCTACTACGAATGTCTATCACAGGCCAGAAAGTGGGGGAACCTTTTTGGACTCCAAATCCCTTAAGGTATTGGCTGCAGTGGGCGCAGAGGGTCAGAGAAGACCCTTGGGAACGCTGAGGATGCTGTTAGCAAAAGGCAAATGAAAGCTGGTCTGTTGGGACAGTGCCTGGACCATTGGGTAGGTTGGCTCGGCCCCTCCCTTGGCTCAGCCGGGATGTTCCTAACCCTTGCTCTCTCTTTCTCAGGTCAACTGGCTGCTCCAGGAGCCGCCGAGCTCACTGTTGGGAAACTCGCTGTGGAAGGCTGCGTCCCTTGTGCCACCTGAGACAGCCGCTCTTCCTCCACCGTAGTTACACCTTCCTGAAATCTGCAGACGGTTATCACACCCCTCCGCTTGGCCAGGCTGCCCAGCATGCCTCTCCACTCCCGCCGCCTCCGTCGTCACTTAGCCAAGCTAAACAGATTTAGTTCCTTTAATCTTTCCTCATTAGCTGGCAATCTGGAAAGGAAACAAATGCTCACCCCATACAGGTTCAAGCTGTTGCTTTAACCTTGTAAAAGTGTGTAGGGCGCTGGGGCTGTGGAGTCAGTTAGGATCATTACCATGAGGAGCCACTCCCTCTCAGCTAACCCCCTTAGGGGCCATCCCCATTCTTTTTGAAACCACCCCAGTGTGTCACCTCCCTTCTAGGTCCCAGAGCTCCACATCCAAATTGTGTGCATGCAGCCCTCAAAGCAAGGCAGCTTCCAGGGCCTTCCTATGGCTCTTTTGGATGAGCAGAGATTTCCTCCCAAATATTTGTTTCAACCCACCGCCTCCCCCTATAATTAGGTGTTCATGTGGTTGTTGACTTCTTCAGGTTCCTGAATTGTTCCTCAGTCACACCTACCTATCAGCTTGTTCAGTTACATGCAGCTTTCTCCCCATCCAAAATGAGACCTTATGTTAAATTGGTTCAGAATACTCTGTTCATCCAGAGAGTGTCCCTCTCCCTGAATGATTCCCTGCCATCGATTTTTCTTTTCTGTGCAGTTTTCATTTACATACCTACAACCACGGCGAAAACCTGAACCTGTTTTAACAACAGCCACTTGTGGCACGCCCATTACAACACATCTGTTTTTCTGTTTTCAATTTGATCACTTAGCGCTATTCTGTTTGGTGTGGTTTGGCCCTTAGGCATACTTACACACACACACACACACACACACACACACACACACACTCCTCAATTTTACTTTCCTCCCGGAGATGACAGATTTTTCCCCCTTTCATTGTATCTAGTTCCAAACTAACTGGATGAACATTTTTAGGCTTGTTGTACCATTTTTTAGAAGACAGGAGTCACATCCGTTTCACTTCTCCAGCCTCCTGATGGCCCCTTTTACTTTCTATGATTTTCCAGACATAATTATAAGTGGTTCAATCAGCACCCCGCTTAGCATGTTCCCAGAACACCAGCCTTAATACCTCATGATGGATGTCATCCTGGCTTGCTGATTTGTGAAACCTTTACATTTTCTGAGTATTCTCCTACCTGCTTTCTATCAGGAACGATTTTTGCACAGTCTGCATTTACTTCCTAATTATCCAAATTCCTTTTTGTCATTTTTCTTCTTAAAGACTGATCTAAAAAATGAGCTGAGCATCTCTGCCCTGTAGGAGGTAAGATGAATCTCCCACTTCTCTTCAATTATTAGCGGTGTACATGCTCGCTGGTCTGTCCCCCACCTTTCCTTTCCCCTCACCCTCAATATACTGCTAAACATGTTTATTCCCTTTAACCCTTCGCTAGTGAAAGTTTCTCTCTGGGGTTCAACTTCTTGCCCGCAGGCCCAGGGATCTATCTTCTGGTGGCCCCTGTAGCCAATCCCTTTATTTTGTAGAAAACTAGGGTGACCTCACCCAAAGCTATTCCAGCAGGCAAAGACTTTTCTTTTCCCTTATTCTTTATCAGAATTGGCTGCAGTCTTTAGTGTTCTCCCTCTAGCCTTCTCTTCCTCAGGGATCCAAAAATGGACTGGCATCTTTGAAAAACAAGGAGAAAGCTGAAGTGGGCTGCATGCTTTCTTGCCTTGCCAAAAGGTCCTCAAACATCACTCTCCCTCAACCCCCAACTACGAGAGTGTTCTCTGCACCATTCAGGCCAACTGGCCTCCATTTTGGAGGCCTAAAGAAATTTCCTAGACCTCGAAGCAACAACTGTTTCTCACCTTTACCTCTGGGAAATCTTGGTTTTCATTTTGCTCATTTTCTCTGGGAGTTACTACCTTTCCCTTTTCTCCTTTCATTCATTCATTGACCGTACTAAGCCCCTTAGTGCCTCCCAGAAGCACTGGGAATAGAGTAGTGAAGAAAATAGCAGGATACCTGTGCTCACAGTGCGTAACGACTGGTAGGGGAGAGATGGTAACTACGGTGCCACCTCAGCGTGTCACTAGAAACCATGATATGTTACATACCGGAAGGACAGAATGCTATGAGGACAAACTGTACATTGGAACAGAAAGGCTTCTTTGAGCAGTAAAATTCACTGAGATAGGAAGGAGGGGTAAGAGTCAGGTAAGGGTGATGCTAATGTCCTGAAAAGCAAAGCCTGCATATTAGACAAACTGAAGGAAAAGCAGTTTGGCTGAACTTAGCCCAGGAAGAGGAGAGTGCCCCAAGCTGAGGCCAGAGAGCAGTGTCCTTAACTGAGCATGATAAGGAACAGGTTTGGGGAGGAAGGTGCTGCTCCACTGTGCCCTGGGGTAGCTGAGGGAGCAGCTCATGTCATTTCCTTCCTTCCCTCCCCTCCCTCCCTCCCTCCCTTCCTTCTTTTCTCCCTCCCTCCCTCCTCTCTCTCTCTTTCCTTTTTTTTTTTTTTCAGGGTCTCACTCTGTCACCCAGGCTGGAGTGCAGTGGTGTGATCTCTGTTCACTGCTGCCTTGACCTCCTGGGCTCAAGCAATCCTCTCACCTCAGCCTCCTGAGTAGCTGGGACTACAGGTGCACACCACTATGCCTGGCTAATCGTTTTATTTTTTAATAGAGACAGAGTCTCGCCATCTAGCTCAGGCTGGTCTCAAACTCCTGGGCTCAAGTGATCCTCCCGCCTTGGCCTCCCAAAGTGTTGGGGTAACAGGCATTGAACCTGTAATCGTTCTATGCTGATTTTCTTTTCTTTCTTTTCCCTTTCTTTCCTTCTTTCCTTTCTTCCTTTCTTTTTTTTTTTTTTTTTTTTGACAGGGTCTCGCTCTGTCACCCAGGCTGGAGTACAGTGGCACAATCTCGGCTCACTGCAGCCTCTGCCTCCCGGGTTCAAGCAATTCTCGTGCCTTAGCCTCCCAAGTAGCTGGGATGACAGGTGTGTACCACCACACCCGGCTAATTTTGTATTTTCAGTAGAGATGGTGTTTTGCCATGTTGGCCAGGCTGGTCTTGAACTCCTGGCCTCAAGTGATCAACCTGCTTTGGGCTCCAAAAGTGCTCAGATTACAGGTGTGAGCCACCGCACCCAGCCTATGCGTATTTTCTTTTTCTTTTTCTTTTCTTTTCTTTTTTTTTTTTGAGACAGAGTCTCGCACTGTTGCCCAGGCTGGAGTGCAGTGGCATAATCTCGGCTCACTGCAAGCTCTGCCTCCCGGGTTCACGCCATTCTCCTTCCTTAGCCTCCCTAGTAGCTGGGACTACAGGTGTCTGCCGCCACACCTGGCTAATTTTTTGTATTTTTAGTGGAGATGGGGTTTCACCGTGTTAGCCAGGATGGCTTTGATCTCCTGACCTCGTGATCTGCCCACCTGGGCCTCCCAAAGTGCTGGGATTACAGGCGTGAGCCACCACGCCCGGCTGCCTATGCCTATTTTCTAATACCATCCTCCTTGTTGCTTGGATAAACACCAGAACTGGTGAAAACCCAAATGAAACCATTGGCTTTATTACCTCTTTTGCCTCAGCTCACTTGAGTAGCCTTCCTGATTTTTCGCACCCATAAATGGGACTGTCTGTATTTAGCTAAAGGAAAACGCAAAAGTATAATTTCATTAAGAAACCCTACTCTGGGGTGAAGGTAGAGGCAGGAGGAGTGAGGACCGTGTAATCTCTGGGTGGGATGGACAGTTGAAAAAGACCCCTAGGTGATGCTGCTGTGCCCTCCAGGGGATGCCCCATTTTTCAAAATTAATCTCTCTTGAGTCCCAGTTTCTTCATCATAAAAAAGGGCTTACTCCTTTCCATCTATCCCCACAGATTAAAAGAAGACTCTCATGAGTTCTTTGCAAACTACAGTGTGTTCTTCAGGTACAAATAGTCATTATGGTGACAGAAGTTTTCCACCATGAGGGACTAAAGAAGAGGTGAAAGCCCTCTTCTGGTCGTTATGTGGAGTGAGAAAGAGATCAGAGAGGGGTGAGGAAGACCTGCTTCCAGTTCCCAGGGAAGATGGAGAAGGCCAGGGCATGCGGCAACAAGATGTGAGAAGGATACACACTGGACTCTGACTCTGACTTCTGGTCGTGTTATGTTCTATGGTGCCAATGAGACAGGAATGGAAAGGCCTTTAGAGCAAACGCCACCTACAGCAGAGTCCCTTCTACAGATGTTCTTCCATCTTTTGGGGCACCCAGCCCAAGAGCAGAAACTAAGATGCAAGCGTTCCTGAGCAGCAGAAGGGAAGATGGGTATAGAAAAGGGGCCGCTTTTGAGGGAGGGGTGAAAAAGATTTCCATCGCTCGGCAGGGAGCCTTCATCCACCTGCTGACCCCACACAACTCACCCATCTCTCCTTAAGACGAACACCCTGGAGATGCACTAGCAAACCCTGTCTCTACACAGGTGGGACCTCAGGGGCCAAGGACACCAAGAGCTTCTGGAATATTCACCAGGAGAGGGTCCCCCACCTGGCCCGAGGAAACAGTTCCACTGCTCCCCACCCCCGCCCAACCCTGCCTCGGGAAAGAAAGGTCATTCCCTCCTCCTCTGCTCCACACAGCTTTTCAAAGGTTAAATTCAACCAGCCTGCTCCACCACCCCTGCACGCCCACCCCCAAACAAGAGAGGAAAAGTTAATTGAAAATGCTGTTTAATTTTTCAGCTCCAGTGGATCCTACCCCAGCACAGATGGCTCCCCCAGGACTGTCTGGCCCGAGCCCATCTCCACCACTCCATCGCCTCCCGCCCCAAGCATGGGGGCAAAGGCACAGCCAGCAGTGGCTCAAAGGGAGAAAAAAGAAGGGGGAGTGTGGTGGTGGGGGGGGGGCACCTCCACACAAAAGAGCATTCTGAGCCCTTGGTTCCCCGGCCAGAGAACAATGATACCGACTTGATCCTTTCATAAAGAGAGTTTCTGGTGTCAGGAGACAGCCGCCCAGCGCCCAAGCCGCCCACACCGGCCACTTCACTGCCCACCACCAACTGCTGTGCTGGCGGGGCTTCATTCCGTACCCCCCTCTGCGTCCAGCTGGAAGTAAGTGTGGTATCAACCCCCACGCCACTCCAAGCCTGCCCGCTACTTGTTGCCCCCTAAAGGCTCTGACAGGGCCCCCGAGAGGCCGGCCAGCTGAGATGAAAGGCTGGGACTCTAACTGGATTACCCCGACCAGCCCCAGGACTGAAGAGGCCAAGAAGCCCTAATTAAAGCCATCCCCTCTTCCCCCTTCACCCCACCCCCAATCACCGCAGCATTTCTCCTTTCATCCCAGGTTCTCCACTTTGTTCAAATTTCCGCCATTGATGAGTTACTAGGCTCTGGAGAGGTGGAGTAAGTGGAGAGACACACAAATCCCCTCAGCCTCCTGTAGCTTAAAGCCACTGGCTATCAACTTGCTTGGACTTTGTTGTCCCCTCCATTGTAGCCAAGGAGAAGCCCTAGAGGAAGAAGAGGAGGAACGGCAAGAGAAAGGGCCAAAGCAGAAGAATGCATTTTGGCTGGAGGGAGGGAAGAGATCCGGCTGCTAGGAGACGGCGTTCCTCTAAGGTGGGGTACAGCCTGTGGTCTGCCCTGATGCCTGCCCCATGGAGGACAGCAACACTGGTTTTCTGCTCCAAGATAGCTACGGGGCTGGAGGATCTCTGCCTCCTTCTTCTCCTTGTCATTGTACCACCCCAGCTGCCCCTCCAGTCCCACCTGCTTCTCATCCTTACCCAGAAATAGTCACTGGCCTTTGGCCTGAGGGCATGATGGGTTATTTGAGACTCCGTGATCAACAATCTGTGATTGGTTCTGGAGTCTGTATTCACTCATTAGCTACTTTTGATCTTCTCAATAATCCCATAAGGCAGGGATTTTTGCCCTCATTTTACAGATGAAACCGAGACAGAACGCTTCCAAGGAACTTCTGTGTCTACGAATTTACCACACTGGGCAAGTCAGTGGGGAAGCTAAGACAAGACCACAGGACTCCTGGCTCCTACTCCAGTGTTCGTGCTTTGGCCAAGCTCTCTGAACGTTGAAGAAGCCCAAAGTCAGTCAGAGTGCCCGTTTTGGGAGATGCTGGACCTGCTTTCTGCTACAGGGAAGAGGTTGCACTTGGCTTGGGCCATCCAGCCTGCAGGGTATTGCTGGAGGCTGACAGATGACCCCCAGGGGCAAACAGACGAAGGCCAGGAGGATCCACTTCTGGCAAAGGAAAAGGCTGCCCCAAGTGGAGAGGCCCTCACCCCACCCCTGCCCTCACTCCACTCCTGTGCAGACAAGGGAAATACGTGTACGGCACACGGCGGCCAGTTCCAGTGGCCTTCCTGCCTTGGTGTGACGCACCGAAGAGAAGAGGAAGAGTCCCACAGGCCACTGAAGACCATCGCTGTCTCCCACTATCAGGAAGGAGCTGGCAGACTCTGCCCCCTTCACCCCTCCACACCCGCCACCGGCAACCCTGCCACCCTCCCAAGTCCTTCTGCACACCCAGCCCTCTCTGACCACTATGATGCTGGGCACTGGCCAGGACACCACATCCTTGTAAGAAATGTAAGGGACAATAACTTCTGGGCTAGCGTGCCCGGGCATTGCTTGGGCACTGGGTCCATGAAAAGAAGGCATCTTTTATGTGTTTATCTTTTTGTTTTGTCTTGTTTGCCGCCCAGAGAAGAGGTAAGGAATAGGAGTGCTCTGTTAACCTAATTTTCAACAAAAGGAAATAAGGGGGTAAGATGGGCTACCTTCTAGAGGTGTCAAGGATGGGGGAGAACGATTCTCCCAACCAGAGTAGGGCGGAGACTGGGGCAGGGCATGGGGGGAGGGGAGCGGAGAGGATTGGAGGGAGGTCAAGGGAGAAACGAAGAAAGAGGAAAAAAGAAAAACCCAGCAGTGCGCCATGTCGCATTGTTCATGCTCAGCCCTTCAATTTGCTCTCTGCATTCTCCTGCCGTGGGGAGAATGTTACGCTGGCTTAAGGGACAAATCAGACACAAAATAAAGACCAACACTCAGCAGTAAAGCAATTATCGCAACATTTTATGCCAGGACTGTTCCTTTTGAAGGCAGCCTGGTGCTACCCGCATGTACCTTAACCCGTTCCTAATAACCATAAAGTTACCATTATTTACGGTACAAGACATTAAATAAATAATGCAAACTCAGGCAAGCGAGCAGTCCGTGCAGGGCTAGGCAAGAGGGCTTCCCTGCTGTGGGCCAGCCGCAGGGGTTAACGCGTGATGGAACGGATGCTGACTGCAACCTGTCCAGAGGCCTGGTGGCTTCACTCTGCCTTCTCCCTCAGGAGCCCACGTAGAGCCAAGGAGGCGGAGAGGCCAGCTGGCCAGGAGAAATCAGGGAAGGCCTGACCAGAGTCTAACCAAAAGGGAATCCAGCCAGGACCTACAAAGCTCGTGGACTTGGCCAGAGTCCTGTTTCCTTGGGGTTGCCTGGGAGGGAGCCAGGACCTAGAGGATCTCTCCTGACACAGTGTGGTAAAGAGAAGCAAACACGTGCTCTGAAGTCAGGCAGATCTGGGTTCCAATCCTGACTGCTACTTAGAAGCTGTGTGATGCTGCACGAGGGATGAACTCTCCCAACTCCAGCTTCCTTACTTATAAAACGGGGGAAATAACATGCAGTGTATGGGGTTGCTGTAAGGATAAATGAGGAGCATCATGGAAAGCGAGGTGCACAGTGCTTGGCCATTTCATGTCTAGTTCGTGACAGTTTTTCTTCCCCTCTGAAAGGGGAAGTAAATTCTTAGTCTTTACTTTTACAGGTCAGAACCAGTGATGTGGTTGCATCAATCTGAAAGGGCCCTGAGGACACCAAATGTTTCTAGCTCAAGGTGAAAGGGAACATTGGGAGAGAGAAGAGAGGCCAGAGACAAATTTGAGAAAAAGGATAGGTGCCAGCTTCTTAAGACAGATATGGTCACGTGCTTTTGGCAAAGGAATTTTCCAAAAAGAGATTCTCGGTCTGTGCCGAAAAAGATACTGATGCCAATGAGACACAGGTGCTGGGATCTTGTCCCTGAGGTATCAGAAGCTGCTTACAAAATCGGATATGGAAGAGGGGACTTTGCGCTCTCCCTCACTGCTCTTTCCAATTCTAACCATCCTTTCATTATACCTGCCCACCCAGAAACTCCAGAGAGCCAAATTGTGTCATGTGCTGTCACAAGCCCGGATCCCTAAGAGGACTCTCAAAGGGACCTGCCATACTGGATCAGCCCCTCGAACTTCTGCCAGGTCCCATGCTCTGAATATGAGCACAGGGGGCCAGTCGAGGCTCAGAAGGGTCAGGGCCCAGACACCCCAGATAACGGGGTCCTTAAAGCGTCTGTGTCCCAGCCATTCATGTCCACATCCTTGGGCAGATTAGTCCAAGAACCAACCAAAAGACTTAGGTGCTGGGCTGGATTGGCCCCCACTGGCCTCCTGGCTTCTACCAGAGCAAGTTATTTTTGAAGTGCATCAGGAAGATCTAGCCAAGGGTGGCAACATTGATCAGCATACCTAGAACTTTACGGAGCATCAGAATGATCTGAGAGCCTGTTAAAACACGGATGGCGGCCGGGCGTGGTGGCTTATGCCTGTAATCCCAGTTCTTTGGGAGGCTGAGGCTGGTGGATCACGAGGTCAGGAGATCGAGACCATCCTGGCTAACACAGGGAAACCCCATCTCTACTAAAAATACAAAAAATTAGCTGGGCATGGTGACACTCACCTATAGTCCCAGCTACTCAGGAGGCTGAATCAGGAGAATCGCTTGAACCCGAGACGTGGAGGTTGCAGTGAGCCGAGATTGCACCACTGCACCCCATCCTGGCCAACAGCAGACTCTGTCTAAAAAACAAACAAACAAACAAAAAACCCACGGATGGCTGGGCCCCACGCCCAGAGCTTCCAGTTCAGTAGGCCTAGGGTGGGGCCTGAGGACTTGCATTTCTAAATTTCCAGGTGATGCTGATGCTGTTGGTCCAGGCTTTGAAAACACTAGCCTAAAATTCTTCCTCAGGTTAACTTTCTCAGTGCCTTCTCTTCACCTCAGATCTGGCCTTGAAAGAGGAACAGAATGGCCTGGGATAGCCGTTTCTCTCCTGTGGGAGGTGATGTGGCAGAGGGTGGAACAGGGGGCGTCTGAGATTATATGTGGCTGCAAATCAGATGGAGAAGTAAACCAGGAAAATACTTTTAATGTGGTATTGGATGAGGGCAGTGTGGGCATGGAGGTCTCTCCAGCACACTAATGTGTGCACACATGGACATTCTCCTCCTTCTTCCCTTGGCCTGCATTTGGAGTCCGATCCTCTTTCTTGCTTGGTGGGACACGTT
This sequence comes from Nomascus leucogenys, assembly GCF_006542625.1. Lineage (NCBI taxonomy): Eukaryota > Metazoa > Chordata > Mammalia > Primates > Hylobatidae > Nomascus > Nomascus leucogenys. The sequence goes on along the minus strand of NC_044392.1, from coordinate 13,487,588 downwards.
TTCACCTCCAGAATGCTTTCCTTGGTAAATGCTTCTTTTTTTTTTTTAAATTTTTTTGAGACAGAATCTGGCTCTTGTTGCCCAAGCTGGAGTACAATGGTGCAATCTTGGCTCACTGCAACCTCCCCTCCCAGGTTCAAGCGATTCTGGTGCCTCAGCCTCCCAAGTAGCTGAGAGTACAGGAGTGTGCCATCACATCCGGCTAATTTTTGTATTTTTAGTAGAGACGGGGTTTCACCATGTTGCCCAGGCTGGTCTCGAACTCCTGACCTCGGGTGATTGGCCTGCCTCTGCCTCCAAAAGTGCTGGGATTACAGAAGTGAGCCACTGCACCCAGCCTTTTTTTTTTTTTTTTGACACAGAGTCTCACTCTGTCGCCCAGGCTGGAGTGCAGTGGCGCAATCTCAGTTCGCTGCAACCTCTGCCTACCAGGTTCAAGTGGTTCTCCTGCCTCAGCCTCCCAAATAGCTGGGATTACAGGCATGTGCCACCATACCCAGCTAATTTTTGAATTTTCAGCAGAGATGGGGTTTCACCATGTTGGGCAGGCTGGTCTCGAACACCTGACCTCAAATGATCTGCCTACCTAGGCCTCCCAAAGTGCTGGGATTATAGGCGTGAGCCACTGTGCCTGGCCGTTGGTAAACACTTCAAATGCACCAAACATTAAAGTAAAAAATATGAATGAAATCTTAAAAAATGCAGCCTGGGCAACATAGCAAGACCCCATCTCTCAAAAAATAAAAATAGAAAAAATCAGTCAGGCATGGCGACGTGCTTCTATAGTCCCAGCTACTGGAGAGGCTGAAGCAGGGGGATCGCTTGAGCACAGGAAGTCAACGCTGCGGTGAGTTATGATCTCACCACTGCACACACCAGCCCGGGCGACTGAGTTAGCACTCTGTCTCTAAAATAATAATTTAATAATAATAATAATTCACATGTTTTTCTGTCGTATTCTCTTGTCAAATGAAGTTAAATGTGATGTATGTTACAATGTATTGTGTGGCATGTGTGATATTATTATCTCATTGGATTGGAATTATTTATTCTCCATTTGCTTTTCTGTTTAAGAATAAGCTCCTTCAGGGCAGGGACAGTTCTTATTTCCTCTGTGTCTCCTAGGGCCTGGCACGATGTCTAACACCAGGAATGCTGAACAAATTATTTAATGCATGAATATTTGCTCCAGGAAGATGAGGCCTAACACCATGCAGATGGTTATTACATGTCAAAATAAGAATAATCCCATTTTTATATTCTCTTTCCCTCTTCCTCTGATCTTTCTCCTCTCAAATATTTTCAGGCTGGAATTCAGGGATTGGTTCTGGAGTTAATCGTTACGGTTGTAGAACCGCTAGAGCTGAGAACACATAGTGGTGCCATTTAGAGAACTGACTGCCCCAATAGAATACACTGGGACTCCCAGAACACTGGATCATGCGGCAGCCTTAGCCAGGAGCCTCATAAAGTGTATGTGTGTGTGTGAGTGTGTATAGTGTGTGTGTGTGAGAGACAAAGGATCATACTGCAGCCAGGAGCCTTACGAAGTGTGTGTGTGTGTATGTGTGTGTGTTTCAGTGGTGTGAAGTCAGCTGGGGAATGCCAGGTGCCCACTCCCCAACTTGGAATTGCAGATCTCTAGCCTGCTGCATGGCTGTAGCTCCCTTCCTCCTTCTTTTTCTCCCAACATTGAGAAAGCAGTATGCTGCCTATTTCAAAGAGTACAATAGCTCCACATTTTTATGCTTCTTTTTGGAGTAATTAGAGTGCAGAGGAGGGTCAGCAGAGGGTAAGAGCGGGGAGAACAGCTGATTCCTGAGCAGTAAGAGGTCCCAAGCCACCCAGCCCCCCTCTCCTGCACCAACCAAGCCTGCACTTGTCACAAAGTCAGTCCTGGCAAGTGCTCTGCCACCGCCGCTGTGCTTGGGTGGAGTAGAAACGGAGGGGAGAGAGGGAGGGAACTTCATTCTTTCCTGGCTTAAAAAGTCAAAGGCTCTGTAAGGCATGCAAAAGGAAGAAAGAAATTGTCCTGTTGCCCGCATTGCTTTCCTTTCTTGACCAGATCTCCTGCCCACACCCAATAACCCCATGCTTCTCTGCCCAGCCTTCCTCCACCTGGGCCCGGGAAGGGAAATGGGATGCCTGCTCCTCCTCTGCTCACCCATCCCCAGCCTTTCTGCCAGCCTGGGTGTCCCACAGCTGACCGGCCTGCAAACAGGACTCTATCTGCAGAATCCACCCCCTCCCCCTCAACTCTAGCATTAACCTTTCTCTTTCTTTCAACAAAAGCCAAACTCTTTCAAAGCCAACCTGATTGAAATTCAAAAACTTTCCAGGGCCTCTGCACCACTCTCTACTCCTCCCCATACTGACAGCCGCTGGTCACCCCCCCACCCCCTTCCCACCCCCCACCCCCTTCCCACCCCCCACCCCCAGCAATGTAGAAAATAGCGGGATAAAGGGCTCTCCCCACTCCCTCCCCCAAGCACAAGACTCTCCCTTTGTGTCACTCGGGCTGGTGGAAAGGGAGAGCTGGCTCTGGGCTCTCCTATTGTCTCTCGATACCCCCACCCCCACGGCCTTCTGCAGCCTGGAGGCCTTGTGCTGGGTCCCGCTCAGTTGGCCAAATCAAGGGGCCTCTATGGGGCCTCCAGGCCCACTCTCTGACAGGAAAGAAGAGCCAAGGGCCCGTCTACGCCCGAAGGGTGCCTCGCCCCTGGCTCCCGAGCCCCACGTTGTGGACTCCAGGGTGGACCTGGAGCCGCAGACCAAGGCTGGCTCCCTTATTTTCCTGGACACCAGATGGAGCTCCTCCCTCCCTCCTCTCTCTTTAGAGACTCCCTCCCTCGGCAGCAGTGGCAATTAGAATGGTCTGGCAGGCTCTGGGGAGGGGGGTGACCAGGTGGTGGCCGGGAGGCTATTAGAGAATGGAGACAGGCAGCCTGGGACACCTCCTTGTACAGAGCTGCAGCCGCTGGGGAGGAAAGACCTAAACACGCTTCCATTAATTAATTAATTCAACAAGTACTCATTGAGCACCTATCATACACGCTCAATGGGGAAACAGCAGTGAACAGAACAAAGTTCTCCTCACAGTGCTTACATTCCAGTGGGTGAGAGAGACAATCAGCAAATCAATACATGTTTCAGGCACAAGTCCACCCAGAAAAAGAGCAAGACAAGGAGCCAGAGAGTGCCAGGTGGGGAGTATGTGAGATGTGGGTGGCAGTGGGGGTGTGTTAGGGAAGTCTGCAGATACAGGCAGAATTTAGACATACGCCTGGCGAAGGAGCTTCTGAGAAAAGAGACTTCCAGCCCAAGGGAACAGCAAGAGCAAAGGCTCTAAGCTGTTAATTAAGGAACTAAAAGGCTAAGGTGGAAACCCAAGGGCAGCGTGTGTAGCCTGTGAGCCCGGAGGGGCAGGGAGGCTGGAGAGGGTAGGTCTCTCATGCCTGTAGAGAGGTTTCGATCTTACTTTGAATGAATGGCAAGCCAGAGGAGTCACAGAATTTGATTTATGTATTAAAAGGGCCGGAACAAGGGTAGATGCAGGAAAACCTAAGGACTCTGTTGAAATTGTCTAGGTGAGAGATAGTGGTGGCTTGGTCCAGGGTCACGTGGTAGGGATGGAGAGAAGCTGTCAGATTTGGGAACCAACAGGATTTGCTGATAGGCAGTATGAATGGTGTGGGAGACCACAGTCCAGGATAACTTCAATGTTTTGGCCTGATCCAACTGGAAGACTGGAGTGGCCATTGACGGGCAGTGTAGAGATAAAGGACGTAATCATTTGATCCTGTGCAATTAGAATAAGGAGTTCAGTTTTGGACTTAAAATTTGAGCTGCCTGTTAGACATCCAATTAGAGATGTCCAGTAAGCAATGGAGTTGGTGAATTTGTAGTTCAGGGGAGAGGTCTAGGCTAGAGATATAAATCTGGGAGTCACCGTGGAGCTGGTATGAAGCTGTGAAACTGGAGGGATCACCTGGGAAGGTAGTGCAGATAAAGGAGAGGGGAAATCTGAGGACTAAGTCAAGGGTACTCCAAAGTTTAGCATCACTGAAAGGAGGAGGAACCAGCAAGAGGAACAAGCAGTGAGGAAGAAAGAGAAGCAACGGAGGGTGTGTCCCAGAAGCGGAGTGAGGAAAGTGTTTCTAGAAGACGGGAGTGACAGATTGAGTATGATATGCACTGATGATTGGCTGTTGGATTTGGCAATAGGGAAGTCACTAGTGACCTGGACAAAAGCCATTTCACAGGAAGGATGGGGGAAAAATCTGACTAGTGAGGGTTCACCTGAGAATGAAAGGAGAGGGGGTGACCTAAAGGGGAACAGAGAAATGGAGAGGTAGCTACAGGGGGAAATGGAAGGCTTTTAAAATAGATGGTAAATATTTTTGCACGTTTGTGTGCATCAGAGCTTCCAGCAGAAAGGGAAGCTCTGATGGTGAGATTTGAGGAGACAATTACTAGAAGATAATCTAAGCTACATTAGGAGAGAAGTTAGGTGAGACAGGGTGGGGGACATGAAAGGCAGGCAGGGTCAGTAGGGTGCAGTCCCTCCCATTGAAGTTGGAATTGGGTCACTACTAGGAGTAAATTGGCAGTTGGAGAGCAGGATGTTTAAGTTGGTTATTACGAAGGGGTACAATTACTGGTAATGACAAGATTTCAGGGATGAATATCAGAATCTGTGACTGAGGTGGGATAGAGGACAAGTTTACTGGGGGAGAGAAGGTCAAGGAACCGAAAGAGCAGGATATTGAAAACTATTCTCTGAGTGTGGCCCTTGGAACAGCAGCACTATCAACACCACTTGGGAACTTCTCAGAAATGCGCATCCTTGGGGGTCTCTAAACCTACGGAATCAGAAACTCTGGGCGTGGGGCCCAGCGATCCGTGTTTTAACAAGCCCTGTTGAAAGACTTGATGATAGTAAGTTTGAGAATCCCTGGTACAGAGGGTTTTGATGGGTTGTGGCAGTTGAGGAGGGGCCAGACATGGGGTCAGATGAGGGCAGCAGGTCTCAACCACGGCTGCACAACATTAGGATTACCAGGAAGATGAAAACTCCCAGTGCCGAGCCTGCGCCCCAGAATCAATTTCCTTATGATCTGGCAGGGAGGGGGACCTTAAGGATATCAGTATTTCTGAAAGTTTACTTAGCGGTTCCAATATGCAGGCAAGGTTGAGAACCACTAGATAATGGGGTATACAGAGCCCTACAGGAACGAAGGCTTCCTGGGAGTCAGGGAGCTTCTGTAGTGACTGAAGCAAATGGAGAGCTTCATGACATTGGTCCTGGTACACTCTCGGGCAGAACTGGGTGGTGAGGCTCTGTGTGCTGGAGCTTGGGGTAGGACAGTGTTATCAGGAGCATGTGGACCTCTGGAGTTACACCGCACATCTGCCAATGGTTCTTTCTTTTCTAGGAACCCAGAAAAAAGTGTAGATTGGAAGGATGAGTCTACAAATGAAAGAAATAGGGACCTTCGCCACTCACCAAATATATCCCATAGTAAATGTTGGTTTCCTTCTGGCACGCCTGGCTCTCGGGAAGCAACCACCATCAGAGCTCGGTTGGGGCCAGGCCATTGCTGAGCCATGGCTCCAGCCAGCAGCCTACTTGGCCAGGCCAGGCTTTTCTCCATTGGTTTTTGCTTAACGTGGAAGCATAAGCAGCTTTCCAAATATCAAGCACCTCTGCCTTTGGTGCCAGTCCACATCCCTTGGGAGTTCACATGAGAAGAATTATAATTACCTTTGCAGAAAGATTTATCCTAACAATTAGGAAGCAATTTCCAGCAGAAAGAGGGGAGACATGAGAAAAGAGGTGCTTGCAGCAGTATAGTAGGTGCTCAGTGATGTGGCCAGTAAATGAACCAGAGATGAGGGGAATTGTTGAACTTGGGGGAATGGAGAGATTTGCATGCACCAAGGAAAGGGATGGGGATGATCACACACTCATGAGGTTTGACCTTAATATAGGAAGACCTGGTTGGACAGATTGTCTCACACAATAAGACAATATTAAGGCCGGAGATGAGGATTATCAAATGGTGGTGATGGGACAAGAAGGGATTGTCAGCCACAGGCGGATGAAAGGAACTGGCACGCACTGTGGGCTGATCACACTCTGATGAGACCTGATGTTCCCTCAAGACTTGAGGATATTATCCCACACTGGTGGTTGAGACTGCTAGGGTTTTTTTTATATGGAAAACCTTGGTCTCTAAGCACAGAGTGACCAGGTATTGACAATGCAATACTTTGTGTGTGTGTGTGTGTGTGTGTGTGTGTGTGTGTGTGTGTGTCAGGGAAGGGGAGATTATCATATAGAAACGTGCCAAGAACCAAGAAGACCCTTAAGAAAGTATCTGGACTGTGCGTAGGGTAGGCACAATTGGAAAGGATGAGACAAACATATCAAATATGTCTGTCATGATGGCAGTGTTTTAATGGGACCTCTAGAGATGTCTTGGGAATTCTAGGCTCGAAGGCCCAGAATTTATTGGAAAGGGGACACTAGTGTAACCGTTGCTTAGCATCTAGGGAAAATGGCAGAACTGGCCAGAGAAGAGGACTGTCCCAGGGGTCCTATCCCCATCCCTGGGCCAGTGTTATAGAGGAGACATTACAGGCCAGGACTCTTCACCTTTGAGGCAATCGCCAAACCAGCAGGAGGCAGGCAGCACCGTTTTTCCATCCAACAGGAGTTTGGAAGAGGACCACAAGAAGCTGGAGGTGCTGCCCGCAGCTCTCACACTGTCTGCCCCAGCAGTTCCCTGCTCCCTGGGGTGGGCCGCAAAATTATTCAGCATCCCCAAGTGAGCTGGCTTGATTAAGTTTTAATTTTAGCAACTTGCTAGGAGGACAGGGGAGGCTGTTTCAGTGTTGGGGGGAGGGGAAGAACTAGATAAGAGCTGTGCTCTGGGCCATCAGCCCACACCACATGAATCTGCTACACAGCAGCACCACACTGGACTAGCAAACCATGCCACTGTGGAGGTGGCCAAGGGCAGGGGTGAAAAGTAGGACCTGCTGAAGTGACAAGTCACCTTTTCCTATGCTGGGGCATATGGCTTTTTCCCCTTGGACTCAGCTGTGCAGCATGGGATTGAGAGGGAGCAGTGGTTCATTAATTTAAGTCTTCCCCTTTTTTCCTTAGCATTAATCATTCCTCAGGTCTTTAGCCAAAGCTGTTCAGAGCAGGGCTTTGCATTTCATTCATTCATGCATTCATTCATTCTCATGCCTGTCCATCCCTCTTCCGGAGATATCTCATTCACCCCCACAGCTTCAGTTATAAACATTAGTGACTCTGACTCTCTGTCACCAGCCCAGATCCCTCTGATTTCCATCCTCACAAAACTCTCTGTATCCCCAACTTCACCGGGATTTCCCACAGGCACCTGAAATTCAGTTTGTCAAAAGCGGAGCTCATTCTCCCCTTCAAATTGATTTGTCCTTTCACCTTGGAGGACGGTCCCCCTGTCCACCCCATCACCTGGGCTATCCCTCAGCTACTCTTTATTCTTCACTTTGCAGCTACACGGCTCCTTCTAAAACCCAGATCTGAGCATGTTCTGCCCCTCTTCAGTAGCTTCCCACAGTCTTTAGGATTCAGTGCAAGCTTCTTAGCAAGGCATATATATAAAAGCCCTGCATAAACTGGCCCTTGCCTATCTCTCCAGCATCATCTCTTGCCACTGGTTCATTCATTCATTCACTCATTCATCCATCCATCCAGTAAGCATATGCTGAGTGGTTACTAACGTGCTAGACACTACTCCAAATGCTGGGATACAGCAGGGAGCAAAACGGATGTCTGTCTTCCCAGAGCTGTAGCTCTCCTGATCTATTTTCTGTTACCCTCTTACTTCTGGGCTATCAATATATACAAAGTTTATTCTGCTAGAAAGCTCTTTGTCGGGCCGGGCGCTGTGGCTAATGTTTGTAATCCCAGCACTTTGGGAGGCCAAGACGGGCGGATCACGAGGTCAGGAGTTTGAGATCAGCCTGGTCAACATGGTGAAACCCCGTCTCTATTAAAAATACAAAAGTTAGCTGGGCATGGTGGCGCACACCTGTAATCCCTGGCTAACTTTTATTCATGTTTTAGGTCTCCCGCACTCTCCTAACTAAATTAGGTTACGTTCCCTTACTAACTACATGCTTCCAAAGCAATTTGTACCAGCCCCATTTCATTGTAACTACTTTTTAAGTTGTCTGTATTCCCCTTACACTATCTATTCTTTGAAAGCAGTCTTAGAGATTATCTTGCTGTAACCTTAGTGCCTAGCACTACTGAATTAATTAAGTAGATATTTAATTATCAACTGCTCTGTGCCAAGCACTGCGGTAGTCTAAAAATATTTATCTTGCCAGCCAAATCTATTCTTTTTTTTTTTTTTTTTTTGTATCTTTTGTTTCTGGTTTTATTTGTTTATTTGTTTTTTGAGACAGGGTCTCACTCTGTTGTCCAGGTTGGACTGCAGTGGCATGATCACGGCTCACTGCAGCCTCAACCTCCCAGCCTCAAGTGATCCTCCCACCTCAGCCTCTGGAGTAGCTGGGACTACAGGTGTGTGCCACCACACCCAGCTAATTTTTAAATTTTTGGTAGAGACGAGGTCTTGCGATGTTGTTGCCCAGGGTGGTCTTGAACTCCTGGGCTCAAGCAATCCTCCTGCCTCAGCCTCCCAAAGTGCTGGGATTGTAGGTGTGAGCCACTGTGTTTGGCCTGTTTCTGTTAATGGTGCTATTCATTACTCCCAGGCATGCATCTTAGAAATTTCATTGTGAAGTGATTCCTTTTTTTTAAAAGACAAGTTAGAGATTTCTTTTTATTAAATTCTTACTTCTTTTGATAGGTAATAATACACTGACAGGATTCAAAATTCTAAAGGTACCAAAAGAAAGAGCAAAAGTCTTCTTTTTATCTATCCCCTGGAGTTTGCTTCCCAAGAAATAATTTTATCTGTTTCTTTCGCAGATATTTTTTCATATGCAAACAAATACATTTCCACAGATGGAGGCATATTAAATCTAGTGTTCTGTATCCTGGTTTTTTTTTTTTTTTAACAGTATGTCTTGGAGGTCACTGCATATTAGTAATCTAAACAGCTGCCTCATTCATTTCGGGAGCTGCCTGGTGCTCCATGTTATGCATGTACCATGCAAAAAAATTATAATTTTTTTAACCTGCTCCCTAGAGAGGAACATTTAGGTTGTCTCAAACTTTTGCTGTTTCAAACAATGCTGCAAATGCTATTTCATGCATGTCTGAAAATATCTCTAGTTGAATTAATTTCTTTTTCTCACTTGTACATCAATCAAATTTTTAGCAAGTCTAATAGATTTTCTAGCCCTGTAATGTCTCTTAGGTTTATCCCTTCATCTCCTCTCCACCATCCCCACTATTACTGCTCCAATTCAAGTCCTCATGATTCGTTTTTGTTTTTTTTTTTGACAGAGTTTCTGCTCTTGTTGCCCAGGCTGGAGTGCAATGGTGTGATTTCAGCTCACTGCAACCTCCGCCTCCCGAGTTCAAGCGATTCTCCTGCCTCAGCCTCCCAAGTAGCTGGGATTACAGGCGCCCGCCACCATGCCCGGCTAATTTTGTATTTTTAGTAGAGATGGGGTTTCACCATATTCGTCAGGCTGGTCTCAAACTCCTGACCTGAAGTCATCCACCAGCCTTGGCCTCCTAAAATGTCGGGATTACAGGCATGAGCTACCGTGCCTGGCCCATTTTTTTCCTTTTTTTATAGATACCTTTATTGACATATAATTCATATGCCATACAGAGACCCATATGAAGCATAAAATTCAATAATTTTATTTGAATTTTTACTTTTTTTTTGAGGTGGGGGAATCTCACTATGTTGCCCAGGCTGGTCTCAAACTCCTGGGCTCAAATGATCCTCCAACCTTAGCTTCCCAAGTAGCTGGAACTACAGGTGCATGCCACTGTGCCCAGCTAAAATTCAGTAGTTTTAGTACAGGTTGCATATCCCTTATCCGAAATGCTTAGGATCAGAAGTGTTTTTGGATATGGGATTTTGGAATATTTACATATACATAATGAGATATCGTGGGGATAGGATCTAAGTCTAAACACAAAATTTATTTATTTTATTTATTTATTTTTTGAGACACAGTCTTGCTCTTGTCACCCAGGCTAGAGTGCAATGGCACGATCTCGGCTCACCGCAACCTCCACTTCCCAGGTTTAAGCGATTCTCCTGCCTCAGCTTCCCGAGTAGCTGGGATTACAGGCACCCGCCACCATGCCTGGCTAATTTTTGTATTTTTGGTAGAGATGGGGTTTTACCATGTTGGCCAGGCTGATCTCGAACTCCTGACCTCGTGATCCACCCGCCTCGGCCTCCCAAAGTGCTGGGATTACAGGCGTAAGCCACTGCTCCAGGCCCATTTATGTTTTACCTATACCTTACACACATAGCCTGAAGGCAATTTTACACAACATTTTAAATAATTTTATGCATGAAAGTAAGTTTTCACTGTGTTTTGATTATGAACCATCACATGAGGTCAATATGGAGTTTTCCACCTGTGGCATCGTGTTGGTGCTCAAAAATTTTGGATAGCCAGGCAAGGTAGCGTGCATCTGTAGTCCCAGCTACTCAGGAAGCTGAGGCAAGAGGAATGCTTGAGCCCAGAAGTGTGAATCCAGCCTGAGCAACATAATGAGACCTCATCTATATATAAAAAAGAAAAATTCAGATTTTGGAGCATTTCAGATTTTGGATTTTCACAGTCGGTATGCTCAACCTGTACATTAAAAGAGTTGGCTAGCTGTCACTACAAATGGCTTTTAGAGCATTTTCATCACCCTTGAAATCCATACCTTTAAACAGTCACCCCCAATCCTCCCCTCATCCCAGCCCTAGGCAACTACTAATCTACTTTCTGTCTCTATAAATTTGCCTATTCTGAATATTTCGTATAAACGGAATCATATAATACATGGCCTTTTGTATCTGATGTCTTATCATTAGCATGATGTATTCAACATTCTTCCATGTTATAGCATGTAACAGTATTTTATTCCTTTTATGGCTAAAAATATTCCATTGTATGAACAAATCACATTTGTGTTTATCCATTCATCAGTTGATGGCTATTTGGGTTGCTTCCACCTTTTGGCTATCATGAATAATACTTCTATGCACATTAGTGTACAAATTTTTGTGTGGACCTATATTTCAGTTCTTTTGGGTATATACCTAGGAGTGGAATTGCTGGGACAAATGGCAACTCTATCTTCAGCTTTTTGAGGAACTGCCAGACTGTTTTCCAAAGTGGTTACACTATTTTACATCCCCACCGGGAGCATATGGTTCTTCCAATTTCTACACATTTTTTACCAGTACTTGCTATTATCTGACTTTTTGATTATATTCATCCTAATGGGTGTAAAGCAGACTCTCATTGTGGATTTGATTTGCATTTCCCTGATAACTAAAGACACTGAATATTTTTCGTGGGTTTGCCAAGTATTCATACATCTTCTTTAGATAAATATTCAGATTCTTTGCCCATTTTAAAATTGAGTCATTCTGTTTATTATTGACTTTACTTCTTTCTTTCCAATCTGATGACTGTTATTTTCCTGCCTAATTGCCCCAGCTAAAACCTCCAGTACCATACTGAATACAAATGGTAAGAGTGGATATCCAGCCAGGCACAGTGACTCATGCCTGTAATTGCAGCACTTTGGGAGGCCGAAGTGGGTGGATCACTTGAGACCAGGAGTTCAAGCCCAGCCTGGCCAACATGGCAAAACCTCATCTCCACTAAAAATGCAAAAATTAGCCGGGTGTGGTGGTGTGCACCTGTGGTCCCAGCTACTCGGGAGGCTGAGGCACAAGAATTGCTTGAACCCAAGAGACAGAGTTTGCAGTGAGCTGAGATCATGCCACTGCACTCCAGCCTGGATGACAGAGTGAGACCTTGTCTCAAAAGTAAAAAAAAAAAAAAAAAAAAAGAGTGGACACTCTTGTTCCTGATCTTAGGGAGGAAGCATCCAGTCTTTCACCATTGAGCATGGAGGAAGGCCCCTTCTATTCCTAGTTTGTTGAATGTTTTTATCATGAAGTGGTGCTGAATTTTGTGAAATGCTTTTTTTGCATCTATTGAGATGATCATATAGCTTTTGTTCTCTCTTGTATTAATATGGTATATTACATTAATTTATTTTGTATCTTACACCAACTTTGCATTCCTGGAGTTAATCTCACGTGGTCACAGTACATAATCCTTTTTATATGTCACTGGATCTGGTTCACTAGAATTTTGTTGCGGATTTATACATATATATGTATATGTGTGTTCATAAGAGTTATTGGTCTAAAGTTTTATTTTTTTTTTTGTGATGTGTTTGTCTGGTTTTGGTATCAGAGTAATAGTGGCCTCATAAGGTTCCCTCTTCTTGTATTCTTTGGAAGACTTGGTGAAGAATTGGTATTAATTGTTCTCTAAAATGTTTGGTAGAATTTACCAGTGAAGTAATCTGGGATTGGATTTTTCTTTGTGGGAAATTTTAAAATTACTAATTCAATTTCCTTAATTGTTACAGGTCTATGCAGATTTTCCTTCTTCTTGAGTAAGTTTCAGCAGTTTGTGCTTTCTAGAAATTTGTCCATTTTATCTGATTTATCTAACTTTTTGGCATACATTTGTTCATAATATTCTCTTATAATGCTTTTTTTATTTCTGTAAGTCTGGTAGTGATGTCTCCTCTTTCATTCCTCATTTAGTAATTTGAGTCCTCTCTCTTGTTCTTATTCATTCTAGCTAATGGTTTTTCAATTTATTGATCTTTCCAAAGAACCAATTTTTGGGTGTGTTGATGTTCTTCTTTGTCTTTCAATTCTATATTTCATTTATTTATTATCTCATCTTTATTTCCTTTTTTCTGCTTGCTTTGGGTTTAGTTTGCTCTTTTTTCAGTTTTTAAATTGGAAGTTTAAGTTATTGATATAACATCTTTCTTCTTTTTAAAATATAGGCATTTACAGCTATAAATTTCCCTCTGAGTGCTGTTTTAGCTGTATCTCATAAGTTTTGGTGTTTTATTTTCATTTTGATCTATCTAAAGGTACTTACCAATTTCTGTTGTGATTCTTCCTTTGATACTTTATTATTTCTTTCTTTCTTTTTTTTTTTTGGAACAAAGTTTCACTCTTGTTGCCCAGGCTGGAGCACAATGGCCCAATCTCGGCTCACTGCAACCTCTGCCTCCTGGGTTCAAGTGATTCTCCTGCCTCAGCCTCCTGAGTAGCTGGGATTACAGGCACCTGCCACAACACCAGGCTAATTTTTTGTATATTTACTAGAGACGGGGTTTCACCATGTTGACCAGGCTGGTCTTGAACTTCTGACCTCAGGTGATCCACCCGCCTGGGCCTCCCAAAGTGCTGGGATTACAGGCGTGAGATACCACGCCCGGCCGATACCTTATTATTTCTTATCTTTAACTAACCTTAAGAAACATATCCAGTATTTCCCTTTCTAGTTGATTTCATATTTTGCTACTCAACTGGTCTTACGAAGAATGGTTTAGTTTAATAATATAGGTTGATAAATTCAAAGATAGAATTATGTGTAAAACAAAAAAGAACATAGAAAAGAAAGTAATTAGCTCTAACAAAGTACATTTTACAATAGGGAAAATGACCGAGCAGGGTTTATAAGGACAAATAGTAACACACCAGCTAGGCAAAGAGATGACAGACCACTTCCCAGGTGGTGGAAACAGCATGAGTAAAGACTTAGAGCTGCGAGACAAAAGGGGATATTCAAGACTACCCTTTCCCCTATTTCAGCCAATGGGACTCTGGTGAAGCAGATTCTGCCCTTCCATTCAACTGCGGGGTCCCGAATGTGACCCAGGCATTACACAGTTGAAGGATGAGTTCTCCCTGGTCTCAGTGATTGGTTCAGGAATGGGCGTGAATCAAAGCCAAAGGAATGCGCCGGGACTTTCCCTGAGATTTCAAGAAAAAGACTTTTGCTTTTTTGTGCCGAAAAATGTGCAACAGGCAGCTGAAAATCTAAGTCATCCTCATGTAGTTTTAACCAGGTAGATGGATGACAGCCAAGGGCAAGTGCCTGGCACGTAGTGGGAACTCAATGCATATTCACTAAATACATGAATGCATGAACAATTGTATAACAGAATCCCAAGGAATACCAGGAGCTCCCAGCTGAAAGCCATCTCCCTTTCCCCTGAACTCCCGAGACAGCTTACCGAATTGTTCTTACAGTGTTTACCATCTTCTGCTTCACAGTATGTATAGTTATATGGAAATGTGTATTATCTCTTAGTATCAAATGCTTGTCTGATGCTACTTATTTGTAGTCTATATAAGATTTTATATCATGTGGCCCCTTACCTACCTCTTCAGTACAATTTTTTTTTGCTCCAGCAGTGTTTTAGAACTTGCTGTACCCTGAACATGCCATGTTCATGTGTTCCTTTTCCTCCAGAATACAAGAACGCTTCAACTCAATTACTAACCAAGTGCCTTTTGCTTGCAAAGTGAGATCCATTATTGAAGGATGATATCAACCTAGAGTGGTAATGAGCACTTTTTAATTAAATACAATAGAATAGAGCCAGGAGTGGTGGCTCACGTCTGCAATCCCAGCACTTTGGGAGGCCAAGGCTGGCAGATCACTTGAGGCCAGGAGTTAAGAGACTGGCCTGGCCAACATAGCGAAACCCCACCTCTACTAAAAATAGGAAAACTTAGCTGGGTGTGGTGGCGTGCGCCTGTGGTCCCAGCTACTTGGGAGGCTGAGGCAGAAGAATTGCTTGAACCTGGGAGGCAGAGGTTAGAGTGATCCCGATAGCACCACTGCATGCTCCAGCCTGGGTGACAGAGTGAGACTGTTAAAAAAAAAAAAAGGCTAAGTACTATTTTTGTAAAACTTTTGTTTCAGTTGGTCGTGTGTACTGAGTCATGATGTAAAACATATTTCTTACTGTAGAGCACAGTGCAGGCTGGGTATGGTGGCTCATGCCTGCCATCTCAGCACTTCGGGAAGCTGAGGCAGGATCATTTGAGCTCAGGAGTTCAAGACCAGCCTGGGAAACACAGCAATACCCCATCTCTAGTAAAAATAAAAAATTATGACATGGCAAAACCCTGTCTCTACTGAGAATATAAAAATTAGCAGGGCATGGCCGGGTGCAGTGGCTCACGCCTGTAATCCCAGCACTTTGGGGGGCCGAGGCGGGTGGATCACCTGAGGTCAGGAGTTCGAGACCAGCCTGGCCAACATGGTGAAACCCTGTCCTCTACTAAAAATTAGTTGGGTGTGGTGGCACACGCCTATAATCCCAGCTACTCGGGAGGCTGAGGCAGGGGAATTGCTTGAACCCAGGAGGCGAAGGTTGCAGTGAGCGGAGATCGTGCCACTGAACTCCAACTTGGGCAACAAGACTCTGTCTCAAAAAAAAAAAATTAGCAGGGCATGGTGGTGCTTGCCTGTAGTCCCAGCTACTCAGGAGACTGAGGCAGAAGGATCACCTGAGCCTTGGGAGGTCGAGGCTGCAGTCGGCCGTGATCATGCCACTGCACTCCAGCCTGGGTGAAAGGGCAAGACTCTGTCTCAAAAAAAAATCACAGTGCCAAAAGGCCACCACTCTAAGACACTCCTATTACTAAAGTGAGCAGGTCCCTAGTTTATTTATTTTTATATTTATTTATTTATTTATTTTTGACACAGAGTCTCACTCTGTCACCCAGGCTGGAGTGCAGTGGTGCAATCTCGGCTCACTGCAATCTCCACCTCCCAGGTTCAAGCTATTCTCCTGCCTCAGTCTCCTAAGTAGCTGGGATAACAGGTGTGTGCCACCATGCTCAGCTAATTTTTGTATTATTATTGTTATTATTTTTTTTAGTAGAGATGGGGTTTCACCATGTTGGCCAGGCTGGTCTCAAACTCCTCACCTCAAGTGATCCACCCTCCTCAGCTTCCCAAAGTGCTGGGATTGCAGGCGGGAGCCACCATGCTTGGCCCAGGTCCCTACTTTATAACTCAAACAAACAAGATGCCCAGGGGCTTCTCTCCCTTTATCTCCATCCCAAATTTTGAGACTTTACTCTCAAAGCCCAAATTCTGCAAAAGGGTCACAAATCAGGGTATAGTCCTTACTTCTGTTGCAGCAACCACAATTTTATTTTATTTCTTATTTTTAAAAATTATTTATTTATTTATTTATTTTTGAGACAGAGTCTCGCTCTGTCACCCAGGCTGGAGTGCAATGGCACAATCTCAGCTCACTGCAACCTCTGCCTCTCAGGTTCAAGTGATTCTCCTGCTTCAGCCTCTCAAGTAGCTGAGACTACAGGCATGCACCACCATGCCTGGATAATTTTTATATTTTTAGTAGAGGCAGGGTTTCGCTATGTTGGCCAGGCTAGTCTCGAGCTCCTGATCTCAGGTGATCTGCCCGCCTTGGCCTCCCAAAGTACTAGGATTACAGGCGTGAGCCACCACACCTGGATGACAATTTTTAAACCGTCCTTCTAATTCTAACACACAACCTGGGCCAAAGCAGTTTGCTGCTGTTAACTGTGTTACTTATAATAATAGTTAACATTTATTGAGCACTTGCTGTTTGCCAGGCATTGTTCTAGGCTTTTTGCATGGATTATCTTATTTATTCCTTAGAACAACCCTAGAGGTGGATAATATTATTGCCAATTTCATTTGGTAGATTGTGAAGATTGACTCCTGGAGATATTGGCTCAACTTCCCAAGTCCACACAGCTAGGAGGTGGTGGAGCTAAGATTTGAACCAATGCAGTCGAGCTTCCCAGCCCACTCTTAGCCATGAAGCTCCATGGCTTGCCAAGCGGGCTTTACTGTTGAACAAACACATGGATGTGTCATGGAACAGCTCTTCTGCAATGGCCCTAGGTAGGTATTGCTGAAGACTATTCTACACTGTGATGCTTATTTTTCCTAACCAACCATTTTGATAAAAAACCAGCCTGATTTATTTGGCCCTGGGTCCATAGTTCAATGTTAATCTGCATGTTGGTTTAAGCTCTCACTAGTAACCTTGCAGAGAGAGAAAAGAAGAAGAAAAATGAGGCCAAAATTCATTTTAAATTTTAAAGTTATTTTTAAAAAGAAAGATGACGGGGGAAGAGAACATATGTCTGTCTCTTGAAAGGAATGAGCCTCTGTCTATTGCCCGTGATTTTCTCTGACTTTGAAGCTCTGGCCCCTGCTGGAGCCTCTGAGCTCTCTCAGCCTATGCGCTCCTGTTAAAGGTGATGAGGACAAAATTGGGACAGGTCGCCAAAAAGACCCCCCCTTTCACTTTGTTCTGGGCGAATGCTCTCTCTTTCTGAACATTCTCAGCTTTAGCTAAGCAAGGAAAGGGCAGCCCCTATTTCACAAGAAGAAAGGAAGACGGTCTGGGAGACTGTTCCTTCCCCAAGTATTCAGAGAGTTGCTGAATAATAGGGAGAAAAGAGTCAGAGAAAGGACAAAAAAATAAAAAAAGTAAAAATAAATAAAAAATAAAATGACACAGCATAGCTCTAAGCCCTCTCCTATCAGGTTTTACAGAGGGGCAATAGATTTTCTTCACTGCCAGTCCTGACTTATCACAGCCTTGTTTTTAATGAGGTATAATAAGGGGAACATTTTGTAACAACACGGTTCTCCTATTTTATCCCACAAACAGCTGTGTCATGCTTGTGGCTGGAAGAATGAATCATATCTCTGCCTGCATATGCTAACTCCCATGTAATTACCCCAGCATCTTAAATAAAGCAGGCCCTAAACCCGTCGTTCACATTACAAGCAAACGGTGCAGACCTCGTAACTGGGGCCTCTATTATTACAATTAATTTATCACAGAAGCGACTGAGATTAGAGGCTAGAATTAAAACCCAGAGCATGGAGAGTCACCGCAGTGACACTGAAAAACAGGCTCTTGAGAGGTGGCTGGCTCCAGCGGCTGCCTGACTAATGCCTTTCCTGGGGAAAAACGGCCTTAGTTGGATTTTGTTTTCTTTACATTTTTCCCACTCGAAGATTTTACCAAAGTGATTTCGGTGCCTCTCTTGATTCAAAATGATGTTGGAAAAATTCTACCTGCTACTTAACCAGAACCCTGAGCAGGAGTCACCATTTTCTCATTCTTACACGACCACTGTCTCTCCATAGGAACAATCCCGGGAGACCTCCCATTTGTTTTTGTTATTAGAAAGGAATTTCTCATGACATCAGTTTGCTTCCTTTCAGGGCGCAGGAGATTGGGGGGAGGGAGAGAATAGTCTGGAGCATTTGCCTCAAATATAAAATGCTGTTTGCATCTCTTCAGGCAGGGGTTTCTCAGCCAGGGTTCCTCAACTGAGCCACAAAGACAGGACAATTACCTGGGCAACTCTTTTCTTTTCTTTCCTTTTTTGATGGAGTCTCGATCTGTTGCCCAGGCTAGAGTGCAGTGGCGCGATCTCAGCTCACTGTAACCTCCACCTCCCGGGTTCAAGTGATTCTCAGCCTCCCGAGTAGCTGGGACTACAGGCACGTGCCACCATGCCCAGCTAATTTTTTGTATTTTTACTAGAAATGTGGTTTCATCGTGTTATCCAGGATGGCCTCGATCTCCTGACCTTGTGATCCACCTGCCTTGGCCTCCCAAAGTGCTGGGATTACAGGCGTGAGCCACCGTGCCCAGCCATCAGAGCAACTATTTTCTTAGTTCTCCCAAGGATAGTACAACTTGTGCATCTAGACTGTACATTCCAGATGCATAGGAGAGAAATTCATTCATTACAGTCAATGGCTTAGGGCATTCGTGCTTACCATGGTTGAAAAAGGTTGAAGACAGACAATTAGATTGACCCAGTTACAGCAATACTGAGGGACCCCAACTGAGAACCCTCCTCCAGATGTGAGTCAGCTCCCATTCTGTTCAAAATAGTTCTTACTCAGCCCCTGGTGCCCAGGCTCCTTTCGTTCATGGAGTGGCCTCTGCCAGTCCTCCCACCAAAACCCTAAGTACATGCTATGTCTCCAGACACAGGCACAGGGGGATCCTGTGGCTGTTGCCTTCGTACACGCTGGTGCTCAGAAGTCTACTGTCTTTGTCAGTTCTCCCCACTGTGTGGCAGTTTACCATGTGCTCACTTCTTCCTCTTCGTCCTGGGCACACAGCTCGACTGCATTCCCAGCCTTCCTCGCAGTTAGATAGGAATTCTGCTCACTGGATCGTAGGTGGAGGTGATGTAAGCCATTTCCCCTGGGCCAATAAAAATCTCCTACTTGACCCTTCATGCTCTTTCTTTTCTCCTATGCCAGTTACAGCATCCAGCAGGGGGATCCTGAACCCTAGGGGACGGCTCAACCTGAATTCCAAAGGCACTACTATGTGACTGCCTTCTAAAAAGGATTTGTTGGATATAGTCATTAGCCTACTCTAATAAACCCTGAAAATGAGATGCCTCGACCCCACCTCAGGAGGCTCTACAGCTTGTGAAGAACAAGGAAGGGAGGAGAACAAGCCCACGGCTGGGGAAGTTATTCCCAGATTTTGGAGACATTTCACTGCTTGCCTAGGAAAAGCAAGGATAAGGGGCTTAGGAGGGCCAAGGCTAGCAGTGAGCCCAGCCTCCTGGAAAGGGGGCTCACAGCTTCAGGGGTTTCTCACGCATCCAACAAGCTGCACTCTGATATGTTTTGGAAGGCTCAAGGCAGAAAAGATCACAAGAGGGAAGGCTATGAACATCTGATTTAAATAAAATAATAAAGTATGCAAAATCAAACTATGAATCATAATCTCAAATCAGATCAAGTTGCGACACTGCTTATACTCTTTGGCCCTCTCTGATCTGACCCCTTATCTAGACTGCCACTGCTCTGTTCTCATAGCTCCTCAGACACATCTTCATCGAACACCTCTTCAGGGTAACCTGCTAGCCCACTAGCTTGGGAGTTCTTCAAGGTCTGGAGAAGAGCCTCATTTACCTCCGTACCCCTTTAGCCAGCTCTGGGCCTGGAACCCGGTACTAGCTCAGTATCTGCTAAATGAATGAGCACAAAGCACTGTACATGTTAGTATGATGAGTATATTTTCTGATATGGGCATGGCACTTCTCTCTTTCCTAACTCCATCACTGAGATGCTTTCGAAAATAGTGCTGTGAGCCTGGACATAGTTCTTCCACACATTTTCATTTGGTTTCCCTTCTGATCTAGAACAGTATTTAAAAGCTGGGCTTCTGACATTGAGCAAGGTAGAACAGGGCTAACTGGCTGCAAAGAGATGGAACTCATCCTTTTAAAAGGTGTGTATTAATACCGTGCTTGGGCTGGGCATGGTAGTTGATGCCTGCAATCCTGGTGCTTTGGGAGGCTAAGTCGGGAGGATGGCTTGAACCCAGGAGTTAGAGACCAGCCTGGGCAACAAAGCAAGACCCTGTCTCTACAAAACATAGAAAAAGTAGCCAGGCGTGATGGTGTGCACCTGTAGTTCTAGCTATCCCAGAGGCTGAGGCAGGATTGCTTGAATCCCGGAGTTTGAGGCTACAGTAAACCATGATCCTGCCACCGCACTCCAGTCTGGGCTACAGAGCAATATCCCATCTGGACAAAAAAAAAAAGGCGGCTGGGTGTGGTGGCTCACTCTTACAATCCCAGCACTTTGGAAGGCCGAGGCAGGTAGATCACTTGAGGTCAGGAGTTTGAGACCATCCTGGCCAACATAGTGAAACCCTGTCTCTACTAAAAATACAAATATTAGCCAGGAATGGTGGTGCATGCCTGTAATCCCAGCTACTCCGGAGGCTGAGGCACGAGAATCACTGGAATCTGAGAGGCAGAGGCTGCAGTGAGCTGAGATTGTGCCACCGCACTCCAGCCTGGGTGACAGAGCAAGACTCTGTCTAAAAAAAAAAAAAGAAAATTTTTACTGAATTACCCTAGACTATGCCAAGGATAAATGTGAAGAATCCTATTTCAGACCCCCAAGAACTCAAATGCCTCATGACAACCAGAGCATAGCTCCTTTCTTCCTACAGAAAGATTTCTAGCTCCACTGAAGCTATTCATTGCTCACTGAGAGAAGGAACACAAAAATTCTTTGAAAAATATGCAGTATCTAAAAGGCGAACAGACTGGAGTTAGTATCAGTCTTCTCTCCCCACTTCCTTCAAATGTCTTCACCACAGCAATTGCCCTCCACCCCTCCTGCTCCCCTGAGAAGGGAGCCCCAGGGATCCAGACTAGACCAGGTCTGGTCTGCAGGCCGTGTATTCTGTTTTGTCTAATTTTTTGAACACTATTTCTCTATGGAAAAATAAATCCATTTGGAATAGAAATCAAATGTGGGTTCAGGGTCAGATGGATGGGGTTTGAATCCCAGTTTTGCCACTTGTAAGTTGAGAAACTTTAGGAAAATTAACCTTTTAAGCTTCTCTTTTCTTGTCTATAAAATGGGAATGAAATAAAACCAAAGTCAAGGGGCCCAAGTACTGCATGCAGAACTTCTGGCGCAATGCCTCACCCAGAGCAGGCACCCAGGAAAAGCGGGTGCTCATTGTTTTGGCTTCTTATCTCTGAATTAACTTCATCTGCTCCTTGTTCGCTTCTGTTACAACTGAGAGAATGACCCTCTTACGACTGAAGTCTAATCCCTCACACGTGGTCTGGATTCCATCCCTTCTTGTCTTTTAAAACTGCTTCATCATCTCTGTTTCTTGACTGTCAGTCTTTTTCTTTGCCTGGATCACTTCCACCAGCACACACACACATGCACTGGTATCTTCTCTCAAGAATAAAAAAGTTCCCTCTCTTGATTCCACATCCTCTCCACTTGCCATCATATTTTTTCTGCTCTTCTTTTTTTTCCCCTCTTTATTTCTTCTAAAGAAAAACAAACAAACAAAAGGGATACACGTGCAGAACGTGCAGGTTTGTTCCATAGGTATACGTGTGCCGTGGTGGTTTCTGCTCCTATTGACCCGTCCTCTAAGTATCCGCCCCCAACCTCCAGCTCCCAACAGGCCCTGTGTGTGTGTTGTTCCCTTCTCTGGGTCCATGTGTTCTCATTGTTCAACCCTCAGTTATGAGTGAGAACATGCGGTGTTTGGTTTTCTGTTTTTGTGTTAGTTTGCTGAGGATGATGGCCAGCCCAGGATGGAGTGCAGCAGCGTGATCACAGCTCACTGCAGCCTCAAATTCCTGAGCTCAAGTGATTCCCCCTGCCTCAGCCTCCCAAGTAGCTGGGACTACAGGTGCATGTCATCAAGCCCAGCTAATTTTTAAAATTCTTTTGCAGAGATGGAGTCTCACTATGTTTCCCAAGCTGGTCTTGAACTCCCGGGTTCATGCAATCCTCCCACCTCAGCCTCTCAACGTGCTGGGATTACAGGTGTGTGCCAGCACGCCCAGTCTTCTGCTCTTCTTTATCCCCAGACACCTCCAAGGTGTTGTCTATATCTGCTGCATACCTTTCCTCACCCCCTATTAGCTCTTCAATTCATGTCAACTTGAATTTGCCCTGTCATTACACTAAACTGTTCTCAAAGTTACCTATTGCCCTCCACATTGCCAAATCCTGAAGACACGTACATCTCTGTCCTTGATCTCCCAGGAGCATTTGACATAACTCATCATTTTCTATTTTATTTTACTTTATTTTATTTTTTGAGACGGAGTCTCACTCTGTTGCCCAGGCTGGAGTGCAGTGTTACAATCTCAGCTCACTGCAACCTCTGCCTCCCACGTTCCAGCAATTTTTCTGCCTTAGCCTCCCAAGTAGCTGGGACTGCAGGCGTGCCCCACCATGCCCAGCTAATTTTTGTATTTTTAATAGAGACAGGGTTTCACCATGTTGGCCAGGCTGGTCTTGAACTCCTGACCTCAAGTGATCCCAAAGTGCTGGGATTACAGGCGTGAGCCACTGCGCCCGGCCCATTTTCTCTTTTAAAACACTCCCTTTTCCTCCTTGGTTTTACGATCTCTATTGTCCATTCTTTCTCAGACCCCTTTCTTCTTTTCCTCTACTACATCTTTAAATGTTAGAGTTATCCAAGGCTTGGGTCTGTGCCCTTTTATTATCTCTCTTTTACACCATTCATTTTCATTTCATCTTTTGCAGTCACTTAATTAATTAATTAATTTTTGAGACAGAGTCACTTTGTTGCCCAGGCTGGAGTGCAGTGGTATGATCAGGGCTCACTGCAGCCTTTACCTCCCGGGCTCAAGCGATCCTCCCACCTCAGCCCCCTGAGGAGCTGGAACTACAGGCATGCACCATCACACCTGGCTAATTTTTTTTTTGTATTATTAGTAGAGATGGCGTTTCGCCATGTTGGCCAGTCTGGTCTCGAACTCCTGGACTCAAGTGATCCATTTGCCTTGGCCTCCCAAAGTGCTGGGAGTAGACATGAGCCACTGTGCCCTGCCTTTGCAGTCATTTTAAATAGCAAGGTGCTGTTATAACTAGAACAACAAAACACAAAGATATGTGACATTGGCTTTGGTACTAGGCAAGTGGGCAGCAAGGAAGCTGATATAAAAGCCGGGAATAATAGCAACTTGTATTATTTACTGGTAAACATGTGACTAAACCACAATAATTTGGAAGGCAGGACATGTATCTTATAAACTAGCGAAGGTGAAGGGGGGATCTTAAGGCAAAATATTGCAAGCATGAGCTGGCTGCTTTTAGCTGTATTTGATGAGGCACTAACAAGAATAAACTCAGAAAAGAACTGGCTAGTTTGCAAGCAGGATTCGGTGGGAATATAGAGAACCCAGAACTTAGGGGGTTGAAAAATAAAACTTTCTCATCTCCAATCTCTCTAGTAAGAGATTTTCAAATTAAGATACATCCTGGGGCTGAAGACCTAATCTAGAGTGCGGCAAGAATGAAACTGTTTCCGGGTGAAATCAAAATCAAGAGTATTAAGCTCTGAAAGAAATCAGATGGCATCTAATAAGCTCTTGCAGCTGAAAATGAAGCTTCTAGAAAACTTAAGAGCAAGGTTCTACAGCAGCCTGACATTCCCAGTACTTAAGTCTCAGTAGATTCTGTCTTGTAAAAATTGTGGGTGTGGCTTATGGTACATAAAGTTGATGAGTATAAAACGTAAAAATCTACAAAGTTGGCCAGGCGCGGTGGCTCACACCTGTAATCCCAGCACTTTGGGAGGCTGAGGCAGGCAGATCACGAGGTCAAGAGATCGAGACCATCCTGGCTAACATGGTGAAACCCCGTCTCTACTAAAAATATAAAAAATTAGCCGGGCACTGGTGGCAGGTGCCTGTAGTCCCAGCTACTCGGGAGGCTGAGGCAGGAGAATGGCGTGAACCCAGGAGGCAGAGGTTGCAGTGAGCCGAGATCGCATCACTGCACTCCAGCCTGGGCAACTGAGTGAGACTCCGTCTCAAAAAAAAAAAAAAAAAAAAAAAAAAAATTCACAAAGTTTGTGAGAGAGCTGTATTGGCAAAACACTGCCAGCTCCAACGGAAAGAACAGAGACTATTCAAGATGTAAAAAGATTTCTGGGGGCCGGGCGTGGTAGCTCACGCCTGTAATCCCAGCACTTTGGGAGGCCGAGGTGGGCAGATCACGAGGTCAGGAGATCCAGACCATCCTGGCTAACAAGGTGAAACCCTGCCTCTACTAAAAGTACAAAAAATTAGCCAGGTGCAGTGGCGGGCGCCTGTAGTCGCAGCTACTCGGGAGCCTGAGGCGGAGGTTGCAGTGAGCTGAGATCGCGCCACTGCACTCCAGCCTGGGCGACGGAGTGAGACTCCGCCTCAAAAAAAAAAAAAAAAAAAAAGATTTCTGGGGCCCCAAATTTCTACAAGTAGGCAGTAGGCTGAAAAAAGCTGCTCAGCCACAAAAATTATTTAATATCTTTTTCAGAAGTGTCCATGGGTGATGTCCAAGGATGATGGAAAAGGAAGGTCTTCCAGAGGACTGGACCAAGAGCCATGGAGAACAATGGATGGGAGATCCAGAATCAGAGCCTAATCAGAGAGCATTCTCAACCCCTAGGACCATGGGACCTGTCAACATTTGCCCAGTAGAATTTCAGAACTGCTATGGACTGGCGATTTCTGACTTCATTTCTCTCTCTCTCTTTTTTTTAGAGACAGAGTCACTGTCGCCCAAGCTGGAGTGCAGTGGTATGATTATAGCTCACTGCAGCCTCAAACTCCTGGGCTCATATGATCCTCCTGCCTCAGCCTCCCTCATAGCTAGAATTACAGGCATGCCCCACCATGCCCAGCTGATTTTTTAAAAAAATTTTTGTAGAGATGGGATCCCGGTGTGTTGCCCAGGCTGTTCTCAAACCTCTGTGCTCAAGCAATTCTTCTGCCTCAGCCTTGCAAAGCACCGGGATTATAAGCATGAACCACGGTGCCTGGCCTGGACTGGTGATTTCTATGTGCATTTAGTTCTTCCATTTTTTTTTTTTTTTGGTTTTTTTTGAGACAGAGTCTTGCTCTGTTGCCCAGGCTGGAGTCCAGTGGCACAATCTCAGCTTACTGCAACCTCCGCCTCCCAGGTTCAAGCAATTCTCTTGCCTCAGCCTCCCAAGTAGCTGGGACTATAGACATGTGCCACCACGCCCAGCTAATTTTTGTATTTTTAGTAGAGACAGGGTTTCACCATGTTGGCCAGGCTGGTCTTGAGCTCCTGACCTCAGGTGATACACCCACCTCGGCCTCCCAAAGTGCTGGGATTACAAGCAGGACTCACCATGCCTGGCAGTTCTTCCCATTTTTTTTTTTTAATGGAATAATTTATTGCTGCTATCCTGTATTCTACCACTGTATGTTGAATGGGATTTTTTTAAGTTCTTAGGTCTTCAGATCAAGAGAAACCATATTTAGGCCTGATATACAGATGATAAGATCCTGTATCTTAAGCCAAGTACCATGATTTGAGTAAAAACTGGGGGAGGCTGGGCACAGTGGCTTACATCTATAATCCCAGCACTTTGGGAGGCCACGGCAGGGAGATCACTTGAGGTCAGGAGTTCGAGACCAGACTGGCTAACATGGTGAAACCCCATCTCTACTAAAAATATAAAAATTAGCCGGGTGTGGTGGTGCATACCTTGTAATCCCAGCTACTTGAGAGGCTGAGATGGGAGAATTGCTTGAACCCAGGAGGCGGAGGCTGCAGTGAGCCGAGATTGTGCCATTGCACTCCAGCCTGGGTGACAGAGCGAGACCCTGTCTCAATAAATAAATGAAATAAAAACTGGGGGAGTCTTGGGATTGTGGGTGAATGTATTTTGCAGGTGGGAGGGATGTGAATATTCACAAAGAGATGTACTGTTGTAGATTAGATTATTGTTCAAAAACATTTACTCCCCAACTACCTCCATGGAGAAGTTTACCTGCTTCTTGACTTTTGACTCAGTTTTGTGGTTGTTTTGGCTAATGGCACATTAGCAGATGTGACCTAAGCATGTACTTGTGTGCTCGGTCCTCCTAGAGAGAAGAGCTCTCCCCAGGTAGCTGCTATCTTTTCAGCCTAAGCTGCAGAATGAACATCTTTGGATCAGACCTACTACAAGGAGCAGAGATTCCTGGCCAAGCTGAGCTTAGACCAGATCACCTACAGATGCATAAGAAATAAGTGCTGTTGTATGCAAAGGAGATTTTTGTGGTTGCTTTTTATGTAGCAATAGCTGATTGGTTCTTTCTCATTCTTCAAATGCAAACAAGCATTTTCCTGCCTCAGGACAATTAAAATACCTGTTCCTTCTTTTTGAACTGTCCTTGCTCATCGCAGGCCTTAACTTCAGTTCTTAATTTAAATGCATTTCATCAGAGGCCACTCTTGATAGATCACCCCATTATTCTAGATAGTTGTGCGATTTATTTCACAGCATTCATCCGCATTTGTAACAATAAATAATTCTATGTTTACTTCTTTTCCCCACTGGACTATAAGCTTTACAAGGGAAGGGACCATGCTCATTTATTCACCAATGCGTTCCCAAAGTGTAGGATTAAGACTGGTGGATACTGGACTGCTAGTAAATATTTACTGAATGAAAGAATTTTTTAAGTGAGTGAATGAACTTCATATGCATATGTTAGGAAACACTTAGCATACTCTTTGAGCAGCTTTAGAAAATGTAATTCAATTTCTTTCCATTCCTCTTCTTATTTTTAATAAGAACGATTTTGTTCCCTTTCTAATGAGCTGTGCTTCCCAAGGAATTAGGTTGCCTGCTTGGTAGCTGAACCAACCAATTTGGCCAAAACACGTAACTGATGGGCTCTTTGCTTACACTTTCCCTGCTTGCTTCTGGATCAGCATTAGGACTCTGGGTCAAAGATGCAGCTCAGGCCATCTGCTGTTTCTGCTAAGGCCAGAGCAAACTTTTTCATAAAGTTTAATTAGTCTATCCACCCTGAAAACACAAGCACACTCACAAAAATCCCCTACATACACGCAGAGCTTGCCTCAAGGCTGTGACAGAAACCTGAAGCCCAAGGCTATCTCTAGCCTGATGGTTCCAAGCCCACAACCCAGTGACCCTACATCTGCTTTCCCTAGGCTCTCTCGAGCTTCCTCCCTGTAGTATTTGCTGCCCCAACTACAAGGTCTCAATAACAGTCTTTGCAATATTTCTAGGGCCACAGACCACACACTGTGAGAGAAAGAAGGCCTGGGAAGCCTGGAGATCTTCTCCTAAGGACGGGGTAGAAACAGCAGTCAGGGCATGGATCCCGGTACAATCACCCAGCTAAGCTCATTGTTTCTGAAGGTTTGGCTTTCTGGCTTTTCTAACTCTAAATTTCTTCAAGTCAAGATCTTTGACTTTAATCTCCGTACTTTTCTATTTTCTTTTCCTTCTTCAAGGCATTAAACTTTTATTAAACATTATATATGAGTTATGTGAAAGTTATGAAGCCCAATAAAATGAACATTTGTGAACCACCATCGCACTTAGGAAATAGACCATGACTACTCACAGTTGGCATCTCTTATGTGCTCCTTCTGGACTCCAAGTCCCTACTTCCCCATCCCACCCACAGAACTAGCATCTCAGATTTTTCTCCCCCTCAGGTCCCTATTTTCTTTATAGCTTACCAAATATATATATGTTCTTAAGTAATATATTGCTTAGTTTTGCTTGTTTTGGAACTTTATAAGCATGTCTATCATACTGTATGTATTCTTCTGCAACTGATTTTCTTTTTTTCTTTTTTTTTTTTTGAGATGGAGTCTTGCTCTGTTACTAGGCTGGCGATCTCAGCTCACTGCAACCTCTGCCTCCCAGGTTCAAGTGATTCTCCTGCCTCAGCCTGAGTAGCTGGGACTACAGGTGTGTGCCACCACACCCGGCCAATTTTTGTATTTTTAATAGAGACGGGGTTTCACCATGTTAGCCAGGATGGTCTTGATCTCTTGACCTCATGATCCACCTACCTCGGCCTCCCAAAGTGCTGGGATTACAGGTGTGAGCCACTGTGCCCAGCCTCTGTAGAGATTAATACACTCAATAATGGCACCCAATAGATGATAAATCCTATTACAGAGAAACTCTCTTATTCAATGCATTGGATGATTAATCTGAAAAGTCCTGTATATCATTAAACAGAGATATATACTTACCTTGAACTTTTTTTTTTTTTTTTTTTTTTGAGACCGAGTCTCACACTGTTGCCAGGCTGGAGTGCAGTGGTTCGATCTTGGCTCACTGCAACCTCTGCCTCCCAGGTTCAAGCGATTCTCCTGCCTCAGCCTCCTGAGTAGCTGGGATTACAGGCACGCGCCACTACGCCTGGCTAATTTTTGTATTTTTAGTAGAGACGGAGTTTCTTTTTTTTTTTTTTTTTTTTTTGAGACGGAGTCTCACTCTGTCACCCAGGCTGGAGTGCAGTGGCACAATCTCGGCTCACTGCAAGCTCCGCCTCCCGGGTTCACACCATTCTCCTGCCTCAGCCTCTCCGAGTAGCTGGGACTACAGGCGCCCGCCACCAGGCCCGGCTAATTTTTTGTATTTTTAGTAGAGACAGGGTTTCACCGTGGTCTCGATCTCCTGACCTCGTGATCCGCCCACCTCGGCCTCCCAAAGTGCTGGGATTACAAGCGTGAGCCACCGCGCCCGGCCGGAGACGGAGTTTCACCATGTTGGTCAGGCTGGTCTTGAACTCCTGACTTCAAGTGATCCACCCGCCTCAGCCTCCCAAAGTGCTGGGATTACAGGCATGAGCCACCGCGCCCAGCCTGAACATTTTAACTTAAAAAATATAAATATAGATTCATTCTCCAAGTTTTTGATGTAGGGCCAAAGGTACGTGTCTGCTGACTGGCTTTTCAGATCTTTCCTGCATAAATCACACCCATAACACATTGTCTACAATTTTAGTTTTTAGTGGAACAAGAACTTAAAGCAATTAGAGTGCAGATTCCTAGACTGTTGTGATTTTTTTTTCCTCGGTCTTACCCACATATCTTTCAACAGCAATTATTTTAGAGATTCACCATAATTTTCAACTTGGCTTTCATAGAAAAATTCTCCAATTTTATATCACTGCGTTTACAAAATACAGTTGTCCCTTCATATCCACGGTGGATTAGTTCCAGGACCCCCTCCAGATACCAAAACACTTGGATGCTCAATTCCCTTATATAAAGTGGGCATAGTATTTTCATATGACCTTCATATATCCTTTTGTATATTTTAAATAATCTCTAGGTACTTATAATACCTAACATAATGCAAATGCTATGTAAATAGTTCTTATATTTATATTTTTTTATTGTTGTTTTATTTTTATTTTTTTGGAGACAGGGTCTCGCCTTGTCACCCAGGCTGGAGTGCAATGGCATGATCATAGCTCACTGCAGCCTGGAACTCCTGGGCTTAAGTGACATTCCTGCCTCAGCTTCCCAAGTAGCTGGGACTACAGGTGCATGCCACCACACACAGCTAATTTTTAAATTTTCTGAAGAGACAGGGTCTTGCTGTGTAGCCCATGCTGGTCTTGAATTCCTGGTCTCAAGTGATTCTCCCTCCTTGGCCTCCCAAAGTGTTGGGATTATAGATGTGAGCCATACCACTCCCAGCCTATTATTATTATTATTATTATTATTTTTGGAGACACAGTCTCACTCTGTCACCCAGGCTGGAATGCAATGGCATGATCTTGGCTCACTGCAACCTACGCTTCCCGGGTTCAAGCGATTCTCCTGTCTCAGCCTCCCAAGTAGCTGGGATTACAGGCACACACCACTAGGCCCAGCTGATTTTTGTATTTTTAGTAGAGATGGGGTTTCACCATGTTGGCCAGGCTGGTCTTGAACTCCTGACCTCAGGTAATCCACCCGCCTCAGCCTCCCAAAGTGCTGGGATTATAGGCGTGAGCTACCGCACCCAGCCTATTATTTTTTATTGTTTTTTTTTTTCTTGAATAATTTTGATCCGTGGTTGGTAGAATCTGTGGATGAGGAACCTGTGAATACAGAGGGCCAACTGTACTTAATTAAATTAGGTAATTGCAATAATAACTAGCACTGGTATAAAGAGGCTTAGAAACAAGTACAGCTGAGTTCTGGTAAGCACACAAGATAACGCGTGGGAATGGCAGTAAGTGGCCATACTGTATACTAGCAAAACCATCAGCCAATAGTATGTCGTGGGCATCAGTTAGGATGTTTCATACAGGATATACAGAGTGTCGGTTAACCGGGCATGTAAGTTAAGTGGAAGTTGGATGAGATAGCTACGATATTATTATTCTCTTTGTTTCTACCACTGACCTAGTTACAGAGCCCAATTATCTTCTCAGCTGACCCCTCTGAAGGAAATTATCTTCAATCAGGCTTGGTTCACTGTTGAGGTTTGCCCCTGGCCAGAAAGGAACAGAGGAACACATCGACTCCCCAAGAAATGAAGCCTAGTAAGTTGGAAGAGATTTTAAAATATTTGGTTTTCAAAGGGTTACTCCTGATTTCTGAGACCCACCCCCACCATCCCTGATGAGCTGAGATAGGGAGAAAAGTTCCACCTTTCTACACTGTCCTGTGATGGGGCACAGCACTGTGGAGAGGAAGAAGGTCTGACTTTAATTAGTCAGACCATCACCCTACTAAACTCCACTGAAACCAAAACAAACCAGGCAGTCCCATATGTCATAAGAATTAAAGGCATGGTTCCCACTTCCTAACGATGCTTTCACAGAAACCGTTCCACTGTAAAACTTTATGATTTGAATCTTTATAGCTGCCAGCAGAGCACATGTTCACTGCCTTAAATTATAACTTAATCACAATAGAAGCTGACTTTCCAGCCCTTTGCAGTCAAGATGGGAGAGGGAAGGGGCCTCCAGAACAAACGGCTGCTATTCCTCTGCCCACCTGCCTCCTCCTGTCCTTCCTAGTGTAGTCCCAGGAAAGCAGAGAACGTGGGGAAACACACCTCACAGCCCAGGAAAACCTCAAAGCCAGAACCTTCCAGTATGGTCTAGAGACATGAATATCATCCTGTCCGGAACTTATGTGACCTAGTTAGGGCAAAGTGAGTGCTGCCGAGAAGCAAATGGCAAGAAGGATCAGAGGGAGAAAAGCAAGGCGGCAGGGAGCCCCAGGCACGCGCATCCATCCCATCACCCTGCTGGCCAGCTCACTGCATTCCTTAACTTTGGTTGACATCCTCTATTGTTGCAGACTAGTTTGACAAAAAAAGGAAACAAAAGCAAAATATCCCCACCTCTCCTCAGTTCAACACAGCTAAAACAGAAAGTGTGGGAAGGAGAGTGACAGAAGCTGTTGGACCGGAAGGCTGAGGCCAGATCCTGAAGGTCCTTGTGTGGCACACTCAGAAATGTTTATTTTATCCTGTAGGCAATTGGGAACCATTCAAAATGTTCAGTACTGAAGCAACCTGATGAGATTGCCTTTCAAAAAGACTCTACATTCAAAGAAGATACACAAATGGCCCCAAAATGAAAAGATGCTCAGTATCATCAGTCACTAGGGAAATGCAAATCAAAACCACAATGAGATATTGCTTCACACCCACTAGGATGGCTATTTTTTAAAATCCCAAACAAAACATAACAACAAAACCAAACCAGAAAATAAGTGGTGCCCAGGATGTGGGAAAACTGGAACCCTCATGCAGGGCTGATGCAGGAATGGTGTAAATGGTGCAGTGGCTATGGAAAAGAGTTTGGTAGTTCCTCAAAATGTTAAACATACAGTTATCACGTGATCCAGCAATTCCACTCCTAGATATATACCCAAGAGAATTGAAAACATATGTCCACACAAAAACTTGTACAGCAATGTGCATAGCAACATTATTACAATAGCCAAAAGGTGGAAACAAGATCCATTCCATCAACTGATGAATGGCTAAACCAAATGTGGTATATCCATACAATGGAATACTATTAAGCCATAAAAAGGAATGAAGTATTGAAACATGCTACAACAGTAGTAAAACTTGAAAACATTATATTAAGGGAAACAAGCTAGACACAAAAGGCCACAGGTTTTATGATTATATTTATGTGTGATGTCTGGAATAGGTAAATCCACAGAGATGGTAAGCAGATTAGTGGTTGCCAGGAGATGGAGAAGAGGGTGAATTGAGAAGTACAAGGCTTCTTGTTTTTGAGACAGAGTTTCGTTCTTGTTGCCCAAGCTGGAGTGCAATGGTGCCATCTCGGCTCACCACAGCCTCTGCCTCCCAGGTTCAAGTGATTCTCCTGCCTCAGGCTCCAAGAAGCTGGGATTACAGGTGTGTGCCACCAGGCCTGGCTAATTTTTTGTATTTTTAGTAGAAACAGGGTTTCACCATGTTAGCCAGGCTGGTCTCAAATTCCTGACCTCAGGTGATCCACCCACCTTGGCCTCCCAAAGTGCTGGGATTACGGGCATGAGCCACTGTGCCTGGCCAGTATGGGGCTTCTTTATAGTGTGATGACAATGTTCCAGAGTTAGAGGGTGGTGATAGCTGAAAGACATTGTGATTATACTAAAAACCACTGACTTGTACACCTCGTTTTATTTTATTTTGAGATGGAGTCTTGCTGTGTCGCCCAGGCTGGGAGTGCAGTGGCATGATCTTGACTCACTGCAACCTCCACCTCCCAGGTTCAAGCGATTCTCCTGCCTCAGCCTCCTGAGTAGCTGGGATTATAGGAACCCAACACCTTGCCTGGCTATTTTTTGTATTTTAGTAGAGACGGGGTTTCACCATGTTGGCCAGGCTGGTCTCGAACTCCTGACCTCAGGTGACCCACCAGCCTCGGACTCCCAAAGTGCTAGGATTACAGGCGTAAGCCACTGCACTCGGCCAATGACTTGTACACTTCAAAATGATTAAAATGGTGAATTTTATTTTATTTTTTTGAGTTAGGGTCTCACTCTGTCACACAGGATGAAGTGCAGCGGCACGGTCACTGCTCACTGCAGCCTTGAATGCCAGAGCTCAAGTGATCCTCCTGCCTCAGCCTTAGTGGAGGTGGAGGTCAATGCTGAAGTCCAGTGGGTTGGGAATGAATGGGAGATAAAGAAGCGGAGAAGGTCGCCCTCTCAAGTATTCATTGAATGTCTCCTATGTGTCAGGCCATGATAGAGAGGAAATCCCCCAAGCTTTGGAAATAATAGGAAGTGAAGAAATAGGAAAGTAAATGAGAAGGATGCAGGAAGAGGACGGGAGGGAAATGAGAGAGCCAAAAGGACAGGAGGAGGGTCAGTAGAAAGCAAGAAGTTTAAGGTTGATGAGTTCTTAGTGATGAGGTTCACAGTGTGGCCATGGGACTGGACAGTGAAGTGGAGTGGTGGTAAAGGTCTGTAGAAGTTAACAGGCCAAGAAACTATAAATGTGAGGGATCAGATCATTCCATCCAACAAATGAGGCGGAGTGGAGACTGTCCGAGAACAGACAATGACAGAAGCGAGAAGACAGTAGAATAGTGGAACAGCAAGGGTCTCAAAGAAGGGGGAATTGTGTGTAACCTTTTTATTTTTCTTTTTTACAAATAAGTAAACCTGCATATTCCACTACTAGCTACTTAGTAGACATTCCATAAATAAATGTTGCCAACTGACTGATGTGTGCTCTCAAAACCATCTCAAAGCTGGCATGTTCTAAACTGAACTGTGATTCCCTTCCAAACTTAGTTCTCTTCCATTGTTATCTGTCTCATCTATTCCATTGCACATGCCAAAATCTTAGGATGCATTATTGACATATTTCCTTCCTCTTTGTCACTCTTGAGATGGAACTCATCATCAAGTCTTACCAATTTTATTTCCTAACATCTCTCACATGTGTCCACATTGCTCTACTTCTACCATGCCGGTCTAAGCACCCATCATCTCCTGTCTACTTAATCTGCCTCCTTACTCACCTCTGCACATCTGCTCTTGTCTCCCTGCAATCCATTCTCTACTCTGCAGCCAGTCATAGCTTCAAAATGTGAATTTGATCAGGATGTGTGTCCTTTACTCCTTCATCCCATTCAAACCCTTTAAGGGATTCCCATTGTTCTTAGAGTAAGAACTCTTTAATGTCAGGCTCCTCTGCAGCCTCACCTCATACCATACTTTCATACTATTTTCAGTCTTTTCCAACCTAGTGCTTGTCGTGATCCCTCCTGGTAGGGCCTTTGCACCTGTGATTGCCTCTGCCTAGTGTTTTTCCTCTCTGTTTCCTAAACGCATATTCATCCTAATCAGTTCAACTTTCCTAAAATTTTTGTCTGGGTCATATCATACTCAGGCTCTCATAGCACTGCATAATTCTTCTTCATAGTGCCTGCTAACAGTTGCAATTTTACATTTGACTAATGCCTGTTTCCATGAGGACAGGGACTGTGCCTCACACGTAGAAGGAACTCAGTAAATATTTAGTGAATGAATGAATGAATGAATGATATACCAATAAACTTGCTCAGTGGTGTTGAGTGGCAGATCTGGGACTGTGTCCCAAGAGGAAATGTATTGGGGGGAGGTTTGAAAAATGAACTCCAAGATCCCTTCCATTCCTGAGATTTGTGCTTTCTAGGTGAACTTCTATTATTTTCCTTCCCTTCCTTTTCTTAGGCTGGCTTGCTTGGCCTTATCTATACACCTCCACTGGGTACCATAAAGAATTAAAGACCCTACAGATTGGAAGGAATTTGTTCCTTCAGATGTTGGAAACCTTTCCTTTATCAGATGATTGAAAGAAACTCCTTAACAACAACCTTAATAACTGGTTATTTACTCTCTACTTAAACACATCTAATAATAGAGTTCAATTCTTCTCCAAAGGATTACCTGTGGGTTTTCTTTCCTTTACTAATATATAAGTTAGGCATCTTTTTCATATGATTATTGGCCATTTATATTTCTTTCTAAAATGAGCTCTCATATCCTTTACCCTCTTCTGTCTGTTAATTTTTTAGACTGATTTATAAACTCTCTGTAGATTAAAGAAATTAGCCCTTTGTCATATTATGTTGTAAATATGTTTTCCAGTTTGTTGTTGATCTTCTGATTTTGTTTTTGGCATCTAAACAATTCTATTCTATTCTCTTTTTTTTTGTTTTTTTTTTGAGACGGAGTCTCGCTCTGTTGCCCAGGCTGGAGTGCAGTGGTGTGATCTTGGCTCACTGCAACCTCCACCTCCCAGGCTCAAGCAATTCTCATGCCTCAGCCTCCCGAGTAGCTGGGATCACAGGTGTGCACCACCACGCCCGGCTAATTTTTTGTATTTTTTTGTAGTTTCACCATGATGGCCAGGCTGGTCTCAAACTCCTGACTTCAAGCAGTCCACCCGCCTCAGCCTCCCACAGTGCTGAAATTATAGGCATGAGCCACTGCGCCTAGCCTAAACAATTCTATTCTACATGGAACAAAATTTAAAAGATACAAAATATTATATAACGAAAAATAAATCTTCCTTCACTCTTGTTTTCCAGCTCAATTCCCCTCCCCAAACGCAAGTACTATTAAAGTTTTTTGTATATCTTCCCAGGGCTTGCCTAAACAATAACAACTTACATGTATAGCTGTTTATCTTCCTACAACACACACAAAAGGTAATAATGCACTTCGCTTCCACATCTTGCATTTTCACTTATGACACAAGATATATCAGAGACCTTTCCATATCACTACAGGAAGAGCTGATAGATATTGCCAAATTGCCCTCCATAGAGGTTGAACCAATTTACACTCTCATTAGCAATATATGCGAATGTCTCTTTCCACACCTTTCACCGGTACAGGCATACCTTGTTTTATTGCACTTTATAGACATTACATTTTTTACAAATTGAAGGTTTGTGGCAACCCTGTGTTGAGCAAGTCTATCAGTGCCATTTTTTCAACAGCATGTGCTCACTTTGTGTCTGCGTCACATTTTGGTAATTCTTGATCTTTGATGTTACTATTGTAATTGATCTGGGATGCCATGAACCACACTCATATAAGATGGCACACTTAATAAACGTTGTGTGTGTTCTGACTACTCCACCGACCAGCTATTTCCCCATCTCCTTCCTTGGGCCTCCCTATTCTCTGAGACACAACGATACTGAAATTAGGCCAATTAATAACCCTACAAGGACCTCTCAATGTTCAAGTGAAAGAGTCACACATCTCTCACTTTAAATCAAAAGCTGGAAATGACTATGCTTAGTAAAGACGGCATGTCAAAAGCTGAGACAGGCTGAGAGCCAGGCCTCTAGTGCTGAACAGTTAGCCAAGCTGTGAATGCAAAGGAAAAGTTCTTAAAAGAAATAAAAAATGCTATGCTAGTGAACACATGAATGATAAGAAATGAAACAGTCTTATTGCTGACAGAAAGTTTTAGTGGTCTGGATAGAAGATCAAACCAGCCACAACATTCCCTGAAGCCAAAGCCTAATCCAGACCAAGGCCCTAACTCTCTTCAATTCTATGAAGGCTGAGAGATGTGAGGAAGCTGCAGAAGAAAAGTTTGAAGCAGTCGGGCGTGGTGGCTCACACCTGTAATCCCAGCACTTTGGGAGGCCAAGGTGGGCGGATCACCTGAGGTTGGGAGTTCGAGACCAGCCTGACCAACATGGAGAAACCCTGCCTCTACTAAAAATACAAAATTAGCTGGGCGTGGTGGCACATGCCTGTAATCCCAGCTACTCGGAAGGCTGAGGCAGGAGAATCGCTTGAACCCGGGACGCGGAGGTTGCAGTGAGCTGAGATTGTGCCATTGCACTCCAGCTTGGGCAACAAGAGTGAAATTCCATCTCAAAAGAAAAGAGGAAAAAAAAAGTTTGAAGCTAGCAGAAGTTGCCTCATGACGTTTAAGGAAAGAAGGCATCTCTGTAACAGAAAATTACGAGGTGGAGTAGCAAGTGCTGATGGAGAAGCTGCAAGTTAACCAGAAGGTCTAGCTAAGATAATCGAAGAAGGTGGCTACACTAAACAATGTGTTTTCAATGTAGATGAAACTGCCTTGGCCGGGCGCGGTGGCTCAAGCCTGTAATCCCAGCACTTTGGGAGGCCGAGGCGGGCGGATCACGAGGTCAGGAGATCGAGACCATCTTGGCTAACACGGTGAGACCCTGTCTCTACTAAAAATACAAAAAATTAGCCGGGCACGGTGGCAGGTGCCTGTAATCGCAGCTACTCAGGAGGCTGAGGCAGGAGAATGGCGTGAACCCAGGAGGTGGAGCTTGCAGTGAGCCGAGATAGCGCCACTGCACTCTGGCCTGGGCGAAAGAGCGAGACTCCTTCTCAGAAAAAAAAAAAAGAAACTGCCTTATATTGGAAGATGCCATCCAGAGCTTTCAAAGCTAGAGAGGAGAAGTCAATGCCTCAAAGCTTTAAAGGACAGATTGACCGTGTTAGGTGCATAATGCACTTGGTGACTTAAAGTTTAAGCCAGTGCTCATTTGCCATTCCAAAAATCCTAGGGCCCTTAAGAATTATGCTAAATCTATTCTGCCTGTGCTCTATAAATGGAACAACAAAGCCATGATGACAGCACATCTGTTTATAGCATGGTTTACATAATATTTTAAGCCCATTGTTGAGATCTACTGCTAAGAGAAAAATATTCCTATCAAAATATTCCTGCTCATTGACAATGCACCTGGTCACTCACGTGCTCTGATGGAGACGTACAAGAATATGAATGTTGTTTTCATGCCTGGTAACACAACATCCATTCTACAGCCCATGGATCAGGGAGTAATTTCAACTTTCAAGTCTTATTACTTAACAAATACATTTTGTAAGGCTATATCTACTATAAATAGTGATTCCTCTGATGGATCTGGGCAAAGTAAATTGAAAATCTTCTGGAAAGGATTCATCATTTTAGATCCCATTAAGAACAGTCGTGATTCATGGGAGGGGGCCAAAATATCAATATTAACAAGAATTTGGAAGAATTTAATTCCAACCCTCATGGATGACTTGGAGGGTTTCAAGACCTTAGTGGAGAAAGTAACTGCGAATGTGGTCAAAATAGCGAGAATTACAGTAATTGAAGCCTGAAGATGTAATTGAATTGCTGCAATCTCATAAGAAAACCTGAATGGGGGAGGAGTTGCTTCTTATGGATGAGCAAACAAAGTGGTTTCTTCAAATGGAATCCACTTCCTGGTGAAGATGTTGTGAACACTGCTGAAATGACAACAAAGAATTTAGAATCTTACATAAACTTAGTTGATAAAGTAGTGGCAGAGTTTGAGAGGACTGATTACAATTTTGAAAGAAGTTCTACTGTGAGTAAAATGCTATTAAATGGCATCACATGCTACAGAGAAATCTTTCATAAAAACAGAGTCATTGAGGCAAACTTCACTGTTGTCTCATTTTTAAGAAATTGCCACAGCTACGCCAACCTTAGGCAACCACCGTGATCAGTCAGCAGCCATCAACATTGAGGCAAAACTCTCCACTAGCAAAAATGTGATTTGCTGAAGGCTCAGATGATCATTAGCATTTTTAAGCAATGAAATATTTTTAAGTTAAGGTGTGTATTTTTTGTAGACATAATGCTATTGCACATTTAATAGACTACAATATAGCATAAATGTAACTTTTATATGCACCGGAAAACCAAAAGTTCATATACTCGCTTTGCTGTGGTATTTGCCTTATTGTGGTGGCCTGGAACTGAATCTTCAACATCTCTAAGGTATACTTGTGCGCTATTAAAACCTTTTTGATCTCTGCCAATCTGATAGGTAAAAAAATGGCATATTGCAGCCAGGTGTGGTGGTGCATGCCTGTAATCTCAGCTACTCAGGAAGCTGAGGCAGGAGGATCACCTGAACCTGGGAGTTTGAGGCCAGCCTCTGAAACATACTGAGGGTCCACCTAAAAAAAAAAATGGCACATGGATTTATGTAAGAGTAAATTTCAGCATTTTAAAAATATATTTAATATAATGTATTTAATATATTTATGGCCATTAAAAATTTTTTATGGCTTCTAGACCTTTCCATTTGAGAGGAATTAGGATTGGGAAGGATTATTGTGATTATAGGAGGAAGAATCTTTAGTTAATCTAGATTCAGTAACCTGCTTTTCCATTGGTGTCGCAGTGGGAGGGTTTGAGCTGTGTCCTTATTTTTATCAGCAACACAGCTGTGACTAAAGATATATTATGATAGTGTAGAAACAGTACGGGGTTTCAGGTCATGCAGACTTGAACTGAAACCCCATCTCCTTTCTTTG
This sequence comes from Nomascus leucogenys, assembly GCF_006542625.1. Taxonomy (NCBI): domain Eukaryota; kingdom Metazoa; phylum Chordata; class Mammalia; order Primates; family Hylobatidae; genus Nomascus; species Nomascus leucogenys. The sequence goes on along the minus strand of NC_044392.1, from coordinate 13,447,874 downwards.
ATTCTTTCTTTTCACATTAATTTATTGAAGTTTTACTATGTGTCAGACCCTGTGTAAGGTGCTGGAGATTCAAAGGTAAATAAAACACATTTCTTGTCATCCAGACACTCTCAGTATAATGAAGGAGCCAGGCACATAAACCAGTAAGTGTAATGCAAAATAGGTACCAATAATGATGATGTGGATGCCGATGAGATACAGATAATGGCTGGCAGCTCTGTGGATGATGAATCGGGAAAGGACGAGACCAGAGACAAGGAGAGCAGTTAGTAGGCTATAGAGGCAATCTAGGCAAGCAATGTAGTGAGAATGAAGAAGAGAAATCAGATTCTAGATGGAATGAGGCAGTCAGTAAGAGAATGATTTTGGTAAGCGTGCGGGGTGAGGATAGGCTTTCGTGGGTTGAGGACTGACTGAGAGATGAGGAAAGTTGCTGTTTCTTTGATATAATAGCTATTGTGGCATATCAGTTCATCAAATATCCATTCCCTTCATTCCTCTGCCTCCCATCTTCTCTGCCACACAGATGTGCTTTGCTCATATGACTTGCTTAGTCTTCAAAGCAGGATGAAGTGACATTCCTACCCTCTGACTTTGGGCTTGGCCATCGACTTCCTTTAACCAGTGGAATGTTAGCAGACATAATGCAAGTAGAGATTTTAGATATGCACAAAAAAAGAAAAAGAAAAAGATGCGCATGCAAAGTTGGCCTTGGTCTCTTGGGCTCCTGCCTCCCACCATGAGAAGAACATGCCTCTGGTAGCTGCTGGTTCAAGAACAATAAAGGACACGTGGAACAGACCTGGACCTAATCCACAGCTTAGAGTCAGGCCCATCTGACCTCAGCCTAGACTAGCTGAATCTCAGGTGATCTACGCAACTGTACACTCAAGAAATATATATCCACCATCTATGACACTGAATTCTGAGTAAGTCTGTTATACAATGTTGCTGTGGCAAGAGCTGCTGACATAGGCCTCTAAAAGTGGTACCTTTTCTCTAGGCTAAATATCCCTATTTTCTGCAACTGTTCATAGTATGCCGCCTCCTTTCTTATTTCTGTCAGATTTCTCTGCAAGATATACCAACTGAACCAATCAGGAGGCACCCCTCCAAAGAATCACCAAATTAGAATTCTGCACACATGTGACCCTCTTCTTCTCCTCTTCAACTGTCTCCATTCTAGAGGTCACCCTATGGAAAAGGAAAGAATTTGTCCCTGGAGCCTGGGCTCAGGGTGAGTCTAGAATGAGGAGGCTCAGGAAGATTAAAGCTCAAACTCCATGAGTGAATTAGAAGGGAGTGGTTCTCAGCTCCTGGTAAATTCTGGAAACTCAAGTTAGTCTATAAACAAAGAAAGAGGTCAGGAGACTCTAAAATGTCTACACGGAAGCCAATTATACACCAATTGTCTATAGTTTGGACTCGAGATGATATTGCTTTACATCCCAAACCACCTAAAGCCAGGCAGATAAGGAGGATACGGGGCAGATTCACATTCTGTGGCATCCGAAGCTTAGCATATATGACTTTGAGGACCCTCTTAAAAAAAAAGAAACAAAATTACAAATATAAAATTAGGTTCAAAAGTGAGTATTTATTAGAATGACAAATCATTTCACAACAATTACAAAGTTTTAAAGGTTGAGGAAAATGAGAAACATAAAAATATTCCAATGACATAATTTTAAATTAATTGATACACTTCTAAGTGCTTATTTCCTGTATTTTCTTTTCTTTTTTTTTTTTTTTGAGACGGAGTTTTGCTCTTGTTGCCCAGGCTGGAGAGCAATGGCGCGATCTCAGCTAACTGCAGCTTCTGCCTCCAGGGTTCAAACGATTCTTCTGCCTCAGCCTCCCAAGAGCTGGGATTACAGGCATGTGCCACCACACCTGGCTAATTTTGTATTTTTAGTAGAGACGGGGTTTCTCCATGTTGGTCAGGCTGGTCTCAAACTCCCGACCTCAGGTGATCTGCCCGCCTCAGCCCCCCAAAGTGCTGGGATTACAGGCGTGAGCCACCACGCCCGGCCTTTCTTGTATTTTCTTTTTTTGTTTTTTGAGATGGAGTCTTGCTCTGTGGCCCAGGGTGGAGTGTAGTGGCACAGTCTCAGCTCATTGCAAGCTCCACCTCCTGGGTTCATGCTGTTCTTCTGACTCAGCCTCCTGAGTAGCTGGGACTACAGGCGTCTGCCACCATGCCCGGCTAATTTTTTGTATTTTTAGTAGAGACAGGGTTTCACCGTGTTAGCCAGGATGGTCTCGATTTCCTGACCTTGTGATCTGCCTGCCTCAGCCTCCCAAAGTGCTGGGATTATAGGCGTGAGCCACCGCGCCCGGCCTTTCTTGTATTTTCTAAGCTGTGGACTCTGACTCTTCATATGAACAATTTTGAAGCATCTATACTTCATTTTTCTATAAAGAAAATAGAAAATCCTGTCTTTCTTCTACCATTGTTGACCAAAATTTGTTTATAACTGATAGCTTAGAGAATTTCTTTCCACTTCAAAACCCCTTACTGTTACATAAATGTCAAGGATTAACGTGAAATTTGGGGAAACCTCTATCAAGTTTCTTTCATATAAGAGTTGTAAGATTTCATGGCCTTTCGAATTTTCCTTAATATTCTCAGACTTTATTGATACCCTTTTACAGTTTATTATTGGTGTCCTGGTTATAGTGACATATTATGAGTTTTATGTTACCTTTGGTCAATATTTCGGAGATGTGTATATAACTTCACATAAGAATGCACTCATTGTTAGTAGTATTGCTACAGACTTATGCACTATAAACACAGGAATTTTAATAAATTCCATTTCATGTGATTCCCATTAAAATATATATATATATGGCCAAGCGTGGTGGCTCACACCTGTAATCCCAGCACTTTGGGAGGCCGAGGCAGGCGGATCACTTGAGCAGGAGTTTGAGATGAGCCTGGCCAACATGGTGACACCCCGTCTCTACTAAAAATACAAGAAAAAAAAAAATTAGCAGGGCATGGTGGTGCACACCTGTAATCCCAGCTACTTGGGAGGCTGAAGCAGGAGAATCGCTTGAACCTGGGAGATGGAGGTCCCAGTGAGCCAAGATTGTGCCACTGCACTCCCACCTGGGCAACAGAGCAAGACTCTGGCTCAAAAAAAAGAAAGAAAAAAGAAAAGAAAAAAAATATGATACATTTACAATTGTATACACTGCCTTAAGATGTATTCCTGACAGGTGCGAGGTTTTGTTTTCAGCAGCCATTAATAAGAACTAAAATTTTCACTTACAGTTTTACATATGTGAGGACTAGTTTCTGGATCCATACATTTTAAGCTTTGTTTCTCTTCCATTGCAGAGCATCATAGGACACACTCATGTCCCCTGACAAGCTCTCATCATGCACCTTCATGGCCTGACCCAGTTAATTAGCATAGTAGGCAGTAGCAGTACTCCTGAGAGCCATTTATATACCAGGACAGCCAGCAGTAAGTTAACTCTACACAGAAGGGACCGCAAACCACATAAACAGATGCATCAACTGAATATAAAATATACTCCCAACTCTGCTTCTCCTGAAACAGATCACCAAAACATCCACAGCCACTCCAACGCCACTCCAGGAGGGGAAATACGAACTCAGATGGAAAACAGTAGTCTTAATTTTGATTAAAGTATTTTATTTTTGCAACGTGAAAAAATGTAACCATGTAAAAATATTGCTAAGGCCTCTTCCAGGGTCTTGAAAAGAGTTCATGCAAGTAAGGGACCTGTAAGTTTAAATCATTAACTGCATAGAAAATCCACTTCTAGAAGGATAAAAATCCTGGTTTTATCTTTTTCTTGGTGTAGGCACCATCAGTAGACAGCATTACCTGTTGCTGGGTATTTTTGCATTAAATATGCAATATTTATTGAGTACTGACTAGGCACCAGACACTAGGGATACAATAGTGCTGAAATGAATACCGTCCCTGCCCCTGTGAGCTCAAGCTTTAGCTAAGAGACAGACATCAATCAAAGAGTTATATTTAGATGAATGTCCCAGGAAGGTTCCTTCTACGGGGCAGGTCTGTTATACCCAAACCAAACTAATTATTGAGATGTGCTGACAGGGGAGGGGGAAGGCCAGGAATGCAAGGAGTCCCTCAGCAGCGGCAGACCCCTCAGAAGGCCTCCTCTGACCTTGTGGTTCTCCTAGGGTTCAGAATCTGGCCACCGTGTTCCACACGTGTCCCAGTCTGCTCTGCAGCTATATTCAATCTATTCCTCTGGCACTTCAGGCTTAGAATTGCTAGCATGTGAGGCTGTACCAGCAGGGCCTCTTTAGCTGGGGAACCCAGGACCCAAAGTCTAGCAGAGGAAACACTGGGTGCTTGTCTGGGGAAGCTAAAAGAGGATCCTGAAGTAAGAAGTGGTTAGTGCAGCTGACCTTCTCTCCCCTAACTAAAAACAGGGAAGTGTTGTGAACCCTCAATGAACAGCACCGGGAGGCTCCGATCTCCCATTTTACCGTTCTTTCCTACCCTTCGCAGAGTCAGCCTACTGACATATTTTTTATCTTATTTTTTCAGCCAAACATCTTGAAATAGTTACCTACACCCATTTCCTCCACTTCTCACTTCAAATTTCCTACTGCTCCACAGCAGTCTAGCTTCTGCCAGTGAAACTGCAGGTACCAGGTGTTAGAGGATGTCACTGCCCTACCAGTATCCCCTGCCCTTACTATTTCAGTGAACCCCAGGCTACCAGCCGCTGGTACCTGCATTCATTCACCTGAGGGATTTCTCTCACAGCCGGGGTCTGTTCTGCTGCCCAAGCAGCAGGCTGGAAATGTCAGTGAATTAATGCCCTCTAAGAACAGCCCTCAACCAATGACCTGAAAGAGCTCCCTCACCCCGTGAGAGGGGGAACGATGAGGCGGGTGTTCTGCACTGACTTCCTGAGCTTTCCCGATGGGATTAAGCTGTCATTGCCCATGGTGGCTGCTGGCTTAATTCACCCTTTACTGGCCGTCCCCTCCCTGTTCATCCCCCTCCCACACACACCAGTGTTCTTCATCTTTCAGACAGACTAATCCTCGTCTCAGGGTCCACTTTTAGGAAAACTCAAACTAAGCACCAAGATCATCAATGACTTCCTGACTGTTTCGGTCTTGGTGGATCCATCAGTTAGCAAGTATGCATTGAGGACCTGCTAGGCCCTAGGCATTGTCTAATCTGACCTCACCTCTTTAATACACGTGACATCCATGACCACTCCTTCCTGGAGCTCTCCTTCCTTGGATTCAGGCTTTCTTGCATGTGGGTATTCCCTCTTTCATCGGCAGTTCTGCTCCACCTACCCCTCACACCGTGGTGTTCTCAGAGTTCTCAGTCCAGGTCTTGCTCTTCCCGCTCTACACGCCTTTCTTTGGCCATGTGGCCCACCTGCACAGTATTAAATCTCACTTTTTTGTTCGAAGATTCCCAAATTCCTTTATCTACCCTTACTTTGTCTCCTGGGTTTCAGATTTTGTGTCTGACTACCTTTTGGACATTTTTACCCGGAAGCTACAAAGTTATCTCAAATGCAGTATACCCAGTTTTGGGGGGTTTATTAGCTGGGTTCTGCGTAAGGACAAGTGTGTAAGGAAATTGGGTAGAAGACATTTTAAATGCAAGAGAGCACTTAAAAGTGGTGGATCATGAGATGCAGGCTCAGTAGGAAAGGAAGTAATTCTGGGAGAAGCCTGAGAGGTTGGGAAGAAATGGAAGCGTCAAAGGCAGTGCTGGATTACTCAATAGATAAACACATTCTTAGGGCATCCAAAAGGCAAAGTGAACCCCCATAACATCTTTTTAGAAAAACCTTGAAGTTTAAAAAAAAAAAAACCACCAAAAGAATCACCATGGTAAAAGTCAGAAATTTATTGAACTTCCTTACACTTATTTTACAAGTTAGAATTGTTTTCATTTTAAATTACATAAGGGAACATTCTCTTTTTTGGTGCTTTGGGACATTAAAGGTCTGGCTTGGATCTAGGCAGTCAATGAGATGAAAGCACAGTTATAATAGGAGCAAGGGAGAGAGGAAGCTGGAAAGTAGAGGCTGTTGTCCAAGAGTGGATGCTCTCTTAACCAGCCTCTTCCCTACCGACCTACTGGGTTAACTAAAACTTTCCATTCCTGCTGTAATACATTCTAGTTAATGGACACGGTGCTCTGAATGTTCCTGGCTGGCAGGCCACCCTCTTCCACACACATACACTACCTCCACTTTTACCAGCTGAGTGTAAGTCATTGTGATTGTTCCAAAATTTCTTTATTCCTGTGGTAGTAGTTATTGCATTTACATAATTTAATTAAACATTATGTAAACCAATCGTGCAAAAAGAAAGAGAACTGTTGTTTCTAAGAACACTAAATCAGATACTTTGGGAAGTTTCATTAAAGGTAAATCTCTTTTTTAAATGCTATTGAATTGGGTGTGGGTAAGACAACTAGAAAACAGTTAACATTTATTGAATGTTTACTATATATCAGGCAGTACATTAAGGCTTTATATAAAATAGCCACTTCATCCTCACAATAACTCTCTGAAGTGGTTGCTGAGGAAACTGACGCACAAAAAGGCTAAGCAATTTACCCAAGTTAGGAAATGGTACATCCAGGATTTGAACCCAGGTGGTCTGGCTTGAGAGACTGTCCTAACCATTATGATATCATGTAAAAAAAAAACTGGAAAAAATCCTAACAGTGGAGTCTGTGCAAAGGCTATTTCATAAGAATATTTAAGTCTCTTGTTCTATTTTTTTTTTTAAGAGACAGTGTCTCACTCTGCTGCTCAGGCTGGGAGTACGGTGGCGTGATCATAGCTCACTGTAACGCCTGGGTTCAAGTGATCCTACCACCTCAGCCTTCTGAGTAGCTGCAACTACAGGTGCATACACCATGCCCTGCTAATTTTTTTATTTTTTATTTTGTGTACAGGGAGGGTCTTGCTATGTTGTCCAAGTTGGTCTCAAACTCCTAGGCGCAAGCAATCCTCCCACCTCAGCCTCCCAAAGCACTGGGATTACAGGCATGAGCCATCACACCTGGCTTTCTTGTTCTATTGTAAAGAAGCTGAAGCCAAAATCCATAGACAAGTCGATATGGATATGGTTGTTCAAGAATCAAGGACTCTACACTTGATAAAAGGCCCTGACACTCTACCCAAAGACTAGCAAGTGGTTGTGCATTTCTAAGTTAGAATGCAATGTTGAAAGTATATATGTGGTATATGTGGTACTTTTTATGATGTACCACTTTAACTGACTTTGATTAAACAACCTAGTAGCAATGCTGAATGACAAGGACTTCTCTGTTTCAGAACTTAAAATTTCAGACATGGAACAGCCCTAGATGAAGAATCAGCTATCTTCCTAAAACACAGATTTAAATATAACGCTTCCTTGCTTAAATACTTTTAATTTCCACCATCTACCCCTACTCTCAAACAGAAAAAAAAAAATCCAAGGTTATAAGTAGTATCCCTCCTACCTTTACCATCTTATTGTAAAGGAGCCAGTCCCTCTTGCCTGTCTTTCTAGTCAACTGCCAGTTACTTCATTCATGCTTCAGTATCTCTGACTGTGTCATTTTCTTTGCCGGGAATTATCTTCCCTCCCTCTCTAATTGGAGAAATCTTACTCATAATTTTTTTCATTCATTTTTTCTTTCATTCAGCAAATAGTTCTGGGCACCTATTGAGTGAAGAATGAACTAATATATATCTATAATATATATAAAATGATGTTTCCCTATTGAAATATTATGATAAGCTATTCTTTTCCTTTGAAGCATTTATCTCAATTTACTATTCTATATTTATTTGTGTGTTCATTTGTTTAGTGTTCAAGGGAAGGGGCAGAGAAGAGGAGGAAGAGGAGAGAGGAAGTAGAGTGTTGGGAGGGTGTTGGGAGAGTATTTATAGCTTGCAGGGAAGGGGAAACAGTTGGGAAAACTCTGAGGAATTAACATTGGAGCTACAGCTGAAGGATACATGGGTGTAACTGGGCAAGACTGGTGGCAATTGGAGATAGGTAGGAGCAGGAGGGGTTGGGCGGACGTGTGTTCCAGATCCAGGGAACAGCGGGTGCTAAGACGCTGAGGCAGAAGGAGGGGTGACATGATGGAGAAACTGAAAGAAGTCCAGTGTGGTGGGATTGCAGAGTGTCCCACCCAAGATGGAAGAGACAGAGGCGTATGAGGCCAGAGAGGGAGAGGGCTAGACCCTGCAGGACTCTGCAGGCCATGGCAATATAACTTCGATCTTCATCAGAAAAGCAAAAGGGAGCCATTGGTGAGACCTAAGCAAGGGAATAACGTTTTCAGGCTTGTGACTTTAGAAATCTTCTGGCTGCCACGTAGACAACAGATCGGAAGTGCAGCAAATGTCACTCCTTTCTTAAGCCTTCCTTGACCCCATGTGCTCCTACCAAAACTTACGAAGCTCCCTGAGGACAGGGACTTGGTCTGTTTTGTTCACTACTGTATTCCCAGTGCCTAAAACAGTTCCCAGTGCTTAGTAGGTCCTTAATAAACGTTTCTTAAATAGTGCAACTTTTTAATATCATTTCTCACATGACACTTATATAGTATCTCAACTCCATGGGCTTTCCAGCATTCTGAAAAGTGAATGATCTTTCTTGTGAGAGAAGGACTAAAGTCATAGTTAATGTAATGTTAAAGCTGTGCACAAAATTCATATAATCTGAAGGGAAAAGACATCTGTCCTGCCACCATTTTTTCCTTCTCTTACAACATGCAGTTACCTTACTTCATAATAGGAACATTGGACCCTTGGTAACCGAATAATTCCATGAATTCTTCAGTAGAAAGGAAGTTCTTTCTCTCTTAAATACCTCCAGAGACTAATGGTAATTGTCTTGACTTGGATTACCAAATGGCTTTTGTGTATTCTTTCCCCTTGAAGGTCTTAGGGCCTTTCTCCAAATTAAGAGAATTCTTATTCTAAGAATATGACACTCCAGCAATATTTTCACAAGCATCACAAGATCTGAAAGCTAGAGGGCTCTTTGAAGGCATTTAATCTACCCCTTACTCCCACCCCAAAGCTTACACTCCCTCAGTACCACTCCTTCCTCATCACTTAGCTGTCTGGCCCCAGGGTGTTCTCAGATCAGTTCAGGTGTCAATCAGGGACAGATGGCATGTGCTAGAGCTAGAGAACTCAGAAGGTCACCCTTGATCGTCACTAAGTTCCCGTGTTTATTCCAAAACAATCTGTGTTGTATTTATGTAGTTTTATGACTAGTTGATTATCTCCAGTGCCAACCCCTCTTCTTATTCCAGACCATTAAATCAGTTTTCAGGGTTCTTCTTCTCTCTCAACTTATTCATCTTTCCATGTGGTTTTCAATGTTATTACTGTCTCCAGTTCATGCCTTTGCAGTTCTAACAAACTTGTTTCTTATAACCTACTTAAAATACCAAGCTCCTTAATGAATTAATCAATCAGTTAATCAAATATTTATTAAATCCCTACCACATTTTTTCCATCCCATAAATTTTTCTTTGAGAGCCCCATGAGCCCCCAGGAGACTGGCAACAAGACTATTAGAAAGTCTCACTGCTAGCTCCATGCACTCACCGCTGCCTTCCTATGCATCATTTTATTTTTATTTCTTTTCTTCCCCTTCTTTTGCTCTCCGTTTTCCTCTTTCTTATTTTTCTCCTCTCCCTCCTATGACTCCATTTTCCCATCCTGTCACTGTGGTGTCCTCCTTGGCATTTTGTGCTTGAGGCATTTTGGTGTGTCCTATGCCCTCGCTAAAGGGAATCATAGTAAGGAGTCTAAACTCACATCCCGAAAACAGAGATTTGACAGAAGCAAAGGAAAGAGCAAAACAAATAGTAAGCAAATCCAGTGAACAGAGAATGACAGGAAAATGGCTTGGCAATTTCTTATAAAGTCAAACTTATACTTACCATTTAACCCAGCAATTCTGCTCATCGTTCTTTACTCAAGGATAAAGAAAACTTATGTTTGCACAAAAACTTGTTCACAGATGTTTATAGTAGCATTATTCATAACTGCCCCAAACTGGAAACAATCTAAATGTCCTTCGACTGGTGAACGCATAAACAAATGGCGGTATATCCACATAATGGAATACTACTCAGAAATAAAAAGGAAGAAACTACCAAAACAGGAAACAAGATGCCAGGAGCTGGGGATCAGAGAAGAGGCTGACTACAAAGGGGAATGAAGGGATTTTTGAGGGTGGTAGAACTCTTCTATGCCCTGATTGTGGTGGTGGTTAAATGATTATATGCATTTGTCAAAACTCACAAAACTGTACACTGTAAAGGCTAAGTTTTTACTATATATAAATTATACCTCAATAAATCTGACTTAAAAAAATAAACCCACCAAAATAAATGAGTTAGTAAAGATAGACTGAAAAACAAACAGAAAACAATAAACTTGAGTAATCATACCAAAAAATGTTCTTTAAAACACACTAACACACAACAATAAAATAGTTAAACCCAAGGCAAATCCAAATGAGAATAAAAGAGAAAATACACAAGTAAACAATATGAGAAGGAAAAAAAGGGGGATTTAATTTTCAATAGAAAATCTAAAAATTGTAATGTAAGCATGACTTTACTCTTAAAGAAATGAAAATCTACATGAAATTCCATGATTTTCTAGTATACATAAATTTACAAATCGACCCAAGAAGAGATATAAAACCTGAGTAGACCATTAACTCAGGAAATGGAAATGATAAGCAAAGATATACCATTCCAAAAACCATCAGTTTCAAATAATTTACAGATGAGTTCTACCTTCAACACATAAATAATTTCTATGTTACTTACTTTAGTACATAGGAAGAATGGTAAACTCATTCTGCCATATCAGCAGATCTCAAAGTGTAGGTTAGGGATATGCGAAGATCCCGAGACTTATCTGGAAGTCCACACACCCAAAACTATTTTGATAATGACACTAAGATGTTTTGACTCTTTCCCTCTCATTCTCTCATACAAGTATACAGTGGAGTTTTCCAGAGGCTAATGGAATGCCATGTGATGATGTCATTGCTCTGGCAACTATTAATAACAAAATACATGCTTGTATATTCTTGTGTTTTAAAATTTTCTCCATTTTAATTTCTAACATTGATAGGTAACTAACATAAGCAAAGTTCTCTGTGGATCCTCAATAATTTTTAAGAGGACAAATGAGTCCTGAGACCAAAAGTTTGAGAACCATTGCACTAAACTAATATTGCTCCAATATAAAAAATAGACAAATATAGCCTAAATAAAGAAGACTATTAGCTTACTTAAGAACATAAATGCAATTAAACTAAAGAGCTTCTGCACAGCAAAAGAAACTACCATCAGAGTGAACAGGCAACCTACAAAATGGGAGAAAATTTTCGCAACCTACTCATCTGACAAAGGGCTAATATCCAGAATCTACAATGAACTCAAACAAATTTACAAGAAAAAAACAACCCCATCAAAAAGTGGGCGAAGGACATGAACAGACTCTTCTCAAAAGAAGACATTTATGCAGCCAAAAAACACATGAAAAAATGCTCATCATCACTGGCCATCAGAGAAATGCAAATCAAAACCACAATGAGATACCATCTCACACCAGTTAGAATGGCCATCATCAAAAAGTCAGGAAACAACAGGTGCTGGAGAAGATGTGGAGAAATAGGAACACTTTTACACTGTTAGTGGGACTGTAAACTAGTTCAACCATTGTGGAAGTCAGTGTGGCGATTCCTCAGGGATCTAGAACTAGAAATACCATTTGACCCAGCCATCCCATTACTGGGTATATACCCAAAGGACTATAAATCATGATGCTATAAAGACACATGCACACGTATGTTTATTGTGGCACTATTCACAATAGCAAAGACTTGGAACCAACTCAAATGTCCAACAACAATAGACTGGATTAAGAAAACGTGGCACACATACACCATGGAATACTATGCAGCCATAAAAAATGATGAGTTCATGTCCTTTGTAGGGACATGGATGAAACTGGAAATCATCATTCTCAGTAAACTATCGCAAGGACAAAAAACCAAACACCGCATGTTCTCACTCATAGATGGGAATTGAACAATGAGAACACATGGACACAGGAAGGGGAACATCACACTCTGGAGACCGTTGTGGGGTGGGGAGAGGGGGGAGGGATAGCATTAGGAGATACACCTAATGCTAAATGAGGAGTTAATGGGTGCAGCACACCAACATGGCACATGGATACATATGTAACAAACCTGCACATTGTGCACATGTACCCTAAAACTTAAAGTACAATAAAAAAAAAACATAAATGCAAATATCTTAGACTTAACTGTTCTTAAAAAACAATTTTCATGACTAGATAAAATTTATGTAGTAATGCAGGGGATGGTTCTGTATTTAGAAATCTGTTAATATAATCTATTACATTAATAGTTTACAGGAGGTAAAACCTCATGATCACCATGAAAAGATCTTTCAAAAAGTTATATATATTTTAATATCCATTTCTGATTTTAAGAGGCAAGCAGGCAAACAAACAAAAAAACAAAATAAAAAATGTAAAACTCTCGCAAAACCAGTAAGAGAAGAAAATTTATTTAATTTGTTAAGAATATTCACCATACCTATTGAAGTCAGGAACAAGATAAAGATGGCAGCTTTCATTGCTATAGTTGCAACTACTAAACACGGCATTGAAAGTCCTAACTAGTGCAATAAGACAAGAAAAAGAAAGAAGACCATCACAAAGAAATACATAAAACCATCACTATTTACAAGTGATTTAATTTTCAACTTAGAAAATCTAAGAACTGTAAAATTTAAAACTAATACTATAATTTAGTAAAGCCTTGATAAAAGATCAGCCACAAAAATTAATCCTTTTCCTATGCACCAACTATAACCAAATAGAAAGATGTGGTGGAAGATGTACAATAGCAAGCAAACTGTAAAATACATGCGACTAAACTCACCAATATGTCCAAGATTTATATGAAGAAATTGTAAACTTTATAGAAAGACATTAAAAGAAGACAAAAATAAATGAGGAACACATCATATTCCTGGATGAGACTCAAATTAAACTATAAATTTAATGAGTTTCTGATCAAAATACTTATAAGATATTTTACGGAACTGACAGATTTATTCTAAAGTTCACCTGGGAGAAGATGTATAAAAGCAGTCAAGAAAAGTATGAGAACAAAAACCACTGAGGCAAAGAAAAAGGAAAGATAGTAAAAAGGTAGAGGCTGGGCACAGTGGCTCATGCCTGTAATCCCAGCACTTCAGAAGGCCAAGGCAGGTGGATCACTTGAGGTCAAGAGTTTGAGACCAGCCTGGCCAACATGGTGAAATTCTGTCTCTACTAAAAATCCAAAAAGTAAAATAAAATAAAATAAAAAAGAAGGTAGAATACACAGTTTTTGGCCCCATAAGGTTTATTTATTTATTTTTATTATTACTTTTTGAGACGGAGTTTTACTCTGTCGCCCAGGCTGGAGTGCAGTGGTGCGATCTCGGCTGACTGCAACGTCTGCCTACCGGGTTCAAGCAATTCTCCTGTCTCAGCCTCGCGAGTAGTTGAGATTACAGGCGCCCGCCACCAAGCCTGGCTAATTTTTGTATTTTTAGTAGAGATGGGGTTTCACCATGTTGGTCTAGCTGGTCTTGAACTCCTGACCTCAAGTGATCAGCCCACCTCAGCCACCCAAAGTGCTGGGATTACAGGCATGAGCCACCACGCCCAGCTGGCTTCATAAGGTTTTTAAAAATTCTATAATGCTATAATAATCACAACAATGTGGTGTTTGCACACAAATGGACCAAAAATAAAAAAATCAAAGGAGTAGAATAGAGTTTAGAAGCAAACCCATGTACAACCTGGCATTTTAAATCAGTAGGAAAAGGATGATGGACTATTTAATTGTGTTGGGACTACTGGAAACTCTCTTAAAGTTATAAACCTAATTCACACTACATACTCTCAAATTATTGAAAGAAAAATTTAAAACATATAACATCTTCTAGGGGATAGGAATACCCTTCCTAAGCAAAACACAAACTCTGGAAGCCATAACAGAAAAGACTGACAGAAGAATTAAGGCCGGGCGCAGTGGCTCATGCCTGTAATCCCAGCACTTTGGGAGGCCCAGGCGGGCAGATAACGAGGTCAGGCGTTTGAGACCAGCCTGGCCAACATGGTGAAACCCCATCTGTACCAAAAATACAAAAATTCACTGGGCATGGTGGCCCATGCCTATAATCCCAGCTACTCGGAAGGCTGAGACAGGAGAATCACTTAAGCCACGGAGGCTGAGGTTGCAGTGAGCCGATCACGCCATTGCACTCCAGCCTGGGCGACAAGAGCCAGACTCTGTCTCCAAAAAAGTAAAATAAAATAAAATAAAAAATAAAGAAGAATTAAAACCTTATGTATGATTTAAGACAATGTAAATAAAGACCAGCAATAGACCAGGAAAAAATATTTGCAACACGTATCACAGAGAAAGAATTAATATCATAATGTAATGGAGAGAACCTTCAAACTAAAAAGAATAAGAAAATCTAACAGAGAAATAGACAATATAAACAGGTAATTCACAGAACAAATAGAAATAATAAATATATGAAAGCATGCTCAATTTCACTAGTAGCCACAGAAAATCTATAAAAGAACAATATACATTTTTTATTCATTAGATTTGCAAAAATTAAAGGACTGATAATATCCAGTGTTGATGAGATGTGTAATGATTATTCTCATCATGTAAATGAATATTCTCATTCTCTATTGGACGGGAATGTAAACAAGTACAGTCTTTTTTTTTTTTTTTTTGAGATGGAGTCTCGCTCTGTCGCCCAGGCTGGAATGCAGTGGCCCCATCTCAGCTCACTGCAACCTCTGCCTCCCAGGTTCATGCCATTCTCCTGCCTCAGCCTCCTGAGTAGCTGGGACTACAGGTGCCCGCCACCACGCCCCGCTAATTTTTTGTATTTTTAGTAGAGACGGGGTTTCACCGTGTTAGCCAGGATGGTCTCGACCTCATGATCCGCCCGCCTCAGCCTCCCAAAGTGCTGGGATTACAGGCGTGAGCCACCACACCCGGCCAAGTACAGTCTTTTTTAAGGGTAAGTTAGCAGAGTCTCACAAAACCACCTCTTAACTCAGTACTTGCACTTCTAGAAACTTACTTGCAGAAATAACTAGATGTGTCTATAAAAACCTATGTGCCAAAATTTCGCTGCAGCATTGATTGCAATTATGAAAAACTGGAAGTAAACTACAAGGTTTCCAACAGGAAAATAACTAAGTAAATTATGGTAGTTCCAAAGTATGGAATACCATTTAGGAGTTAAAAAGAATAAGGTAATTCTATTATGCATTGACATGGAAAAATTGAAAACACACATGGTTAAGTGAAAAAAGGAAGAAGCACCTTTATGGTATCATCCCATTTGTATAAAAACTGTATTTCTATCTACATAAATATACATAAATGTATACATGTATAAATAGAAAAGGCCTTCAAGGGTACCTATTAAACAGTAAACAGTGCAGTTATTTACGTTTGCGGAAGGGAGTAAGATTAAAGAGGTGGAGTAAGAGGCTTTTACTTTTTAGTTATTTCTGCAATTTATTTTTTTTTGCAATGGGCATGAATTTATGTTTTACCTGTACATTTCAAAACCAATAAAAAAACCCAACCTCCTGCTATATCTACAGTAAGAGGCAATGCAGGCTTCAGCAAGGGCACTGGTTTTGAAAAGAGGATGGGAAATCTCTTTCAGACTTTTTTTTTTTTTGACACGGAGCTTCGCTCTTGTTGCCCAGGCTGGAAGTGCAATGGCGCAATCTCGGCTCACTGCAACCTCTACCTCCCAGGTTCAAACGATTCTCCTGCCTCAGCCTCCCGGGTAGCTGGGATTACAGGCATGTGCCACCATGCCTGGCTAATTTTGTATTTTTAGTAGAGATGGGGTCTCTCTATGTTGGTCAGGCTGGTCTTGAAATCCCAACCTCAGATGATCTGCCCCCTTCGGCTTCCCAAAGTGCTGGGATTATAGGTGTGAGCCACTGCGCCCGGCTCAGAATTTTTTCTTTTTTAAACATACTTTCTGTATCTCCATTATGTGGATCATCTGAAGTCTGCAGGTACATATGTATTTGCTTCTACAGACACAGAAACTGATAAGTATTCATCTCTGTGACTTCAGTGCCTAGCAATGTGTTAGGCATTCGGTAGATGTCACATAAGTGTATGTTGAATGAATCATTATCTGAGAGAACATAAAAAGGTAGAATAGGAGGGGCACCATGGCCCATGCCCCAATCCCAGCCCTTTGGGAGGCCTAGGGGAGCGGATCACATGAGTCTAGGAGTTAGAGACCAGCCTGGACAACATGACAAAACCCCGTCTCTACAAAAAATAAAACAATTAGCTGGGCATGGTGGCACATGCCTGTAGTCCCAGCTACTTGGGAGGCTGAGGTAGGTGGATCACCAGAGCCCAGGAGTTTGAGGCTGCGGTAAGCAGTGATAGCACCACCACACTCCAGCCTGGGTGACAGGGTGGGAAAAAAAAAAGGTAGAATATACAGTTTTTGCTAACTCTTTAGCTGACATGGAGTGAAGAAGAGAGTTCGAGTGGATAATGGTATCATTACCAGATAGGAAAAATTGGAAGTTTTTGGGGCAATTATGGATGATAATAGCTAACATTTAATGATTACTGACTGTGTGCAGGTATTGTGTTGAATGTGCTATATCCACTATCTCATCAAATCCCAAGGGTAAACCTGTATTTCTTCACACAAAGAAAGAACAGTTCAGAGACTTTCTCCAGGTCATTCAGCTAGCTAGAGCTGTCACTGAAACCAATATCCCAGACTCCGTGCTCCTAACTTTGAGGTTATGCTGCCTCTCCAAACATGGAAAGTTAATACAATCAGTTTTGACATGTTGAGTTTGAGGTGCTGGTGGAAGATTCATTGAGGTGTGGCTTTCCAGTGAGTAGCTAAATATCCTAAGTCTGCAGCCTCTTAGAGAGGACAGAGCTAGAGTCAAGCCTATGAGACAGCAGTGTCTGGGAGGCCAATACTCAATAATTATTCAACAAATATTTAATCAAGCTTCCACATAAAAGTCAGGCTCAGGTATATCAAGCATTCACTTGAAACCCATTTGGGTACACAGAATGTTTACTATGTGAAATTACTGTAATCCGGTATTTTGAACTGTGGGTCTTAAAAAAACTCTAATGTTCTCAATTACGTTGGAAGCATCTTGAGGGCAAGGGCAAGACACTAAATTTCTTTGTATTCCCCTTGTTATAGGTCTCAAAACATGTTTGTGGATTAAATGCTTCAGAAGTTTCCTAAATCTCAAGGAAACCAAGTGTAGACAGTCTCCATTTCTGTTACTATCTAAAAGTCTATAAAAGCATCCAGGTTTCAAACCAGGTAAGATTTTTCATCAGTGTCATCAAGGTTAATTGTAGGCATCAGAAAGTTGCAGCTTGGAGCAGCAGGTTGGCTGCAAGAAGGCTTGTGCCACATGATATTGCCCTTATCAAATTTATCAAAGACCAAGTCTGGCCCTCAGCCTTGCTAGTCCAGAAACTCAATCCTGTCAGAGTCCAGAGAACCCAGGCAGGCTCATGCATGCTAAGTCCTAAAAAAACTTAAGTATAAAACTAGAATGTCGGTTTACTTATTTATTTATTTTTTGAGACGGAGTCTTGCTGTCACTCAGGCTGCAGTGTGGCGATCTCGGCTCACTGCAACCTCTGCCTCGCAAGTTCAAGCGATTCTCGTGCCTCAGTCTCCCAAGTAGCTGGGATTACAAGCGCACGCCACCACACCCAGCTAATTTTTGTATTTTTAGTAGAGACAGAGTTTTGCCATGTTGGCCAGGCTGGTCTCAAACTCCTGACCTCAAGTGATCCGCCCACCTCGGCCTCCCAAAGTGCTGGGATTACAGGCGTGACACTGCCCGGCCAATGTCAGTTTATTAATATACTAAAAGGAAGGTGACTGTCAGGAAAATCAGATATTTGCATCCACCATCATCTCCCTGTAGCTAAGTGACGTGCAAAGCTGTTACCAGGAGTGTACAGTAAGCCCAGAAGGCAGGGACTTAGAAATAGGATTAGAACACTGAACAGCACAGGCAGCATGAAGCAGGGGCAGAGCATCAGCTTTGGAACCAGAGAGGCCTGGACACACATAGAATTATTCACATCCCGGCAGAGTGGCAGTGGGCAAGTCACTCACCTTCTCTAAACTCCAGTTTTTAAAGGGTGAATAATACTTCACTGGCTTATGGTGAGGATTAAATGAGATAATGCATAAAATGCTAAACAAGTCCCTGTCATGTGATACATATTCATCTCCATACCACACATTCATCCATGGTGGCTACATATTCATCTCCATACCAGGGACACATGTGTTAGTGGCTCAAGTCAGCTTTCACAATATCCTTTGCTCTGAACAAAACTAGGGCAGACAAGACTGGAAGCAAAAGACCATTTAGAAGGGTGCTAAATAATCCAGAACATAGATGCTAGTGACTTAAAATAGGGCTGTAGCGGGGAGAACAGAGATATGTATATAGATTTGAAAGATATTTAGGGGGTAGGTACTATCTTGGCTGTTTTGCGTAATTATTTATTGTCCTGACAGCAATTTGTAAAGTAGGTAGCCTATTTTTTAGATGAAAGTCAGGGATATTAAGCAACTAGCTCAGGATCACAGGGCAATGACTGAACTGCTATATGAATCACAGCTGGAGTGACTCCAAAGCCTCTCTTCTCTCTACAAACAAAATATACTGCAGTACATATCCTTCTCAACCAAGATGTCAATTGTCAGGAATATAGTAATTTCTTAACACTAATAATTAAAGTATTGAACTTTAGAAAAATGATTTGCTTTTTAGGAAATAAAATGTGGAGCAGATAAAGGTTATCACTATAATAATTAATTTCACTATTGCT
Source organism: Nomascus leucogenys (assembly GCF_006542625.1). Lineage (NCBI taxonomy): Eukaryota > Metazoa > Chordata > Mammalia > Primates > Hylobatidae > Nomascus > Nomascus leucogenys. The sequence goes on along the minus strand of NC_044392.1, from coordinate 13,428,829 downwards.
CACTTCCATTACAATACATTTTCTTAAGGGAGAGACAGAAAGAAGTGGAGGTAGAGCTCACAGACCAGAAATTATGCATCGCTGCAGGTGTGTCTATGAGACAGCGTTATCTGCGTAACTTCACCCATAATGCCTTATTGAAAACAGTTTAAGAATGGCTACTCCAGCTGGACACGGTGGCTCACGCCTGTAATCCCAGCACTTTGGGAGGCCGAGGTGGGCGGATCACGAGGTCAGGAGTTCGAGACCAGCCTGGCCAGCATGGTGAAACCCCGTCTCTACTAAAAATACAAAAATTAGCTGGGCATGGTGGCATGTGCCTGTAATCCCAGCTACTTGGGAGGCTGAGGCAGGAGAATTGCTTGAACCCGGGAGGTGGAGCTTGCAGTGAGCCGAGATCACGCCACTGCACTCCAGCCTGGGTGACAGAGCAAGACTCCGTCTCAAAAAAAAAAAAAAAAAAAAAAAAAGAAAGGTTACTCCAAGGAATGGCCCTGTCCCTCTTTTTGAGCAAAGATAGTCTTAGCTGAAACATCTATAAGATTTCACTTTAACAGTGACAAGCTCTTCAGACTGCAGACATAGGTGCTAGGCAAATCATACTCTCTGTAGCAGATCTTTTATTTTCCCAGTCATGTTCACAAACAAATTACAGTTCACCACAAAACTTAATTTTTTAGATGAAAGACAATACCATATAACAGATTTGAGCTTTTTTTCTATACGAACTGACAAGTTAGGCTTTTCCCACTTTTACCCCTTACTTTTTAACCGAAGCATAAAACATTACGTTTGTTCTTATAAAATTTTACTTTGAATTAGTTTGAGCCTAAGATTTCATCTTCATGAGATGGATGTAAACCAGCTTTTTTTTCTCTGCAAAGTTAATACTCATGTTTTTATGTTCCTACTCCAAATATTGCTTAAAGCGATTGTTATTTTCAGAAGTTTTTCATAAGTTATTAATTCACTAGACAAATGTTACCACATGCCACTCAAGTACCAGGCTCCTCAAGGAATTTACAGTCTAATAAGAAAACAGATTGGCACCCAATCGTACCCAATACGAGTAATAACATTAATAACAATTACTACTATTTATCATATCCTGCTCTGTGCCAGACACTGTGCTAGGCCACAAGAACAAAAAGACGATGAAGCAATTCCTCTACCTTCAAGGGGCTTCCCATGGCTTGAAAGGACTTTTGTATAATATGATGGAAGAGGCAGGCATATTAACCAATAAATGCAATAAACAGGTGCCTTTCTAGAAATAAAGATAGTGTGTTTGGTAGAATACAAGATGGAGGGATTGAGGCGGGATAAGAAGGAGAGTTGGTAAAGGTTTTATAGAGGAGCTGACCTTTGAGTTGAGTTTCAAAAGATGTGTAGGTATTCTCCCAATTAAGAGCAAAGGGAAGAAAAAGGGTAACCATGGCAAATGCAAGTGTAAAACAATTTTATGTGTTTAAGGAACAGCAAGCAGTTTGGTAGAGATGGGGGTTACAGTAAAGAAGGGAGAGGGAGTTGAAAGGATCCAGCAAGAGATGGAGTAAGAAATTAGAGAGCAGATGATGAAGGATCTCACAGCCCATGTTGTCCTTCTCTTAACTTCAAGGGCAATGGAGAGTCATTGAAGAGTTTTAGGGACGGGAATTACGACAACAGGGTTTCTCTTAGAACTCTGGTAGCTCCGAAGACGACAGAATAAAAGTGTTTGAGACTGGAGATACACAGATCAGTTAGAATATATATTTATAGGGGATATTAATAAGTCGTAATAGTTGAATAGGAAAAATACTAAGCCTACATGAAGAAATTAGGAAAGAGACAACCCAGCAGAAAAACGAACAAAACACTGAACAAGCACTTCACCAAAGAGAACATTTAAATGGCCAATAAACATATGAAAAGGTGCTCTAGCTTATCAGTAACCACAGGAATGTAGACAAAAACTAAATTGAGAAATCATTATATATCCAGAAAGATGATTAAAAATTAAAAGGTCTGACAATATCAAGTACTGGGGGAACATGAAACAACAAAAATTCTTATATACTGCTAAAAACAGAACAACTTGATAGAACCTCTTGGGAATACAGTTTGACATTAGCTAGTAAAGTTGAAGAAACACTTACCCCAGGCAGCAGCAATTCTACTCTTGGGTCTCTACCCTCAGGAAACCCAGGCCTTGTACACCAGGATACATATAAAAATGTTTATAGCAGCATTTTTCATAAGAACCAAAGAATTATAAATAACCCAAATGTATATCACCATCAGAATGGATATAGAAATCAAGGTAGGCCAAGCATGGTGGCTCACTCCTGTAATCCCAGCACTTTGGGAGGCTGAGGCGGGCAAACTGCTTAAGTCCAGGAGTTTGAGACCAGCCTGACCAACATGGCGAAATCCTGCCTCTACAAAAAATACAAAAATTAGCTTGGCGTGGTGGTGCGTGCCTGTAGTCCCAGCTACTCAGGAGGCTGAGGACAGAGGATTGCTTGAGCCTGGGAGGTGGAGGTTGCAGTGAGCTGAGACTGCACCACCACACTCCAGTTGAGCAACAGAGTGAGACCCCCATTTCAAAAAAAAGAAAGAAAGAAAGAAAAGAAAAGAAATTAGGGTATTACACAGCAATAAAAATGAAAGAATTCTAACTACATGCAATAATATGGATGAATCTCACAAACTTAGTGATGAACAGAAAGAACAAAACACAAAGAGTACCAAAAAAACATGATCTCTCTCATTTGAATGTCCCAAAATACAAAACTATATGGTTTGGGATGTTTACATGTGTGATAAAATTATTTTAAAAAGCAAAAAAGTAATCATCATAAAAGTCAAGATAGTGATTACCTAAGTAAGAGAGGATGGGTTATAATCAAGGAGAAACATACAAGGGGCTTCTCACATGCTGGAAATGTTCTATTTCTTTCTTTCTTTCTTTTTTTTTTTTTTTTGAGACAGAGTCTTGCTCTGTTGCCCAGGCTGGAGTGCAGTGGTGCCATCTCGGCTCACTGCAACCCCCACCTCCCAGGTTCAAGCAATTCTCCTGCCTCAGCCTCCTCAGTAGCTGGGATTACAGGCATGCGCCAACATGTCCAGCTAATTTTTGTATTTTTAGTAGAGACGGGGTTTCACCATGTTGGGCAGGCTGGTCTCGAACTCCTGATCTCAGGCGATCCACCCGCCTCGGCCTTCCGAAGTGCTGGGATTACAGGCGTGAGCCACCACGCCCGGCTAATGTTCTGTTTCTTGAGCTGGATGTGGTTTCATGAGTGTTCATCATATAACTGTACACATATGTCTTGTGCACCTTTCTGTATGTATGTAACATTTCAAAATATAAAAGAAAAAATTAATGTACTTGGGGAAAAAACCAAAATACTCATTAACAGCTACATACTGCAACATATGCTTATAAATGAAAAACTAAGAGGAGAATGGTGAGAAAAGAGCCTGGAACGGGAAGCTGAAGAGTTGTGGACTTTTTTGTGATAGGAATGAGGGGTGTTAGGTAGGCAGGTGACATGAGTAAGTCTGCATGTTAGCAAGACCTTTATCAGTAGGGTATACGGAATGAACTGGAAGAGAGCAGATGCTAATGCCAGAGCATGTTAGGAGCCTACTGCAACAGTGTGCTAAGACAGCAGGAGAGTATGAACTATGGGAAACGAAGTAGGGACAGATGGAGGTATTTATTAAGCAGAATTGTTAGGCCATGAAAATTGATTAGTTATAAGGGGTGAGGTAATGGAGGGATCCTGTTTCTAATTTGAATAACATTAGCATGAGAAATCAAAATAGGCAATACAAAGAGAGATACAGGTTTAGTGGGAGAAGACGGTAAATCTGGTTTTGGTCCTGCTGAGTATTCAGTGCCCGCATGACATCCAAGAATAAAAGTTTAGAAGGCAGCCAGATACACATGAGTGAAGCTCAGCAGCAGAAATATTTGTTCTGGATCCTGATGATTCAATATCTAGGTCTCAAAATTGTGAAATGGTTCAATGTAGTTTGGGCCCCTACCAGTTATTTGAGAAGTCTTATTTCCACTGGGCAAGAGGGTGGAGTAAGAGGGCCCTTGGGTATGAGAGTGGAGAGCAAACAGGGAGGGTTCCTAACTTTTCAGCCAAAGCAATTGGGTAAACAACAGTGCTATCATCTGAGATGGGGAGACCTCATAAAGAAGCAAGATTATTTCTGGCTTTGTTTATTTTTGAAGAGGGGCAGGCCAGGCATGGTGGCTCATGCTTGTAATCCCAGCACTTGGGGAGGCCTAGATGGGCAGATCACTCAAGCCCAGGAATTCAAGACCAACCTGGGCAACATGGTAAAATCCTGTCTCTACTAAAAATACAAAAAAATTAGCTGAGCATGGTGGTGCAGGCCTGTAGCTCCAGCTACTCAGGAGGCTGAGGTGGGAGGATTGCTTGAACCTGGGAAGTCAAAGCTGCAGTGAGCCGAGACCACATCATTGCACTCCAGCCTCGGCAACAGGAGGGAGACCCTGTCTCAAAAAAAAAAAAAAAAAAAAAAAAAAAAGAGTGTGGGTGGTGCGGCAGTGGGGCAAAGAATCAAGAGCTCTCCTTTGGACTCTTTTTAAGATAGTATGCTTGAAATGTCTTTTCAGGCCGGGCGTGGTGGCCCACACCTGTAATCCTAGCACTTTAGGAGGCTGAGGAGAGTGGATTGCTTGAGCCCAAGAGTTGGAGACCAGCCTGGGAAACATGGCGAAATCCCATCTCTACCAAAAATACAAAAATTAATCAGGCATGGTGGCGCACGCCTGAAGTCCCAGCTACTCAAGAAGCTGAGGTGGGAGGATCACCTAAGCCTAGGGAGTTTGAGGAAGGGAGGCCGAGGCTGCAGTGAGCCATGAGCATGCCATGAACTCCAGCCTAGGTGACAGAGCAAGATCCTGTGTCAAAAAAGAAAAAAAAGAAATGTCTTTTCGACATCCAACTGGGGACATCAGGTAGGCAACTAACTGTGTGCACCAGTGTGGAGCTTAGAGGACAAGGGCAAGGTTAAGAGTTATAATCTTGGGTTTCATTAGTATAAAGACAGTATTTAAGGGTTTCCTGACCTAATAATTCTAGGCTGGGTGCTATTCCTGTGAACTATACCATATACTTATTCCTCTTAAAATGTGAACCTCAATGTAACGTATTTGGCTGTTTCCATATCTGTGTTCCCCATAAGAACTGTAAGATGCTTGAAGGTAGAAGTCAGGTCTTTATATTGGATTCTTATGACCTAATGGCTCCTAGCACATAGTAGGTACTGAATAAATTTGTGGAATGAATGATGAAATGCTGCTGACTCCTCTTATCATGTCTTGGGCATTCTCTGCACTACATTTAACAGAGATCACAAACTTTCTTCATACACTAAGTTTCCAGCTGCTCCTCAATTCTTTCCTCCCCAGTTCTCCACAAATGTTTCCTACTTTCAAGGCAGAGGCCACTAGCATCTCCCTCCTCATCCATTCAAAATGTTCTCTTCTTTCAGAACATTGCTCATCTCCACGGCTAATCCTCCTCCTTATCACATTGACTGCGTCTTTTACTTCTTCCTTAGATGTATGCCCTTTATTATTCCTGTTCTGTATGATCATGCATTTTATCTTCCCACATAGCCATTCATTCATGCCAGCTTAGAGAATGTGAAGGTACCATATTTACCCTAGAAAATACTAGATCTTGAATTTAGGGAGACTGACTAATCCAGAGTTCACATTCAGATGGCAATGTTCTCCTTAACATCCTGCCAGGCACGACTTTCTTGGCTCAGAAAAATGCCTGGAGCTGTGACAGTAAATTAAAAGCCTCAGTCCCTATGGCTGCTTAGGGGTGGGGAGGCCCGGCCTGACACACTCTTCTCTCAACTGCTGGACAAGATGAGATTGCACTAGCGCAAGGATTTCCCCTCTTTAACTGGGGATCAGCATTCTTTCTTTCCAAAGATAATATCTTGGAAGTGGCCATCACAACAGGTTCTAGGTGAGGGGATGGGCCAAGTCATATATTCTGATGTCCAGGGGTCCCCCCTGACAGGCTTCACATGGGACTCTGCAGGCCAGCGGCTCTCCTTGGCAACGCAGTCCTGATCTGAGGGTTAGCACCTGGGAAGAGCTCATCCTTGAATCTGGCTAATGTCAAGGCCTCTGGAGCACCTGGAGGAGTTTTCCTTTGAGATTCAGGGAACGGGAGGCACAGCTCCAAAGAAAGCTCTGCTCTAAGCTCTTTTACTTCCATGCTGGGTCCCAAGCTCACCCATGATTAATACTGCCTCAACAGAAAAAGCATCAAGTTGAGAAGGTGTCTGTTCTTAGTCAGAATTCTTTCCATCCTGATCTAAGAGATCACTGGGTAGAGCTTTCTGAAGTCTGCTGGAGTGACAAAAGGGGAAGAGCACAGATTTTTGGCATCAGACAGATCTGTCTTTGAATCCCAGCTCTGCCACTAACTAGCTGTATATTGGTCAAATGTCTTAAATTCTCTGAGTCTCAGCTGCATTACATAAAATGGAGACAATGTCTACCTGCAGGGTTGTTAGACAGTAAATTTTAAATTTATTTCCTCTCTACTTTCTCTGTAAGAGCAACTGGCTAGGAACATTAGCCCCAATGCCAGGTTCAGCTTTGACTAAGTCCCTCCATTCTTTGCTATGTCCTGTTCATCTTTTGCCACTCTCCTCCCTTGCACACTGCACACCTGCTAGAGTGAACCCTTTTCAGTTCCCTGAATGCATCAAGCTCTTTCTGGACAGAGCTGTCCAACAGAACCCTCCGCAATGATGAAAAGGTTCAGTACCTGCTCTGCCCAATATAGTAGCCACTAGTCACATGTGGGTAGTCAGCCTTTGAGCTATAGCTGATGGGACTGATGAAATAAAAATTTAATTTTATTTAATTTTAATTAATTTAGATGTAAATATACCCACATGGCCAGTGGCTACCATGACTTATAGTTTTAGACTGTAAGTCTTTGCATTTGCTACTTCCCTGCGTGAAATGTATTTCCCCACTCTTCACCTAGCTAACTTCTACTCAGTCATAAAACCTTAACTTGAGCATCTGTTCCTCCAGGATGCATATCCTGTGTCCCTGGATCAGTTAGGTTTCCCTTTTGTTCCCGTCTCTAGCATCTACACTTCTCTTATCTCACTCATCACATTTTATTTCAATGACTGGTCTGTCTGTATTTTCCACTAGCTGTAAACCCTATGGCCCTCCTCTCTCAGGTCTTGGTACCTCTCATCTTCCCTTTGAGTGGACATCCACAGGAACTTAGGATCTAGATTTTTTTTCCCAAACTGGGGACTATCTTTGAGATAACTACTGTACATTTGAATAGCTTTAGGGATTCATTAGAAGTGGTCTTATAGCTTTCTAAGGATAAGCCAAAAGGAAAAAAAAATGATAAAATGCCTTGTTAAAAAGTAAAAACTTAAGGCTATTCTGGACACACTGCCTATGGGGTAGCCCTGCTCCACAAGGCATAAACTAATAAAATAAAAACAAATAACAACAACAACAAAAAGCTCCACCACCTTAAAGTGCCAAGACAAATGATAAACTGAAAAAAAAGCAACAAATATTATAGATTAAAAAAGATTAATATCCTTCCTATTAAAAAGAGCTCTTAAAATCAATTAGAAAAAGATGGAAACCCTGTAAAGGACATGGATAAGCAATTCAAAAAAGAAGATAAACTAATCCCAATAAGTGTTTTAAAAAATGTTTAGCTTCACTAGTAACTAAAGAAATACAGATTAAATAAGTAAGAAACCATTTTGTCTATTAAATTGCCAAAGATTAAAAATATTTATCATAATGTGTTGATAACAGCATAAAGAAAATGGTAATCTGGCAATCGGCATAAAGATTTAAATATGTCTACCTTTTTATCTAACATTTCTACTTTCGGGAATATATCCTAAGAAAATGATCAGACGCTTGACAAAGTTAAATTCACAAAGATGTTCTCTGTAATGTTGTTTCTAATATTGAAAAACTGGAAACATCCTAATTAGACAACCAGAGATTGGTTAAATAAAATGTAATGCATCCCTGCAATGGAATACTAAGCTTTTAAGAGTAGTGATGGTGATGGAGATTTATGTTGACATAGAGTAGTATTTGTAATAAATGAAAAAGTGAAAAAGAAAGTAACATACCAGCATTTGGTATGACCCTACTTATATCAAAACACACTGATCTACTTATTATCTACTCATTAAAAGGAAGCTGGAATGATATATACCAAAATACTAACGATTTTTGTCTATGTGTTTTATTCCCTTTCTCCGCTAAAAACCATGGCAGATAGCCAGCGGGAGGTTCTCCATAGGATTCTCTGGTATAGGGTTTTTGTCTCCTTAAATGGGTCACAGGCCACCTAAGAAACATCCAGTACTAGGTTCCCTGGCTGGTGTAGCTGTAAGCTCAATGGAAGCCTAGACCTTACCTGTATTATTCATTACTGTATCTGGAGGGCCCTAAAATTTCCTGGCACCTAGTAGGTATTCAATAAGCACTTGAATTAATGAATTGCATCAGAGTACCAATTTTACTTAATGATAGGCATATTAAAACATTATTTTGACAAAGTAAAACTGAAGTACAGACCGGACGCGGTGACTTACTTCTGTAATCCCAGTACTTTGGGAGGTCAAGGAAGGAGGATCGCTTGAGCCCAGGAGTTTGAGACTAGACTGGGCAACATTGTGAGACTCCATCTCTACAAAATTTTTTTTTAATTAGTCAGGTGTAGGGAGGGGTGTGTGCCTGTAGTCCCAGCTACTTGGGAGGCTGAAGTGTGAGGATCACTTGAGCCCAGGAGGGTGAGGCTGCAGTGAGCCACAATCACAACACTGCACTCCAGCCTGGGTGACTGAGCAAAATGCTGTCTCAAAAACAACAAAAAAAACAAACTAAAGTACAAAATTTACAAAAATTTAAGCTAAAAACAAGACTTCCAATAGTTGATTCTTTCTATACACCATTGCAATGCTGGAGGGCAGAAGCTAGTTTTCTTCCGTATGTGTATTTTCCCAGAAGAGTTTGAGAAACAGTAAGTAGTGTCTTTGTTTAAGGCCTTTCCCAAATCCCTCATGAGGCCAGGTATTACAATCTTTAATTTACAGATGAGAAGGTGAAGGTTCAGTGGTTGCAAGGTCACACAGTTACACAGTGGATTGAATCAGGATTCAAATCCAGGCCTGTCTGTCTCCAGAACTCATCTGTGGTTTTGAGAGGTTGAAAGTAAGACAATGAAAAGGACATTGCAGATCATGACAGCTACTGTCTGCACTTCCTAACAAGTCACCATCCCTTATCCCTGAGCTCCCAGGTCTAAGAGGTGCTTTTTCTTAACCCTTAGAGAATCCAGAGGACGATTTGTCACCAGGGTTATTAGCATTTCTCCCTGGATATCGACAGCTTGTCTTTCCTCCCTCCAACCAGTGACTGATTTCTTCAAATGCTCGCCAAATACAGCCCAAGTCACCATGGTAAACGTATTGACAGAATCATATTAACAGCTACTGAGCATTTACAGGGTTGTAAGTTATGCGGGGTGGGATGGGGGAAGATAAGAAAAATCACAGGGAAATAAAACAAGTTCAATCAGCAGTGACAATTATTTATTTAAAAGCTGCTGGTTGGAACAGTTTTTAGAATATATTTTAATTGCGAATTATGGTTTCTAACAGGAGAGTGGCCTCAATCAGAGTTGCTCCTCCTTAAAGCTAATCATTAATATTTTAGCGGCTTGGCTTAGAAACTGTGCTCATGCAGTTGGCCCACCCACAGCTGTGTCTATGCAGTCGACTTTAGCTTTAGCTGCTCACTTGGAAACAGAAAGTCTACTGCATTGGTTGGTTTGCTATGCCACTCCCAAAGTGTGCTATTCCATTTGCCATAAGGCAGTAGTAGTCTTCTAAATCCTTACTTCTCTGAAGATTGAGGCTAGTTCAATAAACAAAATTGTGCTCTAAGCCACCCAAACAACTGTCAGTTTTTCAAAGGAATGACCTATCTTTTCTAAGTTAATTTACACCTTTTACTGGGGGACATAAGTGTTGCCTTAGGCAAGATAGAGAATCCTGAAGAGTTTGTTTTCAGTTTCTAATTCCCTGGGCACTTCTGTGTGAACCTCGTAACAAATAAGGTCAGCCTCCAGGCCCAGGGAAGTGCCAGGGGTAAACAGACGAGAGGGCGCTCTGGGGTCCCAAGAGTGTGAGTATGTTTTGGCATAGCCCCATCTCCCAAGTTTCCAACTTCACATGCTTCTTAAGGAGAATCTAATCCTCAGGGGAGAATTTAATCTGTTCATTTGCACGCATCTCATCAGCACCCTGCTTTGTTGAGGACTGTTTGATGTCCTAAGGAAAAGACTTCGAAGTCTTTTAAAGCCTTTTTGATGTGAACCAGAAAATCACGTTTTGTCAAGAGTGCACTCAACTTGAACCTCAAAAGGTTCATGACTCAGAAACCACACGGTTCAAGTGGGATTTAAACTGGGCAAAATCACTTCCTTGTCTTTCCCTGCAAGTCCCTCCCCTGGCCTTTGTGCTAGCAGTTTCTGTACACTGTTGGGCCTTTTCCTCTTTCTTTTTATTCTCTCTCTCTTGCTCACACATGTGTGTGTGTGTGCACACACACCATCTCGACAAGAAAACCTAGGGAAAAAGAAAAATATATTACCCCCCCAAAACTGGCTGTCTTTCCACTAAAGGTAAAAGCCATCTCCAGCTCCACTCTGTCCTCACAGATTCAGAATGGTCATTGCTGGGCCCCCAGAGGCCCGGGCTGCTTTAGGTGAGGGTCAAATGATTTACAGAGCCAAACAACTATGATTACATCCTTAATCGAGGCGTTTAACTAGGTACAAGACAAGAGCTCCCTGCGCTCCAGGGAGCTTTTGCAGAGAAAAGTGGAAACTTGCTTCAGGGACTTCGTGTGTCAAGGAGGCATATACCTTAGGACGGTTCTGTTAAACTTGGAAATGGAAGGAGAGGGATTTGACTCCTCCTAAAATCAGAGGGAAGAACTGAGCTGAGAGAAAAGATTCTAACCCTAACCTATCCAAACGTTTCTTCCATTTTTTTTCCTCTTTTTTCTTTTTTTTGATATGGAGTCTCAGTCTGTCATCCAGGATGGAGTGCAACGGCACGATCTTGGCTCACTACAACCTCTGGTACAAGTGATTCTCCTGCCTCAGCCTCCCGAGTAGCTGGGATTAAAGGCGTATGCCATCATGCCCGGCTAATTTTTATATCTTTAGTAGAGATGAGGTTTCACCATACTGGTCAGGCTGGTCTCAAACTCCTGACCTCAAGTGATCCGCTCACCTCGGCCTCCCAAAGTGCTGGGATTACAGGCGTGAGCCACCATGCCCGGCCTTTTTTTCCTCTTTAGACTTGAAAATCCAATTATTCAAAGGCCAGCACAAGTTTAGATTCAGGAGACAGAGTTTCAACTGTGAAAAGGTCCCAAGTGTTCCTCTTTATCCTAAGGAACTCTGGTGCCTTGTTCCCCATGGCTGTAATCACACCGAAGTTTCACTGACCACAGTCTCAAGGTAACCTCATGTCCTGCTAACTATAATAGTCACTATTTATTGAGTGACTTACCATAAATCAGGCACCATGTTATAAATACATTATCTCATTTAATTTGTTCATTAAAACAAAACAGTGAGTCATCTTATTCCCATTGTGCAGACATGGAAGCCCCAAGGCTCTGGGAGTTTAAATTACTTGCCCCAAAGCAACATAGCTAAGAAGTATCAGAAATGCAATTAAAGCCCAATTTGTTGCTCTCCAAAGTCAATGTTCTTGGACTAGCACCATGTTGCTCAGCATGTCGCACTCCATCGCAGACTTTTTGGTGTTTTTTTAGGCACTTCACGTTTTGTAAATTTATTTATTTGGCATTTATTGGGCACCTACTATGAGAAAAGTACTGTGGATATTTCAAAAACTTTAAGACATTATTCCTTCCTCGTCTTTTTTTTTTTTTCTTTTAAGAGACAGGATCTTGCTGTGTTGGCCAAGCTAGAGTGCAATGGTGCAATCATAGCTCATTGCAGCCTTGAACTACTAGGCTCAAGCGATCCTCCCCACTCAGCCTCCTGAGTAGCTGCGACTATAGGTGTGTGCTACCACACCCAGCTAATTTTTAATTTTTTTTTTTAGAAATGGAGTGTTGCTATGTTGCCCAGGCGGTTTCAAACTCCTATGCAATGGCCTTTTCACAAGTCTTCTGTTACTAACACTTTCCCTACATCAATCTGTTAGTCACGCAACAGCCAAAGTAATCTTTTTTTTTTTTTTTTTAAGACAGGGTCTCGCTCTGTCACCCAGGCTGGAGTGCAGTGGTGTGATCTCTGCTCACTGCAAGTTCTGCCTCCCGGGTTCATGCCGTTCTCCTGCCTCAGCCTCCCGAGTAGCTGGGACTACAGGCGCCCACCACCATGCCTGGCTAATTTTTTTTTTTTTTTTTGTATTTTTAGTAGAGATGGGGCTTCACCATGCTAGCCAGGATGGTCTCGATCTCCTGACCTCGTGATCCGCCCGCCTCGGTCTCCCAAAGTGCTGGGATTACAGGCATGAGCCACTGTGCCCAGCCCAAAGTGATCTTTTAAAGTGATAAATCACAACATGGTGATTTATGTTTAAAACCCTCTGTGGCTTCCTGATGAACCCAAAATAAAGTCCAACTCTCCGTGGCCTAAAAGATTTACAGAGGTCTGGCTCCTCTCCATCTCATCTCCTACCATATTCTCCCAAATTCATTCTGTCCCAGCCCTCAGGCCTTCTCTCTCCTCCTCAAACATTCCAGGACCTCCTATTCCCAAACCCTTACATAGTTGTGCCCGGCTCATCATTTCTTATTTCAATTCAAACATCATTCCAAGGGCATACGGAACATATTTGACACAGCAGGTCATTCTTTAAATGACAAATAATGAATCATGTAATAATCAGTCATAATAATTTTCTTGATTCTTTAATTTTAATATAAGCAGTTAATGATTTAAAAAATATGTTTTATTTTATTTTATTTTTTAAGACAGAGTCTCGCTCTGTCACCCAGGCTGGAGTATAGTGGCACAGCCTTGGCTCACTGCAATCTCTGCCTCCCGGGCTCAAGCAATACCTGTGCCTCAGCCTCCGGAGTAGCTGGGACTACAGACGTGCACCACTGCACCAGCTAATGTTTGTATTTTTAGTAGAGATGGGGTTTCACCATGCTGGCCAGGCTGGTCTTGAACTCCTGGCCTCAGCCTCCCAAAGTGGTGGGATTACAGGCATGAGCCACCACACCTGGCCATTATGTTTTATTTTTAAAAATGTTCAAATTTAGTAAACTATTTACTAGGCAAACTAAAATTTGCACATACCAGACAAAAATATTACACCCTGCAGTTCAGTTTATTTCACTGTTTTAAAACTTAAACACATATAAGAACTCCAAGTGGTCACAAAGAACTGCAGAATTGAAAAAAACTCCAATTTTCGTGTCTTTATCTTTACAGTTCATGTGCTGTCATTGTTTATTTTGAATATACTGCGTGAATGCAGGAAGGAATATGCTGCGTCACGGGAGATGGAGACACAAACTGTGTCCTATGGAAGCTCAACTGATTCTGAACTGTTACGTACTTATACCCAAATCAAGCTGAATTTGCAGATGTCAGGGGCCCACAGTACAACTGGAAGTTCTCCAAATTCTCCCTTATAGATGACAATGTTCATTAAAGGACAAATAATTAAAAAATGCTAATTTGGCCAGGCATGGTGGCTCACACCTGTAATCCCAGCACTTTGGGAGGCTGAAGCAGGTGGATTACTTGAGGTCAAGAGTTCGAGACCAGCCTGGCCAACATGGTGAAACCCCATCTCTACAACAAATACAAAAATTAGCCAGGTGTAGTGACGCACACCTGTAATCCCAGCTACTTGTGAGGCTGAGGCAGGAGAATCACTTGAACCCAGAAGGCGGAGGTTGTAGTGAGCCGAGATCGCGTCACTGCACTTGTGGGTACAGTGCCTGGGCAACAGAGCAAGACCCAAAATTGAAACTGAGCAACAGAGCAAGATTCAAAAAAAAAAAAGCCAATTTGAAACTTACATATATACCAAAACTCAAGAGTAACCACAGCATTTTTTTCAAACTTATACCAACAAAATATTTCTGTGGGGAGAAATATTTTCCAAGTGACATTGTTTAAAATTGCCAGTGCATGATGATATTAAAAAGCAGACCAGAGCCTTTTGTGGTGGTGCACAGCTGTAGTTCCAGCTACTGGGGAGGCTAATACACGAAGATCACTTGAGCCCAGGGGTTCGAGGTTGTAGTGCACTATAATCACACCTGTGAATAGCCACTGCACTCCAGCCTGGGCAGCATAGCAAGACCCTGCTTCTAAACAAACCAACAGGCCGGGCATGGTGGCTCACGTCTGTAATCCCAGCACTCTGGGAGGCCAAGGCAGGAGGATCACTTGAGATCAGGAATTTAAAACAGCCTGACCAACATGGTGAAACCCTGTCTCTACCAAAAATACAAAAATTAACTGGGCATGGTGGTGGGCACCTGTAATCCCTGCTACTCAGGAGGCTGAGACACAAGAATCACTTGAACCTGGGGGGTGGAGGTTGCAGTGAGCCGAGATCACGCCATTGCACTCCAGCCTGGGCAACAGAGCAAGAATCCGTCTCAAAAAATAAATAAAACAAACAAAAGCAGACCAACTTTTAGTTGACTGTTGTTTTAAAATGCCTCCACAGAGTAGCAGGATCCTGTTCCCCTCCCCAATGCATACTGTATCAGAAAAAAAAAAATTCAAAGTGCTGTAACATGAGGAAACACAGGGTATTATGACAGCAAAAACATGGTTGAAGAAGTGGAAGAACAATAGGAGTATAATGTTGCAGAAGCCACGGTAAGGGGAGTTCCAAGAAGGATGAAGTAGTTGGTTGTAGCCAATATTACAGAGGATCCCTCTTTTCAAGCTGGGTGCCAGGGCCAACTGGGAGCAGGACCCAGAGATCTCCCTCTCTACTACATGAGAAGGTAAAACCCAGGTGCCTTCCTCTGGCTGAGATGTGAATTAATTCAAAGGGAAAATGTCTTATATTTGGCCTTAGCCATGCCTTACTATCAGCAGCAGGAAGATCGATGAGCACATATCATATTGAGCCAATGGCTCTGTGCTCTCCAGACTCTGATCCTGCAACAAACATAGCTGATGGCCACCACCAGCCCTGCTGGTGCATGAGGAGGGAAGAGACTCCACTCAGAAGATGGCCAGGGATGTAGTCTTCTTGCCCACTCCTATCTGGCTCTAGCGCCAACTTAAGTGGGGAAAAAGTTTCACAGATATAGCCACAAACAGAGCTGGTTAAACGGAATTCCATTTAGCACTCACATCTGCTGTTTACCCCATCTTGCTCACTTGAAGAAAGCAGCAAGCATTTGACCACTTCAAGTCTTCTTCCTTTTTTTTTTTTTTGAGATGAAATCTTGCTCTGTCGCCCAGGCTGGAGTGCAGTGGCACGATCTCGGCTCACTGCAACCTCTGCCTCCCAGGTTTAAGCAATTCTCTGCCTCAGCCTCCCGAGTAGCTTGGATTACAGGCGCATGCCACCGCACCTGGCTACTTTTTCATATTTTTAGAAAAGACAGGGTTTCACCATCTTGGCCAGGCTGGTCTTGAACTCCTGACCTTGTGATCCACCCACCTCAGCCTCCCAAACTGCTAGGATTACAGGTGTGAGCCACCTCGCCTGGCCGTCTTATTTCATTTTTAAACTACCTTCACTATATAGCTCCTAGACCAGTCTGTGCTTTTTGTATGGTAAAACTGAAATAACCATCAGTTAACCTTTTTTACAAACTAACTCAGAAGAAAAAACAAATTCAGAAAAGAAAACTAATTTTGTCAACACACACACACAAGTCAGACACTTTCCCAGCAATTGTGACTGTAATCCCATCCACTTGACCATTTGGAAGAAATAGAACCAAGTAGTAATTATAGAACCAGAGGAATCATTCAATTTTATCAATTCGTCTCTCCAAGATTCAATCATAAATGCTAGGTTATAAGCCTCTCCCATAATATAGTCTTCTGAATCATCTTTTAAAAATAAACTTTTGGCGGCCAGGCGTGGTGGCTCACGCCTGTAATCCAGCACTTTGGGAGGCCGAGGTGGGCGGATCACGCAGTCAAGAGTTCAAGACCAGCCTGGCCAAGATGGTGAAACCCTGTCTCTACTAAAAATACAAAAAAATTAGCCAGGTGTGGTGGCAGGAGCCTATAATCCCAGCTACTCAGGAGGCTGAGGCAGAGAACTGCTTGAACCCAGGAGGTGGAGGTTGCAGTGAGCCAAGATTGTGCCACCGCACCCCAGCCTGGGAGACAGAGCAAGACTCTGCCTCAGAAAATAAAAAATAAAAATAAATAAAAATAAACTTCTATTTTGGAATAGTTTTTAGATTTATGGAAAAATTGCAAAGATAGTAGAAGAGGGTTTCCATATACTCTTCATCCAGTTGTCTCTATTATTAATATATTAGTAATATGGTAAATTTATCACAACTAGTGAACCAATATTGATACATTATTAACTATATTTAGATTTCGTTAGTTTTTTCCTAATATCCTTTTCCTGTTCCGGCATCTCCAAATTAACTTTTTAAAATAATAAACTAAATTTTTTAATTATAGAAATAATACATCACAGGTTAACTTTTCAAATACTGCAGAAGAGCACACAAGAAAAAGTATTACTCGCTTCTTCCTACCTAGTCATACTTCCCAGGGGAGACTAGCATTAACAGTTTCATATGTATCCCTCTGACATTTTATATGCATATATAAAGATAGACATGAATGTATCTTTTTTTCTATGAGGTTTTTTTTTTTCTCTGTATCTTGTTTTACATATAAGCACTTATGGCTCTAGCTCATTTTTTTAACCACTATGTAGTATTCTATAACATAGATATATCATTATTTATTTTACCAATTCCCTATCAATGTACACTTAGATTGTTTCTGTTTTTTTTTTTTTTTTTTTTTTTTTTTGCAAACAACATTATAAAGAACATACATCTTTAAGTACTTAACCCAATATATGCAGGATAAATTCTTAAGTTGAATCCCATCAAAGGATATTTGTATTTAAGTTTTTCACAGACAGACATTGCTGAAAGGCCCTCCAAAGAGACTCTGCTGCTGCCTTATAGGCCTACCAACCACACATCCCCGCCCTGTTTCCCCACTCCTTCATCAACAACTGTAGGCCATCAAACAAATTACTCACAATTCCTTGAAATGCTTCACATTTTCCATCTTCCCACCTCCATCTTCAAGTTTTCCCTGCTTCTTTTTAGCTCTCTGGATACTTTTGGTTTTCTTCCCACCTTCCCTGTGAAGGTTGTCCTGTACTTTTCTTTTTCTACACTTACACTCCTGACTCCCCTCCTCACTTCTCTAATATCATTCTTCGTGCTCACAAATGTCCCTTACGGTTTCTCTGCAGCTCAGCATGATTAAATAAAGAACAGACACTTCCTCTGCTCTCCCAGCCTGCTGGCCCTCCTGAACCAAGAGAGAATGTTAATAGGGACACCTGAAAATCCTTAATCTGGGTCAGAATATTAGAAGGAATATATTTAACTTGGTGTAATGCTAGGAGAAAACATCTGGAAGAATTTGCATTGTTTCCTTTGTTAAAATCTTATCTGTTATTTTTTTTTTTCTACATTCCACACCTGGATAGGATTCCTCTCTTTAAAACAATTGCTCAAAGTTGTTATTCATTACTCCCCCCAGCTTTTTTTTTTAAGCTAGTGTTGGAGTGGAGGCAAAAGTAGAGGTGGAAGGAAAGAAAAAAAAATCCACAAGTGGCAGACTGAAGAGTAGGAATGAAAGTGCAGGGAGGGAAGAGGTGAGGAGGCAAAAGACAATTTTGGGGAAAATGTCAACCTCTTAAGTCCTCTAAGAAGAGTTCTTTACTTAATTTCATCACCACTTCCTTCATTCAAAAGCTCTAAAAACAGAATCGGGGCAGGAGTGGGTTGGAGGGTGGGGCACAGTGGAAGGGGGAGTGAAAGTATCCAATTCCTCCAACTGCAACTTTCCCCAACCCCAACTTCTTATCCAGCAAAGCTCTATCCACCACCAAGAATCAGCTTAATAGAATAAACCACTTAGGGCTAAGACTCAGAGGAAGTCAAAGACGCCACAATCTCCTTGCCTATTAAGCCTCTTAGAAGTTAGAATGCTGCTAAAGAAAAGTGATATTATGGCCGAGCTACTTAGAAAGAACACAAGGATGCGAAGTTGGAAAGAGGGAGGCCAGTTTGGGGGTTTATGAGCATCCATCGTTAACTAAAGATGATGGGGCGGGGTGGGATAGTGGAGTGGGAGCGAAAGCAGCCAGCCGTGAGAACAGTGCTTGGAAGTCTTCAAGTTGAGATTTAGGAGAAGTGTATTTGTAGAATGTACAAATGTGATGAGCTCTAAATAGAGCAAAAGCAATTTTTTCCCCTTAAAAAGGAAAACACAGTCTTAAGCATTATGTAAGTAATTAGAAAATTGGAAAAATAAAGCAGCCTGCAATGGTTCCTTCCCAGTTCAAATTTCCCAGTGATTCTAGGCATTCTATCACCTCCCCATCCTCTCCTCAAAATAGCTGGTGAAGAGTAAATGGTCCACAGACTTGCTATCTGAGTTGGCTGACCAGGCAGAGGCATAGAACAAGATTCATCAAGCCCTTTACTAAACCCAGAAAAAAGTCCTTCTGGCTTACTGTCCTTCCTCAGGTAGGAGTTTAGTGTAGAATTCTAGTTATTTCCACTCTGTGGCTTTTCAGGTATTTTAAAAAGGTGGTCATTGGGTGAGTGCTAAACTCATCCTTGCTCCAGCCCCCATATAACTGAAGCCAAGAAGGAAAGACAATATTATAGGTACCAACTCCTGAATATCAACTGGAAGATTTTTCAGCCGTAGGAAGACTTGTCATAAACTGCACAAACTTACAAGAGTTCAGGGCTTGCTGGAGTCACTGTCCCCATAATCCAATTAGGAGTAGAGGTAAGAGTTGGAGGAGCCTGGTTTAAGAGACCTCAAATCTGTGCCCAACCCCTTATCATATTAATTATAGCTAACATTTATTGAAGGCATACTTTGTGCCAGGCAGTGTTCCTAGGACTTTATTTGTATTTTCTATTAACTCATTTAATCCTTATAACACCACTAAGAGATTGATACTAGTGTTCATCCCACTTTATCCTGAGGAAATGGAGGCACAGAAAGAGTAGGTGCATCTGTCTCATCTCACAGATTTAGCTCTTCTTAAACTACTATGTCTGTAAACCACATTGGGTGTTAGCAGATACTAAATCATCTTCTCCCATCCCACCAAAGGGTATGTCTGACAAACTTTTTTCTTAGATCATAACTAGCAAGTTCCAGGCAACGCACTGGGTACTAGGAAGAGAGATCTTAGAATAAGACACAGTTCCTACCTCAAGGAACTCACAGTGCAGGGAGGGTGAAAAGGGCTTGTGAGTGGGCCAAAATAAATTGTGCCTAAGCGCTGCCACACTGCAAAAGGCTCCTATCAATTTTTCAAGTATGGAGACAGCCTGACACACATATATGAAGTGCTCAGAACAGTGTCTGGCACACAGTGAACAAATACAAGTATTATTCTTGTTACCTCGTGAATCTGACCCATAGATCTCCCTCTCCTGGAGTGTCCTTCCTTCTCATTGACTCTGGAGTCAGACTGCCTGGATCTGAACCTCTTCTCTCACACCTGCTTGTGTGACAATGGGCATATTGCTTAAACACTGTGCATCAGTTTCCTTATCTGTAAAATGGAGATAAACAGCACCTATCTCGTAGGGATTTTATGAGGATTAAATCAATTATTACCTGTAAAGCACTCAGAATAGTGCCTGACACATAGAAAGTGCTCGAAGTGTCAGCTATTATTATTAGGAGTGATACTATGTTCTTCTCTTTGCTTGCAGTCATTTCACTTGCAACAAAAAGACTGAATTTAAATGCATCTGGCTTGGTTAGTTTAAGGAGGATAGGAAGTCTCTGAGACTAAATGGGAGGAGAACAGGACCCCTGGGAACTTGGAGGAATAACCCTGGAACTTGTTAATTAAGATCTTGTTAATGAATCTGCTTGTTAATGGTCTATTAAATAATCACACAATGAAGTTTACCGCACAAGTAAAGTCTTTTTCTTTCTTTCTTTTTTTTTCTTTTTTTGAGACAGAGTCTTGCTGTGTCACCCAGGCTGGAGTGCAGTGGCACAATCTTGGCTCACTGCAACCTCTGTCTCTCGAGTTCAAGCAATTCTCCTGCCTTAGCCTCCCAGGTAGCTGGGATTACAGGCGTGTACCACCATGCCTGACTAATTTTTGTATTTTTAGTAGAGATGGGGTTTTGCCATGTTGCCCAGGCTGGTCTCGAACTCCTGACCTCAGGTGATCTGCCTGCGTCAGCCTCCCAAAGTGCTGGGATTACAGGAGTGAGCCACCACACCTGGCCTAGTAAAGCCTTTCTCAAATTCTTGCTCTTTCCAATCCTCCTGGCTCAGCTTTAACTTCTAAAGATCCTGCCTAAGGGGCAAGCCCTTCCAAATCTGACAGGGACCTCTTCATCTTGTCATACTGGCCGATAGAGCATGGCTATTCTTGCAGTCTAGGAAAGGTCTCTAGGGCAGAAAGCCCTCTTCGACTTGATTCTGCCTATCATTCCTCAGGCCAAAGCACTGTGCCTCTGAGCCAAAACATCTCCCTCCACAAAATAGGAATAGAATCACTGGCCCTGGAAATGGAAAAATAAAGATGCTCTGAGCTTTGCTGAGAAGAAAGGCAAAGGGTAAACTTCTTTCAGTGGGGATTTAGAAAATAAAATTTCAGCTGAGATGTCACAGATCTGTATAGAAAACGGCCTGCCAACTTACATTCACAAAAAGTCTACAAGAATTGGGTAACTTTTGCCCCAAAACACCTAGAAAAATAGTGCTGCAGCCGGTCTCAGGGAATGCAGACTGTCTTCTGCAGCTCAACTTCAAGGATGGAATGGCATGTCAGAGGGCTCCCTCTAGGTTGAACACTCAGGCATTTCATAAACTATTTTAGCCCTCAAAGACCATTTTGCTCTTGAGACAGACGTAGATAGACATCTTGCATGTACCTATGTGTATGTGAGGGTATGGCATTTATACGGTTACTTTAAGATTACAAAACACATCTGGATTATCTATTTACTCAGCAACCCTGTAGGGTAGGGCAGGGAGTATCTGCCATCTCCCATTTTATATATGAGGAGCTGGGGCTCAGAGAAACAGAGACTTACCCAGCGTCACACGGCTAGTAAATGACAGGCCCAGAGCTTCTGACTGTGCTGTTGCCCTATCGCTGAACATTTCCTCTATTTCTGGTCACCACCTCCCACTTGTAAACATGCCAGGAGGTGCCCAGTGTTGTGGTGGATCCTGTGTGGCCCTTCAGACTATGTCCAAGTGAGGAGAGCCAGCTGGCAACTCTGCAAACTCAGCAGAAGAAACAGTGATCCTGGGTTCATTTACTTTAACAACAAATATTTACCAAGCTAGGCACTATATGAGGGGACACGCTAGATGGAGTCACATAAGGAGACAGACATGGGCCCGTGGGAGAGGCACAATTAAGCAAATAATTACAATTTAATGTGATGAGCGTTTTTAAAGAGGGAATTATGTTGGGGGAAAAATACCATCCCCAACTCCATAAGCAAACTTGACAAGAGCATCCCCTACTGCACAGGTACCCAAAACCCCCTGAACCTCTCAGAGCAAGCCCCTAGTCACGGCTCACTGAACCTTCTACCTGGTGGCAGCTGCACCCTGGAAGGGTTAAAGCTTAAAGCAGAAAGCCAATCTGCAGGTGTTGGTGACTGATTCTGACACTGAGAGATTCCTCTAACCCTCCAACTTTTATTTCTTTACAAATGAACATTTGAAAGCTCAAGGGCTGCGGAAGAGGAGAGAGGAGGCTGGCAAAGCACACACACCAAACCCTCTCCAGCCCCTTCTTGGCAGAGCAACAGCAGTGAGAAGATAAGCTGGTTGGAGCCCACGGGGCACCGCAGCGCACACCAGCCTCCCTCACATCTGGCCAAGCACCTCCAGACCCTCCACTGGGCCACCTCATCATTATAATATTGCACCAAGAAGGGAAGGCCTGGGCACATATGGTCTCTTGATCAGCAATAAGACAGGCAGAGGGAGGCAATCCAAGGAGGAGCAGTGGCAGAGGGCGAGCTGGGACAGATGGACAGATCCTCCCCAAGACAGCAGACTGGATGAGGAAGGTACTGTCTGTGAGCAGATCGCGGGTCTTCACCCTTACCCTGCCTGCCCAGACTCCTCAGTGGGTTTCCATCCTCTTCCTTTCCTCTCCACAAGTCCTCATTCCCCTTTCTGCAAGGCCAAACACCTCGGTGAAACCTTCCCCCGAGACTTTCACCCTAGATGAGTGATTCCTAAACCTTAAGGAGCACAGGAATAACCTAGGATGGCTGCTTGCTAAATACACAGTTTCTAAGCTGCATTCCTTGTGATTCTGAATATGAAATCTAGTGTGGGCCCTGGGAATCTGCATTATAAATAATATTCTTCACCCCACCCCCATCCCTGTCCCCATCGTCCACTACCACCAGCACAAGTGATCTGAAGCAGGCAGTCCTTAGATCACATTTTGAGAAAGCCAGCCTCAGCGATGACTCTGTCTCTCTTGAAATCCTAGTGCTCTTACTGTCTGTTATTTTACATTATCATTTCTTTTTCATATATACAGTTTAGCTACTCACCTTAACCATAAGGCTGTCAAGAAGAGGAAGTATTATCTCCTACTTCTTTGATTCCCTTGCAAACAGCACCGAGCACAACGCTCTACACACAGGAGCTCAGGAAATGTTTGTGGATGTAGAGCGACGATGAAGATAAGAGGCCAGGGAAGGAAAACCACAGCGGGGATGGTGGAGTACAGAGGCCCCGGCTGGAAGGAACTGTTTTTAGCATGCCGACGTGTGCCAGGCTGGAACAACGGTTTGCTTCGCCTTCTTTTTTTCCTTCTTCAATACTCTTGGCACTACATGGCTAACCTCCCTCGTGAAAGTCAAGCCTGAGCAATGCACCTCCCAGAGGAAACCTTGCCAAGAAACTCTGCCAAGAATCCCGGGTGCTATGTGGCTTAGTTTAACAGCCAAGCGAGTACTCTAGGCCCTGAGACCTGTCACGTTTCCGGGTAGGGCAAAGGATAGAGCTAAGCCTGAACTTTAGTAAAAAGATGAGGACCCTTAATCTACCTCACTAAACATCAGCAGGGCAATGGCCCTCCTTCATTCAGCAAACATTTCCTGAGTATCTACTCTGTGCCAAGCATGGTTCTGGGTGCTCATGGGTCCTCTGGTGGTTAAGATAGCACATGTTATCAGAAAGCATTTTCTAGTGACATATCTTTAGAAAGTAACTTTAAAAGCAGGACCCTAGATGATGAGCCTTAGAGCCACATAAGCACCAAATGGATATTCTCAAGAATGCCTGGTTATAGGATGAAGTGCTATAGACATCCAAGGTCAGGTCTCAGGCCCTGGCAGGGAACAATTCTATTCTCACTTCACTGTGAGCAATCCTTGGCAGTTCTGGAGTTCTTTCTTCCACTCTCAGATACTACAGTTTGTCCAAAAAAGCAAACTGCTACCCCTAGCTCCTTTGAATAAATAACTCCTTCTTGATTTTCAGATATCAGCGTAAAGGTCACTTGCTCCAGAAAGCTATCCCTGACTCTTAGACAAGATTAGATGCTCCAACTTCTAAGTCTCATGGCATGTTATATTTCCCCTATGACAGTACTTTTCGCAGCATCCTGCAATTGCTAACTAAACTTTGAAGTCCAGTAAGGCAGGGGCTATAATCTATCTTGCACATCAGTCTATTCCCAGTACCTCACATGGTGCCTGGAACAATGTAGGTACGCAGTAAATACAGCTGAATGATTAAATGAATTAATGAGTGCATCACATTTGACCAATGATATGGCAACTGAGTCATGTCTCACATACTCTGCGACAGTTTTATCCACTGCCACCAACAAACAGCTAAGATGAAGCAGTACTATTCCTTCTATGGGACCAGTATCTTATGGAGGTAAAACTGGGGCTCACAGCAGCACCCCAGTACAGACTCCAGGAGGCACTTCCCACGATCAAAGATGGATTCAATACTACAGAGTCAATATAATGTCATCAAGAGCCTGAGAGCTATTCTGGCCATGAGCCACAGACTTGAGTTTCTTACATGTCCCTCAACTTCTCATAGGCTCAGCTTTCTCATGAAGAGGACAGTGGGTACTTTAGCAGCAGGTACCCTCTTTAAATAAAGAAGAAATGACAATAAAAATCTCCCCACACCATGATGGTAAGTTAGAAGAAGGAGGCAGCATTTGCAATGAAGCATCTCTGTGGTTAGGAAAGGGTTAAACCCATGTCTGGGTTCTTTTCCCCGTAAATCAGCCTTGACTGCTGCTCAGTCTGAATGAAGCCCCACCAGGTTGGCCTGTCAGGAAGGAAGCCCATGCGTCCAGACTTTTGTTGTTCTAAGGATTTTTTTTTTTTAATTTTACTGCTCAGGAAGGAAGCTGAAGCCTAGGCCCTAACTGCAGTCCTGCTGATTCCTCAGCCGAGCATGCGCCACTGCCCTTACCGCTCCAGCTACCTCTCAGGCTCCGCTCCTTTTCTAGAATTCCTTCTGAACCATGATTTTGGCATTTGGACCTAAATCCCAGACTTTCCCCTTCTTTAAGAACCAAAAATTAAGAACATTCAGCATTTCCCTTCCTAGCTAGTACACACCTTTGTGACTATATGTGGGAAGGGCTGAGGACAGAGAGGGAGGAGAACTGGGTGCTCCATGACCTTCAGAGACACTTCACTTCCAAAGGTGAGCTGAACCCTTCCTTTAAATGGAGCCATGAAGGAGTTGATAGAGACTGAGGTATCAGATGATTGGCTGCCAACAGCTATTTCTGCTACAAACATATGTGGGCATGAGGCTCTTCAAATATGAGCTACTCTATTTAAATAACAGACTCAAATCCGAGGTCCTCAGGCACAGGGTCAGTCTTCCCCACTCCCATCCTCCTACTCCCCACCTCTCCCACTGACATGCAGAGTCATTCTCTGGTATTCCCAAGTCCCATGGGGCTTTTTTTCTACAAAGAGAAAAACACTGAGTTTATTTGTGCGTTCAGGGTAATGGACAGCCCTCTTTTACTCCTAGGAGAATGCACACAGACACCATGCCCCGCCCAACCCTGCCCTCCCCTTCCCCCTGCTAATCCCTCCCCAGGCAGCCCCCCCATCTCAGTCCTGCTGCTGTATTTCTCTTCTGACCTACAAGGCCCCTTCAAGCCCCGTCCTAAGCCTCCCCCAAGCAGAGACAATCCATCATGCTGTGGGACTGTGACACACACAGATGGGGGAAGGTTCACAGATTTGTCTCACATAGGCAAGAGGGTAAAAGTGTCTGTATAACTTAAAATCTAAGGACACACGAGAAACCCAGGGATTGTGAATTCTAATACTAGTCAAATACTATTACAGCAAATCTCATTACATGTAGTCCAAACCTGTATCACACACAAATTCTAATAACCCATTGATTTCAAACAATATCCAGTAACATAAAATTTCAGAATAAGAAAATACCATGAGATTTGGCTTTTTTAACCCGGGCCACTGCCTAGATATTCAACCCTAGTTAAACCCTCTCCCGACTCCCAGACTCAGTTTCTCTAACTCGACTATGGGAGAAAGAGGTCAGGAGGACACCAGGGCTAATCCTGGTGGATGGATAATAATGAAGGGAGGAGAAGCAGCTGGTCATCACAGAAAAGGGCTTTCGAGCCTTTCTCCCTCCCTCTTTCCACATTGCCATAAGGCATGAGTGTGTGAAAGGACCCTACATACATTGCTAGTTGTTAATGACCCTGTGTTTGGCTACATCAGTGCTTTTAACAAGGAAGGTTTTACCACCAGATTGTCCTTGAAATAATAACAGTAACTAAGTATTGAACACTTAGTATGTGTGAGAAACTGTTCTAAGCATTATCTGTGTATTTAATCTCATTCAGTCCTTCCCAACAACCCTTTAAGTCTGTATAATTCCCATTTTGCAGGCAAGAATACTGAGGCCCAGAGAGATTAGGTAACCTTCCCAGTATCAGAAAGCAAGTAAGCTAACAGGTCAGGACTTAACTCCAGAGGCCAAACTCATAATGACTATGTTATATTGCCTCCCCACCTTTGATCTGAAACACCTTCAAGTTGAGGCTCAAAGGGGGCAAATATAGCTTTTATTCCTCTAACAGGTATTTATTATGCTAGGCCACTCTGACTTGCTTTAAATCAAACCCCCAGAAGCAAGGTCAAATGAGAGCAATATAGGATTAGCTGGCACCTAAATGGGAATCATATACCTGAAAATAAAGCGAAGGTCTCTCCAGGGCTGGCCCTTGCCTCCTCCCTACAGCTTTCTGTCTCTGCTGCACTAAGATGGACGTAAAGCCGTAAGTCTAGCCTGAATTTCAGTGGAAAAAGACAACTCTTGCCTGGTAAGTCACACTCAAACTTACTGGGCTTGATTTCTCATAAGACTGTACCAAAAGGTTCCTTCTTCACTCACATAGCTCCAGATTTTCCTAAAGCTTCAGATCCGTTAACAGAATGTACTGAACACAGCACCATGTCTCCCCAGCAAAAACACAACTTTCATTTCGTCTAGGTCATCTTCAACCAGAATGCATTCCACAGAGAAAACTGACAGCCACATATCTGAATTGCCAGATGTTTACATGTGTCTACAAAACCTCCACATCACTTGACTGTTTTCAACTTCGGCCAGGATCTAGGTAGAAACTTTTTTCTAAAATACACACCGAAAGCAGATCCGTATGTGTGGACTCCATGATAGGGGATGTAATGCTGTGGGAAAACATTTAGAAAGGGGTGAGGCTCCAATCTTAGGTTTCTAAGGGTTAGGAGAAAAAAGTAGATTTAAATTTTTGTTATGTTATAAACGATTTTGTATTAATAGTACCCCAAGTAATAAAGTAAGTCTATATTTGAGAAACGTGATTTCACAAATTCTTGGAAAACTCCCTCCCTACCTTCGTCGTCATGAAACCTCAAGGCATAAATAAGTTCTTCCTTTCTTTCCTCAAACCTCTATGCCTTTGGGATAGCATACATAGTCTTACAGATACTGTTCTGTGCAATGCTGATGATGAAAACTTAAAGTAAAAACTAGATTATAATCGCCACCATTAAGGTATTCAATATGCAATGAACACTAAACCCTTTTATATGATTGGTACCAGACAAAAAATAATTTTTTAAACACTTAAACTAAAGTAGTGTGATTAAGATAACAGAAAAGTCCAATCCATTGCGTAAGGCTGGAAGATGATAAATTCCTTCTGTTTACTTAGCATCTACCAGGTGTTCTGATTCATACCACAGCCTATCATTTCTCCAGGCTCAATATATAGTCCCTATCCAGGATCTTTTCCTGGAAAAGGTGTAAGAAAGTTATTTCGCAGAAAATTCTCCTTCTTGCTGCAAAGAAAGAGACACTTACAAATTCCTACCCTGTAGCACACATGTGAAGTTACAAAGGATAACAACACATTCTGTTCAACCATACATGCCACAATTTAAATGATACTTAAAAAATTTTTTAAAGGCATTTTAGCTGATATATAGCAATAAATTACCCTTAAGTCTGCAGTTCATCTCTCTTTAAGATGGGATAAAATGGCGCTGGGAAATGCTGTTAAACTCTCACGAGCAAATATGCAAGTCCAAACAATATTGCTATTTTGGTGTTTAAAAATCCCGTGGATTTTACAATGAAATGTACCATCACTCCAAATCTCAAGTATTTATAAAGAGCACGTCCCAACGTGTGCTTTGATATTTATTAACCACATGGATGTGGTTAATGAGTTAAAAATAAGAAAAACTATTATAAAAATATAACTCCATTAAATATGTTGTCACTCCAAATCTCAACTATTTACAAAGAACACATTTCAATGTGTGCCAATATTTATTAACCAGATGGATGTAGTTAATAAGGGTTAAAAATAAGAAAACCAATATAAAAATATAATTCTATTTTTCAGTTTCCTCTTCCCTGCCTAATGAGGAAAGGGGGTGGGGAGGGACAGCAACTTTTGTTATTTGGATACAATGTGTGTTTTTTTTTTTTGTTTTCAAACAAAAAGGGGCCACCAAATAATCAACCTGGGGCCGCTGACCGGAAGGCAGCCCCGGAAAACTTCCCGTGGGAAGAGTTCCAGAAATTGCCCGGACTTTAACGAGCCCCGCTGTGCTGGCTGCGAGCCTCAGAGGCCACCGCGACTCGCCTTGCCCGAATGCCAGCAATCCCGCCGAAGGACGGAGCCCTGGACTTGGGAAACATTCCCCGGAACATTTTTACAGATTTGAAAAGCAGGCAAGGAAAAACATTTCAAGCCGAAAGGAGAAGCCTCAGAGCCCTGGGGGCACCAAGGGGCCAGCGAGGTCCCCAGGCGCTGTACACACGTCCAACCTCCCTCCTCCACGCGCCCTGCTCCCCCACCCTCCTCCCATCCCTCCTCCCCCAGGCAGAACCCTCCCTGCACAGTGGCCATCCCCACCCCCGCGCTGTGTCCCCCTCCCGCCCCGTGCACCCACTAGCGCCTCCCGCGCGCTCCCATGCACCGTGACGTCGCGTGGGCGCCCCCCCTTATCCCTCGCCCCGGTCCCCACTCTCTTCTGCTCAGACGGCGTAGAGGACACCAATCGGGGACTGGGTTCTTAGTGCGACTTGGGGGCGCAGGGACGTGGAGGGCGAGGCGGGGCAGGGCGGGGGGCGAGGCGGGGCAGGGCGGGGGGCGCGCCGGGCCCTCGTGTGTGTGGCCGCGGGCTGGGCGCTCCCAGCCCTCGAGGCGGCGCGCAGAGTCCTCCCGCGGCCTCCAAGTGCTGCAGAGCGACGGCGAGATCACCAACATTTCTGAAATCACTTGCAAGCCGCCTCGGTGGCGGAGGCTGGGGGGTCCCTTGCAAGTGAGCGAACTGGGCCCACTCCGTGGCCTGGCCTCCCCGGGGCCAGTTCTCGCGCCTCTCCGCGACCCCTCCCCCAGACGATCAATTACCAGCCACCCTTCTGCCGGGAGTGGCGAGGGGCTGGCGGGCGGCCGCGAGGAAACGGCAGCCCG
The DNA here is from genome assembly GCF_006542625.1 of Nomascus leucogenys. Taxonomy (NCBI): domain Eukaryota; kingdom Metazoa; phylum Chordata; class Mammalia; order Primates; family Hylobatidae; genus Nomascus; species Nomascus leucogenys. The sequence goes on along the minus strand of NC_044392.1, from coordinate 13,399,468 downwards.
GATCACTTCTGCATGACAATTGATGGGAGGGAGGGCGCGGAGCGAGGAGGGAGGACGGCTGCGGTGTCCGTTTTCTCATCATGGTGATTAGGCATTCCGGCCGTAAGAGGAGGCAGCCGCCGCACAGAGCGGCGCGGCGTGGAGCGAGGGCAGGGGAAGAGCGGGAGCACAACTAGAGCGAGCCCAGCCGCCGGGCGAGCTGCGCGCCGAGCCAAGCCAAGCCAGGCCAGATGGCTCTGCAGCCATCAGGGACTGCTCCCGTCCAGCCCGGCCCCACTTTAGCTGTGCAAACATTTCTTTATCCCAACAAGACAATTAAACCCAGCAGCATGAAAAAGAGTCTCCATGACTGTGTTGGGAGTGAACAACCAGAAACAACCACACACATCACAGGAGTTCTTGCCCCCGGGGAGTGGGGGAGAACCCGGGAGCAGCTGAGGGAGAGTCAGGCTAGGTCTGGGCAGTCAGGACAGAGGGAAGCATCTGATCCAGCTCTTCTGGCGATTTGCTGACCCTTTCCCAGTGGTCAGCTGTCCCAGCTGCAACCCAGAGGTGCAGCCTGGCCACCTGGCATGCCCCAAACATTCTCCCTAGCAAGAGCAACTCTCCTAAAAGCCCAGTGTAGAGTACCTGCCCACCCCAGTCCCAGAGCCCTTGGAAAGTATCCCCCCTCACCCCAGCCCTCCCCATTCCAGGCTGCCTTTGGCCTAGGTGGGCTCAGCTGATTTGATTGTTAGAACACAGGGTCTTCAATGATACATGCCTTTATAAAAGACACAGAGTACAAAATACCATCTCCTACTCAGGGCTTTTGGGACCCAGGAATGGCTATTCAAGTACATCAAAGATGAGAGCAAAGCAGAACATCCAGGAGCTGCTGTGAGCCATCAGGTTTCCTGCCTACCTGTGACTCTACCCGACCACAGTGAAGGTCAAGGAAAGAGGGCAAACCCAAGCCACTTATGGTCAGTGCCCAGAGTCCATCTCTGGGGTAAGCCAGAAGACAGGGCCAGTCGCCACTCCACGCGGGCAGTTCTGGGCCCTCTCGGCCCTGTGGTGCGCATGTATACTTCGTCAACTCCAATTTGGGCTGAGTGGATAGGCTGGCAGGCTGGCCAAAGACTGTGTCACACAGGCAGGAATCTGGGCACAGGGGCAGCCTGAAGAGGACCATCAGGAAATGCACATGACAGGAGCCAGAGTGCTAAGGGGGTAATAAATGTACAGATTCTAACACAAGACAGCAGACAATACTTATCTTCCCTTTTGTTGTAAAGTTTCCTTAATGAGGAAATGTTTATTTTAAAGGCCCTGGGAAACATCGCTGTAGACATTTCATATGTAAGGCACATGTGAACTATTTGTAATTGGTCTATAAATTTTAGCATTATTTCCCTGGACAATGAGCCTTGGGGACTGATTCAGGGAGTGACAATAAACAGGAGTTACCTCAGTCCACTTCCTGGGGAATTATGCATCCTCCATGAATGGCTTCTCACAAAACACTTCTCCCATTTTCCAGGGCAAGTAAGTCAGTCCTGTAGAGTAAAGGCTGCTTGTTTTTCCATAGGGCACAACACCTCCCTCAGGAATCACCTGTGAAGCCAGGTGGATGGACAGGCAAGCAAACCAGAATCATCTATCAGGAAAGATGATGCTTGACCCAAATCACTATATTTCTGTCTATAAAAATTCATGTTTAATCACAAAAGAAATCCTGCCTACCAGTACCCAGATTTAAGGAAAGAACATGTGTGCATTACACCATGTCTGCAGGCCTCTCTTTCCAGTGGGCTCACAAGTGGACGTATCTGCATATTGATGTAGTGTGTGAGCAGGGGGTGGCTGCAACAGTAAAAACTGTCAGTGTTTCCATTATACAACTGATTTCTTAATGACCTAAAACTCAGTCATAAAAACTTCTGCTCTAAGTAAAGGACACACACCCCCATTCTCACCTCCCACCCCCACCCACCAACAAAACTCTAAAGCTAAATGCTTACTTTGGAGTTTGACTGCTGCATTTAATTAAAACATTTAAAAAATATTTTATGAAAAGATATTTATACGAAGAGAACTGAAAAATGAGTCGACCATATCAGCAATTAACTCTAAATTTTAAGAATAAATATATATACATATATACACGTGTGTGTGTGTACATATATCAACCATATATGGTTAATTTGGGCAATCTGGCGAAAGCACTGTATCCTATCACTCTGCTCATCTGAACACTTTCTATCCTCTGTCTTTTCATATCCCCATCCGCCGTCACTGCCCCCATCCGCCCCTGAAGCTTTCTTTCCCTTTGGAAGCAGTCTTGTATACTGTCACTTGATTATCTGAGAAATATTACTTATTTCAAAACGGTTCTGTAGGGAGGACCTGAAAGGCATCTAGCGGGAATAATCAGGCCTTCTAACGGCCCTTAAATATGTATTTACATAAAACAGACCATAAATATTCCGACACACGTCGGCATATGACAGGAGCCAAGAAAGCTGCTGCAGACTTTGTCTTAGTGCCTCTTCAACCCTTCCTTACAGAATAATTCTCCTGCCTTCCAAAAATTCACAATCACAAGCACAAATGCCATCTAGTATGACCCGGTGAGGGATGTGCTAACCACCTAAGGTAAGGAAGGGAGGAAAGAGCACAAATCCAGGGTGACCACAGGGTAGCACAGCCTCCTTTTCACTTTGCACCTTTGTTTCTTATTAAAGATTAGTCACAAATGCAACTCTGGATAATAACGTGGGTGTACAAACACCCTCCCCTCACAGACACTCCTATAGGTTTTATGCTTGTGTACAAGAAAAAAAAAGGAGAACACAAGGTACTGTGTAAGGGAAGAATATTTTAAATGAATAAAAGAGGAAAGGACTCCAATTTATGTAACACTGCATTGGAAATAAAGAAGTTTCCCCACCCTTCTGATCAGAATCTCATTAATTTCAAGGTCAGAATTCCATTTCACTTTGGGAGACAGACTCATTTAATTTTTCTCCACCCAGGCGTATTCCTGTGTGAGGGATCCATCTCCATGGGGGATGCCACCACCACACAATGCAAACCAGGCAAACAGAAGAGTTATGGCTTTGACACTCAGAGGGGAATGGATATCCACGTCTATGAGTTCTGACTTGACTAACAAGCTTCCTCCTGCTCTGGAGTCGGATACAGGTTTGGGCTAAAAAGATAGAAAAATGGAGACAAGCTGGATCTGTTAGGTAAGAAGAAAGAGATCTCAATCTCCAGATGTTACTTGGTGGCATATTAGTTATGAGAGGATTTCATTTTCAACTTGTATTTGGAGAAAAAAAGAGGCGGAATCTGTGACACCATAACACAAGGCAGTTTTGGCTGGAGGTCACATTACAACTAGCCTTGATCACTTGCACATCACTGGACAAATGAAAACTAAAATAAAATCAAATCAAATGAACCAACACAGTGCCGATACCTGTTCAGCAGCTATATCCAAGAAGCAGGATCACAAGACACACAAGTCAACAGAAAGTGAAAAGGTGAAAGAGAACCAAAGCCAAAGTGAGAGGGCAACACTAGCAGTAGTGCTGTCAGCCAGCAGCCTTCTCCCTTAAGTGGGGAGGTCTCTGGCTCACAGACGCTGACATAAAAGACACACTTGCAACATATTTCAAAACCAAAGAGCGATGGATTTACAAGGCAGGTTGATTTTATGATGACTTTTATTGAAAAGGTACGCTGGGTTTAGGCAGATGCCTTTTAGCGCAGGAAAGTTAACACAGTGCCTAATTCAAGGAGACAGCCTGAGGAAGCAGTGGCGACAGGGGAGAGAGCTGCAATGTCTCTATTACTCTCCTCGGCATCATAAAGAGGAGGGAAAAAAATGGTATTCGTGTTGGTGGTTATAGAGAGGACGGGAGCACGAGAAAATAGAGAAAAGGGGAAGACAAACCTCAGATGTAGTTTTCTTAAGAAAATAAAATAAAGCAAATCTGAGAACAAAGGGTTGCGTGGAAAAAACACCCTCAGTTCATAAATTCTCACCAGGCTTGAAGAAAACTGCTCTGTCTACCCACAGCCCAAAAGCTTCAAAACACAATTATTTTCTGATTATATTAGAGCAAAAGATTGCAGGGTTCAGCACTCCTAGTCTACAAGTTCCAAATAAAGGTTTAGTTCCAGCTATGAGTAAGTGTAGCCAGAGCCCAACAAGGCACTTGGAGAACACGAGAAAAAGCTGTTTCATAAGCAGAAATTAATAATAGTTGTGAACATCAAATATGGAGCAGTCACACAGGTCAACCGTGTCTAGTCCTAAAAGTGAGCCCCAGGATAAGCATCCAGCAAACCTGTGAAATCCCAAGAGAAGTCGGCTTTCTAGCCTTGCGATCGCAAGGAAAACACAGCTGTTTGAAATGCTTTATGGTGATTGACGACACCTTTGTCCTTCTCTGAAAAATAGCCTGATGTGGACAAGGGCTGAGAGTTGTGAAAATAGAATCACGTGGAGTCTGCTGGATGTGATACAATGGAAAAGCTAAAAAATAACACAGATCAGACAAACATAATGAGGACAGCAAAGAGAGGAGGAGTGGACATGTTTCTTTAGGCCCCCCAAATTCCCTAGGAGCCGACACTTCTTAATGAAATGACATTCACTCCAGTCATCGGTGGCACCCCTCTTCACTCGAGTCCTCAGAGAATAAGCCCACTAGGGCCCAAGAGAAAGGCTGTGCTGGGGCCAACTTGCCTCTGGCTACTTTCAGAAAAACATTTCAAGAACTATCAGTGCTCACTGATAAGAGACAAGCAAAGCTTAGCACTCCACAGCTAGTGAAAGGGACTTAGTTGGCCCTTCCCATTACTAGGAGCATGTAAAATGCCACCAACCTGTTGAACATCACGGTGAGGCAGGGCTTACTGGGGGTATGGGAGGGCTCGAACCAACGTACTTACATCTGTCATTCCGATCCTCTGGGCTAGATGAGGCTTCCCGATCAGAAATGAGGCCAGAGACAGCAAAAATCTTCTTCCCAGTGTCATCAACCTTTAGTGAACCAGGGGAGCTAGATGGCAGCTGTGTCCCAAAGTCATATTCCTTGCCATCTGCATCTGAGAAGCGCAAGTGGGGAGACTCTGTGTCATGGCAGTTCTTAAGACGCTTGGCCGGCGTAAAGGCTGACTGATAGCTCTCCCGGTCCTCGGTGGAGGCAAAGGGCCGGAAAGCCCCCACACCACTATGATTCAGCATACTGATTGGGGTGCAATCTAGATTTGGGGGAGCAAATTGAGGGTGGAGGTGTAGTAGAGAAGGGGGGAAATCACGATTGGCAAAAGTGCCTGGCACCCCACCTTGCCGATGGTACATAGAGGCAAAGGTATAGGAACCGTTGGTGAAAGGAATATGCACGTCCTTGTCAACTGAGACAGGTACACCAAAGGGTCGGGGCTGCTGACAAGGGATGGAAGCATCACGGCTGGCCTCAGCCGTGGATGCCAGGACCATCAGTGCTGGGGATGCCAGAGGGTTGGGAAGGTAGGATGAGTTCTCCATCTTGAAGGCTGCCCGGTGTAAGTCCATCGGAGTCTGTTTCTGTGGCCGGCGTTACACAAGAAGCAGTCTTCCCTGGGAGGGAGGCCAAGCGGCACCTTGGGTCAGGGCAGGGAATATTACTGGGGAATCATTCCCTCCTAAGACCTGTAGAAACAGCAAAGAGAAAAAAAGAAGGGGGAGGAAAGTCAGGGGGAGGAAAAAAAGGGAAACCCCAAGTGATCGAAACACCATCCTTCTGGCTTACAGATGCTCGGGCAAGAGACACCACAGGCTTTAGGAGCCAGTGGGCAGCAGCATCAGACCATTTTCATCCAGGAAAATCAATAGACAACTTACTGTGATGTACGCGTAGCTGACTTTGGTCCCTACACGTTCCGGGTGAAATGCGCCTGAGCCCAGCAAAGAAAAAAATATCATAAAACCTCCAAATACGATATTCCCTGAACAAATGAGCTTTGGAAGGCCAAGCCATCCAGTAGATTAAGTGGGGGGTCTATGTTTTAAAGTGCTTCCACCTGCATCCACCACTCATGGCAGGCCTGATGTTCAGAGACCACATTCTACCTATACGATTCCCCACATATGCATCCTCTCTTCATCTCCCCTAACAACACTCTGATACTGAAATATCCCTAATTCAAGTTCATCTAGACCAGGAACACTTGTACATATTAGTTAGTACAAAGTATACACATGGATTAAAGATACACATTGGCACATACATACACACACATCTTCATGTATCATCTAAGACTGTTTCCAGAAAAAAGTGCTATGTGAACAAACAACATTAACATTTATTTTGATGCACACCCCTCTCTAATCACATGGGCTTTCTATTTCTCTTTTCTGAGAAGGAACAAAACCTTCATCAATAAAATGCCTGGCGTCTCTGACAATATTTAAAACCATAATGGGCGCCTTTGGCATACGCTCTCTAGAAGCATCTGTCTTCTAAGGGCAGCAAAGAACAGATCGGTAATTTTAGTTACTAATGCACTCACTCTTAAGTAGATTTGTAAACTGCCTTGGATTTGCCATTAACATTTGGAACAAAATGTTAACAAAATTCCTGACTTATTTTGCTCTGCTTATTGGCCCAGTCAGAGCTGCTGTCCAATAAAGGCCCCCAGAACAAATTGGAGTTCGGAGAGACTTCTTTCAGTTTCCCTTGTAAATTTAGGTTGTACATTTTCATAGTCACCGGTCCCATTCCAAAGTGTATTTTGAGTGGGGGCTGGGAGAAGGGCTGTATATCAAAAGCCAGGACAACATAAGATGAATACCAGGACTTATTAGTGTCAAAAATATACACGAAATAGAAACTTAATGAAACTCAAAGCATAACCAAAAATCACCGTCTGCTACAAATTATGCCTTTAAATTGAGAGTCATATCAGAAATAAAATCTACCTCATCCCTTTTAAAAAGCCCACCTGGAGTATCTTTGGTATTCCCTCAAACAGAGAAACATCAGTTAAACGGTAGATGAATCCTCCTGGCTTAATGCAGTGCAAAGAGAGTATTTCCTTCTCCTATCCTGTAGCAGACGTGCCAATGACTGTTATTAATTGGGAAGATGAGTGGACACCATCAGACTGCTTCCTCATTTGGCATCTTTCCTTATAGACATCATTGCTAAATTACCAGATTATGTATCTCACATTAACGGATTTTTCTCTCTTCCAAATTTTAAATAACTTTCCTGTCAAGTTATAGCAGTGCAGGGAATGATCTGCCAAGGACAGCCAGTTAGGCTGACAAGTCTGGGAATCCTATTCTTGGCTGTTTTCTAGTCAGATTAATGGTCATACAACATGGACGCTCTGAAAGTGGGTCTAGGGCTGTTCCAAGGGTTCTAAGCAGCTCTTCACAACAGAAATAGCTACTTGTCTATCAACAAGCAATATTATATGAGGCAAACTGGAGAAAAGGACAAACATAACACACTGAGTGTGAAAGGAGGAATGTTTCCCCTTCAAAATACCAGCCCCCCGCAGGATTCACTTGCTATTTTTACTTCCTAGATCACCTCATTATCTTAAATGAGTTTCATAAATTAGGAATCTGGTGACAGCACCGGACACTCCAACAGAACCCGGTGAATCACTCAACCCTGGTTATTCATTTGAAAACTTCATTACCCTGAAAATAAATCAACAATATTTTTCCAGGCCACATCTCTTTTACTTCATTGCGTGGGCGTTGGTCTCCATGGGGGAGGGGGGAGTGCTTTTCTTCTTTTCCCTTTTCTTTCTTACCCTCTCCTCACATTAACAACTTGTATAGATGAGGCTTCAGCTGACCACAGTCATTATGAAAATCCATAGTTAATACACTCCCAATGTCAAAATGTCATGGGTTTAAACACAGAACCCAAAATAAGAAAACTAACTGACCCTCTTAATTAAAAAAATATGGATTGTAAGATAATCAGCTTGATGGAGCATTTGGGTGACTGTGAAGAACCTGGCAAAGGGAAAGTAAGTAACTGTTACTTTTCTGCCTCTATGCTGATTTTTTTTAATTTAGCACTTCGTGCAAATCCAGATTAAAATAACTCCAGCTATTGATCCGAGCAGTGGAATTGACATTAATTTTAGTTCACTTCTCACTTTGCAAAGGGATCAATAGGAAGTAATAACAGCTGACATCCCCGCTGAAAGGAGGAGAAAGAAGGGCTGAAGACAGAAATCGAAAAGCAACCAAATAAATCATCAGCTACTTTTCCACGGCATCAGACAAACTCCAAACAGATTGCAAAAAGTCTTTGTTGAATTAACTAAACAAGGAGGAGGGATCAATCCACAAAGCTAAATAAATTGTCTGGCAGGCAGTGAGGTTGGACGGAGGGACCAACAAATACTGAGTTTAAAAAATTTCAAATCCTTGACGTGATGGGTTTGGTTCAGTTCCGTATCTGTGGGAGTTTGTTTGTTTCTTAAATCACACTCCCGACCCTGGTTTAAAATGATTGCAAAACGCCAGCTATCTGAATAATTAGTGAGATTACTAATTGCGTGGTTAAACACGCCAGAACCAGGACAAATGAAACGAAGACGCCCGCGTTTGGAACGTGAAAATGTCTGAGGCTGGGCTGATGCGCAGCGCTCCGCGCTCTGCGGAGCGAACTAGCCACTTTCGCATAGAAAAACCGAAAGCCCAAGATAAAGTCTCAGAGAGTAGGTAATCTCCCATCCCATCCTCTGCCCATCCCGGTCCAGGGTCCGCGGGCTTCCTGACCCGCGCCCGGGATCGGCGTAGAAGGAAGCGGTGCTGCTGCCGCCTCTGCCTCCGCCGTAGCTGAGAGCCAAACCCATTTGCAAATGACTGCCACAAAGAAAGCTGCAAAGGGCTCTTTCCCGGAGCCGAGCTCAGGGCGCCCACCAAACTACGGCTCTGCTGGCAATTAAAATGCACACACAACACTCCTCTGCTTATTACAACAGGTGACATTTTTGTGGTCTCTGAACCGTTTCCAAAAGCCAGGAATTAAAATAATAGAACAAATTAAACGATATTTTTCCTTTGCGTAAATAAACTTTTAAAAAATTAACAGGGAACTTAAAAAGCAAAGAACAATGGGAAATGAGGCAGAGTAGTCGGGGGTTGTTAAGAACGCAGGAAAGAATTTTTTTTTTTTTAAGTTCACAGACTTCGCTTGAAGAGAATTCCCGCACACCAAATGCCCAGGGGGTATTTGGAAACACCGCTCTAACAGAAATTTTACCACCATATGCGAGAGCTCAGGGAACATAAGGCTAACACAGTTCCCGGGCTAGGGCCGACGCCTGTGTTTCAGGCATGGCCGGGTATCGGTCCCAGATTTGGACCCGGGTTCAGGCCCAGCTTGGCCAACGGGTGCGAATCCGAGACAGCCCGGTCCAGTCCGAGAGTGCGGGGTCGCTGGGATACCGGCTCAGCGAGCGGGTGCATTATTCAGCTCGGAAGAGTCTCGACTGGGAAAAAAAATCAACTCTTTTAGGGAAAACGGGGGAAGAAGAGGTGAAGGCGAAACCTACATAAACTTGGGCCCAACGCGGAGCCGAGCCCACTACTCTTTGGCCTGACCTCTACCTCCGGCTCTCGGTTGCCTTTGTATATAGAATACTCTAGGTCCCAACAACCTCCGCACGAAACAATCTGCGGCTAACTTTGGGCAACCAAGGGGCCAGTCCGGGAAGAACCGACACGTGCAAGGGCCCCTGGTCCGCAGCTGCGCGGGGCCCGCGGGACAGGGGCTCAGAGCTGCCAGCCTTCGACCAAAGTCCAAGGACCTCCAGCCCCGCCCCGGGGGTCACCCGGGTCCCGCCACCGCGCGCGCCACCGCTTCAGCTGGCAGCCGCGGGCTCCTCCACTCCCGCTTCTCCTGCAAATGCGGACCGGCGAGGGGCTGCCGGGCCCTTCCAGCTCCTCGACTGCGGATGCGCGGTGCGGGAGGGAGGGTTCTGCGGCCCGCACCGCGGCCGTCCGGCCGCCGCACACTCGCAGAACAGGTGTGTGTCCCCGCTCGCTCCGCGCCTGGCCCCGGCCCTGTCGGCCACCAGCGGCGCGACGCGGCGCCGCCCCGTTCTCGGCCTTCCCCAACCTCGCCTCGAAGCGCAGCAAGCGAACTCACGCCACTTTTGCCGGGTCTCTGCGGGCCAGGAGGGATCGGCACGGAAGACGCCAGAGCCGCTTTCCCTCGATGCTCTTTCTGCCTTTCCCCCCTCTGCTCATTCCCCTTTGCAGGAAGAGGCCGCGAGACGGAAAGAGGAGGAGGCCAGGCAAGGCAAAGCCCCCCTGCCCACTCTGCTCCCCCCAGTCCCCTCGCTGCTTCCTCACTGCCGCTCTTTTTTCTCTTTATTTTTCCTTTCTCTCCCCTTTGCCCCTCAAGCCGAGTCCGGAGCGGAGGCGAGAGGCAAGACGTGGCTGCTGGGCGTCGTGGGCAGCGAGCGCCGTGCTGTCCCCCTCCGCGGCTCCCGGGGCAGTGGGCCGGCGCAGACCCCAGACGACCCGGGCCGGCCAGGCAGGGCTGTGCCCCCACACCTATGGCCCGGGCCCCATGCACCCACCCAGTGAGACGCGCGCCTGGCTCAGGGCCGGAACACGGGCTCTCCGCTGGAGCTGCATCCACGACCCAAGAATGCAGGGTGTGCTTAACGGGAAGCGAGAGCTTTTCCCCTGCCTCCTGGCTGCCCTAGTACCCGCTACTTCGGGACTCCTGCGCGCCCTTGCCAGCTGGGGTCGACCTGGGCCGCAAGCTCTCGGAGAGGCTCCTGGATTGGGGGATGAACCGGGCATCCCCTCGGATGGCCTCACCACCGTGGGCGGCCTCGCCCGGGGGGCCACACGGAAGCTCTCCGCCCAAGTTTGTTGTGCCCTGGAAGAAAAGGCTTTCTCTTACAAAGCACAAAGGCGAAACGCCCAGGCCGAGCCCTGAAAAGCCCCGGGTTGGGGGGCGGGGGTGGGGTGGGGGAGGCCGGAGGCTCCGGAGTGCGGTGGCGGGGCTGGGTTCCGGGCAGAGAAGGTCGCTCGGCCCGGGCTGACAAGCGCGGCGGCAGTGGCCACAGGACCGCAGCGACCGGCGTGCTCAGTGAAAAGTTTTGTTCTCAAGTCAGAAGAGAAATTGTTACTCAGTTTAAGGCAGGTCTAGGATAAAAATAAAACTACAAACAGAGTAATGCGCCCTCGTCTCCACGATCGTCCTCCCGCCTTGCTCAGTAGAACCGCTGGGAGAGGGGGTCCCGACCCCGAAAATCGCGGGAGATCCCACGTGTCAGGCTACTCTACGGCCAGGCCGGTCCAGCCCAGCGGAGTGGGGAGTTTACCAGTGGCGTTTAGAACGGTCCGCCTCTATGCCAGCACCTGCCTCCTTCCTGCCTGCAGAGTATCCCTCCATCCTACCCCACCTCCCTGCCTCCACACCCTTCACACGCGCCCCCGCTAGGAAAAAGTCAGCCGAGCACCCGGGGTCCAGGGCTAAACAGCCACTCCCCGGGTATCCCGCGGAGCCGGCTGTGTGTGGGGTGGAGGCTGTCGGGGTCGTTTCTCATTCGGATCGCCCCTACTCCATCCGCCCGCCGCCTCGGGCTCCCCACTGAGTACCACCCAGCCCTGGCCTCGCCGGAAATCAACGCGGGGTACACAGGGGAGCCCGGAAATCACCGGGGGGTGCACCAGGGAGCCCGGCGAGAAGGCATTCTCGCGATCGACCCAAACAAAGTGGGAATGGGGCTTATTAAAAGATGGAGAAAAGAAGTCCTGCTCCCTTCCCTTGCAGTGCCCTCACCCTCCCTACTTGTCCAATTCCCGCGTCTGGTCCCTCCCCCTTGCACCTCCCCCCCTCCCCAAATAAAACACATTAAGGAAAACTCAAGACGGAAAGTTTGAGCGAGGCAGCGCACGGAGCGCGCAGGGCGCCGATGCCGAGAGGCTCCGTCGCGATGATCCAAGACGCGCCAGTCCGAGTCCCAGTCCCTGCCCCCGTCCGGAGGGAACCGCCCGAATCCCTAGGAAACGGACCCGGAAAGTTAGCCAGGTTCCTGAACAAGCCGGCCGCCCTCGCACCCACCCCTCTTGGGTACGCACACACGTCCACACCCCTTTCTGATCTCCATACTTGCCGTGGAAATTCCTTGGGAGAACGGTCGCACTTTTCAGGACACGGAGGGAAGCAGGCGGAGAGTGTGGTGCATGAAAAGTCCCGGGTTCGCAGAGCCGGCGGAGGCAGCGGCGGCGGCGGCGGCGGCAGCGGCAGCAGCAGCAGTAGGCGGCTGGCCCCGGGTTTGTGTTCGCGAGCTGCCTGGGATTGCATGTACAGATCAAGAGACTCGGTTGGCGTGAGAGAAGGAGCAGTGCTGCCTCTCAGCGCTGGCTCTAATCAGTGAATGAGCCTCCACTCTCCCAGGGACTAGGAGACACACACACGCGCGCACACACACGCACGCACACATTCTCTCACACTCACACACATACAGGCACTCTGAGCACTGAATACATTAGGGCACTAAGGGACTCTGGGAAATGAAGTCCAGACCCAGGGCACTCCTGGATAACAGACCTGCTGGCCCTCACCAAGGAGCTTGGAAGTCTTGGGGTCGCGAGCCATTGTGAACTAAAGAGAGCGTTGGCTTTTGTTTACATCCCTCCTCCCCCACCCGCAAAGGTCTCAGTGAATGTTTTGGTGCTTGTTCTTCTTCCTTTCCTGAACCAAAAGGGACCAAGAGTAAATGGGCAAAGCTTGAAGACTGACATCCACTGCTGCTTAAATGACCCCCAAATCCTGGGTTCCTCAAAATATCTGCCTTTTTCCAGAAAAATCTTACCTGCTGCTTTGTTCCTGGAATGCTTCTCTGGGTCTTTGACTATAATAATAAATAATAAATGAATATTAATAAAACTGTAACTTTTGGAGAAGGTGAAGGCCTAGTTTAGCATCCAGATGTGAGAATAAAGTTTTTTATTGGTGTTTTATTGATGTTTATATTACAGTTCATTCTTTTCAGATCATTTCATATCATCCTATAATTCATCAAACACAGAAAGATAAACAGGGGAAATGGACAGAGAACTAACATTCCTGAGTGCTTTCTAGGAGCCCGGTTATGGGACTAAATGCCTTTACATAATTTCATTTACTCCTAGGATTAATTCTGGAGGTAATATTACCACTAGTTCATAGAAGAGGAAACTGGGGTTGAAAGGGTTTTGTAATTTGCCCATGAAAACGTGTTTAACAAGTCTTGGATAGCAGGTAGTTCTAGTTCTGAAAGCAAAGTTCAACCAAAATCAAATCCTGGTTTAAGAAGTCATTCCTGGCCGGGCACGGTGGCTCACGCCTGTAATGCCAACACTTTGGGAGGCCGAGGAGGGCGGAACAAGAGGTCAGGAGTTTGAGACCAGACTGACAAACAGGTGAAACCCTGTCTCTACTAAAAATACAAAAAGTAAAGTAGCCGGGCGTGGTGGCATGCGCCTGTAATCCCAGCTACTCAGGAGGCCAAGGCAGGAGTATCGCTTGAACCCAGGAGGCGGAAGTTGCAGCGAGCCGAGATCACGCCATTGCACTCCAGCCTGGGTGACAAAAAAAAAAAAATCATTCCTTTGTTTTGTGGTTAAGTGTCTAAAACCTCAGATTTCTCATCTGAAAAAAAAAAAAAGGAGGGTGGGGAGAAATGGAGTACATACTGATAATCCATTTTGCAGAGAACCACATAGGATTATAAATTGTCTAAAAAGAATGAGAGTCAAAATCTCTTTCTTGCTATTATTTCATTGTCCTTTTTACTTATGTTTAACATTAAGGTAGCATCTAAATATTAAGTATGTTTACGTATATGTGTGCTGTTGTATTTTAAAGTTTTAATTGGCAACTCTAAATAAATTGTTAATTTGATCACTTAGAGTTCTACATTTATGACTATTTCTATAATTCATGATATGAGGATTATTTGTTGAGGAACTTTATTTTTATTTATTTATTTTTTTGACATGGAATCTCACTCTCCCACCCAGGCTGGAGTGCAGTGGCGTGATCTCAGCTTACTGCAACCTCCGTCTCCCTAGTTCAAGCAATTCTCCTACCTCAGTCTCCCAAGTAGCTGGGATTACAGGCATGCCCCTCCATGCCCAAATAATTTTTAGTAGAAATACGATTTCACCATGTTGGCCAGGCTCGTCTCAAACTCCTGACTTCAAGTGATCCACTTGCCTCGGCCTCCCAAAGTGCTGGGATTACAGGGGTGAGCCACCATGCCTGGCCTGTTGAGGAACTTCTAATCCATGTTTAATCATTCACTCATACACCAGCATTTATTATGTTAGGCTCTATTCTTTCCACTAAATTATTATTTCCTGCTGGATTGTAAACTTCATGAAGTCAAGAATCATGTTTGTTGCATTCTATATCATACCCTAAGCACCTTACAGCATCAGTCTCTTAGTTGAATGAATAAACTAGGATATAAAAATGAACTCCTGTCCTCAAAGAGCTCACCATCTAGTAGAGGAGACAAAGAAAGAGTTAAAAATCAATTTGATAACCACTATAATAAGGATGACCTTAGAATTTATTGATCTAACTGAGACAAGTTTGATGATAAAAAAGGGACACTTTTAATAATTACACTGGGATGACAAATGTGAACGAGGGCCATCCTGGGCCAAGCAGGTTGAATGGTCACCCTAGCTACATAAGGTATTTCATTCATTCATTTAACAAGCATTTATTGAGAACTCTCTTGTGTGGTGTGTTAAAGGAATTATAAGCCACTGATTTGCCTCGAAATTGAAATATGAAACATTGAGCAGCAAGAGATAGGCAGGAGAAGTGGGCCAAATCACAAAAGGCTTTGTATACTAAGCTAAGGAAAGTGGACGTTATCCTATAGATGATGAGAAACCCCTAGAGGGTTTTAGGGGTGTGACAGGGTAGGATTTCTGTTTTAAAACAAGCACTAGTTACTGGGTGGACAAGGTGGAGATTAGACAAGTGGCAGGGAGGCCAATTAAAAAGTCTATCTCAAGTAATTCAGTTGGGATAAAGTAGGGCCTGAACCAAGGTACTGGGGCAGAGTGAGTGGAGAGGAGGGGACACATTGCAGTGAGATCTAAAAGGTAGAATCAACAGGATTTAGCCATTTTAGTATGGTGGATGAAGGCAGAAGGAAGATTCTATATAAATCCTAAATAAGATTTTATTGTTTATAGCAAAAGACATTGTCAGTACTTTAATGTTCATCAGTAGTAAAAGGCTCCCTCAGATCAACTTAGAGAGTTCCCGTAGATCCAGTGCACACTCTCACAGATAGATGATACAGATAAGAAGGTCTGTTCAATCATCAAGCCAAATATATATATATTTTTTTGAGACGAAGTCTTGCTCTGTCACCCAGGCTGGAGTGCAGTGGCGCGATCTCGGCTCACTGCAAGCTCCGCCTCCCGGATTCACGCCATTCTCCTGCCTCAGCCTCTCCGAGTAGCTGGGACTACAGGCGCCCGCCACCGCGCCCGGCTAATTTTTTGTATTTTTAGTAGAGACGGGGTTTCACCGTGGTCTCGATCGCCTGACCTCATGATCCGCCCGCCTCAGCCTCCCAAAGTGCTGGGATTACAAGCGTGAGCCACCGCACCCGGCCTCATCAAGCCAAATATTTTTAGCTGTTACCACATGCAGCGGTCCTCACTACGATGCAAGTACTTAGAAACTAGAAGAATTAATCACTGTCTACAACAGCAATCTAAACGAATAAATTAAATGCAAATCCTCATAAAATCATAGCAAAATTATGTAATGCAAAATTGAATATGTAATACCTCACTAATTCACAGGTCATATGTCCAGCAACCTCAGCTATCCAAAACACAATGAAGCAGGAAATAAGCAAAAAGGGTCCCAGAATAGCCAAAATAAACATTACAAAGTCCATGCACTAAAGTTAACACATTTCCCTCCTAGGAGAATTACATAAGCCTTCATTCAGAGCCGATTTATTCTTTCTTAGGTACAATTCTAATAAGCTTGATTATTTGGCTTTCCCATTCACAGCTGATTAAGATTGTCAAATTAAAAGGGGGCAGCCATTAAAAAGAATGATATAGACTAGGATGTACTGACATAGAAGGATACCTATTATATATTGTCGAGTGAGAAAAGCAAGTCATATAACAGTATTTATAATATGATTTGATATTTGTCCGTATACATGTACACACACATTGACAGAAAAAGGCCTGTAGGGATACATTAAACCTTTAACAATGGTTATGGCTAGGGAGTGAGAGTGTGGACGTGACAGGGTGGGGGGTTAGACAGGAATGAAGGGAGGACTTTGACTTTTTACTCCATAGACTTCTGTTTGTTTTCAGTGAACATATATTAGTTTTGTAATTTTAATATCCATTAAAACATATATAAAAAGAGCAAAGGGTAGTGTTGTTAGAGCAAGAACACTGACAATGAGAAATGGTGACCGAACTATAAGAAGCAAGCACCATAACTCAAAAACTACAACAAAATAGGGTTATTTGGTGTGAAGGCAAAAAGCCCTATCCCATCAGTGCTCCCAGCGGATGTCATGAATTCCAGCCAAACATACCCTGATACTTTTGGGGATAGGTCATCAAGGAACACATTACGCTTAGTATATTTTACTTATGAGAGCAAGCACACGTGTGAAAATACAGAAAAATAAATTCCTACCAAAATGATTTAAACAGAAGATCTTGACACTTTAAGAAGTAAATTTCAGTTGTCTGGAAAATATACTTTTGTGGAACATATCATTCCCTGAAGATGAGAAGTAAAGGACATATCACTTTATGTAAGAGCAGAGGTGATGCAGAGTAAGGAATGGTCCACAAATTCAACAAACATTTATTGAGTGTCTACCAAGTGCCAGTCGCTAACAATAGAAAGATAAATAATAGTGCCTGCCCTAGAGAGGTTTATAGTCCAGTAGCAAAGATGGATTGGAAAGCAAATACATATGGTACAATGAGAGCAGTGTTATAATGGATATTCTGAGTATAGGGTGGTAGAAACACAAAAGAAGGAGGTGCTGAGTCTGCCTGGAGCTATTAGGAAAGGAGGCAGAGACACAAGTGGGTGCTTAAAAAATAACTATCATATGGGATGACATTTAAGCTTTGTTAAAAATGACTGTTATATGGAATGACACTTAAGTTGGGCTGTGAAGGATAAGTAGAGTTTATCAAGGGAGAAAAATAGGAAGAGCACTCCAGGGATGAGCAAATAGCATATGCAAAGGCACATGAAATTTCCTGCCACATTCTGATAGTACATCTCAAATTTTTCCTCAAGAAAGAGGTGGTACAGGTGGTGATGTCTAAGGGCAAGGCTAAAATGGCTTACCACTAGCTTGAAATTTATGTATCCTGTTTTATCTTGAAAAATGAATGGAAATTTTGCCTTCAACTCCACAAATATATTAAGCTTTAATATAAAACCATGTTTTAAATTACTTATCATTTGATAGAACTGATGCTCCAGAAAGATGCACCACATTTATTTGGTGCTTTCTCAAATCCAAAGCACAACACTAAATAATCCAGGGGCATTTGTTCCTAATTTGAAAAACATTCAGAAATTGGGCTGGGAGCTGAAAAAAAAAAGGTGTAGAAGATATAAGGGGAGACTGGAAAAATAGATTAATGGACTGTGAAAGATCTTGTTTGTCACATTAAGGAACTAACAGGACACTCCCAGCATCTAGCCAACTCCTATTTATACTTCAAGACTTTGTTTGGGATGGACTCTTCCAGGAAACCACCCTGCCCACCAGCCTCTCTTCTCCTCAAATCTGATTATCATAGCAGTCTATGCATGCATCTATTCATTTATCACATTGTACTGGAATTATCGAGTGTTTTCAGGTTCATCTAATAGACTCTGATCTGCTTAAAGCAGAATTCTGTCTTAGTTGTTTTGCATAATACTTAGCACAACAGATACTGGTGTCTGCCGAACTGAACTGATTTAGATAAAAGGACAAGATTCAGAAAGTACTACCTGGTCTAGATTCTAAAGCTTCTTGAAGGTAGGGTCTGCTTGCGTACCACTGCATCTCAAACACTTGACACTCACTGTAAACATCCAGTAGGTGATTGATAAAAAGTAAAGAATGAATGAGTGAAAATTCTCAAAACAGGAATGACATGATCAGATCAGGGTTTAGAAAAATAAAATTGGAGGTAATTTCAAATGTAGACTGGAGACGAGTAAGACTGGAGACAAAGAAATTAGGGAGAAAAAATGCAAAAGAAACATAGGACAAATTGGTAAAAGATTGCCTTTTCTTAAAAATGTTTTTCTAATTGGCTAATTTGATTAGATGTTTATATTTATGTTACAAGACTGGGCTTTTTATTCTCTTAGGATTTCAGTTGAATGGAGGATATTCCATTCAACTGATGGAGGATATTCCATTCAACTTATGGAGGATATTCAGTTGCCTTGTTCCCTGATCCCAGCTGCCTTCAGGCTGGTGTCTTCTTGTACATCTGGAGGTTACTGAGGGCAGTGACTACGTCTTATTCATCTTAGTATGTCCAAAGCCTAGGACATGCCTGCTCAATAAATGTTTGCTGAATGAATGAACACATAAATTGATCTATTAGTATACTGTACTCAAGCTCCGACCAAGACACAGAGGACCTAATGATCCCCAGTGTGTGAGTTTCTGGATACAGGAAACAGAACAAATAAAGCAAGACTGGATACAAATGCACACCTATTCCACAGGTAACACAGGGTAAATTTCTCTCTCTGACCCCTCCATCCTCATTCTGAAGAATAACTCTCATTGAGTGAAAATCAATAAAAGTCATTTTAAGGGAAGTAGGTTTAGAAAAAGGCCCTGAAGGAGGAGAAAGGAGGAGGGGAACTTCAAGTTGGAGCAATTTGGACTTTAAAAAAAAAAAAAATATATATATATATATATATAGATAAGTACTTGTAAGCTTCAAAAAACCTTCACAAAATAAAAAGTCTGCTTTTCTACACTCACTTTCAAAAGGAATCTCCCCCCATCTATGCCCAACACACAAACCAGGAGACTTTTTGAGATTTCCAGTTTTATCACCCAAAAAGAAAAAAAAATTCACAGTAGAAATAATAAATCCTCCATTTTTCATATTGACTCCAACAAGAAACTTTCTGAAGTAGTTGCAGGCAGCTCCCAAAGACATTCGGCCAATATCAATGCCAACATTGACCATCTGGCAATCTAGCAACAAATATTTACTGACTACATACTATGTATGAATTAAGGCAGTAGGAAGAAGCTGTAAAAGATGCCCACCGCATCCCCCCAAAAAAGGCACGAAATGCACTTCCTATCCCCTAAGAAGCTTGTAGAGTTGTAGCATTAACTCATAATCAAAAGAAAGGTTAAATAAGCCCAAATTCAATTTTATAATGTAGATAAAATATATCAAATGGGTAATACAGGCAAACTGCTGTAAGTTTTCAAAAGCCAGAGAAACCATCATGGTTTGAAGTGTCCTTGAGTGTTTTGGACAAAGATAAGATTTAAGTAGGACATTAAAAAATATAAAAGTTGAATATTGAAGAGTGGAAAATATTACAAGAATAATGCCCATGGTATGTCAGGGAACAATTTACTCAAGAGTTGTGTCATAAAGAGCATTTGCAGTGATGAGAGTTATTAAAATTTCATGGAAATATGACATCATAGTTAAGAGCAACTGAAGGCAGAGCTGGGTTTGAATCCTATTTCTACCACTTATTGGTTGAATGACCTTGTCACATTTACCGTCTCTGAAGCTCTGTTTCCACAAGCTTAAAACGGAGACAATGTTAAGTTCATGAAGTTGATATGAGGATTAAATGAAAGGTATTCACCATAGTTATTGGCAAATAGTAAGGGTTCAATAGGTGAGAGTTCCATGCTCTCCCCTCAAACTGCAAGTCTGTGGCTTGAAACTTCTAGAAATTGAAAACGATTTTTTAAAAAGCATAGATCAGAACAGACCTGTATAGAATGGATAGCCAGCCATTTTGCTTTCACCTTATCCAACAGAGCGGCTATTCCAGGCTGATTTCCATTTGGAGCAAGATTTTAGCATCCTTACTGTTTGATTTGGAAACATCCTTCTTCCTCTTCCTAAAAGTACTCTGAATCTTGCTCACCTTCACTGTCATCCCCAAGCTTCTCTAGACAATAGAATGCTTCTGGAGAAAAAGAGGGAAGTGTGCAGATATCAGAGTCATGTTATTTGCTTGTATTCATTCATCAAGTCAATAAATATTTATTGAGCAACTATTTTTGAAAGAGTAAAAGCTGTCAAGTGGAAACTACTTCAACTTCACACCCCTTACTTGCACCTGTCCCCTCTTTCCTTGTTCTCTTCTGGTACAGAGAGGGAAGAAGCCCTCCTCCAACGAAAGACTGGACAACTCCACTTTGCTTTGGAGCCCTGGTCTTCTTCAGGGGTCTTTGCACCTGTAGCACCTTTTTCATGTTTCCAATCTCTTCCTCTTTAATAATTCTTTCTATTCAGCACTTAAACACACTCAAGTATTTCTCATTCAAAAGAGAGAGAGAGAAATTTTTTAAAAAAGAAAGAAAAATCCTCCTTAGTCCTTCATCCACATCCTTCTCCAGCTCTAATGCTCTCTCTCCTCCCTCTTCTTCCCAGTCAAGCTTGTGAAAGTGTTGCTTCTAGACCCCGTCTTTACTTTTTCACCTTCCACCTAATTTTCAAGCTCATCAATCTGGATTTTCTGTCTGCCATTCCTCAAAAAAATGGCTCTCAGTAAGGTTATCAACTTTTATTTCCCATTTTACCTAACATTCCTTCTTTGAAACGCTTTCTTCCCTTGACTTTGCGGACATCACATCTTTCTGATTTTCTTTTTACCTCACTAGTAGCTCATTCTTGCCCATTTTTGACACCTCTTTATGGACCATTCAATGTTTTTCAGAGTTCTGTTGAATGTACACTTCTCTTCCCACTTTGAGTTTTTCCTGAGGTAAACGTATTTACTCCTATGGCTTTCTTACAATGGATATACTTAAAGCTCTTCAATCTGTAGCTTCAGACTCTTATACCCAATAGCCTACCTAACCTGAATATTTCACTGGTATCTCAAACTCTGCATATCCAAATCTGGACCCATCATCTTCATTCCCAAACCGTCTCCTCCTTTGGTGTTCCTCAACTCAGTAAATAACCCTACCAGCTAACCAGTGGTTCAAGGCAGAAATCTGAGAGTCATCTTTGACTACTCCTTTTCCACCATCCATACCGTATCAATTACTAATTTTGCCTTTTTTCTTTCTTTTTTTGAGACAGAATTTCGCTTCTGTTGCCCAGGCTGGAGTGCAATGGCACAATCTCAGCTCACTGAAACCTTCACTTCCCAGGTTCAAGCAATTCTCAGCCTCCCGAGTAGCTGGGATTATAGGGATGCACCATCACGCCGGGCTAATTTTGTATTTTTAGTAGAGACGGGGTTTCTCCATGTTGGTCAGGCTGGTCTCAAACTCCTGACCTCAGGTGATCCACCTGCCTCAGCCTCCCAAAGTGCTGGGATTACAGGAGTGAGCCACCATGCCCGGCCACTAATTTTGCCATTATACCTCCTAGATATTTCTAAAAACCATCATTTTTCTCCGTTTTTTTTAACCAATATCACCTGTTGTCCAAGCTATTGCGACAGCCTCCTTTTTAAAAGAGCAAATCTGTATATCACTTTTAATGCTTAAATTATGGCTTCCCTCATGCCTGTAACCCAGCACTTTGGGAGGCCAAGGCAGGTGGATCACCTGAGGTCGGGAGTTCGAGACCAGCCTGACTAACATGGAGAAAACCCGTCTCTAATAAAAATACAAAATTAGCCAGGCGTGGTGGTGCATGCCTGTAATCTCAGCTACTCAGGAGGCCGAGGCAGGAGAATTGATTGAACCCAGGAGGCGGAAGTTGCGGTGAGCTGAGATCGTGCCACTGCACTCCAGCCTGGGCAACAGAGCGAGACTCCGTCTCAAAAAAAAAAAAAAAAGGCTGCCCATTGACCTTTGGATAAATTCCTAAAATCTTTAATGTGATCCACAAGGTCTTGTATGTTCTGACATCTACCTGCATTTCCACTTCTCTCTGCTCTCCAGCCATATTGGTCTTCTCTCAATGCTTCAGTACTTTGCATGCTCTCACCTTAAGACTTTGCTCTCTCCCTCTTCTATCAATCTCTACCTCCACCTATTTTAATAGCTACCTAGCTAATCCTAGTCTTCTTTTCAGGTTTCATTCAGCTTAACTGTTCTGGAACTGGAAGCATTGTTGGCTAGTTCCCTCTTTGTATGTTCACAGGATGCCTCATCCTTTCTTCTCCTTTTTAATACCCTTTGCTTTTATACCATCTGCCTTCCCTAATAGTCTATAAACTCCAGAGAGACAGGGCCGATGCCTGTCTTGCTTATCAGTACATTCCTGGTACGTAACATAGTATCTAGCATGTAGTAGGTAATACATGTTTATTAATTCATACAATCAGCTCCAGGTAGAGTTTGTCTTTATTTCTCCAAAACCTTCCTGGAACCACCCCAAGCAGAGTTGATAACTTCCATGTTAGCATCTCCACTATACCAAAGACTCTCTTTTTGCATTTACACTGTATTGTAATTACTTCTTTACATGTTTAACTTCCTTTCTTTCTTTTTTCCTCTTTTTTTTTTTTTTTTTTTGAAATAAGGTCTCACTTTGTTGCCCAGGCTGGAATGCAGTGGCTCGATCTTGGCTCACTGCAACCTCCACCTCCGGGGTTCAAGGGATCCTCCCACCTCAGCCTCCCAAAGTTGGGACTACAGGTGCATACCACCACACCTGGCTAATTTTTTATGGTTTTTTTTTTTTTTTTGTAGAGACAGGGTTTTGCCATGTTGTCCATGGCTGGTCTCAAACTCCTGAGCTCAAGCAAACCACCCGCCTCAGCCTCCTAAAGTGCTGGGATTACAGGCGTGGGCTACCGCATCCGTTTTAACTCTCTTTCTAAAAAAAATGAGCTTCTTGTACATCAGGATTATATCTTATTTGTAGTTTTATCCCTAGCACTTCACTTGGCATCTGGCACAAAGTAAATGCTCAATAAAGACTTATAGAATTAAATAAACAAACTGCCAACTGACTGGATATGAGAGTTGAAGGAATATGGAAAATCAGAGTTAAACTCTGAAGTGTGGTCTAGTCTTTGACAGAAATGGGGAAGTTGGTGAAGGAGACTGAGTGGTTTAGAAAGTAAACATATGCAGTTCCAAGCATAGTGGTGGTGACAAAGGGGAAATTTTACACTCAGCGAAGAGGTTAGAAAAGAAATGGGGTCCTGAAAAGGGCACCGTGAAAGTAACTCCAAGGTAGAAAGCAGAGTCTGCTATAGCCAGGAGAGGGCTGATAGGCTACATTCTAATTTGCCTAAGACAGTCCCAATTTACACCTGTTGTCTTAACATAATAATTGATGGTGCTTGCCCCTTTACACTCTCAAAGTGTCCAGATAAGTTACATGGCCGGCCTACAAGATTACATGAATTTGGAAAATTTGAGTAAATTACGGGCAATAGCGTTTAATACAAGAGCATGGCAAGGAATTAAAGTGAGTTCACGTTGAAGGGATGTACTAAACTGAATTTTTCTTTTCCTTTTTCTTTTGAGACAGAGTCTCACTCTTGTTGCCCAGGCTGCAGTGCAATGGCGTGATCTCGGCTCACGGCAACCTCCACCTCCCCGGTTCAAGCAATTCTCCTGCCTCAGTCTCCCAAGTAGCTGGAATTACAGGCACGCACCACCGTGCCTGGCTAATTTTGTATTTTTAGTAGAGACGGGGTTTCTCCATGTTGGTCAGGCTGGTCTTGACTCCCAACCTCAGGTGATCTGCCCGCCTCGGCCTCCCAGAGTGTTAGGATTACAGGCATGAGCCACCGCACCCAGCCTGAACTGAATAATATTTTATGAAGAGCCAACTATGAAATGAAGCAAGTATTCCACTAGCCACTTTTAAGTAAGTGGTGTCACTTAATTTTTACAAAAAAAACTCTGATAAGTAGGTATTTTCATCCATATTTCACAGATAAAATAGTTGAAACTCAGATCAAGTAACCTTCTCAAAAAGTTAACATGGCTAAAAAAACAAAACGAACTAACTAAATATAAAGAAATAATTGAAAAAGGAAGATCAGGCCGGGCACAGTGGCTCACGCCTGTAATCCCAGCACTTTGGGAGGCCGAGGCGGGTGGATCACCTGAGGTCAAGAGATCGAGACCATCCTGGCCAACATGGTGAAACTCCGTCTCTAAATAAATAAATAAATAATTAGCTGGGCCTGGTGGCACGCACCTGTAATCCCGCTACTCGGGAGGCTAAGAGAGGAGAATCACTTGAATCTGGGAGGCGGAGGTTGCGGTGATCTGAGATTGGGCCACTGCACTCCAGCCTGGCGATAAAGCGAGACTCCGTCTCAAAAAAAAAAAAAAAAAAGATATTATTGCAATAAAAATAAAAGCAGGAAAGGGGTAACCTAACCTAAGGAGAGCCCAGAAATCAATATGTAGCAGTGAAAATTCCTCCAAAAGTCGAATAGAAGCTAAGCAATGGAGTGGCATGAAAGAGAAATTGCAGAGGAGCCACGTGAGACAAAGAAATAGAAACACATCATGGGAATGATTTAAAGGTTCTAAGTTGGAAAATGGGTTGACTCTTGTGATGATTCCTTCAAAGTCGGCGAAAATTGCATTTTTTCAGTAAATATCCTTCAATCTTTCCCAAGAGCTAAATAAGGTGCTCTTTACTATGCAATAATACTAGTTTCATTTTTTACAGCTTCCCTCATTGAACGACACCTAATAAGCAATTATACTTCAGCTCTGTCGTATCTTTTCCATTCCCTTCTTTTGAAGACTAGAAAGAAATGAATGCAGCAGCACATATGCAGTTAGAATTTCACTTCATGGTAATCACTTTTAAAAAACACTCTGCAAAAACGGGTTGCATTTAAGAATGCATTTTGTATATCTGCCTTTCCACGGAACAACAGAGTCTAGTAAAAAGAACAAGTACCATAAGCAAGAAGCCAAGACATTGACTAGTTGTAGAACTCAGGTAAATCATATACTTTCTCTCTTCTAATAGATTTTTCTTCCTGTGTTGCAGGAATTTTTTTTTGTGACAAATTTTACACAAAAGCAAGGTAGGTATTATTAAGGAATGTCTTTTAAATATTAAATCCATTTTTAAATATTATAAAAGCAGGCAAATAATTAAATTTTCCTTATTCATTTCTTTTTTTTTTTTTTTTTTTTGAAATGGAGTCTTGCTCTGTTGCCCAGGTTGGAGTACAGTGGCATGATCTTGGCTCACGCCAACCTCTGCCACCCAGGTTCAAGCAATTCTCCTGCCTCAGCCTCCCGAGTAGCTGGGATTACAGGCATGTGCTACCACACTGGGCTAATTTTGTATTTTTAGTAGAGGTTTTGCAGTGTTGTCCAAGCTGGTCTCAAACTCCTGACCTCAGGTGATCCACCCGCCTCAGCCTCCCAAAATTCTAGGATTACAGACATGAGCCACTACACCTGGCCCATTTCCTCTTTTTTGAAATAATCTCACATTTTATTGAATTAAAAACTTATGAACCTTAAGAGTTCGAGGATGTGCTAGAGGTCAGGTTAACATTTGTATTTAAGTAATAATTCGAATTATATGACCTCTTCTTAATTTACATATAGTCAATCAATAAACAAACATTTGTTCAGTGCTTACTGTGTGTTAGGAATTATACTAGGCTGTTTGGAGGAGTGACACAAAGTACTATACATTATCAAATCAAAGATAGTTTAGATTATAAGATGCATCCCCATTTCAGAGCTGTTAAAATGTGGAAAAATATGCATCTTAAATTGATTATATGTAGGTAAAAAACATAGAGCTTCCACAGAGAGAAAAGAATGGAATATATCCATAAAAAGTACCAAGTGAGTATTAGAGACAAAAAGGTTCTCAGAAATTCAGTGGAGCAAGAAGTTACAAGGAGCTGAGGGTGATGAGGAAAGTGCACTGTGTATGATACTGGCCTACTTCTGCTAATGTATTTTCTATTGATTCTATAAGGTGTTGGCAAGGAAAGGACAAATTAAAAACTAAGCTTTATAATTTACCTCCTGAAATGTGACAACTTTCAGTTTTGTTAAGACTTCTGAATTCTATCACTATACCAACTCGAAACCAATTTTTAGTGTTGACATTAACTTAATAAAAACAATGACTTAAATTAAAAATTAAGCAAATATAGAATATGCTAAAATAAGAGTAAAATTTGGGGAAAATGGCCCAAATAATTTAAATATTTAACCTGTAAGAACAAGTGAAAATATTTAAAAATAATAATTTAGGTGTTATTTCTATACTTGGGGAGTAAAATTAAAACTTGTAATACAACAGATATCCGACGTTCTAAACTATATCTGCACCTACAGATCTAGGGTCAAGAAAAGACCATTCTTTGGCCAGGCGTGGTGGCTCACGCCTGTAATCCCAGCACTTTGGGAGGCTGAGGCAGGAGGATCACGAGGTCGGGAGTTCAAGACCAGCCTGGCCAACATGGTGAAACTCCATCTCTACTAAAAAATACAAAAAAAAAAAAAAGATTAGCTGGGCATCGTGGAGCATGCCTGTAATCCCAGCTACTCGTGAGGCTGAGGCAGAAGAATTGCTTGACCTGGGAGGTGGAGGTTGCAGTGAGTCGAGATTGTGCCACTGCACTCCAGCCTGCGCTACAGAGCGAGACTGTCTCCAAAAAACAAAAAAAAAAAGAAAGAAAAGGCCATTCTTTTTTTTAAAATATGAAAGGCTTCACAAATGTTTGTGTCATCCTTTGTGCAGGGGGCCATGCTAATCTCTGTATCATTCCAATTTTAGTGTATGTGCTGCTGAAGCACTCCTGGGCCACTCTTCAGTCCCTCCTTTCACACCTACCCTATCCCAAGCTACAAACATCCAGACCTCCAAGCCTTGATTAAACAGGGTACCAGTGGATTCTGGGTCTAATCCAATCTTCTTAGAGCCACTGTTCATCCCTCTCCTCAAAGAACCTTGAACTTCAAGCTTTTTTGTTCCTTACTATTATCCTCTGTGCATCTCCTATGACTAATCACATCTCTGTGTGAAAAGAAATGTTTGCAGGACTTTCCAGAACACAGCTGACTTTTTTTAAGCCCTTGTGTCCACTCTTCTCTGAGGGCTAAGTGAGACTAAACCTATCAAGTTTCATTCCTATTTTCATAGGTCAAAGCTCCAAATATAGATACCTTGTCTCTTCTCATATTTGCCCTATATGAGCTATCATTCCTAAAATGCTACATACTTCCTTAAGTGTGGAAGTATCCAATCCCTCTCTTCTCTCCCTGCCAAAACCTTCCATTTGCCCTTTGGAATTTCAACTCTCCTATGCCCTCAAACACTTTCCTCTGAATGTTCCTTCCACCTCATGCCTTATCTAAACCTGGCTCTCTCTACACCACTTACCCTGCAGCTCCCTCAAGAGAGATCCGCTCATATTCTTACACCTATGTACTGTCAAGAGACGAGGATGCTTCCCAGTGCTACTTAGAGTCCACTGCTTTTCCACCCTTTTGTGAAAACCCCTGCTACCCTCTCCGTGATTGGTAACAGTAATCTCCCTACCTCACAGAAGACAGTGGCACTTGGCTTACTGTCTTCTCTTGTGCCATGAGTACTGTCATCATCCTAAGTGAATTCAGAGTCCTCAAGAGAGACCCAGAGTATCTCCCATGTCCTCCTACATTGCTATTCAACCACCCACTTTCACAGTCACCCCCTGGATCTTGTCATCATGACCTAAAATTATCTCTACTTCTAAAATCACTAATTCAGATAGTCTACTTTCTGACCACAAGCACCTATGCTTCCAGCTCATTATTAAGCTAGTCCAACTGCAACTATTCTTCCTTTTCATTTGAATATCAGTTTATTGACCCCTTTCTTTCTATTACT
This sequence comes from Nomascus leucogenys, assembly GCF_006542625.1. Taxonomy (NCBI): domain Eukaryota; kingdom Metazoa; phylum Chordata; class Mammalia; order Primates; family Hylobatidae; genus Nomascus; species Nomascus leucogenys. Next base: position 13,371,402 of record NC_044392.1, on the reverse strand, counting down.
CCCTTCTTGTCTTCACTTCCCCATTTGTCTAGCTTACAGTTCATGGCCCATCATTTCATTTGCTCTCTTAGAATTACCCTGAACTCTCTCCTTAAGTATTCTCTTTCCTGTCTTCTAAAACACCACACTCTCCCAATTCCTCTTATTTCTCTGGCTGCCCTTTTGAAAACATTTTTGCTGACTCCTCCTTCGTGTTCTATTAAACCTTTAAGTAGGAGAGTGTTTCAGGGATCTGTCCTAGGAGTGCTTCTCTTTTCATTCAATGTCCCTTCCTGAAGTAATTTTAACTTTTCCTATGGCTTCAGTTACTATCAACATGCATATGCTCCTCAAACATACCTTGCTGTTGGAGTTCTGGACTGATGTATCTAACTGCTTACCTGACTCCTTCAAATGGATATCTCCAAGTTACCTTCAACTCAGCCTGTTCAAAAGTAAACTCATCAATATTCCATTAAATCTATCTCTGCCAGAAAGCTGAGCCATCTTTGACTTTTCCTGCTCTCATCTCTCCATATTTAAATAATCATGAAGACCTGTTAATTCTGTCTTCAAATTATTTCTCAAATTTTTTCACTTTTTTCCATCTCTACTGCCACCCCTCCCAACCTCCGTTCAAGTCACTATCATTTTTCATGGACAAGTTTCATTCCACTTGTTACCTACCATATGTCATGCATAGTAAGGTGCTAGAATACAGAGCTTCAAAGGAGCCTCTTGCCTAGATGACATAAATAATGGGTCTTCCTGCAATCATTCTTTCCCCCATTGCAACGGTTAATTTTTCTTTTTTTTTTTGAGACGGAGTCTGGCTCTGTCGCCCAGGCTGGAGTGCAGTGGCATGATCTCAGCTCACTGTAAGCTCCGCCTCCCGGGTTCACGCCATTCTCCTGCCTCAGCCTCCCAAGTAGCTGGGACTACAGGTGCCCACCACTACGCCTGGCTAATTTTTTGAATTTTTAGTAGAGACAGGGTTTCACCGTGTTAGCCAGGATGGTCTCGATCTCCTGACCTCGTGATCTGCCTGCCTCGGCCTCTCAAAGTGCTGGGATTACATGCAACAGTTAATTTTATATGTCACCTTGACTGGGCTAAGGGTTGCTCAGATGGCCGGTAAAACGTTATTTCTGGGTGTGTCTGTGAGACTGTTTCTGGAAGAGATTAGCATTATCAGTAGATTGAGTAGAGAACATCCACCCTCACCAGTGTGGGCTGGCGTCATCCAGTCATTGAGGGCTCAGATGGAACAAAAACGTGGAGGAAGGGTGGATTCACTTTCTCTCTTCTTGACTGGAACACCTATCTTCTCCTGCCCTCAGACATCAGAGTTCTAAGTTCTTGGGCCTTCTGACTCTGGGACTTACATCACTGGCTCTCTCAGTTCTCATGCCTTGGACTCAGATATATTACACCACCAGCTTCCTAGGATCCACAGCTTGTGGAAGGCATATTGTGGGACTTCTTGGCTTCCATAATTGTGTCAGCTGATTCCCATAATAAGTCCCGTTATCTGTCTATCTATACCCTGCCAATCTATTTTCTGCATTAAAGACAAACTCCGTGTGCGTGTGTGCTGTAAATGCAAATCTCATTTTGTCACCACTTGATGTAAGGATTAAACTAGACTAGGTATGTAGAGGATTTAGTAAGTGTCTGGCACATGATAAATAATCACTAAATGTTATCAGTGGAGTTACATTGAATAATTCAGCAAATGATTTTGGAATAACTGGCCAGTCATTTGGAAAAAAATAACGCTGTATCCCTACCTCACTCCTTAGACCTAGAGAAAAACATAAAACCATAAAAATACTTGAAGAAAACATGGGTAAATATTTGTATAATCTTGGAGGTGAAGAAGGTCTTTCAAAACATATCCCCAAACCCAGAAGTCATAAAGGGAAAATATTAACTATATACAAATGCGCACATTCTGCCTATAAAGAAAGGCCATAAATAAGACTGAAAGACAAATACAAATAGAGAAAATGTTTATAATATTCAATTTAAAAGAGCTAATAACATATATCCAATTAGATCATAAATGAACAAGAAAAAACTAACAACCCAATAGAAAACGGTGAAATTGCATGATGGACAATTCCCAAATTAAGAACTACAAATGGCTAATAGCCTAAATAAAAAATATAAATAAAACAATGAACCATTATATTTTACTTATAGGTTGGTGAAGACTAGGAAGATTAACCGAATCCACTGTAGGTGAGGAAAATGAGCACTCGCCTGTACTTTTGTTGAGAGTATAAGTGTGAACCACGTTTCTAGAAATAGTTTGGATATGGGTAACATAATATAAAATGTGTGTACCTCTTGACATAGTAATCCTACTTCCAGCAATGTACTCTAAAGAGATCACTTAAGGGCAAAGAGAGGGAGAGCATTAGGACAAATACCTAATGCATGCGGGGCTTAAAACCTAGATGACAAGTTGATAGGCGTAGCAAACCACAGTGGCACATGTACACCTATGTAACAAACCTGCACATTCAGCACATGTATCCCCAGAACTTAAAGTAAAATTAAAAAAAAGAGATCATTTAAATGACTCAAAAAGATGTATGCTAAGAATTTTCACTTCATAATTTATAATAAAATTGAAAATAAATATTTTTTGAAAAACGATTATCTTCTTTGGCCCTGTCCTTGATGCTGGGGATACAGAAATGTAACAAGAGAGACAAGGTCCCTTCTCTCATGAAACTTACATTCCAAGACTCAGAGAAACATTAAATAAGCAAATAAATAAGATACTCTGAAATAGTGACAAACGCTTTGAAGACATACAAAGACGTCCTCAGAAGTGCTGTAATAGAGTAACTAGAGTTTGGGTATCCTTAGGAAGGATAGTCAGAGAAAGCCCCTCAAGGAGGTGACCTGTGAACTGGAATTTGTTTTTTCCCTAAGAGCTAGAGTTTGAGGGTGGACTAGGCTAGTCTACATATCTGTAGCCTGAGAATATATGGTGAGGATGAGGGAGTGCTTAGCTGCTATGACTGCTATCCGAAGTATTTTATAAAGCACTCTTCTGAGAATTCAAAACCAAGGCAATATAATGTAGAAAAGAAACAAGGCATATATTTATCAATTGTCTTAGAACTCTGATTGGTCTTGCCTGCATATGTGCCCACTCCTGAGACTAAATAAGATTGGATGGATATCATGGAAGAATTCCTCCAAAACATCAGTATAATAAATGTGAAAATATAACATAGCATAATGAAAAGGAAAAAGAAACAAAGAAGGAAAGGAACTGTGGAGTGAAAAATAAAGATAAGGAGTGGAGTGTTGAAAATAATACCAGAGGAAGAGAAAATTGTCCATGAGGGCTTCATGCTATAGAAGAACTTTTAAAAAAATGAATTAAATGGCTGGGTGCGGTGGCTCACGCCTGTAATCCCAACACTTTGGGAGGCCGAGGTGGGTGGATCACCTGAGGTCAGGAGTTCGAGACCAGCCTGGCCAACCTGGTGAAACCCTGTCTCTAGTAAAAATACAAAAATTAGCTGGGCATGGTGACGCACACCTGTAATCCCCGGTACTCGGGAGGCTGAGGCAGGAAAATCACTTGAACCCAGGAGGCGGAGTTTGCAGTGAGCAGAAAATAGAAAAGAATAAAAAACCATGAATTAAATAATTAAATAAAAGAATGCAAAAACAACATGATAAAACAACAGAATGAGATGAAAAGATACTGTAGAGCAGAGGTGACAAATTAGGGACCCAATTAACACTATGCATAACTTATAAAGAAATTCATGATCTAATAATAGTGAATAAGAGAAAAAGGTCAATTTTCTAAAAAATTTGAAGGAAGATTTAAAAATATAGTAGAGGCTGGGCACAGTGGCTCACGCCTGTCATCCAGCACTTTGGGAGGCCAAGGTGGGAGGATCACTTGCATCTGAGAGTTTGAGACCAGCCTGGGCAACATAGCAAGACACTTCTCTACAAAAAGTAAAAAATTAGCCAGGCATGGTAGCACATACCTGTAGTCCCAGCTACTTGGGAGGCTGAGGTAGGAGGATGGCTTGAGCCTGGGAGGTTGAGGCTGCAGTGAGCTCTGATTGTGCCACTGCACTCCAGCTCAGGTGACAAAGTGAGACCTTGTCTCAAAAAGAATAATGATAAATAATAAAAAAAATAGAAGGCACATAAAGATGATATAGCCAAAGGAAAATTGGCATCCTTGAAGAACACAACAAATTAAAAAGAAGAGGTTTTTTTTTTGTTTTTTGTTTGTTTGTTTTGTTTTGACAGAGTCTCTCTCTGTCGCCCAGGCTGGAGTGCAGTGGCGTGATCTCGGCTCACTGCAAGCTCCACCTCCCGGGTTCACGTCATTCTCCTGCCTCAGCCTCCCGAGTAGCTGGGACTACAGGCGCCTGCCACCATGCCCGGCTAATTTTTTGTATTTTTAGTAGAGACGGGGTTTCACTGTGTTAGCCAGGATAGTCTCGATCTCCTGACCTCGTGATCCGCCTGCCTCGGCCTCCCAAAGTGCTGGGATTACAGGCGTGAGCCACCGCACCCGGCAAGAAGAGGTGTTTTAATATATAACAGAAGAAACTTTTCTGATATGAAGAACTATGGAGAACGGAATCTCTACATTAAAAGGATATACTGTGCTCGAAGAAAAACTGATAATGCGTAATTGAAACCAAGACCTATCCTGATTAAGTTATTCAGCTCTAAGAATGAAAAAGGAACTCCTCAGTCATCCAAGCAGAAAAAGCAGGTCACCTAAAAGAAGGAAGAATCAGGCTGGCCCTCAGACTTCACAGCAACATTCAATGGCTGCAGTTTCAGCAGACATAGAGTGAGCCCGAGAATACTATATCTGGTCAAGTTGTCATTTATTTATACAGCCAAAGACAGACATTCTCAAACAAGTGAGAACATAGGGAATAAAGGGCATAAGATCCTTTTCTGGGGAAAAAAAATACTTAAGTTGAACCAACCGAGATGAATGAAGCCACTGGGGTAAAAGAACTAAAGCAACGTCAGAAAAACAACAGGACAATGACTTCGAAGTTCTGAGGGGAAGAACATAAAGTCTATGAATTTTGTTCTTAGCCAAATTGTCCTTCAAGTACAATAGCAAGAGGCACAGTTTGATAAATGCTCCAAAAGAAGCTGTACCAACGTATATCCCATTAGCAGTATTTGAAAATATCTCTTTCTCCACACCCTCATCAATTGTATGTCAATTTTTCAGTTGAATAGCAGTGACACACCTCTCTGTTATGGAGTGAATGTTTATGTCCCTTCCAAATTAATATGTTGAAATTCAAATCACCTATGTGAGGGTATTAGGAGGTAGGGCCTTCAGGAGTTAATTAGGTCATTTGCAAAAGAGACCCTAGAGAGCTCTCTTGTCCTCTTTCAACCAAGTGAGGGTACAAGAAGTCCGCTGTGTGCAACCCAGAAGAGTTGGCTGTGTGCAACTGTGTTGTCTGCAAGCCCTCACCAGAACCGTGATCTCAGGCTTCCAGCCTCCAGATCTTTGAGAAATAAATTCCTGTTGTTTATAAGCCATCCAGTCTATGGTACTTTGTTACAGCAGCCCAAACTAAGACACCCTCTCATGTATCTTTTTAAAATTACATTAATCTTATGGAAGGGGCATATCACTGCTAATTTAATTTCATTTCTTTAGTTAAAAGTGAACTTGAACTATTTTTCAAATGTTTATTAGACATATTAATATCGAACATATTTTCTGTGACTTTTCTAATTCATATCCTTTGCCTATTTTTCTTTTGGGTTGGCTTTTCCTTATTATTCTTATTAGATTAGATTATTATTAGATTCTTTTCATATATTATAGATTCTTTTCATATATTATAGCTATTAATCCTTTATTTATTATGTATGTTGCAAATATGTGATCCCAGTCTATCATGTCTTTCAAATTTGTTTATAGTGTTTTTTATTATATAGTTTTAAATTTTAATTTTTTCCTCTACAGCTTCTAGATTTTATGTCCTACTTAAAAGAAGCATTTCAACTACAAGTTTTAAAAAATGTTCTATATTTTCTCTTGGTCCATAATTACATCTTTTTCACTAAGACCTTTACTTAACTATCAGATTCACATAAACTGAGGTTATGAGACTTAGATAATCAGACTCAAAAAGAATAAATTCAAAAGTGTAAACCAGAATACCAGCTGATTAAGTCACAATGGAGATATAATTTTCCATTGACCAGAATGTATTAAATCTTAGCAGAGGCATCTCACCTCAGTCTGTGGGTACCTGGAAGGTAGAATTAGTAAACTAGTACCCTATGGTATTCTCACAACTCATAATAAAAAAGAGAATATTTCATCCAGGGGATCAAAGATTAGAAGAATGCTAAGTATCTTAACCAGAGAAATATAACAGACATAAAGCAGGATCTCTCACCAGCCAGAAGAAACAAATAGCCCTGAAGGAATGATTGAAATTCCCAGGCTCCCCTATTTCCAATACCTTTGTCCCACAGATAATGTTGGGTGCATCCAGCTAAAGTTTATCTCTCTGGCTGTCCTCTATTCCAAGTCGAATTGCAGACCACATCTTTCTTTCCTTAGATGTGTTAATGCCACTGATTAGTAGTCAAGTAGCTGTTCCCAAGAGCCTCAGAGAGGTTGGGCTCCTTTCATCACCTGTTGATTAAGTTAAATTCTCTCAAAGGCAAACTTATCTATAAGTTCTAAGTACTAACTATAACAGTTTCAGCTGAGATGAGAAGACTAACTGGAATAAAAGTTACTGAACAATATCAGATAGTATATAGAAAATGAAGAGGTAATAGCACAAGAGAGGTATTGAAGGTTTTCAGGCATGGAAATGAATGATGAAAATAATGAGGAAGACTGGTTTGTCAGTCACATGATGGTGGAAGCTGGAGCCAGGGAATAGTGAGGGACAATGCAGGCAGGGAGACTAGGCAGGAAGCTGTTATAGTTATCTAAACTAAGCCAGCTCCAAATTCTAGTCTCCAGAGTCTATGACAAATTCATCTCTCTATCCTCAGCACTTAGCCCAAAGCCTGGCATGGTGGCTTTCAATGAATGGTAAGTGGTCAATTTTAATCAGCATAGCAATTTTCAAGTGAGTTAGTACTTTCAAGGCACTTAAAAAATTTTTGTGCCAAAATATTGTTTATCTTATTAATTTTTTAATCCTATTATTTCTGCTCAGCAATATCTTTATGTGTAATAATATAGCCACTTATTAAGGGCCCACAGTGTGGCAGACATTTAAAATTTTTAATACAATTCTTATAACAACCCTATAATGATCTATAGATATAGCAAAGCACAGTTCAGATAATTTTAAGAAACTTATACAAGTTTTCATAGTTAGAAAATGACAGCACAGACACTAAATAACATATCACAAATTAAGAGAAAGTTTCATCTTATCACTTTTCCGAAAAACAATAATCCTTTTCATTTTATGATGAAAAAACATGACCCACAGATAAGCTAAAATAGTGGTCCCCAATTTCTTGATCATGTCTACCTATCTGTAAAAAAAGTATACATTCCCCTAATATACATATGTTTATTTATAAATTATCACTATCAGCTAATATCTTATGGCACAATATATGCTTAGGGCAGAATTCATTATAATGTATGTATATCTATGTTTCAAATACTCTTCTTAATAATTTCAAAAAGTTTTTGCTGATTTCTTGTCAGATCTGATCAGCTTATAATTGCTTATATCTGATCATCTGGCTAACAGCTCCTACTAGGAGTAGAAGTGATGGCTTGTGTTTGAATTTTTGTGTTATTTTCAAGTCATGTTTTCTTTGCAGAAATCTTTTTTTTTTTTTTTAGATGGAGTTGCCCAGGCTGGAGCGCAATGGTGTGATCTCGGTTCACTGCAATCTCCGCCTCCCAGGTTCGAGCAATTCTCCTGCCTCAGCCTCACGAGTGGCTGGGATTACAGGCGCCCGCCACCACGCCAGGCTAATTTTTGTATGTTTAGTAGAGACAAGGTTTCATCATGTTGGCCAGGCTGGTCTTGAACTCCTGACCTCAGGTGATCCACCCGCCTCAGCCTCCCAAAGTGCTAGGATTACAGGTGTGAGCCACCATGCCCAATCTGCAGGAATCTTTTTAAACCATCTGTTCATTCTATTGACATGGTTAGCTAAAATTGGTTAACATAATCAGCAAATTGCTTAACTAGGCATACGTTAACTGCAACATATCATAGGCATCACTGTCAACCCTTATATTGTTGAGGTCTCCATCTGCCTTCAGCGTGCATCGTGTCCCTCACATGACAGGTGACCAAATGACTTAACAAGTGAAGACGTCCATCTCAATGCTTATGTAAAATATCAGCAAAGCTCATTATTTTAACAGTAAAACTACATATAAATTGTAGCTCTACTATTTTCTTCCTGACCTAAGGAATCACCTTTGAAGACCTCTAGACAAGAGGATTCTCTCAAGTAATGTCAGAAGTTTTCCCATTGGCTTTCTAATTCTTAATCTAGAGTCTTCCTGACAATGCTGTTCCAAGGAGGAAATACATACCTTCTTGGCTGTGCAGATCCTCTGGGTCTTTTTTGCACTTGCCTGGTGAATGAGCTTACTCTGAGTCTGGAGTGTAGGGGAGGAGCTGGGGGTTTGGCATGATCATCTCAGTTTTAAGATTGGGCCTAGAAGAGTCATAGCAAAACCCTAGAATGCAGCTCTGCTCTCTCATTTTCCTGGTGGTCACCACAAGAAGAGACAGAATCACAAATGGACTTGTTGATGAAAGAGGCTTTCAGAGGAACTCTGTGAGAGCCTCTTGTTTCACTGAAGAGGGAGATGTGGCACTACATGCCGCAGGACCCTCAGCCTGTGGGCCTGGGACTTACCAGGACCTCGCCAGGGACCAGCTTTCCTTGCATGCCTGGCTCATTTCTACTCCATTTCCCCATTGGGTCAGGGCCAGGAACCCAGATGTCCCCTCCCTTGGAGTAGCCACTGTTTCAGAGTCTCTAGGAGGCAGAGAGCCTGGAGGGCAGTGGGGACAGGCAGGAGGAGTAGGGCCCTCCAGTCCAGCTGGTCTGATGGGGGCTGTGTCCTGGACTAGGGAGAGTCCCCCAGACTATGCTTGGAAAAGCGAGAGAATGCTTCATTTTCCTTACTACCATTCGATGCAACATCTAGTCCAGTCAAAGGGGTTGTTGGGGAGCCCCCAACCTCCAAACTTGATGCACACAGAAAGGCTGAGGGTCTTTGATCACCTGGAACACAGCCCTTTCCCCTCCAAGACCCCTTTAGAGGTGGAATTCTCTGGACTTTACTAGGAGGCTCCTCAATACCTCACAGCACACATCCCTGTTAGCCTAAATCTTGAATCCCTCTCCCTATCTCCCTCACTTTGAATGACTTGAAAATTTACTCCCAAATACCAGGCCCTTCCAAGTCTCTCCCAATAAATAATAAGAGCTAACTCTTAATGAGCATATGCTAAATGGCTTATGTGGATTAACTCACTTAATCCTAATGGCAAGTCTGATGCAGATACTACAGTTATCCACATTTTATAGATGAGGAGATTGAGGCACAAAGAAGCTAAAGCCCTTGCCTGAAGTCACCTAGCTGATTAATGATGAAGGTGGCATTTGTAGCCGAGCAATCCACCTCTTGATTCTGCTCTTAACCACTATACTATGCACTATGATATATTTCATGTTAAAAATGGATGTTTTCTCAGCTTCCAGAAAGTATGACTAAAAACATGTTAGGAAACATTTGATCTGTATCATATGAGCTATACGAATGTAGCTTCAAGGTACATCTCCCCAGCTGCCTTCCAGCCAAATGGCTGCTGCCCCAAAGATGATCCTATATTAAAATTCTAGAACTGCTGCTGCAAATGCCCTTCGTTTTGATCCTCCTTGAGGCCCTTGGTATCCTCATGGATACCTTCATTGGTGGTCTTATGTGCTGTCAGTGATATTCCTTTCCACTCATGGGAACACCTGCAGTGCTCACTAGCTGAATGTTTACTCCTCTTCCTGGAAGGAAGATGAAAGCAAGCAAGGAGAGCTGGGTATACACACATCCATCAACTGGGCTTTGATCTCTCTGCCTGGGAAGCAGATTTCACACTCAAGCCAACTGCAACAAGTTTTACTAGTGCGGTCTCCTATGATATCCCATCCAGTCTGGAATTGAATCTGCACAGTAGTGAGTCTCCTCAATGCCATGCTCCCCAAGGACCCAGGGCTTGCTGTCATGTGGGTAAAGTGAGCACTCAACAAATGAACTGAGGCAGGATGTGCAGTCAGTTCCTGTGGAGTTCGAGCAACATCAGGTCCAAAACTCGGAGCCCCTACATAGTAGAGCCCCTACTGTATGTAGAGTCCATCACGTGTCCACACTTGCAGCCACAGCTAGCAGAACAGGAGAGAGTCTTGCTGGGCACCAAGACCCACCCCACCCATGGCTGCTGCCCTTGAGCCCTTTAATTCTGATGCAGGATCAGGTAGGTAACACGGGCACAAGTGAAGACACTGTCTCATGGCTCTCTGAGGTAAAAGGCATTCAGTGAACAGATGAAGGAGCTGCAAGGAGGAGACACCAGGCGGCAGCTGGAGAAGAAAAGCAGTCAGTGAAGACAAGAAGGGCAGGGGACCAGCTGTGGAGAGGCCAGACAGCTGGCTGGCCAGAAGAAAACCTTTAGGATGTCGTTCAGGGCCTGAAACGCACCCTCAGCAGCGTAAGTTATTGCAACGCCCTTGCAAATATAAAGTGCTGTACAAACACTAAATCTAGAATGGCTAATAATTTTGTTATGTTAAAGCATTCATGTCAGGTAATTAATGTACTCATTGTGATCATTTAATTTTATGGCAGGTAGTGTAGGGCTGGACAGAAATAGGGCTCTTTGGCCCAGTCCTCTCATTTCTCATTAGATAAGCCAACAACGCGGCCTCCCTGGTCTGCTGCGCCAAGGTGTTGCTGGAGAGAACTGCTGCAGGAGGCTCAGAACCTGGACTTGGGGCCTCCACGAAAGAGGATTTCATTTTCCTTGGCCCCTGGTGCCTAGAGGCCCTAGTGCCCCCTGGTGGTGCCTGAGGCACCATTTCCTCAAAGGAAATTCATAGCTGAATTAGTGGGGAAACACAATTGGTTGCCTGGATAAAAGCTTCTCCCTTGACAAGTGTGCCTCAAAGCCACAAGGGTGCTGTGCACAGTAAAGGTGGAGTTGGCATGGCTGTGTGGTGCTCCTTGTGCGGGCAGGCCGAATAGAAGGCTTTGTCACAGTTGGAGCACCTGGAGGCAACTAGGAGGCCTGGCCATACTGCCCCAGAAAGCCCTGAAGGGAAGCTGTTCAGGCTCCTGTCCACCGCAGGCCGCTACAGTGCTCTGGTGGAAAGGGGATCTCTCCTTGTTCCTTGCCCAGTCTACTGAGGGCTCAGCTTGCAGCAGGGACTCCATCTTCCCTCTGTTCTCTCTATTCCTTCCCAGTGCCCATCACCCCTCCAACCCCTCAACACACCCCAAGCCACGGCAGGTACTCTTATTCCTTTCCCCAAACCTTCCTGTCATCTCCTCCATTGTGAGCCCTTCCTAAGTAGGTCCCAAAGAAGAGCCTCACCTTCCATCTGCTCTCAGTCCCAGTTTGTATGCCAGCCTGAAGAGGGGTTCAAGAAGGTGTAGGGCTAGGGCTTGCCCCAGCCCTGAATAAGCCCCCAACCTTGCCGGAGGCGGTGGCTCACGCTTGTAATCCCAGCACTTTGGGAGGCCGAGGCGGGCAGATCAAGAGGTCAGGAGATCGAGACCACGGTGAAACCCCGTCTCTACTAAAAATACAAAAAAATTAGCCGGGTGTGGTGGCGGGCGCCTGTAGTCCCAGCTACTCGGAGCGGCTGAGGCAAGAAAATGGCGTGAACCCGGGAGGCGGAGCTTGCAGTGAGCCAAGATTGCGCCACTGCACTCCATCCTGGGCGACAGAGCGAGACTCCTCAAAAAAAAAAAAAAAAAAAAAATCCCCCAACTAACCTCACACATGTCTATATTCATGTAAATGCACAGACATCTGTCTCCGTCTCAACCTTCTCATTGATCCTTTTGTGCCTAGAAGTGATGACCAGTCGGCTGCTCCATGCTGGATATATTAAGGTTAACTTGCATAGAAACCGAGTTATGACTTACAGAATCCTTGGCTATGGTCATTGCCCCCGCCTCCCTCTCTCTCCATACTCTGCCTGGATACCACCTCACTTCAGATTAAGGGTATAGCAACAGGTTGACCAATAACTAATATATTTATTATGGACCCAGAAAGGTTTGGGTCCTAGTATCTTTCTTTGTTAAAGTCAGCAACAGTTGTCTGGATAACCCATAAACTCCAGGTTACTTATAACCTGGTGGGTGAGGGCACAGGAAAGAAAGTGGGTCTGCTAGTGACAATGGCGCTGAACATCTCAGAATTGGTGTGTCCTTAGGAAGCTCTCTGCATAGTATGATGACTACTGTCTTCCAGACTAGTATTTGGCCTAGAGCTCCATGTTCATTAGCATGAGTCTCACAAGAATAATAGCACTGGCACTACTATCCATCGAGGCACCACTATGTGCCAGGAATGCAGAAAAGTACTTTGTGTATTGTCTCATGTAAGGCACCCAACACTCCTATGATGTTGGGGCCATTTGTGGCCTCATTTACAGGCATAAGAACTAAGTCTTAGACAGGTTAAGTAGCTTACTTAAGGTCATACGGTTGCTAGGTGGCAGAGCTGGAATTTGAACTTAAGCAGTCTATGACAAGAATCCACATGCATAACCACTACTCTACATTGCTTCTTTCTGTGCTATGCTGTCTGGATACGCTGGCCTACTATTCCAAAATAATTATTTTAGTCTACTCTGTTCCACGGACTGTGCTGGGCCCTTGAGAGAGGAGGACTCTACACAAGATTGATGGATTTATTGATATTTCCTGTTTGCCAATCACTGTGCTAAGCTGTACTGGAGAGGAATCTATTATCCGACGAGTAGCTGCTACATCTACAGCTCTTGGCCAAGAGGAGGGTCCCTGGGTGCTCCCTTATGTATAGATGACCACATGTGGTATTATGTGACTTTACCACCCTGGCCACAGCAAACTGGATCAAGGATGAAGACCTGGCTGGGTGTGGTGCGTCACACCTGTAATCCCAGCACTTTGCGAGGCCAAGGCGGGTGGATCACCTGAGGTCAGGAGGTCGAGACCAGCCTGGCCAACATGTTGAAACCAGAATTGGTGTGTCTCTACTAAAAATAAAAAAAAAATTAGCTGGGCGTGCTGGTGTGCACCTGTAGTCCTAGCTACTCGGGAGGCTGAAGCAGGAGAATTGCTTGAACCTGGAGGCGAAGGCTTCAGTGAGCCAAGATCGCGCCATTGCACTCCAGCCTGGGTGACAAGAACAAAACTTTGTCTCAAAAAAAAAAAAAAAAAAAAAAAAAAGATGAAGATCAGACCCAAAGACAGCCAATCTATTGGCTGACCAAGAATCCACAGTGTGGCTCAACAAGAAATCTCTGCCCAACAGAGTTAGTGACTAGGGTATGGTCAAACCAACAAGATCCTTTTTCTTGGAAATATAAACTCATACTGGTTGGAAGTGTTGGATGCCATAGAAGCAAGGACAGAGTACTAAGTGACCATAACAGTGGAACATAAGAGTAGAGATCAATGAATGCCCAATTCGGAGGCAGCAATGAAACCACCTAATTTCTAGAACTATGCTGTATCCTGAACCAGTTCTAGTTCTCTAAGTTTTTTTATGATCTCTGTGAAGTCTAACTGTGTGGCTATATATCTTGACTTGTCTTTCTTATTTCTGTCTATATCCTCACAAAGATCCCCTATAATCAACATAATGTCAGTGTGTCCTCATGGAGCTCACAATTGAGCAGGCAACATAGATGATAATGAAGCAATTATTTACCATAGATAAGTGCTACTACAGGGGAAGCCCAAGAGGCTGTGAGAGTACAGAGGAGGCACCTAATCTAACCAGAGACAGTCAGGGAGGGCTTCCTGGAGGAGGATGAATAGCATACAATTCTCATTTTATTCAAAGCAAAATCCAAATCTTTAAAATAGCCCACAGTCTTTAAAATAGCCTACACAGGCCAGGCACGGTGGCTCAGGCCTGTAATCCCAGCACTTTGGGAGGCCAAGGCAGGCGATCACCTGAGGTTGGGAGTTCGAGACCAGCCTGACCAACATGGAGAAACCCCGTCTCTACTAAAAATACAAAATTAGCCAGGCATGGTGACACATGCCTGTAGTTCCAGCTACTCGGGAGGCTGAGGCAGGAGAATTGCTTGAACCCAGGAGGCGGAGGTTGCCGTGAGCAGAGATTGTGCCATTGCACTACAGCCTGGGCAACAAGAGCAAAACTCCGTCTCAAAAAAAAAAAAAAAAAATAGCCTACACAATCTGACACTCCCAATTCCCATATTCCCTCTCTAATTTCTATTCCTATCACTGTATTCCCCTTCTTGCTCACTCTACTCCAGCCTCATTGGCCTGCTGGGTGCCCCTGAGACACATCGACTCCTGCCTTAGGGTCTGTGCTCTCGCTTTTCTCTTTACCTGTAATGTCTCCAGATACCCACTTGTTCAATTCTCTACCTCTTTTAAATTTTGCTCAAATATTATTTTCTCCGTGAGGTATACCTTGACCTCTGATTTAATACTGCATCCTGTTTACCATTGCCTACTCCTATGCCCAGACACTCTTTTTTTTTCCTTCTTTTATTTATTCATTTATTTTTCAGAGTTTTTTCCCCTCATTTTATTCTTATAGGATCACAGAATTGTTTTTTCCAATTTTTAAATTGTAGTAAAATATACATAACATAAAATTTACCATCTTTTTTTTTTTTTTTTTTACTATACTTTAGGTTTTAGGGTACATGTGCACAATGTGCAGGTTTGTTACATATGTATCCATGTGCCATGTTGATTTCCTGCACCCATTAACTCGTCATTTAGCATTAGGTATATCTCCTAATGCTGTCCCTCCCCCCTCCCCCCGCAGACACTCTTGATCTCCTTACCCTACTCTACTTTTTTCTCTTTTCCTTAGAACTTGTCATCTTCTAACATATCTAATGATTTACTTATTTATTATATTTGTGGTTTTTGTCTGGCTCTCCATGTTTAGAAAGTAAGCTAAACATGGACAGAAACTGTCTTGGTCTATTTGGGCTGCTATAACAAAATACCATAGACCTGATGGCTTATAAACAATAGAAATTTCTCACAATTGTGGAGACTGAGAAGGCCAAGATCAAGGTGCTGGAAGATTCAGGTTCTGGTAAGGACCCATTTCCTGGTTTATAGATGGACAGCCATCTTTCACTGTGTCCTCAGATGGTAGAAGAGGCAAGGGATCTCTCTGGGTTTTTGTTTTTTATCTTTTTTTTCCCGCCCTGTCTTATGGTATGGATGGGGTTTCTTTTATAGGGCACTAATCACATTCCTTGAGCCTTCTTGATCTAATCACTCCCCAAAGGCCCCACCTCCAAATACTCTCACACTGGGGATTAGATTTCCATGTATAGGTTTTGGGGAGTGGGCCACAGACATTCAGACCATAGCAATGATTTTATTGTGTTTATTGACTGTCATAGGTTGTGTTACCCAGGAAGCAGATTCTGAGACAAAGTGTAGCATGCAAGTGGTTTTTAAAGAGTTTTCTTGGGATCAACACCAATGGAAGTGAGGGAGGCAGTATTGGTGCAGAGGGAGAAGTTGAGCTGTGATGCAGTCCCAACAAAGACCTCAACCAATCCTATAGAAAGCTCTGGAGCTGGGGTGGTCTTTCAAAATTATTTGAATTGGGGTAAGGGGGCTGGGATCTTTATATCCTAGTGTTGATCAGCCCCTAGAAGGAGAAAGGATGTTAGCCAAAGAAGTTTTCCTTCAACTGCAGCAGTCCCTCAACAAGGCTAACACAGTTGAGGCCTAGCCATAGACAGCACTCCCAGTAACTGGTGAAATAATTCCTTTTTTTCCTGAAGGTGGATCTAGGCAACAGACCACAGCAACTACTGCAATTTATCCTGGTGCCACTTGGATTTACTTTTTTTTTTTTTTTTTGAGATGGAATCTCACTCTGTCGCCCAGGCTGGAGTGCAGTGGCGCGATTTCAGCTCACTGCAACCTCCACCTCCTGGATTCAAGTAATTCTCCTGCCTCAGCCTCCTGAGTAGCTGGGATTACAGGAGTGTGCCACCACACCTAGCTAATTTTGTATTTTTAGTAGAGATGGAGTTTCATCATGTTGGCCAGGCTGGTCTCAAACTGCTGACCTCAAGTGATCTGCCCGCCTCAGCCTCCCAAAGTGCTGGGATTACAGGTGTGAGCCACCATGGCCGGCCAGATTCACTTCTTTATATAAATTCTTAGAACATCTCCTCAAGGATTTTGGTAGGCCTCTCTTCCTAAGAAAAATTTAGAAGAGAAAGGTTTTCAGAATAGACTATAGATCCCACTGTTACAGCTAGTCTTAGGGCCGCAACTTATTACATTCCCTTTCTACTAACAATTCTAGACTCCCCTTACCCTCAGGTAATGCATTTGTTGGTCTTGGTAGCTTAAGTTGTGGCATGACCCAGACTGTCATCACTGAGGGATCTCAGGCTGGTCACCATGCCCTTCTCAAACTGCAGTTGTTGCACTTGTCCATATATCATCAAAATAGGAAGGCAGTATCAATAAATGCTCAAGTACCAAGTGGATCACTCTTGGTTCCCCCCATTGTGTAATGGCAGCCCTACTGCCTTCCAATGATTAGAATCAATTACCTCTGCCAAGATAGGGTGACTTTTCTTCCTGCCTCTTGGTCCCCTAGCATGAAGAACATGACAAATCCAGGCAGCAACCATATTATACAGATCAATGTGAATTTGGCTGTGTCTCTGAACAGAAGTGTTTCCCCTTTGGCAACCAGCTCCTCTAAATTTGCAAAGACCATAATTTCCACAAGTGGATCATTAGGAGTAATGGTAAATGGGGCTACTCCTGCTTCTATCCCTTGGTTCCCAGACCCAATTGCAGACACATCTCCAGATAAAGGTCTTTGATTTAAAGTATATACTGTGTCCTAGAACAGAGTTTCTCAACTTTGACACTATTGACATTTTGGACTGGATAATTCCTTGTTGGAGGGTGCTGTCCTACATGTAGGATGCACATCTATGGGCTCTACCTACTAGATGCTAGTAGTATTACCTTTCCTCTCTGTCCCCACCCCCCAGTTGTGACAATAAAACATGTGTCTCCATTTTCTTTTTTTGAGATGGAGTTTTGCTTTTGTCACCCAGGATGGAGTGCAATGGTGCAATCTCAGCTCACTGCAACCTCTGCCTCCCGGGTTCAGGAGATTCTCCTTCCTCAGCCTCCTGAGTAGCTGGGATTACAGGTATGAACCACCACATCTGGCTAATTTTTTGTATTTTTAGTAGAGACGGAGTTTCACCATGTCAGCCAGGCTGGTCTTGAACTCCTGACCTCAGATGATCCACCCCCCTCAGCCTCCCAAAGTGCTGGGATTATAGGCATGAGCCACTGCATCTGGCCTTTTTTTTTTTTTTTTTTTTGAGACGGAGTCTCACTCTGTCACCCAGGCTGGATTGCAGTGGCATGATCTCGGCTCACTGCAACCTCCGCCTCCCGGGTTCACGCCATTCTCCTGCCTCAGCCTCCTGAGTAGCTGGGATTACAGGCGTGCACCACCACACCTGGCTAATTTTTTTGTGTTTTTAGTAGAGACAGGATTTCACCATATTGGCCAGGCTGGTCTGAAACTCCTGACCTTGTGATCTGCCTGTCTCGGCCTCCCAAAGTACTGGGATTACAGGCATGAGCCACCACACCCAGCCGTATCTCCATTTTCTCAGTGACAGAGCTCAGAGAGAAAAAAAATGTCTCCAGACATCACCAGACATTGCCAAGTGTCCCCTGGAAGGCACAATTGCCTCCAGTTGAGAGCCAGTGTCCAAAAAATGGTGCCCCATTCTCATAAAATATCATATCTTAGCTTGGCAGTTTCTGGGTTCTGTAATATGTGATATGTACAATCAATGGATCCCATTTATGGGCTCACTCTTGCAGCTCCTTCGCTGTAAAGTAGGTCCTTTTTTCTGATGTGGTGGATACTATATGAGATCCTATGCTGGTGGATTAAACACTCTGTGTAAGCCTTCTACACTCTGTGTAAACCTAAGTGGTGTTGGCTAAAGCCCTACAAGGCAGAAAAGGCAAACTCAGAATATGGGTCTGTTCCTGTCAAAATGAAGTTCTGCTCCTTCCAGGATGTAAAGGGTCCAAAATAATCAACTTGCCAACAAGTGGCCAATTGATCTCTCAATGGACATTGCCATCTTGGGGCCTTAGCATTGGTAGGTTGGACATTCTGCAGTGGCAGTAGCTAGAGCAACTTTGGTAACTGGGAACCTGTGTTAGTTGGCCTATGCATAACTTCCTTCCATCCCTGACATCATGGCTATTTCATCTATGCATTCATTGCACCAACATCAGGGCAGCCAATGACAGAAGCTGGCTGATATCAACTGGCTGAGTCATTTTGTTTACTTGATAGTTTAGTGCCTCTTCCATGGTGGATGCTCTCTGGTGGGCATTAACAGGTGATACAAAGATCTTCACACTTTGTATTCATCCTCATATGTCCATTCACCTGCTACTACCCTAGACTGTCTTGTCTGTGGTCCTCCAATCTTGCTTCCAGGCCCTAGCCAGTCATCCCAATCATTGCCCACTGCCTGTGAGTCCATATATATTCTAACCTTGAATTACTTCTCTTTCCAAAGTAGATGACCAATGCTTTATTCACTGGGAGGATTTTCCCTCACCTCTGTCTTTCAGTGCAGTCACTGTCCATTTTCAGCTTGTACCCACATACTGGGTAAACCCATCCATCAAAGTAGGGCTTTACCCTCCTCTTCCCTGATCATAAGGCACTTCTTCACACAACCTATGTGTGAGCAGAGGAGAGGCACTGATGCCATGTGGTAGATGACATTGGGGGGCTGGGATACCTGCTCTGCAGCTTGCTTGTGTCCTCTAGTCCTGTTCATGCTCAATCTCACCATGTGTCTCTTCCATCTTAGGATGAATTGTTACTTGGCCTGCCTAATCTTATGACTTGGTAGGTCTCAGAACCCAGTTTGTTATTTTTATTTTTGTAGAGACAGGGTCTGGATATGTTGCCCAGGCTGGTCTTGAACTCCTGGCCTCAAGTAATCCTCCTGCCTCAGCCTCCCAAAGTTTTGGGATTACAGGTGTGAGCCACTGTGCCTGGCCCAGAACCCAGTTTTTATTAAAGAATAGAGTTAAAAGACCTGCATTAAAAAATCATGCAGGAGCAGAGAGAGTACAGGCCCATAGAGAAGGTTTGAAAGGACAGTGGAGATAAGGGGAGAATTCAAATGTCTCCTGTTTTCATTTTACTGATCCTGCTTTATGTAGAACAGTTACTTTCTGTGTGGCAGGTATTCTTGTAGGCTCTTTACACGTATTATTGATGTAATCTACACAACCTATGAAGTAGGTATCATTATACCCATTTTATAGAGAAGGAAACTGAGATCAGGCAGGTTAAGTAACTTCCTTAGGAGTGTAAGTTGGTGAGTAGTGGAACAAAGTCTGAATGCCAGGACTGTCTGACTCCAAGTTTTATTCTTTAAATAGCCATACTATTATCCATTCTCTTAACATCAGCTGCCATGAGATAAAACTAGGAAAGAGGTGTGTGTGCATGTATGTGTGTATGCGATGGGGAGTAGAGGAATCTTTTCTAGCTGCGGCTGTACTGTGCTATGCTGAAGAGCTTCCAGATTCTTACCAGTTCATTCAGTCCTACATCCAGCAAACGTTCACTGAATACCTCTCTGATACAGAATAAAAAGGACTGAGACAGATGTTTTGCTTCTATACCCTTGCGACTTCCCTTAGGGAGGGTTTTCCTACGAGGGGAGGGTTGCTACTCACATTTTGAGTAGAGAAGGAAGGCCTCTGTAGGAAAGGAGGTATTCACTTGCCCAGGATAGCTCTAAGGGCCAGAGGAAGGATAAGAAGGCTTGGCCATCTGGCCCTAAGACGCAAACTATTTTCTTTCCCTGCTTCCAAGAGCAGCCCTGCAGGTCCTGGACAGAGGTGTTGACAGTCTGGTCCTCAGAGTTCTTTTTGATATAAGCCTGTGTGTCAGTCTTCCCCTTCTCAGAGGTCTTGGGTCCCTGATGTCTCAGCAATACCCTCTCCCACCTCATCATTAAAGCTATTGATGACTTTCTGCCTCATGCACCTGAGCATCTCCTTATTAAGTAGCCACCTGTCCACTCAATCTTCTGCCACTGCCTGGGTGCACTTGGAGCTGCAGTCAGACCCATGGCCCAGGTTTTTTAATTCAGCCTGGGAATATTAACTACCACAATAATAATCACTTACATTTAGGCTGGGCGCGGTGGCTCATGCCTGTAATCCCAGCACTTTGGGAGGCTGAGGCAGGCGGATCACCTGAGGTCAGGAGTTCAAGACCAGCCTGGCCAACATGGTGAAACCCCATCTCTACTAAAAAATACAAAAAAAAACCCAAAAAAAAATTAGCCGGGCGTGGTGGCGTGCGCCTGTAGTCCCAGCTACTCAGGAGGTTGAGGCAGGAGAATTGCTTGAACCTGGGAGACAAAGGTTGCAGGGAGACAAAGTTGCAGTGAGCCAAGATCATGCCACTGCACTCCAGCCTGGACAACAGAGCCAGACTCCGTCTCAAAAAAAAAAAAAAAAAACCACTTACATTTAGTCAGCACTTACTGTATGCCAGGCCTTGTGTCAAACCCTATACAGGAACGATTTTCTTTCATCCTTGGGGCAACGCTATAATGGAGGCCCTGCGCTAGCACTGGAGGTGGAGAATGCAGTTGGCATGCAGCAGCAGCTCTTTCGGGAAGGATTCTGCTGCCCCTTGGCTACCCCAGCCTCACTTGTCCTACACAGCCAGACCACTGCAGGACCTGCTGCTCTGGCCTGCCTGCAGCTTTGGGCTGGTTTCCCTTGCCGGTTTCCTTGCCTGAACAGGCATCTCCACCAGGTCAGCTCCTTCCCCTCAGCTTCCCTTATTCTTTTCCTGGCCTTGGCTCATGCTGTTCCTTCTGCCCAGAATCCCCCTTTCTCCTTGTCTGCCTGGCAAAATCCATACTTACCAAGCCTTGCTTTAATGTCATCCTGACCTCCCTGCCCTCCCCTGTCAGGATGAATTGCTCCCTCCTTTGTGTTGCTAAACAGCACTTACCGCAGAGAACTGTAGTTACTTGTTTCATCACTCAGTCTGGGAGAAGAGACAGCAGAGACTGGTCTGATTCACCTCCTTGTCTCTAGGGCTCAGAGGCTGCCCAGTGTTTGATGAAGCCCACTGGGATTGGAGCGGGGGCTGTGAAGTTTGGCTGCGGACATCTGTGGGATGGGACCTTGGTTCTTCGTGCATTCTGATCTCTAAATTCTTTCTCCGTGGTTTGCCAAAACTGGATTTCAGAGACTAAGACAGGATCTCTCCCTCAGCTGGAATATGTTGACTGTCTCTCCCCTCCAGATGAACCTCTTTCTTTGGTGGCCAACTTGCCGCCTGAGTCCTGCCTGGTATCCCCTCCAGCCTTGGTGCTCCCAGCTTTCCCCCATTTAGCAGCATCTGCAGATTTCATTAACTTGCTACTTAACCCCTCTCGCTCAGATCAGCTGTGAAGATGATAAATCAGGCCCAGGGCTCATCCCTGCAGTGGCCCTCTTCTCCACACCCCTCTGTAACAAGCCTCTGGCTGCCCCTATTCATCACCAGCTGCCCTCTCTTTCTCCTGCAGTTTCATGGCACCCCTCATTCCCCTCCACCACAAACCATGTCAGGGTTATAGCCCAGCCACTTTGGATTGAATCCTGGAACCACATTGGAGACAGACCCTGGAGCCTCACCCAGGGGCGGCAGGAGGTCGTAGGCCCTGGTTGGGAAAGGATGGGGAAGGCTAAGGGAGCACTGGATCCCCTTTCTAGCCATGGGACCAGGTTCATTTGTGTTTAAGAAGGGGTAGGGCCGGGGTTAGATTGGACCTGTATTCTCACTCCCTTACTCAAGACCTCACCGAATCTGCTATTCTGCTCACAGGGAGGGCCACCTGGACCTCAGTGGAATACTGGAGTTAGGTCAGTGTGGCAAGCAGTGTGGTTTGTCTGGGACTTAGCAGAATGGCTCTTTTTCCTCCCGGGTGGGAGCCACCCCGGCTCCTTTCCTAAGCTCTGCCTAGACACTGACTCCAATTTTCCTTCTTGCATGTGTTACCTTGTCCTCTCCTCTTCTAGGCTCCAGGTCTCTCCTCTTGACTTCTTTCTCTTTCCTTTCAATGCCTCATCTCCTGTTTCTTTCTCTTAATTTTTTTCTAGGTATAAACTCCCTAGAAGGAACCATCCTAGATGTCAGGGGCCTAAGCTTTTTGTAGTTCTGAGCAGGGCCTTTCTGCTTTTTCCCTTCCCCCAGAGATCCCTCCTTTCCTGGGTCCCCTTTATTTCTACATCTGGCCCCATTCTTGCTCTCCTTTTATCCCCCAACTCCTCACCTTCATTCTCAGCCTTCACAGGAGACAACGTCAGAGAAGGTGGAGCATCCTGCCCGGGCTCGCAACAGGTTGTTGAAAAACATCAATTAAGCCCAGATTGGAGTCTCCCTATCTTTGTTTTTTCCTTGTCCCTTCCCAGGCCCTGGACGATCCTCCACCCTCCCTGCTTGTAAGCAGGAGGCCCCTCCACTGGCACCCTCCTTCTGTCCAGTGAGGGGCAGGGGCGTCCAGGCCTCTGGAAGCTCATTCAGCCCCTCCCTGCATGTGCGCTTTTGTCAGGTGCTATTTCTACAATGTCTTCATTACCTCCTAATTGGCCAAATCTCTTTTCTTTATTTTTCTTGTTAAAGACAGATTTAAATAACGAGTTCAGTAGCTCAGCCATTTTCAGACCATCATTAATTTCCCACCCTCTTATTTATTAATGGGGCAACTTCCTCGCTGGTATTTCTTATTCCCCGGATATCTCTGTAAAAACCTGCCTTGCTCATGCAACCCCTGGGACCAGTGCTAACTCACTCTGACTTTGTGCTGCCCTCAGCTGCTCTGGCATTCCCTCCACAGCCCCGCTGCACTCACAGTCCTACCACCCACAGCTTGCAGCGAGGAGAGTCTAGAATGCCCCCTGCATTGTAGGCACAGAGGCTTCCTTCCTCTGCACAGAGTGGAATGAGACTCCCAGTTCTCTCCTCTACCCTTACCTCCTTCCACTGTGTTCCAGGTCCTACACTAAGCTGAACATGTACAGTCTCGTTCACTCAAGACCTTAAGGAACAAAAGGGGAAACAGAAGCTCAGGGAGCAGCAATGACTTGCCCAGAGTCACTTTGCTCAGAAGAGGAGGAATCACGAAGAGAGCCCAGGTTTGCCTGGATCCCTGGCTTGAAGTTTACCTCTATGCCAGCCTACCTCAGAGAGGAGGTTATGGTTAGGATAAGTCTTGATACAGAAAGAGAAACGAGGACCAGTGAGACAGCAGCAGCACTGTGGGAAATAGCAGTTGGTGACCTGAGGATTAGCAGGACTGCAGTCAGCAAACTGTGTTGGGTGACCTGCCTCTCTCTTTTGTACCTTCACCTCTGTGGGTTCCACAGTTAAGGGACTCGTGTTTTAATGGCGATGTTACTAACACTTGGGAGCAGTTACCTGGGAACCCTGTGCATGCCTCTGAAGGGTAAGCCTGTACACACAGCTCCCACTGAGTCCTTCTAATGGGTTCTCGGTAGTTGCCTTTTAATTCTGGTTCTCCAGGAGACTCAGCCCATTTCTCCAGGTGAGTGGGCTGACCTGCTGCTGTCCATGCATGGGTGTAGGTGAGAGTGGGTAAACACTGGACTCCTTGAGCTGACAGCTACTGCCATGGAGCCCAGGTCTTGGTCTGAGCACATGCTTAGTCCACTGATGGTTCCTAAACCTTCTCTAATATGAGTGACAAGGACTTGTGGTGTGGTCTTGTTAGGATTCCTCCTTGGGTCTTTCTATAATCAGAAATACTCTTATTATCCCTAGGCTCTGAGCCCAGACTCCAGGTGAGGGCCTATTTTGCCCAGGGCCCAGTGGCTAAGGTTGAAGCTACCTCCACGTTGCTGGTGAGTGGTGAGATGATGATGAGGACAGTGATCCCTAGTTGGGGTACAGGCCTAACACAAAGACAGCCTGGAGGCCTCATGGCTGCTTCCAAATGCCAAGTCATTGCTCTTCTTGTTGGAAATGGAAGCTTTGGGCAGGCCCTTAGGAGGCTCAAGGGAAGAGAGAAGAGAGAGAACTCAGAGCAGAATCTTCCTGCCCAATCTGGAACCTCAGTGGCCCCCCAGCAGCAGTAGCCCAGGAGCAGCAGCAATGCCAAGAAGGAGTCCCCTGGGACCAAGCCCTGGAGCTGTGTTTTTACGCTAAAAGACCTTGTTTCTTGTCTCGTCCTGGTCATAACCCTGCTTAATAGAGACATTAAGATGAATGATTGAAGCTGCCTCTCACTGCAGCTGGAAGGAGGGCAGCCTGGGTGACCCTGGACTGAGGGGACACTATGGGGATGGGGTTGAGGTGGGAGGGGATCTGCAAAGCATCCCCCCTCCAACACTGAGCCTCAGCTTTGGGAGCTGAAACCTCTTGTCCCATAAGAGCTTTCTGACGGCTGCCTCATCCAGCAGGGCTTTTTTCTGGGATGAACATCTCCGGCTGTGTTCTGCCTCCCCAGCATCAGGGAGGGGATGATACAAGTAGGAAAAGCCACAGGTATATAATGGACAACAGTGACTTTTACATATACAGGCTTTCAAAGAGCTTTGATAAGCTTCCATGCACACAGCTTTTTGTATCTATGAAAACAACAGATAACACTGATTGGGTGTTCCCTGCGTGTTTCAAAGGCTGTGCTTTATATGCATTGTTGTATCTGATCGTCACCACAGCCCCATGGTACAGGCCAAAGTACTGTCCCCAATTTACAGATGAGAAAACTGAAGCTTAGATAAGTTAAGCCACCTGCCCAAGTTCACTCAGCTAATAAGTAGTGGACTTGGGCTATAAACCCAAGCAGTCTGATTTCAGAGCCCGTACGCGTAACCACTGTCATTGTTCGCTGCCTCTGGTTTTACAAATTGACCTAGCTTGGAATTGGGAGGAGGGGAGGGGAGGACTGAGGTTTTGTATCAGATAGGGAATTGATTTAGAGGTGAGAGACAATAGTTAGGGATAAACAGGCTCATCTCTGGATGGGGCTGCAGAAGCGGTGGGACCCCAGGGAGCACCGCTGAGACAGGCCTCATTTAGCATGTTTATGACAGGTCTGGCAGAGGGCAGCTCAGGAAAAGCTGCCCCTTCAGAGATGGAGATGACACCAAACACTTTTGGGGAGGAAAATGTCTTGCTTTTTATCTTCCCCCATCCCCCCACCCCTACCCCTTACCTGATACCTTGCTGGATATGGAAAAAATATTCAATAAACGGCTTCTAAAATATAGATGCTAAAAAAAAAAAAAGTCAGAGTCACAGTAGTCTTCAGCCAGACTCAGCAGAAAGAAAAATGCTCTGTGCCTGCTTATGTGAGTGGATATGTTTAGGGGAGGTGGGAAGGTGGGAAGGTGGGTAAGGTAGGCCAGAGAGATAGCGCTACTAAAGTAGGATGATGGTGCCCTCAAAACCTTGCTACTCAAGGTGTGGTCTAAGAGCAGCAGCACAAGCCTCCCCAGTAAACTTGTTAGAAATGCAGAGACAAGGCCTTTTCCAGACCCACATAATCACAATTTACATTTTAACAAGATGCCCAGGTGATTGGAATGCACATTAAAGTTTGAGAAGCACCGCCCTAACACAGAAGCTCCAGTAGTGGCTCTCTATTACCCTCAAGACCAAGTCCAAACACCTTAAGAACTCTCAGAAGACTATGCAGGATCTAACTCTTGCCTATGTCTTCAAACTCCTCTTTCGTCACTCCCCTTGCACACGTTCTGTTCCAGTCCTACCAAGTTTCTTTCCATCTTCACGTGGGCCATTTCTTTGCTTAGTGCCTTTGCTCATGTTATTCTCTTCACCTGGAATGCTCTCCCCCTTCAATCCTTTCTCCCTTTCTTGGTCTAAGAAATTCCTACTCAACATTTAAGACTTGACTTAAATGTCACTTGTTCTAGGAGGGCTTTCCAGGCTGTAAGGGATGCCTCATCTTTAAATCCTTATTGCAAGTGCAATATGCTCTCTATAATCACAGTTATCACTCTGAATGACAATTATTTCTTTACCAGTATGTCTCCCTCCTTCGAATGTAAGCTCTATGAGGGTGGGGACTGTGTCTCTTGTTCATGTTCCTGTCTTGTGCTTTTTCATGGAACATAGCACAACATATGTATTCAAAGGACCTATGAAACCACAAGGAGTCCAGTATGATGAAGAGGCCCTGCTAGTCTAGGAGGGCAGGGAAAGGTGGCTAGTAGTAAAAGCAGCTTATTCACTAAATCCTAGGGGAAACATGTAGTATAATGGAGTCCTAGTAGGTTTGCAGCCGATACTTGGCTATATCCAGTGTGGGGAGGGAGGCAACATTGTCTGACCCAAATATCTATTTCAATGCACTAATTTGTATGGGGGCTGAAAAGCCTCTCACAGCAAAGCAAGTAAATTTGAACCGAGCCCATAACTGGATCAGGTATATACCAGCACAATTAGAGTAAGGGTATGTGGTTAAACCAATGGACACCAAATTGCTGGAAGAACAGCAGAGCTCCAGCGAGTGACTTAATGATAGAGGAGGGTAGAGACTGGCAGAGTGAGCCAGTTTCCACAGGATTAAAGGTTGAAAAGAGATCATGCCTCTGGTTCAGCATGGCGGCTCTAAATAAACTTATCCTACCTTGGCAACTCTGGTGGTAGTAGAGGTGCACCATGAGAAGAAAAAGGGCTGTTAGAATATGTGGAAACAGCTGTCTCTGAAAGAATGAAGAGCTCGAACAACCCTGCTGTGGGGCTCCACATCTTCCTACCTATAATGTGGAGGGAGTTGTCTTCTTTGAAGGAGAGTGCCATGTTCTCATGCTGTCACGGTACCAGAAGAATTGAGCCCATTAAGCAGAAATTTCAAGGACAGCATCCACAACGCACCTAATGGTAGAAACCAGTGGAGCACAGTACCTTGAGTTGATGGGTACATTTGAGAATTTTGGGGGAGCATTGCTAGGGATTGGGTGTTTTTGTTTTTTGTTTTTTTTTTTGAGATGGAGTTTTGCTCCTGTTGCCTAGGCTGGAGTGCAATGGCACAGTCTCGGCTCACCGCAATCTCCGCCTCCTGGGTTCAAGCGATTCTCCTGCCTCAGCCTCCTGAGTAGCTGGGATTACAGGCATGCACCACCATGCCCAGCTAATTTTGTATTTTTAGTACAGTTGGGGTTTCTCCATGTTGGTCAGGCTGGTCTTGAGCTCCCGGCCTCAGGTGATCCGCCCACCTCAGCCTCCCAAAGTGCTGGTGTTACAGGCATAAGCCACTGCGCCTGGTCCTGGATTGGTATTTTTATAGGAACAGGTGGATGCCTAGAATTAGCAAGCCTGGTATATGAATGTAAATGTAAACACATTTGTACTATGAGCCAGTATAGACTATTGGCCTGAGAATATCTGCTTTGCTACAGACGAACTACAAGGCAGTCTAGGGAATCTGACTTTTGACTAGAAACAGAGCCACCAGGAGGCAGCAGTTTCTGAGTGGGTTTGGAAAGATAAAGGGAGCCTGGCCTGGAGGAGAGAAGTCAGCACCACTCCAAAGGGACCCGGGTGAATGCTGACCTCTGATCAGTGAGGCGAAAGCCCTAGTAGACAACAAGAGAGAGCTGAACTTGAAGCTGAGGTGGGAACAGGCGAAAAGTAGGACTGTTCGTGGTTGACAACGAAACTCTAAGGAAAATTGATGAAGGAAACTTTACTCACTAAGTACCTACCTTATGCTGGGTGGGCACTTTCTTCACTATATTGGTGATATAGGCATTATCTCCATTTTACAGTTGAGGAAACAGGCTCAGAGAAGCTGTCTTCAGTTATTCATCAACTATATGCACATGGAATCTAAAGATAAGACACAGTCCTGTTCCTTGAGGATCTCAGAATATTGTAGGAGAGAGACACAGAGGCAAACCACTTTATTACTGTGCTCCCCAGACAGGAGTAGATGTAAGCAGAAGGTGCAATAAAACCACAAAGAGATTTCCCAAGTCACAGAGTCAGTCAGTAAGTGTCAGAGCCAGGATTCAAATCCTGCACTGTCTGGGTCCAAACCTCAGCATCTTCCACCATTCTGGCGCACAGCTATAGTTGTCTAGACCCTTAAGTCATAGTCTGTGTTCTGAGTAAGGGCAGTAGTAGCCTTTGCTACTAGCAGGGATTTTTTTTTTTTTTTTTTTTGAGACAGAGTCTTGCTCTGTCGCCAGGCTGGAGTGCAATAGCGTGGTCTCGGCTCACTGCAACCTCCGCCTCCCAGGTTCAAGCAATTCACTCGCCTCAGCCTCCCGAGTAGCTGGGACTACAGTCGTGTGCCACCACACTGGCCTAATTTTTGTGTTTTTAGTAAAGACGGGGTTTCACCATGTTGGCCAGGCTGGTCTTGAACTCCTGACCTTGTGATCCACCCACCTCGGCCTCCCAAAGTGCTAGGATTATAGGCGTGAGCCACTGCACCCGGCCTAGCAGGGAATGTTTAAGAATGAGGCGAGGACATTGGGAATTGGGATGCGGCTCACAAACGTGATGCAGCTGCATATCAGACCCAGAAAGGATGACGGTGCCCTCAGGATTACCAGGTGTGGGTCGGGTGGGGTGGTTCATGCCTATAGTTCCAGCATTTTGGGAGGCTGAGGCAGGAAGGTCACTTGAGCCTAGGAGTTTGAAACTAGCCTGGGCAACATGGTAAAACCCTGTCTCTACAAAAAAACACAAACAAACAAAAAGTAGCCAGGCGAAGTTGCACAAACCCATAGTCCCAGCTACTCGAGAGCCTGAGGTTGAAAGAGCGCTTAAGCCTGGGAGTGGGCCGTGATTGTGCCACTGCCCTCTAGCCTAGGTGACAGAGTGAGACCCTGTCTCAAAAAAAAAAAAAAAAAAAATATTACCAGGCATGGAGACCCTCCGCTGGGACAGGACTGATTCAGAGCCTAGAAGTGGCAGTGAATGGTTCTAGCTATGGGAGCCCCTGGGGCACTAGAGAGTGCTGGCTGGTCCTTAGGCAAATTGGGGCCAGAGAGAGGAGCCTCAAAAATCAATCTGCGATTGAGAGGAGGGGGAGCCATATTGGGAGTAGCATTGGGACTACGAGAATGAAATTGGAAAATTCTTGGGCTGGAAAGAGAGCTTGCACACTTTCTAGGATCACCATCTCCTTTTTACTTCCGTTGAGTTCAATACATCCTGACAGGATCGTCTGCCTCTTTGAAAGCAACTCCTTTGCTTTCAAACTTTGCTTTTTCCTCCCTTCTGAGCACAAGATATGGAAGAAATCTGGGGCCCCAATCTTTTCTAGGGCTGCTTTGCCTCTGACTAGTGGCTGGATAGCCCAAGCCGACTTTGTACAGTTGGGACAAAGCTGTGGGATTCATGACATTTGTGAGCCACACCTCTGGGGCATGTGAATCATGACTCTCTCTGGGCCCGGGGGCAAATCAGGGTGGAGTCACAGGATTTGAGGTAAGGACACTGGGACTAGAGAGGGGACAGAGAGTAGGCAGAGAGTGTCACAGCCTAAGGAAGAGAACCTCCCTGGGCAGGTGGCTCCATTTGATTTCCGATTTAAAGGGGAGGCTTAGATAGCCAAGAAGAAAAAGGCTAATAAGAAAAATATTAAACTGCAGTGTGTGTGTCCCCAGGGACTTCCTGTTGCCATGACTGACCTCCCGGAGAGCGCCATTCGTTCCCGAGCATGGCAGCTTTATAGGCACTTGTAGGCCTGCAAAGAACACCAATTTGCTGCTGCAGTTTGTTTTGATAACTGAAACTTTCAATAAATCTATATTAAAATCAAAGGGAAAATTAACTAGGCCCTAGTGAGGGGCACGGAGATAAGGGAGCACATTACCACCCTGGCCTCAGCCACCCCACATCCATCTCTTAGTTCAGATTCAGGTCACCAGGGAGATGAATGGCTCAGGCTCTTGGGGAACAGCTCTGGGGAAAAGCAGGAAGAATGCAGCATGGCCAGATCCAGCCCTGACTCCTCCTGGAGCGGCAGAAGACTGCTAGGGGGTTGGGTTGGGGAGAAGAGGAGGTAGGGTGGTGGTGGTCATGGTGGGAAGAGGGGCAGGAGAAAGGGGTAGGAGAAGGGTGAGAATAATAGTAATAGCCACTGTTTACTGAACTCTTTATTCTAGGTAGTGCTAAGCAGTTGTATATTTAATTCCAATAACGGGTAGATACAAGTATTATCTACATTCTAGAGATGAAGAAACTGAACTTCAGAGAGGTATGTGATTTGCCTAAGGTCACAGATGGAGCCAGGACTCAAACCTGAACAGGTTCTCTCTGAGCCCATCCTCCTATGCTGTCTTATATAGCTTACAGGGACTACGACAGCAGTAGCAGGTCTTCCAGCTGCCACATAAAATGGTTTCAGACCCAGTCTGGGTTCTTTCAGCTGTGCCAAGGTTTGCAGGCTGCCATGTATTATCCTTGGGTCCTGCACTCTCTGCGCTTTGACAGCTGGTTAAGGTCCTAGCTTTGATGGCCACCTTGCTGCTTTTCCTGGTGGTTTGACAGGGTATAAGAAGACCTAACTGACCGGGCGCAGTGGCTCATGCCTGTAATCCCAGCACTTTGGGAGGCCAAGGTGGGTGGATCACCTGAGGTCGATAGTTTGAGACCAACCTGACCAACATGGAGAAACCCTGTCTCTACTAAAAATACAAAAATTAGCCAGGCCTGGTGGTGCATGCCTGTAATCCCAGCTACTTGGGAGGCTGAGGCAGGAGAATTGCTTGAACCCAGGAGGCGGAGGTTGCGGTGAGTTGAAATCGCGCCATTGCACTCCAGCCTGGGTAACAAGAGTGAAACTCCATCTCAAAAAGAAAAAAAAAAAAAAAAAAGACTTAACTTGGTCCTCTCTTTTGTTCTTGCTCTTAGTGTTCACTTTAGCTCAGTCGCTTAATCCAGCAGCTAGGGTGTCTGTGTGTCTGTGTGTTGGACTCAGTTCATCTGCCTCCCCAAATTCACTTACCCTTGCCTTGTCTGCACCCCCGACTCTGGCCACTGGCCACTTGTTTATTGGACAGCTCAACTGCCACTCCCACCTCATTTACTAACACCTCTGGTTATCTTTGTTTCCCTTGGGATGAGGGTTAGGTTTTGACACAGCCTCCAATGTGCCCACTGTGGTGGGACTGCAGTGGACCTAATCTGACCCAACCAGAGGCTTTGATTCCTCTCATTGTTTCTAGTCTCAGATGAATGACTGTGCTTCAGGGTGTGGAATCTGGCACCCCCTGTGCTACTGCAGTGGTGGGGTAACATAACCCTTCCTTCTCCCTGTCACACAGGATGGTTCTACACACCTTGTACGACAGAGCAACTAGTATTTTCTTTGAGGCACTGGCCAACTTCTCAGTAAGACACCATCTTGTACTTTCTTTCCCTCCTTCCCTGCTTCACTTCCCCCCTTCCCCCTACTCTTTTATTTATTTGTTTATTTAAGTCACGGAGTCTTGCCATGTTGCCCAGGCTAGCCTTGAACTCCTGACTTCAAGCGATCCTCCTGCCTCCTGAGTAGCTGGGACTACTACATGCGTCACCATACCCAGCTCCCCTCACTCTTGATGCCTTGGGATTGAACTCCCCAATTAAATTTGAGCAGATAAGTTTTGCTTCAGGCCCCATTTCCTTTTTTTTCTTTTTTCTTTTACACAGATGGGATCTTGCTATGTTGACCAGTCTGGTCATGAACCCCCGGGCTCAAGCAATCCTTCCACCTTGGCCTGCCAAAGTGTTGGGATTACAGGCATGAGCCACTGTGCCCGGCCCCGGCTCTGTTTTCTAGGGAACCAGATAGCACACAACAGAGCCATGGCTTGAGAAAGCCAAGTGCTGTGTTAGGCGGCAGTGTAAGATACCAAGTGTATACTGAGGTGTTAAACTGTTCTATTATTTGAATCAATTTGTCTGGTCTTTGTAC
Organism: Nomascus leucogenys; assembly: GCF_006542625.1. Classification (NCBI taxonomy): domain Eukaryota; kingdom Metazoa; phylum Chordata; class Mammalia; order Primates; family Hylobatidae; genus Nomascus; species Nomascus leucogenys. The sequence goes on along the minus strand of NC_044392.1, from coordinate 13,339,134 downwards.
AAAAAGAGCTCACAGTGTGGTGAAGTCCTGGAAGCTGTACAGTTGAGCCATAGTGCACCAAGCAGGAAAGAACACATTCTGGGGAAGTCAAGGGGACCATGGAAGGCTCCACGGAGGATGTTGGGGCTGAGCATTAAATAAAGCCTTGAATCCAGATACTATAGATTTACTTCATTCTTACAGCCAAGAAGATTGGCTGTGCCCTGCTCTCAGGCCATAACTCAGTATATAACAAAGCTATCTCACTGCCTCTTGTCTTATTTTCATATGTACTTGTTTTATTATCTTTCTTCCTCCTACAGCCCCTCTCCAATTTATTTATTATGGCTCACTGCAGCCTTGTCCTCCCAGGCTCCAGTAATCCTCCCACCTCAGCCTCCTGAGTACCTGGGACTACAAGCACGTGCCACCATGCCTGCCTAATTTTTAACTTTTTTGTAGAGATGAGAATCTCATTATGTTGCCCACACTGGTCTTGAACTCCTGGTCTCAAAGGATCCTCCTGCCTCAACCTCCCAAAGTGTTAGAATTACAGACGTGAGCCACGGCACCCAGCTTCCGTCTCCAATTTAAAAGCTCCTTGAGAATAGAGGTGTGTCGTTATTCATCAATGAATCCTCAGCAACAGAAACAGTGCCTGACACTTAAGAGAGGCACTATAAATACAAGTGGACTGACTGACCAACTGGGGTTAATGTCTAGGTAATAATAGGAGAATCTGTTCCAGCTCCAAGAATTGGGGGATAGTGCCTCCACTTTACTGACCTCGGGATAAGTTTGTCCCGGATGCTGCTGGATATTCCCTCATTTGTTCGCAGACATTTATTGCGGGCCTTCTTTATGCCTGCACTATGCTGTGTATTACTGATACAACATGAACAATATGGAAAAAATGCTTTTCCTAAAGGACTTAAAACCCTGTGGGAGCGACAACAAGGAAATAGACAATTATAAAACAATATGATAAATGCTACAGGTGCACAGCAGAATCACCTAACCTATGACGTGGGTGGGATTAAGGAAGGCATTCCCTGATATGGGGATTACCAGGCACTCCCAGCTCAGGTGGAAACCGTTATGGTAAGGTCCGCTCTCAGAGGTGGTAGGGCCCAGAAATGACATCATCCTAAGCGTAAGTATGCAGACAGCACACAGAGGGGCTTGGTAACTGAAGCTGGGCCCAGAGAATGGGGTGCTGACCGATTGAGAAGCTGTCAAAGCCATCACTGGCTTGGCTAAGGGGGAGGTTTCCCAGCTCATAACCTGGGACCCATGACTACCCAGAAAGGCATAACCAGGGTGAAGAAACACAGGTCTCTCCAGCTTACTGGAGAGACTGGGGAAGCTCCTCACAGCTGAGGCCAGAAACCTTTTAAACAGAAGTTTCCTCTGAGTGGACCTGAACAAGCCAGTTCCCTCTTCCTTAGGACGGCCCTTCACAAATCTAAGCATTTTCCTCTTAGCTTAACCCCTCCTTGTCTCAGGTCTCCCCCAGGCCCACATCAGAGAGTAGATGACAATAATTACTTGCTGAATGAACGAATCATGAGGAGTCATGTAAATAGAATCTGTCACGTTGTGAGCCCACATTCACCTTACGGGTATATTGGAGGGCGGGAAAACGGAGATGGGGGACTCCATTAATGCGTGTCTGTGATCCTGGTTAGATCGCTGTAGGCCATAGAAAGTTTCATTTTAAAAAAATTCCTTTCACAGATCAGAAGTGATGTCCCCGCCCCCGCCTTCTCGCCTGAGTTTGTGCAACGTCAAAACTACAAGTCCCGTAAGGCCGGCTGCCGGGAGTCACCATCTTGACATACCTTAGCGCGCATGTCGGCGGGAGAGCGAGCGTTTGGGGAGAAGAAGCCCCGCCCGACTGCAGCTCATTGGTCAAAGGGGCCGGCAGCGGGCTCAGCGGTTGGCCACAGCGCCCGCCCGTCCGCCGCGTCGGTCGGGGTCAGAGTGCGCGGAGGTGAGTCGGTGTGTTGTGGACTCGTGGTGCTGGCTGCCGCTGTTCAGGCGGCCGGGAACGGGCGGTGGGGAGCGGGCGGAGCTGGCCCTGCCTCTGCCTGGCCGGCGCCGCAGTCGGCGCGGGCCGCGCCCGCCGCCGCCAACTGCCCTGAGCGCTTGCTGAGGCCGAGGGAGACGTCGGGGCCTGCACCTGGAGGGAGCCTGCCGCGCTGGCCCCGAGGAGGGGGCGTTGCCATGGCGACAGCCTCTCCCGCTGCTGACGGGGGGCGGGGGCGGCCCTGGGAAGGAGGGCTGGTCTCCTGGCCCCCCGCCCCTCCCCTTACTCTCCCCTGGACTTGGATGGGCCCGAGTTGGGGGCAACACCCCGGGGTGGGTGATGCTGAATGGCCCCCCCCAAGATTGGGCCCTGGTTAATGCATGCGGGGTGAGGGTCGCGGTGCGCAGAATTTGTGCAGCCTGGGGTGCTGGCCCATGTGCTCACCCTGGATGCTTAATCTACTGAGTAACGTTCTGGCGGAGGGGGAGCGGGGCAGAGCTTTGCAAGACAGGATGGGTGAGTTTATTAAGGGGCTTGACTTACTGAGATTACTAGAGAAGAAAAAGGTTTGACCAGAGAGGCTAGAAATGGAGCAAGGAGATTGTAGGTAGAACATTCCCTTGACCCTCTCCCCAACACATGCACACACACCAGGTTAGCAGTTTGCCTCTTTGTAAATCTGAAGCGGTGGTAGTAGTGATGGTGGATGGAGTGAATAAGGGCCTAACCTGGCTAGCTTTCTGTTTGCCTGTCTTGCAAATGGTCCAGCAACAGGTGTTTTCCTAAAAAAAGCATGAACTTGGATTGAGGCTTGACTGCGAGTTCTTGCAAAATATAACTGCTCCTTGTTGACTTGGAAGATGCTGGATGTGGGGCCCCTCAATGGGTTTGGATTTTGTCCTTAGAGCTGGATTTTTGCAACGAATAGTGCCCATCGTTCTGTCTGCGAGAGGTCTCTGGCCACTTCAATGGCATTTACTCTTGTCAGACATTTCATCAGTCTCCCAGCGGAAGGGCATCAAAACGTGAATCCTATTGGCTAAAAGACTGTACGCGATTCAAACTATAGTAGGTTGTGAGTGGCTAAATGAGTTTTGATTGTGGAGTTTCTTCCAGAAATTGGCTTCATCAAATTCTGCTTTATTCTGACTTTATCATATACAGCATGCCTTGTTTTAGTGGGTTCTTGCTTGGAGCTTAAGTTTATTATACCTGAATCTCCTACCATTTAAAAGCCAATTTATAAACAGGGACTTGGAGTGTGACTCCACTAATGTGTGTCTGTGATCCTGGTTAGAAACCCACTTGGCTGCCTTTTCCTCAGGAGGTGGGGGTTGGGGGAAGGGAGCTGCCGGGAAGTGATTGATAAGGTTTCCTTTATGGATTCTGTGGTGCTTCACTGGAGCTCAGAGCACTTTGGCAACTTAAGCACTCCAAATTAAAAGCTCATTAACAATTCCTGCCCAAAGATCCTGTAAATAATCAGCTAGCTAGGTCATAGAGCTTGGCTAAGAGCTCTTCTTCCAACTTGAAATTTCCAAATAAAAGTGCTTTTATTCTCTTTCATTTTAAAGAAGTGTTTTCTTTGCGGTGGGGTAAATTGGTGAGTGGCGTTTTCCCAGGGGATCTGAGTAGAAGAAAGTCTTAAATGTATGGAATGGTAGACAGGAATATATTAGTTCCAACCCTAGGTGTTTCTTTATGTAAAAGACATCACTGACAGGGGCATCTCTGCAACTTCTGGTCCTTTGGAGGATATGAATTAGTTGAAAAGGATGATAGATATCTATTGATGTTTTGACTTGGGATTTAGTTACCTTGACTTTCTTAGAGCTTGAAGCCGGTTTGGAAGTATCCTGAAAGTGTTTCCTAGTCTATGTGGCCATTTGCAGTATGGCTTGTGGATTTGTGGCAACCAGCCCCTCCCCCAGTCCTGGCCCAGCCTTAGTTCCTTAGTTCTGAATATTGTCAGTCTTACCAGTGTCTTCCTCCTTGACTAGACTAGAATTATGAAATTACCCAAAGAGGCACCACTTCATAGCTGTCTTTCTCGGTAAATGTTTAGTGTTTCTAGGAGGTGAGCCTCCATAGGAGCAAAAAGTATATGACTAGAGAACATGAAAATCATTACAACTGTAGTACTAATAGTTTCCGAAAGCTCTGTGGGGGCACTGTCTTTCCACATAGATAGCAGTTATCCCAAAGTTTGAGTTTAGAGTTTGAGGTGTAGTATCCTTCATGGGGATTTGATGCTTGGTATTGAAATAGACTTGTTGCAGAGATGTGTATTTATCCACAGCATTGGGGCTTTCCAGCTCTCACAGAACCTTCAGCATCCCCAGCTGCCGGTCTTGGCATCTTCGAAGTAAGGAGAGGTGAGAATCCTGTTGCATGGTCAAGTTTGGCTTTATTTCCTTCTGAGTATTTGGGCTTGGAGGGTAGGGGGTGGGGGCCGATGCAGATTGTATTTTTTTTTTCCCACGTATCCCCAAAGTCTAAACGAATCGTATTTTTTTGTAGCTTCTTCTGATAAGGTAACATGTGCTCAAAGTCTGTAAAAACTTACTTAAAGTTTCTAAAGTGGTAAGAGTTGGAGGTGGGAGATCCAGACTCTCAAGTTCTGTCACAATTGCTTTATGGGCATCTCATGAGCACCTACTTTAGGTTCAGGATGGTTGAATAGAACCAGAATAGCCCATTGTCCTGAGAAATACACATCTTAAGAAAATAGGAAGAAATATCTTCATTTGGCTTTAAACATTTATTTATTTATTTATTTATTTATTTATGAGACTCTTGCTAGGTTGCCCATGCTGGGCTCGAACTCCTGGGTTCAAGCCATCCTCCTCCCCACAAGTAGCTGGAGCTACAGGCATGTGCCACTACACCTGGCTATCGTTTGGCTTTTGCTGATGTATTTGACCAAGGCCTTTGGGATCTTGGTTTAATTTAGGTTGCATGTCACCTTTTGGTGGATGGTTAGTTCCAACCTGTCTGTTTTACAAGGATCAGGGACCAGCTAAAGAGGCATACTCTGGATGATTGATATCCAGGGACTCGAGCTTGTTTGTTCAATAGCTAAGGGCCAGGCACTGTGCTTGTTCCTGGGATTGTAGTGGTGAACAAGAAAGCCACCTTCCCTGACACCATAGAGCTTGCAAATTCACGGGAGAGACTGATAGTAAAAAGGCAGTTATGATATGATCTGAGAGTGCGATAGTAAGGGAAGTGTAGAGGCTTTGGGAATACTCAGAAGGGTCTCTAACCCAGACTTGTAGACTCAGGGAAGGCCTCTCAGAGGAGGTAAACCTCCTCACATAGAATTAAACGAACCCTCAAAGAACACGGAAAATTAAAAAAAAAAGAAAAGAAAAAAATTAGATGAAGACATGAGGGACCAAGTGTCAGAGCTTTGTTGAATTTGAGAAAGTTCAATGTGGCTGAAACAGAGTACTTAGTGGTCAGGGGACAGGAGGATATGGGGAGAGATGAAGCAGGAGCTAAGCAGAGGCCAGAGCCTTAGCCTTATAAACTCTTAGGATTAGACCAGGGAGTAGAAAAAAACTTAGATTAGGGCTCTGCAAACTTTTTCTGTAATGGATAAAATAGTAAATATTTAGGCTTTGGGTCTCTGTCACAACTTCTCAACTCTACTAAACTCTGCAGTTATGCACGAAAGTAGCCACAGACAGTATGAAAAGGAAGAGCATGGATGTATTCCTGTAAAACTTTATTTATAAAATAAATAAAGGTGACAGCTAGATTTGGCCCATGGGACATATAGTTTGCTGACCTCTGGATCAGATTTAAGAACAGTAAGAAGCCATTAAAGGGTTTTAAGCAGTAGACTGACATTAGATTTATGTTTTAGAAAGTTGGCAGACCAGCGTGGTGGCTCATGCCTGTAATCCTAGCACTTTGGGAAGCTGAGGCGGGCAGATCACTTGAGGTCAGGAGTTTGAGACCAGCCTGGCCAACATGTTGAAACCCTGTCTCTACTAAAAACACAAAAATTAGCTGGGCGTGGTGGTGCACATCTATAATCCCAGCTACTTGGGAGGCTGAGGCGGGAGAATTGCTTGAACCCAGAAGGTGGAGGTTGCAGTGAGCTGAGATGGCACCACTGCACTCCAGCCTGGGTGACAGAGCAAGACTCTGTCTCAAAAAAAAAAAAAAAAAAAAGTTTACTCTGATTTCATTGTGAAAAATGGATTGAAGGGGACAGACGATACTGGAAGCAGCAGGACTAGTCAGGAGGCTGTGGCAATTACGTGGATAGCATTTTATTTTTCCCTTTTGTGGCATTATTTTGGTCCTTAAAAATTGAGTATATGGCTGGCCATGATGGCTCTTGCCTATAATCTCAGCACTTTGGGAGGCTGAGGCTTGAGGCAGGAAATCGGGACCAACCTGGTCAAGATACTGAGACCCAACTTTACAAAAAAACAAAAAACAACAAAAACTAATCTATAAATATGCTTTTCTTATAAATAAAAAAAAGAATATAACTAAATATTTGCATATATGAGTATAACGGTTCTCTTTACTAACTTCCTACCTATCTACTAGAATGTCTACCAAAGAATTTGTTGGAGATACTGGCTTCTATTTTACAGACTGGAAAAGATGTAGAAAGGGAAAGATGGTATAAAATGAATTGAAAGAGCTGGGCACGGTGGCTCATGCCCATAATCCCAGCACTTTGGGAGGCCGAGGTGGGTGGATCACTTGAGGCCAGGAGTTTGAGACCAGCCTGGCCAACATGGCGAAACCCTATTTCTACTAAAAATATAAAAATTAGCTGGGCGTGGTGGCATGTGCCTGTAATCCCAGCTACTTGGGAGGCTGAGGCATGAGAATCGCTTGAACCTGGGCGGTGGAGGTTGCAGTGAGCCGAGATTGTGCCACCGTACTCCAGCCTGGGCAACAGAGCGATACTCTGTCTCAAAAAAAAAAAAAAAAAAAAAAAATTAAAATCCTTTGGAAACTATATTTTAATGAAGTATGGAATAAATGGGGCCCTGGAAGGGGTCTTGGTCTTAGGGCTCATAGCTTAATGTCAATTAATTTGAACTTCTTGAACTGTACACACAGAGGATGACCCGTTTTCCTAAGCTTTCCAGGAAATTGTCCTCATTCTATATATGTCCTATTTGGTCTCTCCTTTCCTTGCTTGTAGAAGACTGATGACCTCTTCCAGACATTTTGGAGATGTCTCCTAGTTCAGGTATGATGGTATATGTCAAGGACAGGGGCCAAATAAAGTATTGTATTTGGTGAGCGTCTGATGAATAGGTTAGAGCTGAGAGTCCCATGTCTGCGCTTTCCCTTTCTTCCTACTTTTCCTTTGTAAGAGGTCTTCATCCTACAAGCCCCAGTGTAGGTTTTTGATAGCAGTGTTTATGTGACCTTGGGCAAGTGACTTCCTCTCTGGGCTTCACTTTGCTATCTGTAAAATGGAGATAATGAGACAATCGAGTTGGCTGAAGGATTTAATAATGTATGTAAAACTCTTTGCACAGTGTCTTGATAACTTTTATCACTAATAAAATTTTATATAATAAGTGTTTAAAAAGCAGCCAGTATTTGGGTGACTTGGCTTTTGGCTTCATATTTTTTGTGTCCTCATAGTTGTCGTTGTGAACATATGCTAAAAACATAGCCGCTCGCGGTGGCAGCCAGCAGACAGGAAGAATTTACAACTAAAGCAAGGCACTGTTCGTCATAATGGAAAATTTTCAGACAATGGGTGTTCCATTTAGAATCCCAGAACTGGCCAGGCGCAGTGGCTCACACCGGTAATCCCAACACTTTGGGAGGTCAAGGCAGGTGGATCACCTGAGGTCAGGAGGTCAGGAGTTTGAGACCAGCCTGGCCAACATGGTGAAACCTCATCTCTACAAAAATGCAAAAAATCAGCCAGACATGGTGGCACACACATGTAGTCCCAGCTATTGAGGAGGCTGAGGCAGGATAATTGCTTGAACCTGGGAGGTGGAGGTTGCAACGAGCTGAGATCGAGCCACTGCACTCCAGCCTGGGTGACAGAGTGAGACGCTGTCTCAAGATAAAACAACAAAAAACAATCCCAGAACTTTTTTCAGTGTGGACCTTAGTCCCAACACCATCAGTAAAGCAAATCGAGTGAGCAGCTTCCCGATAGAAATTCACCAAAGTGTGACCAGCATTCTTCCCTGTCTGTCTGGGGCCATTTATTAGTGTTGACACCCTGTGGCCTTACATCTTTGTAAAGTGCTTCTCAAATTTTTTAAAATTACTTTTCACCAGCACTCTGGGAAGTGGGTCAGGTGGTCAGCATTCTTGTCCTTGATACCATAGGAAGAAACTGAGGCCCAGAAAGGTTAAATGAGTTGCCTGAGGTCCTGCTGCGAGGTACTGTCAAAGCTAGGGCAGATTTGCCATCCAGATGAAAGTGTGTTAGTTTATTGCTGTGATTTCACTTTCCTTGAGTGAGAGGTGCATAGTCATTGCAGAACTGCAGTCTGATGCATGCCTTGTCCAGATCTACTAGGTTTGATTTGGGTCCCACGTTAATCCATTTGCTTCTGCTGGGTTTTAATTAATGATTGCTAGAACCAGAACTGTTGGGAAGCAGACTCCCTTTTGGGTCATTGTTTTTAGGCTTTCCTCTTTGGGGACATTCCTTGAGGAGCCTTGGGTTACCAGGGATTGCTTTGATGTGTTCAAAATTGTGCCTTGTGCCCCACAGCTACAGGTAAAATCAAAAGGCGGATAATTTATGGGAGTGTCAGAGCTGGCCGCTGGCACCTCAGGAGGCCATTAGTATGCCTGTTCAGACCCTCTGTGTCCTTGCAATTGATTCCTCTTTGCATGAGCCTGATTTGGGAAGCTGTAGATCTGTGGGTAGTGATTGGATGTGACAGTCCAAACACTGGTCCCTAAATTAATCCTTTTAATGGTATTCCGGCACCAAGACAATTCTCTCTCTCTCTCTCTCTCTCTCTCTGTCTTTCTGTGTCTCTCACTCTTTCTTTTGCTCTTTTTCACTCTTTTTAACTAGGGAGGACAGAATGGGGTGGGCTAGGAGGAAGGATAAAGAAAGGAAGAGAAGAAGCTTTGTTTGCTGCTTAGGCCCTGCTCTGTTCTAATTAGCATGTTCTAATTCCAGAGCAGTTGGCATCATGACTGTGGGCATATTCATTTAGCAAACATTTACTCTTGCTTACTTTGTGCCTGGTCTTGTGCTGGGTGCTGGGAATACAGAAATGAATAAAATGTGGTCCTTACCCTTAGGGATCTAGCTCAGTGTTTCTCAGGCTTTAAAAACTCTGTTTAGACTTAGCATAGTTTAGATTAAAACACACACACACACACACACACAACAAAACAATCTCATGCTCTTCTTTAATGCTATTTGAAATTTTAAAATGCATTAGTCTGACAAGTCAAAGAATTATGTCAAATATGCTTTTTTTTTACACGCACATGCACACATACACCTATACTGCTGTCTTCTATCCTTCTCCCTTAACTCTTTGAAAATTACTGGTAGTAGAAGAAACATACCTAATATCTTACAACATAGTGAGATAAAAGTTATGAAGTAGGAATAAACTGTGCCACTGGATCATACTTAAGCAATTAGCTTTATGATGGAGTGTCAGAGAAAGCCACCAAAAGGGGGGAGATTTGAGCTGGATTTTGAGGAAGGAGTCATAATTTGTTGGCGAAAAATGGAAGTGCATTCCAAAATAGGGAGCAGCGTTTGCCAAAGCACAAATTTGTAAAAGGAAACGTCACATTTGGGTACTTGAGTAAGAATTGGTTATAACCCTGCCTCCTGCCAGTTTCCACTCTGTAAGATGGAAAGATTTGCTCCTCTGGAATTTTGTTTGAGAAGAGTCTTCGAGTTCCTTGTGCTGCCATTCTTTTAATTCTGCTCTTGTGCTCAGGCCTGTAATTTTTCTTTTTAAAATATAAAAAAATATGAAAACTAGTTAGGATGATTTGGATAGACTTAATTATTGCTTAAGGTTGAGTCACTTTTAGTTAAAGTTACACTTTGCCTCAAAAGAAAAACTGCAGTTGATATGCATGGTTGGCCCTCTGTCGGATGGAGGGAATCAGTTATGTGGGGAAATGTGGGCCATCACACGTGGTATCGAACAGGGCCCCGAAGAGCTGAGCACCTCCGAGCCCTTAGTTTCCTCATGTGTAATATGAGAATACTGTTACCCATTCTGCTTGATACTTGGGAGGATTAAATAAGATAAAATATGTAAATCATCGATACAATGCCTGGCTTGGAGTAGATTTTCAGAAAAGGGTGTTGCCTTTTTCTCTTTCTCATGTAGTACTGTTCCCTTTTATTGAGCACTTGCTGTTGTGCAAAGCACTTTTTGTACATTGCATGGTTGAATTGAATCCCAAAGATAGAGGTATTATTATTATTATAGCTATTATTACAAATAATTTGTAGTAGAGTCAGGATTTGAACCTAGGTTTGTCTATTACCAGTGTTTTAACACTAGATTATATAACTCCTTGCTTTTACACCAGTTCCCCATCTTGGGACCAGGAGTATAGGAAGTATTTAACAGTTCTGGGTACCTCTCTTCTGGGATCAGATGCTGTCTGGGATCAGATTCTGATCAGATGCTTCTGGGATCAGATGTGAGAGGTGCTTAAAGGGATGATGCTACCATACCCTGCCCTCCATCCATCTCTAGTCTATTTATGGTGTGTTAGGAAGCAAGGCTTTGCCGCTTCTCATGTGTGATGGCGTTGCAACTGACTTGCAGGACTTTGCAAAAAGATGTCTTCAAGCTTTGGCCGCTGAAAGGAGTTTGCCCAAGCTCCTGAGCATGGCTGCTGGTTTAGCAAACAGCAGGCAAATCACAAACAATTGCCTCTTTTTATGTGTTTCTTGGAGCTGCTGAAACAGACCAATTGAAGGGGAGAGCAAGCCTGCTGTGACCTGTGATGTTGCCCTCAGAATTTGGTGTTCCTGAAGATCTTTAGTGATTTTAGCTCTGCTGGTAGTTTGGGATTATTAGCAGCTGCTTCTGAGTTGGGGGAGCTCTCCGTAGCCGTGCCTTGGAGCAGAAGCAGCTGTAGCTACAGGCCAAGGCAGGGACTGGGTGTAGAGAAGAGGAGACTGTTTTGTTGAGGTGAGGACCCAGTTTTAGAGTTCCTGCTTCCTTTCCGCATTGGGACCATGTGGAGGTTCCAGGGCATGTCAAGCTTTGTTTTGTCTTCAACCTCTAGCCTTCAGGAAACTAGACAGAGTCCTCAGGCTCCTGGCCTCTTCTGTGAGACTGCACAGCTTGGGAAATGACTAGTGAGGCCTTTTCCTTGTGTTGGAGCAGTAGCCTGAGACCCTGGCCTTGGAGTCGAGAGCCTGGGTTCTATTCTTACTATTTCTTGCAATGTGAACGTTGGGCAGTCCTTTTCACTTTCTAATTTCATTTTCCCTGGCTGGTTGGACTATGTTGCCTCTTAGGTTTTCTTTCACCTTTGACAGTTTGTTTTTTACACAGAGAGTGCTCTGGCAGTAAGGATATATTCATTAGATTGAAGATTATGACTTTTGAAGGCATGCAGTTTATTTGTATTTTTTCCCAGGCTATTTTTAGCTGCTTGAGACAAAGCCTGTGACTAAGTGAGTTCCAGACAGGTATTACTGTGTTTTTTGTTGTTGTTTCTGTGACTCAGGTGCCTGAGCACTTGTGATACTGCAGGTCAGATTGGGTCAGGGACTTTTACACCAGGACTGAAAACTGAGGAAGCTATGATTGTTATATTCCTAGGTGCTTTCAGTCAGCTGGACTCAGAACCTGTTGCAGGTAACTTGGAGTTACTCGAATGTATCCCTGCCTCCTAGTCTGGCTTTTAATGGAATGAATTGAATCCTGGGATGGTATAAACATACACTCTCCCAGAGATCCTGAGTACACGTGGCTGGGGAGGTGGGAGTGGGAGTAGACCACCTGTTTCACAGTGGGCTCCTCTTGTTTTCCCATCCTGAGGACTCCCTTGGCCTGTGTGTGTGGATGTTAAAGGTTGACCCCCTCCGCTCACCCCTCCAGTAATGGAGGCTATACAATGTCTATTTACCCAAGACACCAGAACGACTCCTCTGTGGTTCCTCTAATCTGGTGATTTGGTGCTTCTTTGGTCTCTCAGGTAAATACAGATTGAGTCTTTATAAAGGCATATTATTTCCCTCATTAAATGTGTGTTTTGGCACATGTGTTATTTACCTGATAGACAGTAATGGCTGCAGAGGAGCCATTGGTGTCTGTTGTGTAAATACTCTGCACAGAGACCGTCCTCCAGGGGCTCTGGTGCAGGCCTGTTTCTCCAAATCGTGCTGGCCCTGTGGCAGTCCCGTTTACCCCTCCCCTGTCCCCACTGGGGACCTGGGCCCTTCATATTGAGGAGAGAATCATTCATTTTCCTCCTTGCCATGGGCTACTTAATACCTTTAATTTGCTAGGAGAGGGAAAAGGATGTCTGAGAATAAATGTGTATAAATCTTAGTCTCTGATGAAAGATAGTTTGCAGAAATAGGCAGAATCATAAACTTTCTTTTGAGTTCTGGCCCTCATTTAGATACTCAATGATCTTGAGTTGATATTATAAGCTATAGACTTATAGCCTGCAAATTTGTGACTAAAACATAAAGACATCAATAGAAAAGAGAAATCCCTAAGACACCAGAGGGTGCGAGGGCAGGTGGGATGCTGCTGCAGGGAGCAGGTGTGTTTCCTGAGAAAGCTCTATGGTGGCAGGAGTGCCAGTGAAGTGGGCATTGAGTGGGGGCTCTTCTAATGGAAACTCGGCTGGATAGAGAATACTGTTTGGGCTGAGAGACGCTTTGAGCCTCTCTACCAGAGAGAACATGCAGCCTACCTTCTGTGGGCATTACAGGGAGATCTGTCTCTTCAAATATCGTCTGTGTGATATTTTTAATTTTAAAATTTTAACCACATTGCACATGGATTTTAAAAAACAATTTTTGTTTGTTTGTTTATTTATTTATTTATTTATTTATTTATTTATTGAGACGGAGTCTCTGTCACCCAGGCTGGAGTGTAGTGACGTGGTCTCAGCTCACTGCAAACCCTGCCTCCTAGGTTCAAGCGATTCTTCTGCCTCAGCCTCCTGAGAGATGGATTACAGGCGTGTGCTACCATGCCTGGCTAATTTTTGTATTTTTAGTAGAGATGGGGTTTTGCCATGTTGCCCAGGCTGGTCTTGAACTCCTGATCTCAAGCGATCTGCCTGCCTTGGCCTCCCAGAGTGCTGGGATTACAGGTGTGAGCCACCCCACCCAGCTGATTTTAAAAAACAATTTTAAAAAAAGGTTTGAAGCAGCCCAAATTTACATAAAAGTTGTAAGTGCAGTAGAAAGAATTTTTTCCCTGAACCATTTGAGGGTTAAGTTGCCGACCTAATGCCCCATCACCCTGAATACTTGGTGTGCATTTCCTATAAACAAGGACATTTTCCTACCTAGTCACAATACAAGCATCAAAATCAGGAAATTAACATTGATATAAAACCTCTATATAAACCTTGGACCCCATTAAAGTTTTGCCAGTTGTCCTAGGAATGTTCTTTGCAGCAAAGTGATCCAGTTCAGAATCGTGGGTTGCATTTGGTTATCAAGTCTCTTTAGTCTCTTTTAGATTTTCCTCAGTAAACGTTCCTTGGCATTCATGACCTTGATACTTTTGAAGATTACAGGCTGGTTATTGTTTAGATTGTCTCTCAATTAGGGTTTGTGTGACATTTTCTCATGATTAGATTTAGGTTGTGTATCTTCAGGAATATAACAGAAACGATGCTTTGTTCTTTTCGTCGGATGATTTTGATTTATCCCATTATTGATAATGTTCACTTTGATCACTTGATTAAGGTGATGTCTGCCAGGCTTCTCCATCATAAAATTACTACTAGTTGTAATTAATAAGTATTTTGTGGGGAGATACTTTGAAACTATGTAAATATCTCACATCAAAGTTTAATTTTATTGATTTATATCTTTATAGACTCATGGTTTTCTATTCAGTGCATTATAATCCATTACTATCATTGTTTCTTGGCCAGTGGGTGGCTTCTGTATCCTTTTGGTATGTTCCCATCATTATTTGGGTGTTTCCTTGCTTTCTGGTACAAGATGTTATGTGCTCATCTTGTACTTCTCTTGCTGCATCCCTGGAATCAGCCATTTCTCCAAGGACCTCTGTTTCTTTTAGTGGGGAATGGTATTTAGAAGGCAACCGGGGCTGTGTGCTGTGGCCCATGCCTGTAATCCCAGCACTTTGGGATGCCAAGGTGGGAAGAACATTTGAGCCCAGGAGTTTGAGACCAGCCTGGGCAACGTAGTGAGACTCTCATCTCTCCAAAAAAAAAAAAAAATTAGTTGGATGTGGTGGCACATACCTGTGGTCCAAGCTACTTGAGAGGCTGAGGTGGGAAGATTGCCTGAGCCTGGGTGTTCGAGGCTGCAGTGAGCTATGATTGTGCCACTGCACTGTAGCCTGGGCAATAGAGCAAGACCCCGTCTTTGAAAAAAGACAAGAAGGCAATGGAGTGCTAGGTGTGCTCATTGCCATTGTTGCTGCTCTCTGGCTCTTCCTTAAATAGAGCTAGAAAATATATATGCATATGTGTGTATATTTGTGTATGTGTGTATCCATCTATCTATCTGATACACATCTAATCAGAAACCATGAGTTCACATTCTTCCTGCCAATTCCAGTTCAACACCACAGATTTTCTCCCTTTCCATATTTTAACTTCTTTCTCTTAACAGTGAGAAACCTGGGTCCCATTATCCTTAATATATGCACTTCTTTGATCGGTTCCTCTGTAGGTAGCTAATCCTCATTACTGCCGCTGCCCTTTACCCCTCATGAGTGCCTCTTTTACCCTGAGTGTGTCACCCCACATCAGACTGCCAGCCGACATGGATGTTTTCCACATCCCCCTTGGCTCTGACATGCTGCACCACACCTTCCCGCTTCTGCAAGGATGTCTTCCTCACCCTGCCTGGGCTCTGACAGTGTACCCCAGACCTCTCTGGCTCACCCTACTCCACCTGTTGTAGGTATCTGCCTTCTTCTACTGCACCTAATGGTTTTAGGATTGAGTTTTTCAGGAAGGGAAGAGAAAGGGTTACCCTCTGTTTCTTGACTTGAACTGAACTTGGTTGTTAGAAGTAAGGGAAGTGTGGAATCCAGTAACTGCTGATATGTGGAGGCCTGACCTCCTAATGTCTACTCTCAAGACTTCCTACAAGAGAAGTTTTTTTGTTTTGTTTTGTTTTGTTTTTGAATCGTGGTCTTGCTCTGTCACCCAGACTGGAGTGCAGTGGCTCCATCACAGCTCACTGTAGCCTCAACCTTCTGGGCTCAAGCGATCTTCCTACTTCAGCCTACCAAGTAGCTGGGACTACAGGCATGCACCACCCCGCCTGGCTGATTTTTAATTTATTTTTTGTAGAGATTGGGTCTCACTGTGTTTCCCAGGCTGGTTTCAAACTCCTGGGCTCAAGCAATACTTCTGCCTCAGCCTCCCACAGTGCTGGGATTACAGGTGTCAGTCACTGTGCTTGGCCAACAGAAGCTTTTTGATGTAGATGAAATCAGGTGAGAAAGCAAGGCCTGCAGGCAAGAGGACCACTGGCCATCAGAATAGGGTATATATAGTATGCTCTGTCAGAGGTCTAGAGCATTTTAGGGTTGCAGAAGACATCGATATTACTCTCTGAGGCTGCCTTGTGAATTAATTGGATTTGTAGGCCCAGAATCTGGGGATCCAGGCTTGGCCAGGTGGGCATAGCCCAATAGGATAGTAGTAATAACATTAGGCTAATATATATTAAGCCGTTATATGCCAGGCACTGCTCTTAGTGCTTTACATGTGTTGTCTCATTTTATTCTCACTTAAGGAGTAGGTGCTATTGTTATTGTCATTTTACAGATGAGGAATTGAAGAACACAGCATGCCCAAGGTGCCATGGGTAGTAAGTGGTAAAGCCAGGATTCAAACTTGGAAGCCCTCCTTACTCATCATGCTTAATTGCTTATAGTATTTGGTAGACAGGATTGACTGACTGTGTATACTACGCATATTCTGTGCACATTGTAGAACATTAGGACTTTCGGAAGTCTTTACACTTTTTTATGGGGTTAGAGAAGAGTCTAAGTCCTTGAGGGACTTTGGATCCAAACTAGAATGGGTAATTTGAGCAGACTTGTGTCTCCCATCTCATTACTATTCAGGAATAGGTGATGAGAAGATTCTGGCTTTCAAAGGGATATTGGCCCTCTTGCCTTTCCAGGAGACTCCATATTGAAACTCAAGCCAGCGTTTGTCTACCTGGGCTGAGTTTTGGCTGTATTTTTGGTGAGGCTATAAAGCAGTGGTGAAAACAAGTGCTGTGCTTGTGCAGGATCCATGAAGAACTTAAAATATTTCTTGGTCTTAGCTCCGCTGAATCCCCCTAAAATCTCATTATAGGGACAGGGAAATTGAGGACCTACACTAGCATATATCCTAGTAAACATATAGGCAAGTTATTGTAGCTCATTCAGTGAGTCAGGAGAGAGACGGGAAGACAGCCATACTTGGCATTATCTGCTTCTGTTCAGATAGTAGTGACCTCATTGCCTTTGAGTATGCGCTGGACTTCACAGGGTGCTATCCCTCTTACCTACGTGAAGGGAGCCAGGTGCCCACTTGCAGCCATCAGAGGCAAGCCTTTGGCTGTGTTGGAATGAGGCTTCAGAAAGCACAAACTATGGCCATTACTGTATTGTACAGTGAGATTTCTTATTTGAGGATTAAAGTTGAGAGAAATTTGAACGTTGGGTATTAAAGGGAGAAAGACAACATTTCTGCTTTGTTCCTTTTTTCTTTTTAAGGAAGTTTGAGTTATTCGTGAGTAAAACTTAGGCTTTGATTTTTATATTTAGTTAGGCCTCTGAGGAGCAGGCATTCTGCAAATTTAAGGGGAAAACTTAAAGGAAAAGTGATTCGATTTTTTTTTTTTTTGCACATGTTCACTCAGAAAACTTTACTAGATTTTTAGCCATGCTCCTATTACTGCCACATCTGGGTTTTCTTTTTCTTCCTCATTTAAAAAGTCCCGCAGTCATTCAGGGTCTCTAGTAGAGACCGAGTCTAAGGCAGCAAATGAGAAGGCCTAAGGCTGTAGCCAGCTGTGCTCTCCAGGCACTGTTCATTCCCCCAGGGTGCCACTTACTAGTGTGGGGGTTGGGGGATCACCAGAATGTCGGAGCAAACTCCCCTGTGATTCGCTTTGTTTGCCTTCACCTTGGGAGAGGGGAGGAGGGTATGTGGAGACATCAAGATACAGACTGGAAAGCCAGGGGCAAATGGCTACTAGTGGAGCTGAGAAAAGAGCCTTGGACATTTTCTGCTGCTTGTCTGAGCCTACTTAGCTTCCAGGACTGATTGTACAACAGGGTCACCTCACGTTACTTTGGACCCATAGCTTTAATGTTAACTGTTGCCACCTGAGAAGCGACTGCACAATTTTTCTCTCTTCTCTCTTTTGAACTTTAGAGCTCCATTTAAAGATGAAGGCCAGTGTTGCATGTTGTTTTGAGAATGATCTGGGAGACTCAGAGCTGTAATAATGCTGCAGGTGCTGCTATTAGGGTCTTGAACTTTAGTAACGAATACTATGATTTAGAAAAGGGGCCCAGAAACACTGGGGAATGGCCCATGTTGCGTGGATATTCCTGAAGACTAGGTGGAACAGGGCCACAGTGGGAGGGAGTAACCCAGGCTCTCTGTTCTTTTTTTTTCTTTCTTTCTTTTTTTTTTTTAAACTTTCCTCCCCTAAGTTTTAGATGCTTCTGGATGTTCAATGCTAGCACCTTTACAGACTGGAGCAGCTCGATTTTCTTCGTATTTACTTTCAAGAGCAAGAAAAGTGCTGGGCTCCCACTTATTTTCTCCCTGTGGTGTTCCGGAGTTCTGCTCCATATCCACCAGAAAGCTGGCGGCCCACGGCTTTGGCGCATCCATGGCGGCAATGGTGTCCTTCCCTCCCCAGAGGTATCACTACTTTTTAGTGCTGGACTTTGAGGCCACGTGTGACAAGCCACAGATTCATCCTCAGGTAACTAACTGTTCCATCATTGCTTTAGAAAAGGTGGGGCGGGCAAGGAGGGAGGGAGGATAGTTTTGCTTCCTGGAACCCAAAGGAGCTTTCTCATGCCTTCCTGTCTTTTAGCTACTCATTTAGAGTTCCTGTCTAGGAAGCAGGACTTGTTTCAGGTATGCTAGTGTAAGGTAGACCTGAGAAGTCTCTGGAGAGAACTGGGTACATTGTTTCTCTCTAGTCTCAGCTTTTGGGAATCAAAATATTTCCTTCTCCAGTCCTTCCTTTCTCTGTTCTTTTCTTTCCTCCATTCTCCTGCTACTGCCACTTGTTCCTTTAAGGAGTGCTATAGTAGCTAGCCTCCAAGATGACCTCAATGATCCTTAACTCCTGCTATTCACACACTTGGTGGTTCCCCTCCGGCACTGAATCAAAGATATCCCTGTATAGCTAATAGAATACAGCGGAAGAGATAATGTATGACTTCTGAGGGTAAGTTATAAAAAGTATTGCAGTCCACTTTGCTCTTTTGGACCACTTGCTCTGGGGGAAGCCAGCTGTCGTGCTGCCAGGACACTCAAGCAGCCCTGTGGAGAAGCACGTGTGTGGGAACTGAGGCTATTAGCCAAAATCCAGTGCCCAGCTTGCCAGTCATGAGAGTGAGCTATCTTAGAAGTGAATCTACCAGCCCTGGTCAGGCCTTCAGATGACTGCAGCCCCAGTGGACATGTGACTTCAACTTTAGGAGAGACTTTGAGCCAGACCAGCCAGCTAAGCCACTCTCAAATTCCTGACTCACAGGAACTGTGAGGGATAACAAATGATTATTGATATTTTAAGCCACAGGTTTTGGGACGATTTGTTATGCAGCATTAGATAACCTGAGCAAGTACCATTGTTGGTCGTTGGAAAGGACAATTTCTTTGCTTGCTTTTTTTCATTAGTCACCAGCTGTGTTCAAAGACCTTTTAGCTTTTAAGTTAATGCTACTAGGAGGCTTGGATTAGCTGCAGGTGATATTGAAGTATGTGGTGTTTGCTTTGAGGGAATGATTGGGGGCTGATGTAGCAGTTCATTGTAGTGTTGGTGCATTGAATATGCCTGGCTCTAGGACTGTAATTCTTCTCTATAGGGTTAGGTTATAGAGTGTGTGATTTGGGGATGCATAGACATGTTGCTCTGGGAACAGCTTTCGATCGTAAGGAGGAGGGAGAGAAGGGGACCTCAGCATTGGGCACTTCGAAGATAGGGAGGATTGTGGTCCATTCAAAGATAAACTGGGTTCGTCTGTCACGGTTGGTTTTTTCAGGAAGGGATCTGTCTTTAGAATGGTAAATTATTTTACATAAAGCAGATACGACAATGTCTAGTTTTCCCTTTCTCCTCTCCTCTTTCGTATACTCCCTTAATGCATTGGTCTGCTTTTGGGGCACTGGAATGAGGCCTACTGAGGGCTGGGAACCCAGGAGCTGGATAAGGAGACTATCCTAAAGGAAGGTCCTTTGAGTGAAAGGGAATGCAGCTTGGGAGCTACTCAAGCCACACTTACTTTCTCTGCCTCTGGCTCCTGCCTGTACTGTAGAGTCTTCTTCCCTGCCTCCCCAAACTACTGGAGTTTCTCTGGTGTGGTGGGGGCAGCTGGTGGTTACGTTGGGAATTTTGGTTATTTAGATTCTCCCATGTTGGGAATCAGGGATCCAAATCTTCATATGTCATATTATTTCTTCTACTTCAGTCACTGGGTAAGCCCTAGTGGGACATGAGACTAAAATCTAACACATCTCTGTCACATATGATTCATCCCTCTTCTGATCCCTCATAATCGCTTGGCACCTCTGTTATGGCATTTACTGCTTTCTGGCATATGCTTATATATGTGTATTTTCTTACCTTTTCAGTTAAGATTATAAGCTCAGATAATTATGTAGCTCTGTTTTCTTGTCCTGCAGAGGGTCCTGCCAATATTCCTGAAGGTGAAGCCTGAATCATGTCTCAGTTTGGTCTGTCAGTGTCACCTTTCATCTCTCTTTCAAGGGCTTTATTTTTACTTATTTATTTATTTATTTATCACAATGCTGAAGACATCATGCAATACAGACTTAAACAGCTTGTATCACCAACTTCCTTCCCAGACTTAGGCACCAAGACCTTCCAGACCCAGGCTGAGTTAGGGCTTCACATTGTTTACCAGGGTCTGGGCCTGATTAAAGATTATCTCCAGAATCAATGAACCCTGATGATGTGATTCCAAGGGCACTTAAGGAATTGGCTGCCCTGGTTCATTATTAGCAAAGCATTAGCTGTTGCTTTAGAGAACTCGGGAAGAAGCATTTGCTGTCTTGCTTATCTTTAAAAGGAGAATACAAATGATCTTGGAAATTATAGACCCGTTAGTTTACTGTGATTCCAGAGAAGATACTTGACCTGATCGTCAGATAATCAATCAGCAAACAGCTAGAAGAGCGTGGGGCACTGAGTAATAGCTTACATGGGTTTGTGAAGAAGAGCAAATCCTGTCAGATCAATCTAACTTCTTGCTGTGACATAGTGATGGATTTGGGTGGATCTAGGGCAAGTGATAAATGTAATGCATCTTGACTTCATTAAACCTCTACAATGCTGTGATCAACAGTTGGGAAGGTGAGTTTGGGGCCAGACATCTGTGTTGAGCTACCCATCAGACCACCTTCAGGAAAGGGACGGCAGGTTGAAACTTGTTAGTAGCAACTTAAAATCTCCCTTTTTTATGGGAGAGCTTTTTTAAGGTTTGCAGGTAGCAGGATCCTGATGGGATTCAGAGAAAGCCAAGAACACAGATTGGAGAAGTTGTCAGTCCTAGATAGAATAGCATCCTTCCATTGAGGTCAAAATAGGTCAGGTTCTTATTAGAGCCCCTGTGCTGTTTAGGTCTTCTGGTCAACAAGGGAAGTGGAGAAATTGGAAAAGCTCAGGAATTAGACCACAAATCATTAGAGGCACAAAAATAGAACTTAGAAAATAAATTGAATATAGTTTTGGCGACTGATTTCTTGTTCAGACTGAATAAATTCATCATGTGAGGAGTAGTTATTCCAAGGAGTATGATAACAACTTGCTCTTGATTTTAATAGGGACAAAAAAGAAAGAAGTTTAAATGGAAGCAGGAAAGGTTGAGATTTGGGATGAGACTGAACTGCCAGAAGAGACAGCAAAAGGACCGGAATAAGGTATACACCTTAGATCAGCCTTCCTTAGTGCTCTCTCAGAACGGCTTGATGGCTGTCCATTTGACAGAGATTCTTTGATTCTTTTTTTTTTTTGAGATGGAGTTTCACTCTTGCTGCCCAGGCTAGAGTGCAATGGCGCGATCTCGGCTCACCGCAACCTCTGCCTCAAGCGATTCTCCTGCCTCAGCTTCCCGAGTAGCCAGGATTACAGGCATACACCACCATGCCCAGCTAATTTTGTATTTTTAGTGGAGATGGGATTTCTCCATGTTGGTCAGGCTGGTCTCGAACTCCCCACCTCAGGTGATCCACCTGCCTCAGCCTCCCAAAGTTCTGGGATTACAGGCATGAGCCACCGCCCCTGGCCTGATTCTTTTTTTTTTTTTTGAGACAGAGTCTGGCTCTGTCGCCCAGGCTGGAGTGCAGTGGCGCAATCTCGGCTGACTGCAAGCTCCGCCTCCTGGGTTCACGCCATTCTCCTGCCTCAGCCTCTCCGAGTAGCTGGGACTACAGGCGCCCGCCACCACACCCGGCTAATTTTTTGTATTTTTAGTAGAGACGGGGTTTCATCGTGGTCTCGATCTCCTGACCTCGTGATCCGCCGGCCTCGGCCTCCCAAAGTGCTGGGATTACAAGCGTGAGCCACCGTGCCCGGCCCTGATTCTTTATGAGTAAGGTCTGCATGCCTCCTGGGAGTAGGGCTGGGCTTATGAACGAGAACCATCCAGGCTCCTCTCCTGACCAGCTCCCTTTTCTATTTTTGTTTTTGTTTTTGTTTTTTGAGACAGAGTCTTGCTGCGTTGCCCAGACTGGAGTGCAGTGTGTGATCACAGCTCAATGCAGCCTCAACCTTTAGCCTCAACCTCCTGGGCTCAAGCGATCCTCCCATCTTAGCCTACCCAGTAGCTGGGACTATGGGTACGCTCCATCATGCCTGGCTTATTTTCTGTTTACTTTTTATAATGATGGGGTCTCACTATGTTGCCCAGGCTGGTTTCAAACTCCTGGGTTCAAATGATACTTCCACCTCGGCCTCCTAAAGTACTGTGATTACAGGCGTGAGCCACCACAGCCAGCAGGAACTTTCAGTACTCAAAACCCTGCATGGTACACTTCTGTTTTTATGACAGTGTGTCATACCCCTTGAGTATATAGGAGGCAGAAACAGTTTTAGGCCATGGCCTGTTTGGAGGCTTAATGTGGGGCTCTTTTATCTATCTTTGATTCCAGAAGTTCCTGAGTTAGTTGAGTCAGGTTATTGGGACTATCTTAAAGGAATGCCATCACGAAAAACTAACAGGTGTAAGCCCTGTTGTACTTGGGTGAGTAACAGCATTGGTTACAAACATGGTAAAACATGGTATTTTCCATTTGTCATCAGTTTTGCTGTTTATTTTTGTACTTTGTTCAGCTAGGTGAAACTGGAGTGGTTGGCTTGCCAGTTACAGGCTTTGGTGTTCTGGTTTTTGCACTCATTTTATTTGTGTTACATGTTTTGATTCAGATTAACATGATAGGTATTGGTTGAATAGGAGACTTTTTCATTTGAAAACATTTTTTTCACTTAAATGTAATTTAGATGGTTTAAAATGTTTTAGAGGGTCCAAGTTTCAGGAATGCGGCTCCTTTCTTGTTTTAGGAATTGTTTCCTGACATAGAAGCAGTTTTTTATCTGGTTTAGGAGAATTGTGCCTCCTTTGTCCTCGCTAGCGGGAGTTCATGTTGCTCATTTTGGTGTGGATGTGCACCGAGTGATGGTTGTTGTGACCCTGAGGCCCAGAGAGCAGCCTGAAAGCTTTGGTGGGATCTTTAATTGTGCATCTTTAACCTTGGGGCAAGTTCGCTCACCACCTCAGTGTTCAGAAGAGACCAAAGCAAATGTAAGTGAGGAAAATGAGGTATAGGCCACAGCATGTTGGGAGGAGGAGGTAACCTCAGCTGTCTGGATGACCAGGGAGGGAGGGTGCAGCACAGCTCTCCCCATCCGAGGAGCTGCCATCCTGGCGGCTACCCACTTTCCTCCCCAAGTGGTCTGGCCATCCGTCAGGCTCCTGGGTAGTCTTTTTGTCTCTGCTTTGCAGCAGCCCTACTGACTGTTTGCCTTCTCATCTGTATTCAAGTGCCCATAACTTTGGAGAAAAATGACCTTTGGGGTTGAAGTTTCTAGTGTTTGGTCTTTGTCCACAGGGGCATTTTTTTCCTTTTTACGGAAACCTTGAAGAGAGTCCATCTGCATTTTGAGTTAGAACTATGAGTAAAGGAGTTTCTCGTTTCCGGAAAATTGTCCAGGTGCTGTTATTTTTGAAGGGTAGGTGGGGAGGGTTGATGGTGACAGAGAGGGCTAATATAGAAGAGATTCGGAGGGTTTCAGTGTGACCTAGATTTACCACATCGTTACTAGTCTTTTGTGAAAGAGACATTTTGGAAAACTTTACAGGAAATTGGTTAAGATCCCTACAAAGCAAACTGTATTGATTTCTTTCTCCTTCGTTCGAGGCTGAAAGGCAGGAATCCTCTTAACCCCACGTGCTGCCTCCCCGCCCTGCCCCACACATTGCTCTTTGCTCCATGTTTAGCTTCTTTCCTTCTCTCTGTTCTTGGTTCCTGCCGTGACTAAGTGGACAGAAAAGCAATTCCCTGGAGAAAGAACCCACCCTTCCCTTCCCATGTGCTTGTCCTGGTTGTAGCTCCTCCAGTGGGGAGGGATGGGGCCCAGACCTTTTTCCTGGAGAGCCTAATCCTTGGATTGTGGTCCCTCTGTCTGTGGCCCCAGTCAGCATGTACTTTTTTCTGTACAGACAGGCGAAGGCGCTGACGCTATTCTTCTAAACTGGGAAATGAAATGCAAAACCGACGTTAATGTAACATTATGGTTGAGATTAAATGCACCCAAATCAGGAAATTCAAAGTTATGCTTCCCACAGCAACTATAACTCAGCCTCATCTGGCATGTGTAGTATTTTGTGTTAGTGTGGATGGTGTTATATGTTAAGACATTAAAGTTAACACCATAAGCAGAGCACAAAATGCTTGAGGGGGCTGAGTTATGGTGACTGTGTGAGCTGTAAGTGTTCTTGCACAGGCTCCCGACTCCTAGAATAATTTTTCCGCTGCCCATCAGAGCAATTATTGCCTTTCTTTCTAGTTATATCTCTACTTTAACACATCTCTTCTTTCAGGGTCACTATAAATGAATTCTTCTATTGATGGCCAGTGATGGTGGGAATGGGGTGGCCCACTAGGCCCCTTTGTCTTTTTTGTCACTGCCTCCATAAATGTGGTCCTTGCCCCTCCTCCTTTCAAAGCCATCTTCCTCCACAGGCTGCTGTTTCCTGGTGGTCCCTCATAAGGATGGGCCTCCCCCTGGCTCCCACTATGGCTCCTCACTAGTATTCCCGGAATGGGAACAAGCGTTTGCTGTGTACGAGTCTTGGCCGTATTGCAACTTCACGTGAAAGCCGAAGGGCCTGTCTGTATTTGGAGCAGACATAGCAATGTAGAAGCAAAATATACATCTCGAGGAATGGAGCACTGATGCATGATGGCGCTGGCTTGTGTGTTTGGCATAGCAGAGGCAGGATCGAAGCGGTTTATTTGCTCTATTCAGACTGCTTCTCCACTTTCCCCAGGGCTTATACCTTTAAGCTGCCATGGTGTGTAGTAGGCTGTGGAGTTGCCTGGGGGTGGGGCCAGGAACTTTCCTTGGGGAACACTGGGTCACTGGTAACAAAATCACCACATAATTTAGTGCAAATCAGGAAACATCCCCCCTAGCCTCTTATTATCCTGGTGGCCTCTCCAGGGCTGAGACAGCTGTTGGAATGCAGATTTTTTGGGCACTGGGCTAAGGTTGGTGGTGGGGAAGAGCTCTAAAGAATAGGGCCATTGATAAATGGTGAATGAAATCAGGGACTGTAAAATAACAGTGACACTGAGCTGCCTTGTAAAGTTTTTGTTGGACATAACAAAACCAGCTAAGTCAGCAAAGGAATGGGGAAGACCTCATTTTAACCACCTTAGAGGCAATGAAAAGGCTTCTTTTTACTCTTTGGATAGTAACTTAAAGCTCTGCATTAGATGCTAGGGGTATAAAGACAAGTAAGGAATGGTCCCTACCCTCAAGGAGCTCCTAGTCAAGGAGGGCAGACATTTGTGTAACAACCATTAGGCCGTATGATAACCACCATGACACGGGTAAGTACTTGGTACGGTGGGGGCACAAAGGATGGGAATGATCAATCCTGCTCACAGTGTGGGGGAGGGCTGCATAGTTTCCATGTTATAAGAAATTCAGGAGACCAGAGAGGGCCAAGTGGGCCTGAGGCCATTCACAACTGTTATAGCAGGAAGAGAATAAGGGGTTCACATAGTAAGCCAGAATGAAATGGCCTAAGTCTGGAAAAACTGACCTTGATTGCAGGCTTGTTTGTAGAAATGTTGAAAATGAGGTAAAAGGAGAATAAAGACTTTGAACCTGGCAAGTATTTCACTGTTCAGTTAGTTGGATTATCTATATCAGTTTTACGCTGTTTCTCACATACGAGCTAGAAGGTGTTATTGGGATGCTATAAGTGAAAGTACAAAGGCTAGAAGAGGCTTAAGAGCATTTTACCCAATAAAGTGTGGGTAAAAAGGGTGTGGGTGAAAGTGGATATGGTGTGAGCTAAGGCTCTGAGGTATTGTCAGGAAGGCTAAGGCTCTGAGGCATTATTAGGAGGCTGATACCTCAGCATAGCATTTGGGTGGGCTGCTAGGTCTCTAGGGAGAGTCAAAGGTTGGGGAATGACATGACGCCTCCCCTTAACCTTCCCCCTGCTTGAAAAAAAAAAAAATTGGGGAAATTGGATCTGGATCTGCTAGGACCCACCTTCAATAGACCAGGGAGGTTTAGACCCTTCAGAAAGATAAACAGCTGGCTGACTAACATTGAGATTAGTGTGGAAGGAATGACTGATGAAGAGGCAGGAAGGTCTGGGTAATGTGGAGATTGGTGGGATCAGAAGGGACTGGAGGGCATGGGGGTGGAGGCTGAGCTTCCTCTGAGCATTGGCAACAGGTACAGCCATAGAAAGCAAAGCCAGCAGGTCGGAAAGCAGGGGCAGTGGGGGAAGTGAAATCTAAGAGTGTTTAGGTTAAGTCCATAGGCTTCACTTCTCCCTACCTCCATCCTGCCCTGCTTTTCCTCTCCCCTCTTGATTACATTTCTTTTGTAGACTGATCTCCATTGTTTGACATGAGGAAACTGATATCAGGAGACCCTTTCTCCATCTCTGTATCTCATTGGGAAAAAGGATCTTGCATCATTTTGATTAAGATGCCATTGGGATGATTATTTTTTATCCTCTTATCCTGGGTGTTCACGATACTTAAAAAACCCCCACAGCCTTACATTTATGTGATGAGTTTTGAGCTCTAGCTGTGAAAATTGAGCCGTAGCCTAAAAGCCTGAAACAAGAGTGTACCCACATTGACACCAGCTACCCCCCCCCTCCCCCCCCCAGCAAAGGCTGGCAGGTCTGCAGCAGAAGGGTGAACAGGCTGGCACAGGCAGAAAGGCGTTTATATGTATTGATGCTACTACCACGGACAAAACCCTGTTAGGTGTTGGGAGAGTCAGAAAGGAAGTAAATCAGAAAGGAGACATCTGGAGGGAGAGACAAACATCAGGGCAGCTTTTATTTGGATGTAGAGGTGCCTTGGGACAGGCTGCTGTTTGGGTCCTGTCCTTGCATGTAGTTGGCCAGTAAGGAGATCTGGAAGGCCTGTGGGTGGCAAAACAGATCTGATACACAAGTGGCTCTACTTCTGTTGTAGTGTATGGTCAGTGTCTAGTCCTGGAAGGCCATTCCAGCCAAGGGCTGATCTGAGGGTTAAGTGCTGGCAGGGGCACTTATTTGGAGATGCTGACGTTGCTGAAAGTAAAGGAGTGTTCAAACTCTACAATGGGGGTACAGTTGGGGAGCCAGAAAAGGAAATTTGAATGTATTACTGAGTGGAAAAGAAGAAACAGAAATAGATGTTGTAAGCCAGAGTTCATGGGAATGGAAAGGAAGTTGTTCCAAGAGGTTAAAAATGTATGTTGGGAGACTGGTACGGATGCAGTACTTGAGAGAGATGCTAGTGGGCTGGACTAGGATGTTAGTTGGTTGGCGATGGTGAGAATGGGGAGAAGTTACATGTTGTAACCCTTAGGTGTGCTGGGAAGGAAACAAGCTTGAGAACCATGTTCTTATGTAGCTCATAACTCTTTTGGCGACTAGTGGGCTACTGAGGAGTCAGTGGTACTGAGATTTGTTAAGGAGTGGCGCATGGAATCTATAGTTGTTGTAAATGGGGTACTCTGAGTAGAAGATCCGTATCAGGGAGAACATAACAGGCAGAGCTGTTATAGTTGAGTTCCTTAGTGGTAATGTGGGTAGTTATCCCTCTAGGACCTATTTGATGCATTGTTTGGCCATTGGCCTAGAGGAGGTAGGTAGTGATGGTTAGGTAGATAGGGTAATAACTGGCTAGAAAGCTTGGAATCTTGCTCTCTAAAAGTGTGATAAAACTGAGAGCCATGATTTGAGATTGCATTGTCTGGAAATGCAGGGTCTGCGTTGTTCACAACACTAGCAGCATTTTAAAGGCCAACTGATCAACTGAACGGGATTGGTAGTTGCAGATGGGTGGGTAGGGCTGATGAATGAGATGAAACATGGCATTTTGATCAGGTCTACTTTCACTGGAAAGGTAATGTAACTAGAGAAACAATGTCGGGGGCAGACCTGAAAGGAAATTCATGGTTGATGGTGTTGAATGTGGTGGCTGGTGAGGATAGCAAGGAGTCCCCAAGTAGGTGCCTTAGGAGATGCAGGAATTCTGTGATCCTGCTCCAAATTTGTGGCCAGGGTTGGAGGGGCCTTTCTCAGGACCAGAGGCAGTTAGATAGACCAGATAAGCTCCTGGCTTGTGTCTGTAATGAGCGGTCTTCTCATAGGAGAGGTATCCAGTCCTGCTTTTTGGTTCATCTGGACAGAGGAAAGTTTTCTTCTGGAGGGCTGAGACAATAGTGTGCTGAGCACTCTGAGGGTAGCTGATGCCTTGGTCTTGACAGTATTCCTGAAGGAAGCAGGCACTGCCATGACAAGAAGACTTTTTGCTCCCTGACAGAGATGTGCCAGTCTACTCTGTGAAGTTCTGGGATGTGACAGGCCTGTTTTTCTGCCCTAGCTCTTGGCAGCAAGGAGGATGAACTGTCTGGTGGCGATAAGAGCTAGGGATGGTTAGCAGACTTCGAGGGCTTGACTCGGGTGCTTAAAGTGGGCCAAGTAAGGGTTTGCTCCGAGAAGGGAGCTGAGAGCCATGGGCTCTGATTCTTACTTGGTCAGTACCTCAGTGATAAGGAGTTAGTCACATAAATGTTCTAGACTACACCTTTGCTGTTTAAATTGTGGTCTGAGAACCAGCAGCATCCTCATCACCTGGGAGCTTGTTAGAAATGCAGATTGTCAGGCCGGCCCTACTCCAGAGCTGAAATAGAATCTGCAATCTGACACATTCCTCAGGTCATTTGAAGTCTGAGAAACACTGCTGTAGTCTGGACCAGCGGTTCTCAAACTTCAGACTTCAGCGAGCATCAGAGTCACCTGGAGGGCTGTTAAAACCAAGGCTGCTGGCCCCATCCCCAGGGCTTCTGATTCTGAAAGGCTAGGGTGGAGGCCAGAAATTTGCATTTCTAACAAGTTCTCAAGTGATGGGACTGTGGTTTGACAACAGCTGACCCTCTTAGCTTTCTCGTCTGCAAAACAGGGGAGTGATTCCTGCCTGCTTATGGAGATGTGGGATCATATGGGACAGTGTGTGAGAAATGTGTTCAGTGCATTGTGGGGGTGGGGGGCAGGTATCCATCTGTGTATTGCTTGCTTACTAGTCAGTGAATTTTTAAAAATCTTTTGTTATGCCAGCACAGCTGTTTACCTTCCTGGCTGCTGGCCGTCATTTGTGGGCAGAGAACAGGGAATCTATGAACCACCCCACAGGCATGCAGCATTCTGTGAAGAGATCAGCAGTCCCTGGAGCTATGGATGGGGATTACTGAGCAAGGTCTCCAGTAGCCCAGCCAGCTTCCCTGGGCTCCTGGCAAGTGGTCTGACCAGAACTCTCAGTCTGCCTGAGTGGGCCTGGTCCTGTCTTGATCACTTGTTACTCACTGCCATTTCTTCACCCCCAGCTAGTGTATCTTAAGGCAATATTTGAATTGGTTTGAAAGATGGTCTTTGTCTAACCAAGCCTCTGATTCATCTTGTGATCCTGAGCAAGACACATGCTTTTCCTCCACTTTATTGGGTGACTGATGGAACAGGCTTTGGCTGCATGTGCCCAAGTCGCAGAATGTGGACTCTGGACCTTCAAAGTGAGGGGAGCTGAGGTAGATGCTGTTCTGATGAGAATCAGTAGAGCATAGTGGTTAAAAGCATGGATTCCAAAACTGGACTGTCTGGATTTGAGTCTTGACTACCTACTGGGAGTATGACCTTGGGCAAGTTGCTTGCACTCTTTATGCCTCAGTTGCCTTATTGGCAAAGTGGGGTTAATAATAGTACCAATCTTATAGGACTGATGGGAGGATAAACTGAGTTAAACATATTAAGTGCTCAAAACAGTGTTTGGTATGTAATGGCTTATAGGTATTAGCTCTTATTAGTAGAATTAGTACTAGTATTATTCTGATCCACAACCTCCTCGTAAGCTGTTGGGATACAGGAGGTGACTGGGAGGCAGGCCCTGCTTCTCTGGGGAACACAGAGAGATCAGGCCCTCTTATCAACATAGTGGTAGAGCCAGGGTACTATCCAGAGAGATTTTTTTGGGCTTGGCACCCTTCCACTTCTAGGCCCTTCCTTAGTGATGCCTCCAGGGGACCTCTCTAGCACATAACTTGAGATTTGTTTGAATTAATTTCATGACAAATGTGTGTCTACAGGTAGCTACAAAGAAATCATTTGGTTGTTTGGTGCCCTGAAGGGTCAGCTTCACAGAAGCCACTTATATCTGAAGTTATTTACAATTGAATATGTAAAAATGTTCGAACTGTGGCTGTTTCTGAGTCATGTACATACAGAGGTAGACACAGGTGTGCACACCTCAGGTGAGGATGTGGTTTCTAAGACTTGGTCTCCTTCATTTATTGGTATTATGTTTTTTGAAAAATTCAGATTTCAATAAAGGTAAATTATAATTCACTTTGCACCCATACTCTCCTCGAATAAAGAATAGCAGTGTCTATTTTCAGCCTCTTTTCTATATTTTAATTGCTTTGGGGTCTATGGAGATGGGGAGAGGGGGACATGTAGGTGAAAAATCAGCCTTTTAAAGCTCTGATTTTTTACCCTTCCTTGTCCTGAAACTTCGAGCATCAGCTCTCATCTGTCAAAGTGTAAATCAGCAATTAAAACCCAAACAGCCAAATGCCAAAGATGACCCGAAGCACAAAGCAACTGACAAACAAGTCCGGACAAATCGACGGGTAATTTATAAGCTTTGCCCTAAAATCTAATTATTTGGCAATTCGAATTTGCAGCCAGCCAGGGCTTGGCAATAAATTTAACCCGCCATAAATTATTTAGGAGCAGACTGTGGTGTAAATCAAAACCACGAGTGTTTGTTTAAGAAATAAGCTCCTTGTGCATAAAATGTCTTTTTTTTTTTTTTTCCAAGGGAGAAACTGTTATTGCAAACCATACCCCGTGGCCCAGTGTAGCCCTCACTTCTCCCGTCCAACTTCCTCTCTTCCGTCTCTTCCCTGTGGCCAGGAGGTTTCTTGATCCTTGGAGAAAGGGCCCATCTTTGCATGAGACTTTTATCCAAAACTAAATATTTGGGTAAAACCCACATGTTTTCCAGGGACTGCATTTTCTACCTTGTGGTATGTGTTGCTTTTAGATTTTATCAAACCTTTCAGTGCAGGGACACACACTTTTTGGAATTTTCTTCCGAGGGTTGAAGGAATAGATTAGTTGTTTTGAAGGAAAGCCAGTTCCTTCTTCCTAGGTTGGGAAGCCATGAAAAATGATCTGCTCATTCTCTTATTTCAGATAGGACATGGAAACATCAGCTCAGGCAGAGGAGAATCTATGCTTAGGAAAAAAGGGCTAGAATGCTACTCTATTAAACCCTCTGGGCTGGGTGCAGTGGCTCTGGCCGGTAATCCCAGCAATTTGGGAGGCCAAGGCGGACAGATCTCTTGAAGCCAGGAGTTTGAGACCTGCCTGGCCAACGTGGCAAAACCCCGTCTTTAGTAAAAACACAAAAATTAGCTGGGCATGGTAATCCCAGCTACTTGGGAGGCTGAGGCATGAGAATCACTTGAACCTGGGAGGCAGAGATTGCAGTGAGCCGAGATCATGCCACCGTACTCCAGCCTGGGTGACAGAGCGAAACCCTGTCTCAAAAACAAACAAACAAAAAAACAGAATTTATAAACCCTCTGTCCCAGTTTTATGAATCCCAACAGTCTAACCTAAGTGCCTTCTGCTTAAATCCTCTTGTTGTTATTATATCTTCAAATATATTTTTATTTCTGCAGACACTTCAGTTGGAGGGAGTTTGAATGCCCCGAAAGTAACTTACACATTTATTTCTTGTAATCTACTGATCATGGGTGTGAAATTTCATTTGAAATGCTGTTGCAGTTGTGTCCTCAGTTTATGAAGGAAATCATTGGGGGTTCCTAGCTGAGCAATTAGAGAGCAGCCAGGGGCTGGGCGCGGTGGCTCAAGCCTGTAATCCCAGCACTTTGGGAGGCCGAGGCGGGCAGATATTGAGGTCAGGAGTTTGAGACCAGCCTGGCCAATATGGTGAAACCCTGTCTCTACTAAAAATACAAAAATAGCCGGGTGTGGTCGCGGGCGCCTGTAATCCCAGCTACTCAGGAGGCTGAGGCAGGAGAATTGCTTGAACCTGGGAGGCGGAGGTTGCATTGAGCCGGAGATTGTGCCATTGCACTGCAGCCTGAGTGACAGAGTGAGACTCCGACTCAAAAAAAAAAAAAAAAAGCTGGGTTTAAAATCTCTGCTCCAACCCATTTTACAACATAGATGAATGCTTGTTTGGTGCTTCCTTTTTGTTTCTGTCTTCTCTCTCCTCAAAAAACAAAAGATTTGCAGGGACAATATTGAGGGAGACAGTAGGTACAATAGGTTTGGAACCTTGGATATTTGAAAAATCCCAATTCTGAGGCTTTTGTTCTTAGCTGTTAAGTTATGGCCAGTTTTCATCCACCATTGGCAGACAGCCCAGTGCTGTAGATAGTTTGTGAATGGTGTTTCAGTGTTAGCATTGAAAATCCATGTTGGCCGGGCGCGGTGGCTCATGCCTGTAATCCCAACACTTTGGGAGGCTGAGGCGGGTGGATCATGAGGTCAGGAGATCGAGACCATCCTGGCTAACATGGTGAAACCCCGTCTCTACTAAATGCACAAAAAAATTAGCTGGATGTGGTGGTGGGCTCCTGTAGTCCCAGCTACTCGGGAGGCTGAGGCAGGAGAATGGCGTGAACCCAGGAGGCGGAGCTTGCAGTGAGCCAAGGTCGCGCCACTGCATCCCAGCCTGGGCGACAGAGCGAGACTCCATCTCAAAAAAAAAAAAAAAAAAAAAAAAAAAGAGTCTATGTTGCAGGAAACTCGTGGTCCTGATCAACAAAACAGTTGATTACCCTAGGTAAGACTGGGATTTGGTGGTTTATAAGTAGTTCAGGGAGGAAACCACTTAGAGATGAGAGTAGATCTAGTAGAAAGTGCTTTGAACTGTTAAATATCTGAGTTTGAATCCTGGCTGTACCACTGACCATCTTTGACATCTTAGGCAGATCATTTCCCCTCTCTGATTCTGCGGAGAGTTTTGTGTCTTCTGGTACAGCCAGGCCTTTGGCTTGTCTCCTCCACTTAGCAGCCCTTTCATATGTTTACACAACAAAAGTTGAGAGAGTGAAGCCTGTGTGCCAGCATAGGAATTAGGTGCTGGAGATCACACTGAAGGCACATGGTTCCTGCCTTCCCTGATGCCATCTGTGCCATCTGTGTTACTGCAGCCATGGTGGAGTCTTTTTAGTAGCAAACCTCTAGAACTTTTCTGCCTAGATAGTCTACATTCATTGCTCTTAAAATTTGAGAGCAGCCTCTCTTTCTAGGAGATAGTAGACTTGAGTTCTCTACAGGATAGCCTTTTAGACTAAGAGAACCAGATCTTTCTTGACCCTTCATATTTTGAAAGCTGCTAGTCCTACTCTTTTTAAGTCTCATTCTCATCTTCCCCTTTTGGAGTTCCAGCTCTGTCCCTCACAGGCAGTGTAAGTGTGAGCAAGTGAGTTAACATCTTCGGGCCTTAGTTTATTTGTGAAATAGGGATGACTGTGATTCCCACCTCATGAGTTAGGAGGATTAAATGAGATCATTCCTATTAGCACAGTATCTGCCACGTAGTAAACAATAAATGGAATAAAATGATTGCATTTTCCACATGTCTTGGAGAGCATTGGAGGCCAGCTCCTCTTCACCCTTTGCCCACACTTGAGCATCTCAGAGAGAGGAGCCACCTTTCATTGTATTCATCTCTGTGTCTACAGCCAGCCCCTGCCTGGTGAATAGTAGATGCTTAATAGTATTGATTTACGACCTGAAGATGGTGATGGTGATGATTATGTAACCTGTCTCCCATGATTAAGGAGGGTAAAATAAGAAAATGTATGTGAAACTACACTTTTGTGAATGGAAAAACGTAACACTGTGTACGTCCCTCCACTAAGGTCTTTATCACAGTGTACTGTTCTTTGTTTGCCTATGTTTTCCACTCATAGTCCATGCACTTCTCCAAAGTGGAGACTACATCTTATCTCTAGTCCTGCTCCAGCCCCTGTCTGATATCCTACACAAAGTAGGCACTCAGGTAGTTTAATTGAATGCAAATGGCATACAAAGGCAAAGAATTGTAAAGCTATTATTAGGATAGGGAAAGAGGGCTGGTAAATACACTGGTCCTTCCTTCCTTCCTGGTGCTACTTTGACACAAAACTGTTTCTGAAATAAACCTCTTCCTAGGGGAATGATGAAATTGGCTGAGAGAAAAGGTCAGGGTCAGGAATAACAGTTTCATTATCTGAGCAACTGGACATAGAGGCTGGCACTTGGGCACATTGTCACAAATCTTTGTGTTGGGATTAATGCCACTAACCTGTAGTGTTGGGGTTCCATCTCTGATTATTATCAGCTAAAAATCTTCAAAATGTTTGTCATGCTTCAGGTGCCCTGGCTGCAGAGTTGTGCCAACTTGGTGCAGATTGGGGCACCTCTCCCACTACTGGGCTGTTTGGGCCAGTATTTTGAATTCTGGGAAGTATGGAAGTACTGGCTGGGCAATATAGGAAGGTGAGAAGTACCTCAGTGACGTCCTTGCTGCTCTAATTTCTCAGAGAGTCTTTTCTCAGAAGCTTCTCTTTTGCATCCTCAGTGGCTCAGGTGAATATGCCAGTGTGTAGGCTCATTGTTAACAACAGCTCCTCATGTTGTGGAGGAAGGGCCCGTGCAAAGTCACGTTTTGAGACTGGCCCTTGAAACCACCTCTTCTTGGTCTTGGGGAGAAGGCTTGGCTGATGAGCTGGCATTATCAGAGATATGTTTATAATAGGCCCAATTTGATGTGTCCTGGGCCTTGGGTCTAGGCCCCCTGGGAATTTCAGGGGCCTACCCCCCTCCTTTTTTTTTTTTTTTTTTTTTGCATGGATCCGAGTCTGGCTTGTTCTTCCTCTCCGGGAGCATGGCACTGAGTTTCAGCACTTAGTTGGCCCCATTTCCCTATGGGTGAGGAAGCTAACATCAGGAAAGTTTGAATATTGAGCTGCAATATTTGCTGTTACTTGCTGCAATGGGGAAACCCAAAGGCCAAGTTTCCAGAGAGTCTGCTGGGGATGCTGACTTGGTGCTGGTCAGAGTGGAAGCTGAAGTGCATACTATTTTATAATAAATACTAATGAAATCCTAGATCTATAATAGCATTTTGGATATCTAAAACAAACCATGTGCTTGTAAAAAAGTGGAAAGAGATCAACTTTAAGCCATAAATTCTTGGTAATAGAGGGTTTTTTTCTATTTATGTTTGATAGATATTTTTATTTCCAGAGGAATGTCAACTCCTAATTTCATAATGTATCATGGGCTTAAGAAAATTGAATTTAATAAAAAGCCAAAGATGAATGGCATCCTTAAAGGTCCCAACACTTGTCTTTATTAGCAGGACAAACTGTAGGTCTCCAAACACTGCTGCTCTCCAAATGAAAGTTTAAATGAAAAGTACAGTTGTGTCACAGGTTAAATTTCATTGTGGGCCCAGCTAACATTGTTAGTGAGGAGCTGGCTATATTTGTTTCCTTAGACACCAGGGCAGCCAAACTCACCAGGCTATAGAGCTCTTTCTGTTGAGGAAGTGTTTCTTCTACTTAGGGAAGAGGAAGGACACATCAGAAAAATCAGGAGTCAGATGAGCCTAACTCATGGGCCACACCTCAGAGTTGGCTCTTGGAATCCTGGATACCTGATTTTGCAGGGGGACCAATGTGTATTTTTTTGGTGTGTGTTCGATTTTGTTATTCAGTTCCAAACCCCCGTTTACTCTGTATGTAATGCTTCATGGGGAACAGAAGGTCCAGGGAATTGGGAAAAGAGTGTCCCCCTCTCTTCACCTTGGGAGGAGAGGTATTACCTGGTCTAAGCAGCAGCCTGGACCTCCCTTCTTTCCCCTCTGCCTCAGCCTTGCAGCCATTTTGCCCTTTCTGTCTCTGGGAATAAGCTCCTGTCAGCTTCCTCATCTTTGGAGATCAGCCCACGGAGACAAGGCAACCAGAATCTTTGAATCTCTCTGGCATGAAGTCTGACTGACTTGATTTGGTTTTCGGTCCTGACGTGTTGGATTGAAATAGATGCTTTAAAACCAAGCCCAATATTAGTGGGTATGTCTTGCGGGGAGGATACCTGGCTTTCCTGGGACATCAAGGAGATTGACCATTTCTCCTTGTGTTTTCCCACCCATTAATTTCCTAAGTGCAGTCAGGTGTCATCTGTTTCGTGTTGCTTCTCCAGGCTGTCTCTGGAGAGAAGCAGTTTACCTTGATTTTAATGATACTGGAAAGGTCTCCAGAATGAAGGACCTGGGGAAGGGGTGCTGCCGGAGCTGACTATTGGGGCCACTGAATGGGCAGAGCCCCCTTTCTTTCTCTCTGCAGTGGAGGCCCTTTCCACATGCTAATTTTACTCACAGAATTTTGCTTTTATTTATTTTTTTTATTATTTCCTATTTGTCTCTTCCAGATGTTTTCAGGGCAGTTTTTTTGTGTGTTGTAAACTAATTCCATTCATGTTTTAAAAATTTATGAAAGCGCTAATAAAAATGTCAAAGTGGTAAAAATGTTAGCTTTTCCTCTGCTTTGATTAAATTTTGCAAACTGTTTTGAATATTAAAAAGCAATAATTTTTTTTATTCTCTCTCCTTGCTTTCCCTCTTCTCTCTGATACGCATGTGCTCTCTCCTGCCCTCTCGCCGCTCTGGTGCGTTCCTCCCTTCCCAGGAGCGATGTATGAGGCGTGCTGCACAGCCAGCGTTCTGCAAGCCTGTTTGCACACCAGGACCTTGGTGCTGTGCATCTCTATTAAATAGCGGAGACAAATTAATCTTAGAGACACCAAACAAATTGTCACTCCTCCTCCTTCTCTTCCATTATGTTTCAGTGGACTGGGAAAGGCTAGCTAAGCGATTGGGCTGGTGGTGTAGAGGGAGTGTGTGCTGCCTGAAAGAAAGGTGGGAGGCGCTAGCTCCTATTACTGTTACTCACTTTTCTCCTTCTCTTTGGGATCCCCTTTGGCTTTATTTTTTTTCTTTTTTTGAAAAATAAGAACTAATGAAGAAACTTACCAGCTTGGTTCAAACTTCATACAAGGAAATCTATGCATTGGTCTGACGGCTGGTTGTCTATATGGCAGGAGATCAGACCCATTTCAGGACAGGGACCTGGGCAAGAGAAAGAAGGGCGTATTCTTAGGGGCTCAAGTTAGCAAGCCTGTGCTAGAGAACCAGTTGGAGACACTGGGGCAGATGATACCACTGTCTTCCTTCCCATTTCCAGAAACAGTGGGGATGAGGGCTGTGTCCAGTCCCTGGAACCTATGAAGATATTAGCAGTGGGAAGGTTAGGATTCTAACTGCTGGTGCCGTCTCACTCAATCTTGGGTTTGGCCTGGCAGGAGCTAATGAACCCAAAACACTCATTCTTTGTTGACTTGGAGCTACTGTTGGAAATGGTTGATTACAATAACTTATTTTTCCTTTTCTGTATCTTTGGCACTCCAGGAAATCATCGAGTTCCCCATCCTAAAGCTAAATGGCCGGACCATGGAGATTGAGTCTACCTTTCACATGTATGTCCAGCCTGTAGTCCATCCACAGCTTACCCCATTCTGTACAGAGGTAAGGGCCCTGGAAGTGGGCAGCAAGGGCTGCTGGGAGGGGAATTTTGGAATCCCTTGGTGCTCTATATAGCCATTTAGAGAAAGCATAGGGCTTATCAATGCTTAAGGCAAGTGCACACTAGACCTAGCAGTTAGGTTTTATAAAGTCTGCCACTCCACTCAGGTCACTGTTGTTATTGGGGACCCTGGGAGAGCAGTGGCTTAGTCTACCCCTGCTTCCCCAGCATCCCTTCCTGGTGACCGGCACTTGGAGACCAGGAGCAGAATGGCATTTCTGGGGTTCAAGTTCTTCCCAGTTCAATTTCCCTTAGGGCCCCTTGGCAAGAGGTAAAGATTTCAGCCACTTGGAAGGCAGGGTTATGTTCGGGCCTTCTTAGCTTTCTGGCATTGTTACTCTGTCCTTCTGTAAAGTGGTCCTGTGTGAAGCGTAGGTTGAGTTTGTCAGAGGTACATTCTGTCACCGAGGGAAGAGAAGAGTGGTCTGAGTGAAGCATGAGACCTGGCTGGCCAAGGCTGAAATCTCCTTATCCTAGGTGGGTACTGTACTTGGCCTCCTTGTCAGCAGGCTAGTATTGATCCCATTTTACAGATTGTGAAACTGGGCCTAACAGATTTTGATGCTTGCTGGAGGCTCAAAAGAGCCATTGGCAGAGGGGAGGAGCCCCTGCAAGTTCTAACTCCCAGAACTGTGTGAAGCCTTCGGTGGCTACTTTTCCCTGTGACATGTCATGTAATGCACTCAGTGATGGCCAACAGGCTGTGGTGCAGTCAGGGGTTAAGAATGTGTGGTAGCAGGGGTGATGAGAATCTTTTAAGAATCTGGGGCTGAGGTACATTAGAGACTTTGTGCCTTCATTTAGAGACCTGTCTTCTACATGTGAATGAAATAGGTGGAAAAGGGTTCTTGAGTTATCCCAAACAGTCTCCTTGGTGAGAAGGCTGAGGACGAGCCTGTTTGACCCTGGTGGGCCCTGAGGCTGACTTAGCCCAGATAGGAGGTCTCGAGGTTGCTCCTGAATTCGATGCCAGTGTTTGCCAGCTGACCCAGGTGGGGCTTTTGTTGCAGGCATCCATCTGCCAAGGCGCCTAGCCTCTTAAGCCTTTTGTTATTCCAACTAATGATGTTGGGTTCTGGTTTTCTCCTTCCTTTGCTGGGTTTTCCCCTTTCCCCTGGGATTTACCTGTACCACCAGGGGGTGCTAATCTGACTTTTCTGCCCTTTTTGAAAAATCACCATTTTAATGATGATGAAAATCCCCTTGCTTATGCGAAGGGAAGGAAAGACTTCCTTTAAGCCAGCCAGTTACCTGAGCCCTCCACTGGCCTTGAAAGGCTAATGTCCTCTTGTCCTTACATAGACAGGCAGGCCCAAATTTTGGTAAGTTTGCTACCTGTTTAGGAACGGAACAGTATTCTGCTAGAGCTGGACCCCGGGCAGGAGTGGATGCTTGAGCGTGTCAGAAGAAGAGGGACTTTATTTAGAGTAAGGCTGCTGCTGCTACTTTTTGTGGGGATGGGAGGAGGGATTGTGAGGCTATGATGAACAGTTTCTTCTTTCTAGAAAGCTTCACCCAAGGATGCACATACATAAGGGAAGGGAGTAGGAGTGGTAGTTGGGATTTTATTAAGAAGGCTGTTCTAAAAGTGAACGTGTGGTTTTTCTGTAGGCACTGGGTCTGCCATTTTGTCTCAGGTTTCCAGAGCTCAAAACTCGCCATGATCTTGTCCATCCTTTTTTGGCCAGCCTCATATCTCTCTGCTTCGTCTCCCACCTAGCTCCCCTCACCCAGAGGTTGCCCTCTTACAGTCTGTCTTTTCACGTGATGGTCCTCCTGCCTGCACAGAGTTCCCACTGTCCCCGCCAACTCTTGCTTGACCTCCAGGACTCTGCTTAGGGTCACCTTCCCTGATCCCCAGATTGAGTTGTGCTTATTCCAACATAGAACTGATCAGATACTTTATACTATAATTATTTATCTGTCTCTTCACTAGACTATAATTTCTCTGAGGGAAGAAACTAGACCTGATCCATCTCCATCCCATCATTAGGGTCTGCTACCAAGTAAACACTTGATACATGTCCCTTAAATGAATGAATATTGTCAAGGAGTTATTTTCTGTCTCTCCCAAAAACAACTGTACTGCTGACTTGTTATTTTGAGTAAGTAAGTAAAGTCTTGTTTGGAAAACCTCAGATCATATAAATTTTGCCCTGTCTCCGTACCAGATGGAATTGTATCTCCGAGAGGCATAGACACAGGATGGGGGCTATCATTCTGACACCTCATCCGACCTGGCAGTCGGTGCCTTCTGCGGGTAGGGATGGAGGTCATTCCAACCAGAGAAAATCTCTCATTAGTAAGTGTGAGGAACAGTCCCAAACCTCCAGATTATACTTAAGTAGTTCCTCTGGCAGGATTTTCTGTCTTGTGCACAAGAAGTTCTTAACCCCAGTGTGTGTGTGTGTGTGTGTGTGTGCATGCACGCACAAACATGCATATGACGCGTGCACACACATGGGCACATGCTTGGGGAGAGAAGCAGGCTCAGTGCTGGACAGTAGAAAGAAGGATTCCACTTTGAACGAGTCTCTAGCACACACAGAGAGACTCTTACTGCTTCATATTAGGAATGTGTTAGTACCCTTCTTGAGGTCCCTTCTTAGTTTCAGTTGAGAGTTGGTCTGGAGACATGGTTCTGACAGAGATAGGATGGGATGTGTTTCATTCCTTCCTGAGCCCTTTCCCTGTGACCTCTAGAATCTGCTCCAGTTCATCAAGTCTCTGTCTCTAGCAGCTGAGCTGCTGCACAGTCCCTAACCATGTCTTCTTTTTGTTGTTGTTATCATGAAAAAAAAAAAAAACTAGAGAAATACTCATTTTGCTAAATGCCAGTAAAGGGCTTTGTCTTGCACCTGTACTTATAAAGGCTGAGATTTATTGGTCTCTTTGTCTGAAGAGAAGAGTGGGTCCGATTATCAGATTGCACACCAGAGACAAGTGCTTATGTAATCAACAAACTGTCTTGGTGTCAGAATACGATTGTGTTGGAGATAAACTGTGAAAGGAGAAAGCGCTGGATGCTGACATGCTATTGGCACTGAGTTTCCTGGGCTGCTTCCTGCAGTTGCTAGTGTTTATGATGAAGCCAGCTCATTCCTGGACAAAGCCCTTGTGAGGGTAGGGGATCTCAGTAACCAGCCATGTTATCAGTCAGGGTCAAAAGCCCCTTGCCTTGTGGTTTCTGAGTCTGGAGAAGTGGGAGTTAATCTGTAATCCCTCATTGAAAGGAGCCACAGAGCACACATTAATTCTTCCTCTCACCTCTCCTGCTTTAAGTGGCTAAGGTCTCTGAGCTCTGTTTAGCCTGTGAGCCCTGGTTCTCAGCTTAATAATACTTGGCTTTGCTCTAGTACCTTTCGTTGTGAGGAGTGAAAGCTTTTTACAAACATGTATTAACCCAAGTGGGACTGGGCTTAAATTGTAACATGAAGGATTTAAGTTAGGCCTAAGATAGAACTTCCCAGTATTAATTTGATAAAATTGTCTCGTTCCCTCATAGCATCCTGTATAAGCCTTACAGGTGTCTCACAGGTCATTAGTATCAGGTAGAGGAACTAATTTTTACTTAAAAAAAAAAAAACAAAGATGGGGTCTCCCTATGTTGCCTAGGCTGGTCTCAAATTCTGGGGCTCAAGCAGTCCTCCTGCCTTAGCCTCCCAAAGGGCTGGGATTGCAGGCCGAGCCATCATGCCCAGCCCAGAACTAACTTTAACTTCATCCCTTCTTTGTCCAGTGCCTTGGCAGAGCTGATAAGGGGTGGTCCATCCTTGGAGGGATTAATACAGGAGCCTGAGGCCTTCCCTGAGAAGGCTTTGTCTAGCTGAGCCAACTGCTCAAGCCCCTGTGTCTCTGGGCTAAATGCAAATCCTTGAGGAGCTCAGCTGTGAGCCATGCTTTCCTGGGCCACAAATGAAAATGGCTGTTGTCTGGGAAGCATGGTGAGAGAAGGAGCTGACCTCACTAGGCTCTTCCCAGGCTGATGATTCTAGGATCACTGAGCACTGGAGTGGAGTTTGTGAAAGCCCCAGGATGTTGGAGCTCCATTTCCCCAGCTCCAGGTGGGAGAGTTGGGTTTAGTCTGCAGTGAGGCATCTTGCAGCAGAACACTGGAGCAGCACCCTGGTTTTCCATTTTGGTGTAGTGATTTTCTTGCCCCACATCAGTGATTTTCCTGGGGCCCAGGGCAGGGGCTTATGGGGTACACACAGGTGCTGACCTAAGCCTTATCTCCAGGGAGGGAGGGCTCTTGGCAAGGGTGCATTGCTTTCCTGTGTGAGTGAGACTTTCTTGAAGCCCTTGGCATTCAGCTCATTTGAGAGACCCTTGGTGAGGGCCAAGAGAAGGAGTGGACCTAACCTTGCCCCCTGAAACTCAGACCAGACACAAGACTAACATTTGGACCCTGGAGCTTTGTAAGAAGTGAGAGTGGCTGTGGTCCGCCTTTTCCAGGATTGTCCTGATCTTGAGCCTCAGCTCCAGCCAGGCCTGAAGATGTGTCTAAGCCCTAGGCTTAACAGGAGAGAAGCTGGACCAGAATGGGCAGCGGTGGGCCTGTGGGTGTCTGTCACTAATCTGGGATTGGTAATAAGCCTCCTCCTGACTCTCTTTGGCCCCTTCATGCCTGAGGCAAAACAGGACAACTGCCTACTCAGTTTGTGGCTCTGGAAGTTGTAGAGGCTCTGGGTACTAGTTGGGGCTGGGTGTAGGAGGGGGCTGCTGAGAACACGTATTCCATGAGGGCAGAGTTTTTACATTTTTCTTCACTGCTGGATCTCTAGTTCCAGTAATGCGGCCCAGCCCGTAGTAGGCTTTCTATGAATAGTTGTTGACTAAATAAAAGGAGGAGTCCTTTGTACTCCAAGATTATTGAAGTTGCTGACCCAGGGCACTTCCCCATTCCCAGCCCCCCAGCCCTTAGCGGACTGTCTTTTCTTCTCTTTGACTCAGGCCCTCCCTCTACTGGGCAGTTCTTTGGTCTTCCAAGCAAGGAAAGGGTGTGGAGGTGCCAGCCGGGTGGGCATGCTGTGGGTTAAAGCTTTGCGAAACAACAGTGTAGTTAATCTTTCTAATTTATTTTCCTTTTAGACCATGGGAAGTCTGTAGGCAGCAGCTGTTACCCAATTAAAATACAGATTAATATAAAAACGGTTTCTGGAATATAAAATAGAGTGGCTGTGTCCTTACACTTCCTTAAAATACCACCTAATAATGACTTGATGAACTACAGAAACCCACCTAGAGGAGCTCAGCGTTTTTAAAATGAAAATTTCTCCCTAAAAGGTGTATATTACCATTCCATGTAAGTCACCATGAGAAAATAACCTTACCTCTTAGAGCCGGCAATTTCTGTGAGTTGGGTATTTGGTATTCATTAAGTATAATTATAGTTTAATTGGAGTTTAATCTCCCCCCCCCCCCCCCAACACACTTTAAAGAAAAGAAGTTTCCAAGCAAGTCTGAGATACTGCTCTTTCTGGAAGTAGCCAGGGACATGCTGGGGGTGGTGATTTCCAGTTGGTGTCCAGGACATGGGGGCCTCATGCCCTCAGATCCTTGTAGGCAATCTATCGCCAGTCTATGCCTGAGGGATATTTTTACTTTAAACCAAACCAAAACAAAGCAAAACAACAAGCTTGTTTGAACCCAGGCCTGACCTAGGTGGAGCATAGGCCCGAGTCAGAAATTCTCTAGGTCATAGTCTGAACATTAGGCCTTTTTGTCTTAGTTTCCCCATTGGTTAAAGATGACTCTGTCTCTTGCTTGGCTAGTTCATATTGATGGCGCATATATGCA
Source organism: Nomascus leucogenys (assembly GCF_006542625.1). Classification (NCBI taxonomy): domain Eukaryota; kingdom Metazoa; phylum Chordata; class Mammalia; order Primates; family Hylobatidae; genus Nomascus; species Nomascus leucogenys. The sequence continues at coordinate 13,295,446 of NC_044392.1, read as the reverse complement.
GGGTGAAGGATAGGAGCCTGTGGGACTTCATGGATGTTAGGGAAGGTGTTAGGGAGAGTGTGGGAGGGGGCAGTGCTGGATATTGAGGCTCAGAGAAGGGGTGGACTTGAAGCCAAGTGTGCCTGTCCTGTATGAGCACTCCCCAAGTTTTACAGGAACTTCCGTGAAGCTAGGAGCTGAATTTACTTGAGACTGTAATTGTGGGGAGTTATTGAGCCTATTGAATACAAAAGACATGTAACATCAATTTGTTTGCAAACTGAAAGCTAAAACAGCCTTGTGGTCAGCATGTGTATGTGTACACCCATCTCAGGGCAGGATTTTATGGGAGAAGCACACATTGTGTCCTGGGTCCTGGGACTTTATTCCCAAGTCTTCTAGTTGGGCTCTGAACCTAAAGCAGTGCCAGATCAGAGCCCTTTACAGCAGAAGGAGAAAAACAGAAACGAATGGGTCCTGTTCAGCCTTGAGTCCCTTCACCCTGGTTTTCTACCCATCGGCTATTTCTCTTTCCTTTCAGCTCACCGGGATTATTCAAGCCATGGTGGATGGTCAGCCAAGCCTGCAGCAAGTGCTGGAGGTAGGTTGAGTGACCTTTAATTCCTGACCTCTGACCCCTTCCTGCTGCCTTTCTCTCCCTCCCCTACTGAGAATGTAGCCGTGTAATTTGACTATGATTATGGCTTGATTAGAATAACATTTGCTGTCACATCAGTGACATGCTGTTGAGAGTATTGAACCATTGATCTGTCATCTCCAGCTGTTCCCGTCAGGGTTTCTGACAAGATGTCCCAGTGCTGCCAGGAGTCGGGCAGAGGGGCCCCCACCCCTTCCTGGCCTATGGCCCTGTGCTGGCTGGCTCTGGGGTAGCCTATGCTGGGTGGGCTGGGGAGTAGGGGAGCTGAGCTTGCTACTGTGGGACTAGCCCCGGGGACTGGAGGTGTTTTTGTTTAGCTTTAGCGTTGGCTTCTTGTGGCATGTGAGCACTTCATTAACTCACCCAGAACTCCCCATCGATGGCTTTTGTTTGCTGAGAGCTCCTCCAGGAGCTGTGGCTGGGCCCGCCTGCCCCACTGCAGCTTGCCGCTGGATGCATTGTGCCTGTCGGGTGCAGAGGCTGCACTGGGTAATGATTCCTAATCAGAATAATTACAACAATTGCCTATGTGAGGGAAATCAAATTAAAGACTTTAAAACCCTTGGCAGAGACCACACTTCTAGGATGTTCTCCTTGGGGAGCTAGAAAAGGTTAAGATGCTGTTTCTTGCGCTGTAGCCCGAGAGAATAAGGAAGGGCAGTGTTTGGTCTTAGCTTATCTCCCACCCTCCTCTGGCCTGGAGGTTTTCACAGGGGGAGAAGGTCTCCCTCCCATGTCTTTCTCTATAGGGGGAGGGGAGAAGAGGAAAAGCCTGTGGATCTCATTAGGTGCTTTATTTATTTTTTAAGACCAATAAAGCCAAAGCTCAGACCTTATCAAAGCATAGGAAAAAGTAGAATATCTGCAGGAATAGCAGGGCACATCTGCACTGGAGGTGTGCAGCCTAGAGGAAGTAGCGTAGTGGCAGGGAGCAGGGCAAGATACCTTTTTTTAGCGGAGAGATCCTGTCCCATGGAGGGGAGAGATGCAGATTGAATTTCGTGGGGCCCCCAAGGATGGAGCCAGGGTCAGAGAGGCAAGTTTAGGCTCACCTCAGTGGCAGAGTGTATTTCCTGTCCCTGGGAGTGTGGGAACCCAGGCTGTGACCAGTCTGGTTGGGGGTCAGAGTTTGGGCACCTGCAGTAGATTGGGAGAAGATAAGATGAGCTCTGAGATGCTTCCCAGCCATATTGACCATCTTTTTTTGAAGAGATTCATTCCTATGACCAAGGGAGCTCCTTAGCATGGACTGCTCCCTGTTAAACCAGACTTGAGACAGAGGGAACTCATTCTTTCCTCTGTCCCAGCCGCCATCCTCAGCCAGGGCCTGGCTCCTGAGGGATGCCAGAAGACAAGCACCTTTTTCCTGGAACATCTGTAGCTGGGATCCTGGAGGAAGATACTTGCTCTGGGCCAGCAGCAAACCAGGACTGTTGAGGTTATGGGTTTTTTTTCTCAGTGGCCCCAGTCGAGGAGAAGATGTGGTCTTGAGGAGGCAACCCCCTGCTAACCCTAGGCCAGCCGTGGAGCAGGGTGCTCAAAGAATTCTGAGTCTCACCCAGGAAGCTACTTTCTGCTACTTCTACATACTTTGTGGGTAAGGAGGGAAAATTCCTAGTTATCAGCCTGAATAGAGAGTTTCTGGCAGGACTAGGAGACCCCGACCGGGCTCTGCTTCATCTCATTAGTCCTGAGTTGGTTATGGAGATAAAGAGCTCATTTCTTGTCCGAACCAAGGCCCTTAGCAGGCAGCCAGCTAGATGTTTACCTGACTCATGGTAAAAAGTGCTCACTGAATAGCTGCCGTGCAAGCGAATGGCCTGGGTCCTAAGCTTCCAGGGACTCCAGTGAGTGTTGAGTGCTTCCTGTGATAAGGGCCCAGTTTTGCTGAGTGTGGCCTCCTGTTGTCTCTTGCTCTCTCTTTCACTGTGCAGGAGTTGGGGCACTGGGGAGCCCCTCTAGTATATGGGGCACTTAACTTGGGGATATAAAACAGTGAGCTTAGGAGAGGTTATGCTGATTTAGGGAGCCCTAGTTTCACCTTACCTCTTTTCTTAGGTGACCCTGGGGAAAGGATTCATGTACGTGTGTGTGTGTGCACGTGCGCACGCATGCACATACATGCAAGGAGTTGGGCCAGAGGAGACAGACCATTTAGCAGTGGAAGATCCAGAATTTATCTTTTGGGAAGATTCTTTGGCTGAGGAGGATTGTCTGGTGTACAGACTGTAAAGAGGGTTTAGAGACCACATGGTCTGCATCGTCTGGTACCGGGGGGCAGCTCTGACATTCTGGTTGGTAGGGCTGCTATAGCCACGGAACTAGGTAGGATCCTTGGCCTTAGTCAAGGATGACTTTAGCATGGGCCAGGCCTCTAGCATCTCAGAGGTATCCAGGGAGCCAGCCTATACCTGCTAGAAGTAATCTTACTTAAGATACTTAAAGATATCCATGGGCTCTCTATTTCCTGCTGAGCACACGAGGCCCTTCACAGTCTGGCCTAACCTAGTCCTCCAGCCTCTGTCCTTTCTTTCTGTATACTGTGGACTTCAGTCACCCTAAACTTTTACCTACTCATGTTTTCAGTCAGTCAGCAAATATCGCTTGAGTAGATCCTGTGCTGAATGAGAGATTAAGGCAGTGAGTAAGACAGAGTTCCTGCCTTCGTGGTACGTATATTGGCAGGGAAGGCAGACATTAAACAGATACTTGCTTCAAATACAAAATTATTGCACATGTACCTTTGCCTCTACCTGTAGTATTCTCTACTATGTTCCACCATGTCAGGCTCCTAGTTCAATTATCTTCTTTGTGAAGCCTTTTCTGACTCTTTTCCCTGTGAAAGGTAGGGCTAGCCACTTCCTCTTCTTGGTCCTGTAGCACTGTGGTCATGTCTCCAGTGCTGGTATGATGATCTGCCTTTCTCCCGTTCTCAGCCTACTACCTGTTTTGTGGTAGGCACTTAAAACATCACATTTAATTCTCAGAACAACTCTGTGTAAGGTTTTATAGATGAAGGAAACTGAGGTTCAGAGAGGTTACATGACTTTTAAATGACTCCCCATCAGTGACACAGCCAGGATATGTAATAGCCGAGGGTTGAAGGGTTGGAATCCAGATGTGTCTGGCTTGCAATCCTGCATTTTTAATGACTACGTGAGATAGCCTTAAAAAATAATCTCTTGGCCGGGTGCGGTGGCTCACGCCTGTAATCCCAGCACTTTGGGAGGCTGAGGCGGGCGGATCACGAGGTCAGGAGATCGAGACTATCCTGGCTAACACAGTGAAACACCGTCTCTACTAAAAATACAAAAATTAGCCAGGCATGGTGGCGGGCGCCTGTAGTCCCAGCTACTCGGGAGGCTGAGGCAGGAGAATGGCGTGAACCTGGGAGGCGGAGCTTGCAGTGAGCCGAGATCGCGCCACTACACTCCAGCCTGGGTGACATCTCTTGCATGGGTAGAAGCAGTGGTGTGACTCCCTCTCCATGCCTGGGGTCTTCTGAAAAATAGGCAATGCTTCATGAATTCTTTTTATTTATTATGTATTTATTTTTTACAGAGTCTCGCTCTGTCACCCAGGCTGGAGTGCAGTGGTGTGATCTCAGCTCACTGCAACCTCCACCTCCCAGGCCCAGGCAATTCTTCTGCCTCAGCCTCCCAAGTAGCTGGGATTACAGGCGTGCACCACCACACCCAGCTAATGTTTGTATTTTTAGTACAGATAGGGTTTTGCCATGTTAACCAGGCTGGTCTCAAATTCCCGGCCTCAAGCGATCCACCTGCATCTGCCTCCCAAAGTGCTGGGATTACAGGCCTGAGCCACCACACCCAGTCTTGAATTGTTTATGATATTTCTCTTGTTGTATACTGATTTTAGTATTTGAATTTCCAGTGTGAGCACAAATAAACTGAACAAAGGGATGAAGGGAAAGAAAGATTTAGAGTGTTTAGGAGCAGTTTTTCTCCCTGTGTAGAAATTGAGCTCAGCCTTCAAAATATTCTGCTGAATTTGAATCCTCAACCGTGAAGAGGAGAAATATGAAGTTGGGGGCCAGTTTTGAACTTTTAGCAGCTGGAGCAGGCAGCACTGTCCCAGGTGTCAGGATGGGGCTCCGGTCCAGTAAAGGGGCCTCTTAAGGTGAAAATGTTCGTCACCTTCATTTGGTGAATAACCAAATTTGTAAGTTTGGTTAATAAACATTTGGTAGAAGAGTAAAACAAATAAATGAATGAGTGAAGCTGTGGGTTGGACCCCCTGTTTGTGGCCTCCTACTACCCTGTTCACATGCCCCAGGACAATAGCCTGTCTGTGCTGGGCCAGGGGACCAATGAGAGGAACAGCCAAGTCAGAGCAAGGTATTCGGACTGATCTGCCGGAATCTGGAGCAGGCTGCCAGGCAATAGGCGAGTGCAGGGGCTCCCTCCGGCTACACACTCGGGCTGCAGGATCTTAAGGGTTTGTCTTCCAAATGCCTCTGTGGTTCTGAGCCAAGCCTGAGAGCCCACAGTGGGGCCATGGCTGGATAAGATTACAATTTTCTCCTGCTCTGATTACAAGCAGCTTATCTGTGTTTTGCTGTTGTGGCTCTTCACAGGCTCAGGGAAAAAAAAAAAGGAAAATCTCATTTGTTCTTGTGTACTTTTCAGAGGGTCGATGAGTGGATGGCGAAGGAAGGCCTCTTAGATCCAAACGTCAAGTCAATTTTTGTCACCTGTGGAGACTGGGACTTAAAAGTCATGTGAGTATGAGAAGGGCTACTTTGCTGGCAGGGCTTGGAATCTGTGGGACCAGGTCTTGCCTTTTGGGGGCTTAAATGTCTACAAGGCAGCTGGGTCAGGGATTCTTCAGGTCTTTGAGGCTATCAGGGATAGAAGAGGGTTGGGAGCCCTGCCTTCTGCCTCTCTGGAGCAGGGTGTGGGCAAGTCAAGGGCCTGCCTGGATGGTTGGGGCCTTCCTGCCTTTGCCAGGTCTCACTGCTCATGACAGCCCTTCCGATTGCTGGGGCTGTGTGTTATTGCCCTGGAAGGGAGGATTTAAAAGAGTGTCTTGGAAAAAAAGATTTTAAGCCAAATACCATGTTTACTATGTAATGAAATACAGTAACTTATTTGTCAACCATATAAAGTAGGCATTATTATTCTTCCTATTTTATAGTTGAGGAAGTAAAGGTACAGAAAGGTTAAGTAATTTACCAAAGGACACACAGGGCCAGGATTCAAACTCAGGTCCTTGCTCTTAACTATTATACTATGCTGCCCCTTTATCTGGCCTGCAAGACCCTGGTGATCCAACTGGGAGCCCAGTGGTGGGATGAGAGAGAGCTGCTCTGGGAAGCTGCCCACATCACCAGCCTCCTCTTTCCTCCTTTGTCCCCACTGCTTTTTTACCTTTGTCTCTTGATCCTGTCCCGGTTATGGAAGACAAAACCGGTTCCTTTGCTGGGTTGACACTTGTGCATCTTGTCTGCCCTCATGGATACATGGATTCAGATGGCCCCCAGGGAACTGAAGTGGGATGGAGGTGGTGGGGGCACTGTTTGCTGAGGAGTCATAGAATCAATTACCTCTGTGTTCATTGTGACTGAAGGTAGCAGCAAGTATTCCGTGTGTGTGTGTCTGTGTGTGTGTGTTTGTTTGTGTGTGTTTGAACTTTTGAGCATAAAGTGGGATGTTGGTGAGGGGTGTGGTGTAGTAGCTCTGCAGTAACATTTTCTACCACATCAGGTGTCATCTCCTCACCAAGGCCCTTTGTAAGCCTTGTGGATGCTGGGCATTGATGTGAAGTTATGTACCCAGGTGGGTGTCAAGCCTGCTATTGGACCCCAACTTTCTAGGTGAGACAGGAGGAAGAAAAGGCCCAAATCACATGAGCACACAGAGAACTCATCTCCCACACCCATCAGGTGTGTACACAAACTGACTGCACCCCTCTTGGTTTACTCCAGAGGGTCTCTATATTCTCACATGACATCTCTTTGTCAGGGAAATTATACAGGCTGGGACTAGAAGCAGATATGAATCAGAGGAGGAGTCCATGGAGAAGGAGTGGAAGAAGAAGACTCTTGTTCTTGTTAATGGCGTCCCGGGCAGCTTTGAGTACTTAAAGCAAGGAAGGGACTTAACGTGGATCTCTGTAGCCCAAGAGAAGCTACTCAAGGTGGGGCCAGTTTCAGGCTGATACCCAGAATTCTGGGGTTCATATGGCCCAGGAGGAAGGCCCTTTGGCCCAGTCCAGAGGTCCACTTCCTCCAGGTAGCCTCACCAGGACTCCCTTCATCCAGTGTTGTTCTCTCTTTGGCATCTTCACCTTCCAAACACACACATTTCAGAATCTTCTACTTTAACTGTGCACGATGTGTACGTATATGTGTATATGAAAACTTTCCCATGCACGAGGTTGGAGACTATAAGCTTGGAGTTGGTCTCCCCATGATATGGAGAGGGAATTTCAGAGGGTGCTGTCTTCTTTTGGTCTGGCCTGTTCTGTAGCACAGTGGGCCCTGGACAGGTGTTGGTGACCCAGGAGATTACCCTGCCTCTTCCTGAAAAATGATATCATCAAGAAAAGAGACTGAGTTGTGGAACCCAACCATATATTGAAAGGAAGCCAAGTTTTAATGAGCGCATACCTTACCACATCCACACCTTCTGACTACCATCTCTGGTGGGTGGTGGTATTGTCTTTCTTTTATAGATGAAACAAACCAAAAACCCCTGTGGCTCAGAGAGCTAAAGACATGTAGCTAGACAGAATTGAATTCTAAGACCGTGTAGTTTCCAAAAGAGATGGGTAGGGCAGACTTTGTGGACTGGTTTGAGTTTGGACTGGGAAGGCTGATGAAGCTTCAGAAAAGGGTTTTCAGAAAGGAAGCAGGTGGCAGGGCTTGGGGGAGGGAGCTCTGTGGCTGCCTCTTATAAGCAGGTCTCTGCATAACTGCTGGGAAGGCTCTTAATTAAATGTGTAACAAAATAAAAACAGCCGGAGAGGAAACCTAAGTAGTGCTGCGTGACAGCGCACAGCTAATCGGTGTTCCTGGAACCTCGGCAGAGGCTCGTCAGATGGCTCTCGTCAGAGCCATCACTTTTTTATGCGCCCGGTAGAGGCTGCAGATGAGCCTGACAAGGGTGGTGTTAAATTGACACTCACAACTTGTTGGTCTGTGGCTTACTTCTTATTTTGACATCCATTTTCAGATTTAACTAAGTCTTAGGAATTCAGCAAACATTTTCATTTCACACTCTAGTTTCCGGAAGCCGTGTTTCCTTCTCATTGCTGTCCTTACCTCCTCCTCCCCTTCTCCCCTCAGCAGCTTCACATCACTTTTGTTGGAAACGGGCTGATAAGTGGGGCACTGAGAAATGGGAACTGAAGTGGCAGCGTAAATCCCACTGGAGAAAAGAAATCTGCTCCCATCCTGACAAATCATTTTATGTCCATCTTTTGTCAAAGCCACATGAGTTGATTCTCCAAGTTTACGTGGGCTTTGATGTGTAGTCACAGATGCTGCTAAGGCGAGTTTTTATTTAGTGGTGTGGATTTAATTTCCTCTCTCAATTTTTTCAAGAAACAACACTTGTTGTGGGTCTGGCTCTTGGTCAGCTTGCTTTCCCTACCTGACCCACTTTTTCTTTGCCTTGCCTGGTGTTTCTTGAAGCTTCCCATAGGGTTCGGTGTTGTTTCTCTGCTTGCCCAGGTAGAAAGTGCCTCTTTCAAAGGGCTCCATCTTTGGTATGGTGGTGGGGTTAGTGCTGGTGTAGACTGAGAAGGGACACCTGCACAGGCACCCACTTGAGGAACTTAGATTTTAGCCTGTAGCTTGAAGATCCAGGTTCACCAGCCATATAGCACAGCATGGCTGAGAACCTAGACTAGAGGCTTTCCCAGTGGGCCGTGAGTCTGAGAAGAAGGAAGATTGAGAAGAGGGAAAGACTGGAGGGAAAGAGCTAACCTGAGGGAGGCCCAGGCCCTTAGTGCAGTCTGGGAAGAGGCCCCTTTAGAGAGGGTAGGAGAATCAGATGCTGTTCTCTGGTGGAATAGGGGCCAGGGGCCTGCTCAGAGTCTGGTGAGAGGACCCTCACCTAGGCTCAGCCTCAGTTTTGGAGCAGGAAGTTTTCCTCCCCCTGGAGGGAGGAGAGAGGTTGAATACATAAATGCAGGCATTTGACTTCCCTTTTTTCCCCTGCCTTCTTGCTGGGGTGTGCATACTACATTCTGGCTGTGCTCTGCAGGTGTGGACCTGGAGTTCACTTCAGGTTTTAGGAGGTCTGGAGATGGAAAGATACTTGCCCAGATTACACTATCACTGTTGGAGATGGGGAGCATGCACTCAGCAGGGGCTACTGAGGTTTCTTCGAGGCCGCTGTCAAGCGGTCAAGACCACTGAAGAGACTGCCGCTACCTGGAGTGAAAGGTGCCATGATGGAACCATGCACCTGGGCGAGCACTGTGGGGTAGTGACCGTCCTGTGGGGATGTGGAAGATGGCTGGAAGGGTGGCCTAGTGACGTGCTTGCTGCAGGTCAGGCTGAGTCCTCTTGGCATTGCTGAACAGCTGACTACTTCAATCTTCTTGAAATCATCTTTATCTGTACTTTTGTTATGTTTTCTGTTTCTCTGGCTTCTCCTCCTCAGTCACTTGGGTAGATATTAATACTTGTTGCCTTCCTTTTTTTCATGTTGGTGTTTCTTAAATAGTGGTGTTTCTTTGATCTCTATCCTGGTTGTCTTTTCTGTTTATTCTACACATTCACACTTACCAGAGAGATCTCATCTTTGCCATAGCTTCAACTATCCTCTGTATGCTGATGTCTTCCAATCTTTTTCTCAACGGGCATCGCACCGTTGCCCCTTGCCCACAGGTGTACCAGTTGGTACCAGCACTGAGCTGCATCACCTTTGATTAGCAGCCTGCTGGGGGAAGGGGCTTGAGTAAGAACTCCCTGCCAGTCCTGACTCGTCTCATTTCCCATTACTTTTATCTGTCATTGCAAGCGCTTGGGCTCCCCTCCTGAACTAATTAAGTTTGCATGTGTTTAGACATATTGCCAAATAGGGCTTAGCAAAGCGGAACTGAGCTACATCTCTTTCTGAGTAGGGAAGGAAAGAGATATGAATGCTCCTCCACAAGGGCCAGGAAGAAGCATGGATGACATGGAGTGAATGCGTGCAGATGATGGGCATTGCCTGGCCTTCCTAGGGACACGGCAGGCCTGCCAGACAGCCTTCTGATTGGCTGACAGGGACAGGTGAAAGCCCACCGTCCCGCTCTCTTAGTGAATTGGGCATTCTAAGGGGGCTGAGAATGGAAAGAGGGCAGGTTCTGAAGTATTTTTCTCCCAAGCACAAGCAAAGTTGAAAGTCAAATTTTGTGATATTTGCATGAGGAATTTGTAGGGCTGTGTGCTGTTTGCTACCAGTCTGAATCAACCTAGCTCCTAGGCCTACAACCACCTGTGTGGCTAGCAGAGTCAGGGTGACCTTTCCAAGTCTGTGAGAAGTACATCGGAAATTTGGATAGCCAAAGGCCCCAATTTCTGTTTTTGCCTAGAAGACTGCAATTCCTCCTGCTCAGCCATTGGAGTGGGTGGGTCAAGGTAATGGAGGGAAGGAGAATAGTGTGCCCAGAACCTCCCCACCCTGGAGGTGATTGCATGTTTTTGTGTCAGACCGATGCCTGGAGCCTTTTCCCTAGTGTGGGGTGGCGTGAGGTCTGAGATGCCCTGTGGCAGAACATATTTGGGTCCCATCCAGGTGGCAGTTATGAGGGCAAACTATGTTGTGGCCTCCTTCTCTGAGGTAAGGAATGAGGGTATTGCTTACTACAAAAGCAGAAAAGCCAACTGAGGCTGTAGTCAGGGCCTCAGTCCTGTGGACATGAGGGCAGTGGGTCAGCTTCCTGGCCATAAAAAGTCTCTTGATGGGTAAGGTTGGCTCAGAATCAGCCCAGGCTCCCAGTGCACAGTGGGGGCAGGGGGAGGAGGTTCTGAAGGTTGTATAGGAATTCTGGGCCTTAGAGTTGTAGTCTGAGCTCAGAGAGAAGGGGAACCAGACCTTCTGCCCTCCCTTCAGTTTCCCTAGAGCCCTCTCGTCAGCAGAGGTGCACCGGGTTAGCCCCAAGAAGGCAGCGTGAGTTGATGGGGTCATGTTTCAGCTGCAGCTAATCCAAGTCACTCGATATAAATCTCTCCCTGCTGCCTCTCCCCTCCCTCCCATCCCCAACCCACAGACAGGGAAATGAATCCTGGCCTTCACCCTGAATACATCATGGCAGGCTTGCCTCTAATGAGAGAGGGCCATTCATTGTGGGGTGAAGCTCCCTGCAGAGCCCGGGATGCCATTAATTAAAGAAGAGCCACCTGAAGCCAGTCGTGCAGTGCAGCCTGCCACGCTCAGATGGAGTGGTGGTGGGGTAGCCTCGTTAGCCTGACAGCTCCTTGGGCTGAGAGTTTTTGGGCTTGGAGGAGGGAGGGGTGCTTCGCCTCTGCCTGATGACCCTGGGGCTAGCCTACTCACAAACATGAAAGCCCCCTCCTGCACATGTCCCTGGGCCCAGAACTGGCACTAAAGGGGCTCCTGATGGTGGGCTTGGCTGGGGATTAACCATTTCCTAGATGCAGGCCTGAGGGTAGGAGCAGGTTTCTGTGGAGCCAAAGCATCTCTTCTGGTTCCCAACCTTGGCTCCCTTCACACTTATCCATGTGATCCTGGAGCTGCAAGTCAACAGGCGTCTCACCCCATGTCCTTCCCTCAGAGCCTGAGTTTGGGATAGTTGCTCTGCTCTGGAAGGACTTCGTGCCTCAATGGGGACTGGGAGAGAAGCTCTGCTGTCTGATCAACAAGCACCAACCTCTCCGTGGCAGACAGGGCCTCTGGCGTTTTACTTTCTGGGCACTTCTAGGCTGTAGGGTGGAACCCCAGTGGCAACCTCATTTCCTTACCCACTAGGAAGGTGTCAGAGGGTCTAAATCATTGTAGTGATTATAGGAACCCCTGGAATGGAAATTCTGCTCAGTGAAAACCCTGATAAAAGATAAAGATACTTGCTTAATGACTGATCAGGCTTCGAGATGTTCAAGGCAGTAGGAGCCTCATGCTTTGGCCTGAGTTGATAACTGAGTGGTTCTTTACTGCTTAACTGGTCCAGAAGCAAGTGTTGCTGCCTTGCTTCTGGCCCTGGATTTGATATGAGGCTCTCCCCTTGACCATGGATGAGAGTCTTATCACCTCCTCCTTGCTGGCTGGAGGGGCTGTATGTTCTGAGACTTTCACCTTAGCCCAGAGTTGGGCTAACTCAGCCAGTCTCTGCCTGGTTTGTCAGGAAGACAAATTGGATCCTATGTTGGTGGCTCTTCAGGGCAGTCTTTGGAAGTCTGGTTCTGTGTTCTGTGGCGAAATCCAACAGACAGGCTACTTCAGAGGGCCTCAGAACCAGCTGGGCACCTGGCTGGACTGTATGACCTATCTCTGCTTTCCTATAGCTCGCCTGGCATGGAATAGAGGTTCCATGCAGCTTCCCACCAGGCCACAACCTCCTAGGTGGGGGACCCGGGCTCTACCCTTTTGTGTTTTGAACATTTCTCACTTCCTAGGCCCATTTGCTTGGGCCTTTCTGACTTCTGTCAGATAGAGGGTGAAGACTGGAAGACCTTTTTTTCCCAAGCTCCAACAAGGAACCACTGGTGCTCCTGGAAAATATTTTCCTTTCTATGAGATATTGCTTAGATCTGTGTTTTTTTAAAACCCTTTTTGAACATCAGCTTGTTTTTGGGTCTTTAAAAAAATTGAGGTCTGGTACAGTGGCCCACACCTGGAATCCCAGTGCTTTGGGAGGCTGAAGCAGCATTGTTTGAGTCCAGGAGTTTGAGACCAGCCTGGGGTAGCAAGGCCCTGTTTCTATTAAAAATAAAAATAAAAATAAAAAATAACCTGGTGTGGTGGCACATGCCTATAATCCTAGCTACTCAGGAGGCTGAGGCTGGAGGATTGCTTGATCCCAGGAGTTTGAGGCTGCAATGAACCGTGATTGTGCCGCTGTACTCTAGCCTGGACAACAGAGTAAGATCCTGTCTCTTAAAAAAAAAAATTAAGGTATGAAATAGGTACAGATGCATAAATATACAAATGTGAAGTGTATAGCTCAGTATATTTTTATACAAGTATACACCTAGGGAACTACCACCCAGGTCAAGATCAAGAACCTTTTTCATCATCCCAGAAAGTTCCCTGGTGCCTCTTCCCAGTCAGTGATGCCTTCCTCTTGCCAATTAACCACTGTTCTGACTTCTGTTAGTTTTGGTTAGTTTTTACCTATTGTTGGCTTTCGTATAAATGGAATCATGCAAGGCATACTCGTTTGTGTCTGACTTCTTTCACCCAGGCTAGAGTTCAGTGCTGTGATTTTGGCTTACTGCAACCTCTACCTCCTTGGGCTCAAGTCATCCTCTCACCCCAACCTTCCGAGTAGCTGGGACTATAGGCACATGCCACTGCGCCCAGCTAGTTTTTGTATTTTTTTTGTGTGGAGACGGGGTTTTGCCATGTTGCCCAGGCTGGTCTCGAACTCCTGAGCTCAAGCAGTCTGCCTGCCTTGGCCTCCCAAAGTGCTGAGATTACAGGCATGAGACACCGCACCCGACCTGTGTCTGACTTCTTTTGCATAACATAATGTATAGGAGATTCCTTTGCATCATTGTATGTATCAAGAATTTAGGCTTTTTATTATATTTCTGTGTAGTATTCCATTGTATTGTACTACATGTTGTTTATTCTTTTTTTATTGGAACATCTATTATACTTTATTTAGTTATTTAGTATATGTTTGCTGAATGAATATGTGAATCTTCAATTTAATATGAGAATCTTCCTATGCCCATCAACTTGTCCCAATCCCCCTCACCCTTTCAAACCTAATTCCAGTCCTTTGGCCATGTGGTCTTCCCTGTCTATTCTGGAACCCACACTGTCCTCCCTCTTCTCTGTGGTCTTGTGATAGGGAGAGACTGGCCCCTGTGGAAGTGGCCTTCGAGCTGTATTGACTCATTTGTTTATTCTTTCAGCAGGTGTGTTGACTACCTGCTGTGTGCCCTGCACTGCTCTAGGTATTAAGGATATAGCAGTGAATAAAGAAAGAAAACTTCCCAAACATCCCGCCTTCATGGAGTTTGCATTCCAGTGCTTGCAGCTGTCTGCCTTTTGGATCTAATGCTTGAAGAATCTTAGTCATGTCCAGGCTCTTCTGTCCTTTGGGATTCTGCAGGAGCTAGATGGCGAAGCCCTTGCCAGCTTGGCAGGACTTCTCTAGGGCTTGTGGCCTTTTATCTTCCTTTTCTGCTGATATTGGTACAGGTGACAGCTGCTGCTGCTGCTTGGCAGTGAAAGGGTTTCTCAATATTGGTGCTTCCCTTCCACTATCCTGGAGTCTGATTCCCTCTGTGAGAGGAGAGAATTAATCTCCAACTTTCCATGCCTGTAAGGTGAGTGACCTCTGTTTTGTCAGCGCTTGCCAATCTGTCCTCTAATTCCCAGCCAGGGTAATGGAGACATTACTTTGTGCTAAAGCAAACCACCAGTTCTCCTAGTGCAGATGCTATGCAGATCCAGGCACTGGGAAAGACAAGTCACATGCGGAGACAGCTCCGTAAGTGTCTCTTCACAGATGCAGAGGCACATGAAGGCTACAGGGGTGTTGGCACCTGAGCCACTGTGCTCCAGAACTGGGGCTGGCAGATTCAAGAGGCAAAGATGCCCTGCCATCATATTATTCTTATTCCCCAGCCATGCCAATAGGGTGGCTGCTTCTGCTTGGTCTGAATTAGGTTTCTTTGGTCAGGTTCCTAAGAGCACATGAGAGGCTGTGAACACCCCAGTGAAAATGATGAGTCAGGGAGCAGAGGTCTTAGGAGTTGAAGACCAGGGAACTCAAGGTTTCAACTGGCATAGTGGCCCATGCCTGAATTATTTGTGGACTCTGGGGGCTTAGCTTTGTAGGGCTTTGGGAAGGGCAACTATGAGTGGGTGGGATAAATTCTCAGTGTCCCTGGCTAAAGGGTGACACAACTCAGACTTGATCGTTCTGAAAAACTGTTTCTTCCAAAGCTTGCGAGGATGTTGGTTTGGGAAAGAAAGCCAGCCAGCCCAGAGAATCCCGGGAGCCTGACAGGCCTTTTTCTCTGCGATTCTTTCTCGCAGACAGCCCGAGGCAGCCTGTCTCTTTGTTAACAGAGTGACAGCAATGTGACACCATGGAAATAATTACTAACAAATCACGGTGCTGACTGCAAACAGCTCTCTGTCTTCAGAGGCATGGCAGGGTGCATTAGAGCAGGACTGGAGGAGCGGTGCATGTGGGGGCTGAGGCACAGCCTGCACTCAAACACTCTCTTCTTCCCCCACCCTGACCCCTTCCTGTGATATCTAACTTTCTCGCTCTTGGCCTTTCCCGACTAGGTCAGCTAAGGGGCAAGCTGGACAAGTGGCATGTAGCTGGTTCGGCTTCCTCTGGGCAGGTAGCTAGGACTCCCATCTTTGCCAAGGAGCACCTAGGTAGTGATGAGAGCCAGAAGTTTTCCATTATGGGGCCCCTAAAAGGTGGAAGGATGCTCTGTTTTTCTGATTTACTCTCTGCCATTGAGACCAGCCTCACCTGCCAGTAGTTTGGGTTTTGGGGTTACAGAACATTTGCTTCAACTGGACCCAGATTGTGGAGGGAGCCTTGCATCTGTGTTGGCTCAGCTCTGGTTTCTTCTTCAGTTGCCATAGTCAATTTTTGGTAAGTCGACTTTGTCCATTCCCTCTTGGTTAGCAGAGTGATTGCTCTGACTGTCGGGACTGTAAATAATGTTCCTGGTGTATGTGGCTGGAGGCAGCGCATGGGGTGGGGAAAGGAATGGAAGGAGGAGCAGCATTCCGGCTCTCTCGCTCACCCCCTCCCCTCTCATACAATATTTATCCAGGGATGGGAGTCAGATGCAGCGACCTCAGGGGTCACCCAGTTAAATAGCTTCTGAACCTCCCTGCATTCTAATTGCTGCAGTTGTCCTTTGCTCTGGAGACTTCTCCTCCCCATTGTCTGCTGAGGCACACACTAATGGCTGTCCTCCCTGGCCCTGCTGGGAGGCACGGTGGAGGGGGGTGGAGAAGAGAGCTCATTGCTACCTTCCTTTCCCCAGGGATAAAGGAATCTAGGGCCTATTAACAAGTGGCCTTAGCTAGGATGAGCACAGTCCCTTGCCTTCCTGGCCCCCTCCCTAAACCTAGCTGGAGAAGGAGGCCCACGCAGTAGGCTTGGTTGATGGGGCCAAGGGGCTTTACCCATTCTCAGTCCTATAACCAGAATCATGGGACTAGTGATTCCTCTACAGGCTACAGGAAGCCAGGGGACAGACCCTTGAATGCTCAGCTGATGAACGTCATCCTGTGTTCCCATGGTCCCACACACAGGGTTTGGAAGCTTCTCATGAGTGATATTTCCTGTTGAAATTTGTTGCATTTTTCCCAAAGATTGGCCAAATGCAAAAGTCTGTTTGGTCCCCTGGAAGTTGATTTAGATGATTGCTCGTGGTAGCAGATGTGTCCCATTCATTGATTTAAGTGTGGCATGTGCTATACATCTTCACAAGGACCTTTCAGTAAATATCAGTTACCCTCCACTGCAGCTCTTCTCTCCCAAGGAATCCTGTTGGAAATTGCCATTGAAGGTGCTGACCCCAGCATATCCCGGAAGTGCTGGCATTCCGGTAGTAGCCTAAAGTCAGCACCTGTTGAGAGCTGCTCTGGGCCCTGTAAGTACTGTGCTGGGGACTATGGGGACTGCCAAGTGATCAGGACAGAAAGACCAGCACGCCTATACCTAATTATAGGGTAAGTAAGGTAGAGTATGAAAACACTACAATGAAGGCACAAAACAAATGCTGTGAGAATCCAGAGGAGCACTGTAGAGAGATGGAATGGTAGTATTTTTTTTTAGTAGTAAACTTTTTTTTCTTTTGAACAGAATTTTAAAGTCCAATGTGAATCTGGTTGAAGATGGGGAAAAGCCCTACCCATTCTTCCTCTCCTATTCTTCCTCCTTTTCCCCCGGTCCATGAAGTAGCCTGATGTTCCTCCTTAGAACCCTAGAACTCCATGGAGCACACTTTAAAAATCACTAGCCTATTCTAATGCCCGCCCAGAAGTCTTACTCTGTATAGGACAAGTGCTTATACCTCTTGAAAGTGTCAGGGGAGCTGGAATCAGGGCAGAGGAGACCAGCTAGAAGGTTAAGGGTACAGCTGTGTCTTGAGTACCTATATGAGAGCAGAGGTCAGACTGCAACCCAGATCCTGAATGCTAGGAGGATGCCTCTCTGCGGAGCCTCCAGAGGGCATCGTAGGCCACACAACGGCAGTTCAGGCATAGGGTCAAGATGGCCACAGGCCAGGGGAAGACTGTAGTGGGATGAGCGAGTTATCTTGGAGACAGCTCAATCTGCTAAGGAGCTCCTGGTTTCCCTGGCCAAAAAGAGAATAGCTTATTAGCTGAGGCACTGACCAAAGTGTCTTGGAAACCTCCCATCACTTGCTCAGCCTCCTCTCCATACCCACTCCCTACTGGGGCTTCTGCCATTCCATCTGGGAAAGAGAGCTCTGGCCAAGCCCTGGTGGCAGTTCCAGCACTTCTACAGTCATGACAGGTGGGGCACTGTGCCTTTCCCTGATGAGTTGCCATGGAAAGGACGCTGGAGAGGCACTTGTCTTATTATTTCCCTAGAGAGGGGCTGGGGAGATACAAGTTACAGAATTTTAAGGACTATTTGTGGCACTGGGGAGGTGCTTGTCATACGGTTCCACAGCGTGTTTGTGGCACTTGTATGCTTCATGTGGTCTCTATAGGGAAGAAATGAGAGATAGTTGGCAGATAGGCTAAAGAGCCATGGAGCAGGGAGACGCTATGTGCATATACAGTGCCTTTTGGAGACTTTGAGCAACTTTGGCACTAGGGATTTGAAGCTGGTTTTCCTTGGGAATGCCAGCAGCCTGGACCATGGAGCATCCCTCTGCACTGCCTGTGTTGTGGTTTCTGTTGGGAACTCTCCAGAGCAGCATGTCTGGGAACACTTCCAGCTGTGCCGCCAGACCCAGACGCAGGTGACGGCCTTTCGTCTGTACTATAGGGAAACCAAGAGGAAATTAAATGTCATTTGCCCCCTGCACAGCAGGTCGCTGCCAGATCAGACACTCCTGCTCAGAGCTGTGCAGAGGGCACCTGTGGGAGGGCTTATGCCTGCAGCCATGTCCTGTGAGCTGTGGAGACTCCCAGGTGATGGCCTGGCTCATTCCCAGGGCTTTCTCTGCCCGGCTGGGTGCACCCTGGCCTGGAGCCCAGCCCAGTGCTACATGGCAGCTGTGGCCCGTGCCAGGCCAGAGGTGCGTGTGTACCAGTAGGGGGAAGTGGAGGGGAAGGGCAGAGCCTGGGAGTAGAGGACACACAGGACAGTGAGGTGATCAGCCCTTCCTCAAAGAAGCTGTGTGGCATTGTGGAAAGAACAGGGCTTTTAGAATGAAGAGACCTAGTTTTGATTCCTGGCTTTACTGCTTTCTAGTTGTAGGGTCTTGGGAAAGTCACATTCCCACTCTCATCCTCCATTCCTTTATCTGTAAAATAATAAGGAGCTCTGGCTCCTGACATCTGTGGGGGAAATGTAGCTTCCTGTTAGGACTGGTGCCAGAGTTTCTCACCCCACCTCGCCTGGGTCTGGAAGCATGGCCTATAACCCCTTGCCGTGGGGCCTCACTGTGAACTGAGTGAGCAGAAGTTGGTTGAGGTGGGGTGGGTGGTAAGTCTGGCCAGGAAGGCACAGCTGGTCATCTCTCCCTGCCTCAGGCCTTTCCTTCTTATCCTAGTCCTCTCAACAAGGCATCCCAAGGCCTTGATGAGATGCGTAAGGGTAACGGTGGCAAGACAAAGTGAGAGGCTTGCCGAGGTCACCCAGCCTCACCTTGGGGCTCCGCCAGCTCCCTCCAACCTCATGCTTGCATTCTTCTCCCTGTTTGAGAGGACAGCGGGGCTTGTCCCACCCCTTTCTGCCCTTGAAGTCCTGGTGGTAGGCCGTAGTTCTCAGCTCTGCCATGACGTTTATTAACAGGGCTTTGGGAAAATATGTTTTAATACTGCCAGAGTTCTCCCTAGAAAACCCCCCAGCCCGCAGCTCACCTCCATCTGAAGCCTGGCTGTTGGTGGTGAAATTCATTAGTGTTCCCTGACAGGCAGTGGCGACAGAGGCGCTCGCTGTCGGCTTCCCGCTCCCTCGCTCTCGTGCTCCTGCTTCACGCACACTGATATTTAAAGCTGATGGGCTGCTTATAGACTTCTTGTACCATGACAAGTTTGGGGAGGGGGTTGGGGAGGAAGAGACAGACAAGGAGCCAGCTGTCATGCTGATATTTCAAACAGTACTCTTCTCCTGACCCTTTGCAGGCTCCAGCAAGTGTATCATCTTCCTGAAGCCTGTGGTTGGAATTGTAACCTGCAGCCGTCCCAGAGGAGGGGGGCAAGTGTGGGGGCAAAGTGGGCTGATAAGTCAGCAGTGCATTCCCTCTGGGGCTGTGGGCAGGCAGAGGAGAACAGAGGGACCGCATGTGTGCATGCACGCACACTTGCTTGAGCCTGGGGAATTGCAGCTGAGTCTCTGAGTGCCTTCGACATTGCCCTCCCACCAGCAGAAGTGAGATGGCCACTTCTCAGTAGTCACTCCTGCAGTGACCATTCTGTGTCTGCTATGGTTATCTTCTGAGTGGGCCTGGAAGCTTTCTCAAGAGAGAAATCAGGTTCCATTAGCCTCTGTCTGAGGGTCCTGGGTCTCAGTGATACTCCTGAATATAAAGTGGTCGGTTGAGATAGAAAGCTCTCTCATTTTGTGTCTGGCCTGGGGTCTTGGCTTTTGTTCCTTGGTATTTGTGTGCTGATTCTTTGGATTTGGAGAATGAGTCCCAAGGTGCTTCCTCTATTCATAACTCCTTCCCTCAGCCCAAGCTTCATGGAATTCGTTTTGCAGCTGTGGAGTGGTTCCGGAACTTTCCTTTTTCCTGTCACCCCCAGCAAGCCTTCTCCCGTATCCTTTTCCTGACCAAGGCACTGTCTTGTCAATGCAGGTGGCCTGGAAGCATCTCCAAAGGCCATTGCAGGTTTGGTCTCAATCGATCTCCTTATAGCCAGAATCCCTTCTATGAGGCCTTATTTGTAAAGCATGTTACCCTTGGTTGGCTCCTTTAACCCTCACAGAGCAGGGCATGGAGGTGAAGTCACTTACCCCAGGACACAGGGTCATTTGACCAAGTTATCTTAGTGTAGTGGAGCCGTGGTACTGGACAGGGGTTGAACCGCATGCCTTACCATCAGGGGACTTTGATGGGGAGAATGAGTCCCAAGGTGCCTTCTCCATCTGTAACTCCAGGTCCTGCAGTAGGCGAGATCACTGGGGAAAAGGCCAGGCTCCTCTCCTCCTTGCTCTTTTGCCTTGTCAGTGCCATCAGTGCTGTCACTGGCATCCTCAGTTTCAGGCGCAGCAGTGTGGGACTCTCTGTCTGAGGGGTTATTCATAAAACAACCTGAACATCTTCTGTTGGAGGTGGAGCCAACCTTTCTTCTGTGTAGGCTGAAGTGTATTATTGAACTGTCAAGGACCAGCTTTGATGTGATCTGCTCCTATAGTATCCCCAGCCCTCCCCAGCACTCTGTCCTGTAGGCTTCTAGCAGGGGTTTATGGCCAACCAAGGGTAACATGCTTTACAAATAAGGCCTCATAGAAGGGATTCTGGCTATAAGGAGATCGATTGAGACTAAACCTGCAATGGCCTTTGAGGATGCTTCCAGGCCACCTGGGCAGTGCTTTTCTCTTCCTGTTTTTGCTGGTTCCTATCCTGGCTAAAGGCACTGAGTGCTAGGCCTGCCATGCTGTGTTTTCTGACATGGTGCATCTTGCAGGTGAGATAGATACTAACCAGCTTTGATAAGTAGGAGGCTCATGCATTAATTTTTTATACATCAGCAGTGGCCAAGTGAGTGAATTCAATTATGAGTCTGCCTTCTCTCTACCCTCCTCCGCTCAATGTGGTAGTTCAGAGCTGAGACTAAGGAACCTGTTGAAATGAGAAACCCCTATTTCCTAGCTTGACCCCCTCACTAATTCGGGTTAAATTGCTACGCTGTTGCAGTGGTGACACATTGTGTCTGCCTCTGTTTGTATAAGAGGCTGCAGTGGGGGAGGAAGGACCAATTTGTGCAGAGATAAAAGGTGTCACGGGCAGATAACTAACGTCCCAGTCTCGTGCCTGCTCTCATTGTTGCTCAATTTGCTCCGTGTGTAAGCTCAGCCTTCCCCTCTTTCTTCCTTCCCTCCCCTTGGTCATATTTTACCTCGATGCCACAGTGTAATGATGCCCTGCGTAGTGGGGGAGGAGATAGGCACCTCTGGCTGACAGCCCTTCCTGATAACCAAATTCCAGCCCATCCATCACTAGCTACTCTCCTCAACTTGAGGAAAAGTGATCGTGAAAGGCGGGCCGTTTATCACCCGGGGTCTGTTTATCTCCTCTGGGTGGGGGAACGGAAAGAGGAGAGACAAAGAGCTGTGTCCCCAGCTAAGTGCTGCCTTGGCTGGAGTAGCCTGAACATGTTGGATACAGACTCACATCATGCTGCCTGTGGAGGCTCTGACTAGATAGGACTCCCTGACTGGGATCCAGTGGGAATGGGCCCTTTCCTGAGGCTCAAGACTTGGAGAGAAGCATAGGAAATCGTGGCAGTTATGAGCTGCAGGTCCGCTAGGGACAGCGTTCTTTGAGAGTGTATTGGAATGAGCAAGTGTGGCAACTCTGCATGGAAGCAAGCCCACCCACCCCTCACAGGTGTCCCTGTGGCAGGATCTTCCAACTGGCTGGTTGGTTGGCTTCTACTGGCCCACTCCTCCTGAAGCCTGGGCCTTCTGTGCCTCCATGGTCCCATGATGACTTTGAAGAAGACAGAGACTCTCCACACTCCCCCATTTCTGCATATCACATGGGATACAGTAGTTTGCTCCTGCAGGCGAACAGTATGTGCCTATCCTGGAGCTGGTGGGCACCAGGACTGCCAGCCCACATCACTCCAAGATCCAGGTCTCACAGCCTTTCTTGAGAGGGAGAAAGGAGCCAGGGAGGCCTCTAGAGTCTGCTGGTCTCCCTCCTCTTCAAAGGTTTGAGTCTGCTAAATGTGAGAATGACATGCATCTCCCTGAGTTGGGTCTGCCCCTAAGTCTTAAAGAGATGAAAGCATGGAAGGCAGAGTGTCCATCGCCTTTTCCAGCATGGTGCCTGCTCTTTTGCTGGTCCTGGCTGTTGGCCTGTCTGCCAGTCTGTCCGGCAGACCTCCATGGATGTGCAGCTTTCCTTGCCTCAGCCTAGCACCTCTCCCCCAACGTCTGCCTCACCTAATCTTCAAAGCTGAGCTCCCGCTCACAATGGCTTCACCATGGCCATACCCATTAGCGAGGGGGGTGTTCCCCTAATGAGCTACTCCCCTGCCTTGGCTGGCGCCGGGCTAGCCACACCTGTTTGCCATCAAGGCTGTCTCGGCCCAGCCAGTGTGGCTCAGTTGCAGGTGGTAGGGCTGAATGAGGAGTGGGGTGGGGAAGGCTGGCTCCTTTTGCTTTGTGCTGTGTGCTTATGGGGATGAGGGGCAGTTTCTTACACTCCTGTTTCCTCTGTATTGTTCTCTTCTTTCTAAGCAGGGGGAATGCTCTTTGCTTTCTTTTCTGTTATTCAAAAGGAGTAATAAAGGAACTTGAGTATCTCATCTCTTCTCATTTTCCCTGGATAGAGTAGAGAGGAGCCGGTTAGGGTCTGAGGGTAGGGCTTGTTAATCTTTTCAGGTGACCCTGAGGGGCCAGTGTGGTAATAGGATCACATGATAAATGCCAAGGGCGGACCCCCTTTCTGGCCTTAGACCCATAGTCTTTGGAAAGCAATCATGTCCCTTGGTTTAGAGCCCACAGGCAGGACTGGGGGACCCTTCCTTAAAGGGGCCTCTTGCATTCATGAAGCTGAAGGAAGTTTTGATTTGGTTGAAAAAAATCTCATTCCTTTTTATGGCCTGGACATAATTGGCTCTTTTCTATTGGCCATCAGTGATGTCATTCCGGCCCTCATAAAGAAGGGGAAATCACACCTGTGGACTCGGTGCATAAAATTTCATTGGGCAACAGTAATAAGCATGACCAGATGATGTTTGGGCAGTTGGGGAGCTTTGTGCCCAGTGAATCCAGCTGCATGGAGACCTGGGCACCATAAACCTGCCTGCACGTTCGTGCCCGCAGGCAAGTCCAGGGCCCACTGCCAGTGGCTCTTTTCTTGGGATCACGATCTGGTAGGAATGTACAGCATTCAGACCCTTTGTGCCTGGGGAACTTTTTTTTTTTTTTTTGAGAAATTGGTGGAACCATGTACCCACTGATACCCACTGACCTTAGGCTCCTAAGAACCTTGAACCCAGATGTGACCTTGAGCAGTGACCACTATGCTACCTGCTTCTCTAAGGCCCAGGCTTTGCCTTCCCAGGGACTGTAGAGAGCCCTGAGTGTATCTATACAGCTTATGCCTCTGCAGTCAGAAGCTTTAGGTTCCGTTTCTAGTACTACCCTTGGCTTGTTGTATGATTGATCAAATCCTTTTCTTCTCTGAGCCTCAGTTTCCTCTTTTGTGTAAGGGATGATGACCACTCTAACCCACCTTCCTCACAGATTTCCTGTCTTGATCCTCTCTAAGCTGGGGTAGGATGTGTGATAGAGATGTGTAACTGTCTTCCCATGAGGCACTTGCAAGCTCAAGTTCTGGCATTTGGCCCTATGTCTCTCATGAAGATGGGGCTGGGCCCTGCTACATTTGTACAGCTTGTGTCTTGGAGTCACAGGGCTGGGATGACCCAGAGGACTACTCAGCAACCTGAATGCCTGTGAGTGAGTCTACAAACTGCATGTGTAACTGCAAGTGACTACAGCCCCTGAGTAAGAATTACAGTGCCTAACCCCCATGTGCATCAGTCAGACATGGGATTCAGAATGGCACTCAGGACTGCTGCTGAGCCATATCTCAGGCTGAGTATCCAACCTGACTGCCTGGTCTGTCCTTAGTGTGGCCCCTCTGGGATAGGTCCTCCTCTGAGAAGAATAGGCATCATCCTACTGACCTAGACTCTTCCTAGACAGTGGAAATGCCTACAGCTATGTCTACCCTTAAATTCTGCTAAAGAGAGAGCCCGTCCCTCTCCCAGGGCTAGCCAGGGCCAAAAGGACTCCTGGACTGTGTCAACTAAAAGAATCAGAGAGTGCTGCAGTTGGCTAGGGGAGAATAAGATCGAGGCTCCCTGCCTTTTGCTGGCCAGTCCCCCTGGCTTATTCCTTTGTAGATTCTGCTGCTTCTGCTGGCCCCCTTCACTCATAGACCTTAATGTGATTTTTCTAAAACAGCTGAGTTCAGCAAGCATTTTCACAAATACCAAGGATAAGGAACATGAAAGAAAGATTGAAGGAAATATAATTATTGTCAGATTACAGTTCTGCTTCTTAGGCAACCATATTCTAGCCCCTAAGGCTACCTTTCATCCTTAAAAACCTTGCCTCATTTCCTCATGTTCTTGGTCCTTCATCCCACATGGGCACATATATCTGGATACCCCTTCATCATGTTGGCCTCAGCCAGAATTTCCCTTCCAGGAAACTGACCAGTTGTAGTTAATGTCACTGTGCCACTTGGATGTTTGAGAGTAGCCTGTTCTTCAGGTGAGATATCTTGGGTCTTATAAAAGTAAATCCTTACTATACACTGCCTGAAACAAAGGGATCAATTTTCTATTACTATCTGTCAAATATTTGAAGGGTAATGGAGGGAAGCCTGGACTGCCTTGAACTTTCTGGAGTGGAATCAGTCATCTCAACTGGATTCTTGTAGCCAAACTTTCTAGAAAAGGATTTTGCACTTGTAATCTCCACTGTGTTATCTCTCACTCTTTCCACACTTTGCAGCTTGCCTTCTGCCTCCCACACTCGGTCCACTGATGCCCTTTTCACCAAGATTACTTGTGACCTCCTCGTTACTAAATCCATTGGGTTTTCCTCAGCTGTCATCTTGCTTGACCACTCTATGGCAGTTGACACTAATGACTTACATTTCAAACTCAAAAATCAGTTCTATATATTCCAGAAAGGGGAAGCACGCTTTTATCACAGTTTAGGTTGACTGCAGGTAATATGAAGTGGGGTCAAAAGAGCATGTCTGATCTTAGGTGTCTAATACCCTGAGAAAGGTCTGGGGCCCTGCCCTTTGGGAATGAGGATAGGTTGGGTAAGTCCTGACTCATGGCATATTGTCCCCTGAGGAACTCTTGAAGTTGATAAGGGTATGTGGCTTGGAGAAGGGAACTCTGATGGAAGCTTTCTGGACTCTCAGATCTTGGAAGGGTTCTGTGAGGAAAAGATGGAAGTATTGTTCTCTGTATTTTCTAAAGACATACTTTGGACCCATGGGTAGAAGTTACAGGGAGACAGACTAGTATTTAAGGAAGGATGTTCTAAGAATCGAGTCCAAAATTAGATCTGGCCACTTCATGAAGTGAGGTCCTTGTGTGTGATGATGGTCTGATGGAGGTAACCTGGTTTCATTGTAGCTCAATAAAACTTGCAAGGCATTAGCCTGGGCCCTCTGCTCACCTTGCTCTATTCTGTTCCCCGGGTGATCTTATTTACTCTCCTGGCTTTAATTTTACTTATGTTAATGATTACATTAATAATTATATTAATGATTTGACAATCCATAGTCTTATTCCAGACCTCTCTTCAAAACTAGATATCCAGTTGCCTCTGAGACAGCATTCCACTGCCAGATATCTTCTAGGCACCTCAAACTAGGCACCTCAAACTCAGCAGACATCGAGTGCTTATTGCGTATCAAGTATATAACTAAAACTGCATTCCCAAACTCATGCTTCCTTCTAGTGGCGTACTAAAGATGGGGCAGGGGAGCAGTTCTCCCACAGTTTGGGCAGAAAGTGGGTATGCTACAGGTAGACCATTTAAAAATAATAATAAAATTGACCAAATGCTGGCTTGCTCCAGATGTCACATAGGCTCTCCATGCCACTGCTTACTTCTTTGGATCCATCTTAGTGAGTAGCACGAAGCTAGCCAAGCAGAGGTCTACTGCTTTCTCACTGGGTCCCACATTTTATTTAGTCACCGGGGCCTCCTTTACATCTTAATGTCTGTTCCTTGATCACCATCTTTTCCACTACTGTTTCTCTCTGCTGGCTCCTACCCTGCTCTTTTAGTCTATTATTTTTGCTGCCTCTAGAACAATCTTGGTAAATCACAACTCATCAGAGGCTCTCCATTGCCTGTGGCAAAGCTTTTCTCTTAGGAATAAGACTATGATCTTTCCTGGCTGATATTTCCAGTATTGTCTTCCTCCATCCTTGCATATGCCCCCATACTCCAACTTAAGGCTGTTTTTTGTCTTTCTTTCATTGCCCATACCTCTGAACAAACCGAGCCCTTTATGGACAAGAGTTACATCTTACTTTTTGACTCCTAAGTTCCTGACCCTTGTTAAGCATCAATGCATGTTTGATTGAATGGATTTGTCTGAGTAAAACCATCACCAGCTAGAGAGGGAGATAGTTGATAAATTCTAATTTAAAGAAAAAAACAAGAACAGACCCTTGATTTAAATTCTGACCTCTTCTTATCCTTCTACCTGCCCTGTACTCTATCTGAAACAAACCTGTAGCCAGAGGCTTAAATGTGAGCTGAAACCCCTGCTCATCTATCTCTAAATCATATACTCTGCCTTTTTCTCCTCCTGTCTTGTCTGTCTGTCTCTCTGCTGTAACAAAATAACAAACCAGTGCATATAAAGAACATAGACTTTGGAGTCAGACAGAACTGGGTTCAGTTCTTGGCACTATCATATTTTAGCTGTGGGACCTTGGGTAACCTCTCTAAATCTCATTTTCTCATCTGTAAAATGTAGACAACAGTACCTGTGTCTCAGCATTGCTTTGAAGATTAAATGTGAAAATATAAGGTGCTTGGCATACTGTAAGCCATTAGGAAATAGTGGCCTGCTGCTATTATTTTGCAAAGAGTTCTTGGGCTCTCACACTTGGATCTGAGGGCTAGAGCTGGAGCCCAGTGTCCATGGTGCTGGAGGTGGGGGTCCCATTCTTTGGTGGGGTGGGACCCATGGCTAATGGGTTGACCTTTTGAGGTCTGTCTGTCTTGTATGCTCTGTTGGACTTCCCATATTAAGACTTCATACCTGGGACATGGATGCGCCCAACTTGTTCTCTCTTCCCTTTTTTTTTGTAGGCTCCCAGGCCAGTGCCAGTACTTGGGCTTGCCAGTGGCGGATTACTTCAAGCAGTGGATTAATCTGAAAAAGGTACTGTGTCTGAGCCCCAACTGGGTGCTTCCCCTGAGGCACAAGAGCCTCAGAGCTCCCGTCCTTTGCTTTCTTTTCTTATATCTGTTCTCCCTCTTTCTTTTTGTTCTTCTCTTTTCTTAACCTTATCCTTTTCCTTAGCTAATATGCACTGAAATGTGGTTATTTCTGACAGTGGAGAGCTGCTTGGGGACCCGGCTGCTGGGCAGATTATGACACTGCCCTAGTTGGTGTCCCCCAGACATGCAGAGAAGTCCCAGTTAAGGAGATTTTGGGGTCTCTTGCTCAGAGCTGAATCTGTGGGCAGAGCTGGCTTGTCTCTAGGAGAGACAGGGCACTAGCTGAGCCTCTGGGAAAGTATTCTCCTTTATTATCGTCATGAATGTGGCCTCTGACCCTCCTAACTGGCCCTGATACATCACTCTGGTTGGGAGGCAGAGTACATTTAAGTTGGCTTTGTTCCTGCCTTGCTCCAGGAGAGCCTGGCTCATGTGAGGAAGAGCCATGGAAACTAGAGTCCAATTCCCTTTGGACATGAGGGCGGAGACTGGAACTTATGTAGCATCAAGCACCTGGGGAGTTGGCGCTCAGGCTACGGACTGGCAAGGACCCTGTGTGGCTATGATAGTGAGCCCTGGCAGAGAATGAATCACTTAGAAAACTGTACTTTCCTAGCAGAGTATTCCTGCTCTAGAGGGATCCTTGCTCCAGGAGGCCCAGTCCACTAGGGAGACTCACCCCCATAAATCATTCTGACCTAAGGGCAGCAGTCCTGGAACAGCCTCAGGAACCTCATGCTACCAGTCAGAGGAAGCTCAGAGAAAGGAGAACACACCGGGAGTCAAGGTAGTGGCTCCCAGGGGGCTTAGAGAAGAGAGAGGTCAAGGAGGGTGAGGCTAGGTATGGCCAGGATTTGAGTCTTGACCTGGGCACTCAAGGAAGATGGAATATGGATAGGAGGAGGGGAGAATGCTTTCTTGGCAGGGAGGGCAGCATGCTTTTGGTGTGTGTGGGGGCTGGAGCCAAGCAAACATGTGGAGGAGCAGTGGAAGAGAAAGCTTTATAAGTATTTGTGCCACACTGACAATGACCTTGGACTTAGTTCCATGCTTTGTGGCATTATTTGTGAAGTCCTTTGCTTTCCACTGGTGGACAGGTGCTTTGCACTTGGCTTGTTTGCAGTTTGACTCCTACCCTCCTCTCCTGCTGATCTCCCATGAAACTGGGCAACTGCTGCTTACTATTCCTCTTGGGCTGAAGAAGCTAGGCACTCCCCTAGCTTTGGGCCTTGCCCTGTGGCTTGCCTTCTGTCTGAAATGTCCCTCAGTCATCTTCATCAGACATATTCCCTGCCCTGGAAGATTCAACTCAGGTATCACTTCTGCTGAGAAGCCCAGCAGTCAGTCTCTTGCCTTTAGGTTCCTTGGCACTTGGGAAATCACTTATCTCAGTTGAAACTGAATCCATGTGTATTTCCTTCCAGACATGGCCATCTGGATCACAGAGATGAAGTCTGGTTCTTCTCTGTGTCTCCAGTGGCTAGGCCAGGGCTGGGTATAGAGTATGTGCTCAGTGAGTAATTGCTGGCTGACGGATTCATCTTTGAGAACTAGTTCCATAGAGGTCCCCCAAGGCAGAGCTAGGCATGTGGGTGGGGCTAGGCATGTGGGGCTAGGCATGGACCCCTGGAATATAGCATACTGGCTGTCAGAGCACATCTGAGGCTGCTTGCTGGCCTCAGCAAATGCAATGTGAAGGCCCGGCCAGGCGAGGCAGGCGCTGACCATGAACAATTACCCTGTGAAGTTCACTAGACTTTTTGGTGTATGGATAGCTCCCTGCCTCCAGGTTCCTTGGCAGAAAGGCAGGAAACCAGCCGACCCGTGTGGTAACATTATCACTCAGGGCCACCTTGGTGCTGCTGGCCCAAAGGGTGGGGGTAGAGGCAGGCTGCCCAGAGTCTGTTCAGTTTGGTTCCCCTGCAGATTGTGCTGACCTGAAGAGGAAGGGAATAGGTACAAGGCGAAACTGAGGACTCTGTTCCTGGTTGGCCTTGTGATTTCCTTGTGTGAGGTAAGCTGAGCACGTCTGGGAGACATAAGGGGTCTAACCCCTTCCTCTGCACGCCAGCCACTTTGTATTGCAAGTGTGCTTAAAGGCCCAACAGGAGTAGATGACTTAACTCTGGACTTTAGCTCAGTCCTTACCAACAGCCATTCAGGACATAGAGGCTGCTGAGTTTGGAGGCCCAGGGGCATGGTACTCTTTCTGACCTTTATGCTGTGTGACTTGGTGCAGGCTGCACTAAGATTCCTGCTTAAAAAGAGTAATAATAAAAGCAAAGCCAGAGAGGTCATTGCCAAGGTTGCAGGAATAT
This sequence comes from Nomascus leucogenys, assembly GCF_006542625.1. Taxonomy (NCBI): domain Eukaryota; kingdom Metazoa; phylum Chordata; class Mammalia; order Primates; family Hylobatidae; genus Nomascus; species Nomascus leucogenys. The sequence continues at coordinate 13,265,986 of NC_044392.1, read as the reverse complement.
TATGTAAAAGACTTACTCCGTGCCTTGTGTTCCCTGTGTGACCCAGGCTCTGGTTCTCTACAGGGTCCTCTCCTGTCCTTGATCTTACTTTGTGTTTCCCCCTTCCCTTTCTTCTCTCCTCCTCCTCTGCTCCCCTAGCAGAGCATTACTCCTTGAGAAAGGTGGGGAAGGTCCTGGTCTGCTTGGTCACCTGAGACTTGCCTAGTGAGTGAGCAACTGGGCATGAATTCACCATGCCTATTTCCTAAGACCTCTAATCTGAGAAGAGGCAAAATGTCTTTCAGCTGCCCTTACTTCTCCAGAAATGGTGTGGGTTGCATCAGGAAATAGGAACTTTTCAATGGCCAAGTTTCCACATCTCCTGCTGCCACCTACTTCCCCTGTAGCAGAGTGGAGCAGGCCCGTGTTTGCTGACATTTGGAATGTCATTGAATGATCTTATATTCTTACTGAGCTGTCATCTTAGAGAGGACTTGGGGCCCTGCTCCCAGCTCCTTCCAGGAGATCAGAGCTGTCACTGAGGGGCCTGAAGAATACACACACACACACACACACACACACACACACACAAAAACACATGTATATGCATGTGAATGCATACACCCCAAGTGAGTATACTCCAAATTGCATGTCTGTATCCATACATGCATTCATGTATATGCACATATTCATATAAGCAGTCACCTGCAGAAATATTTGGAGGCATACCCAGACATGAAGGTGTTTATACATACATATTCATAAAGTATAAAGATACATGCACACAGGTAAACATATATATGTATATATCTTCATCAAAAAACGAATATGTGTGTGTGTGTGTGTGTGTGTTTTGTTTTTGTTGTTTTTTTGAGATGGGGTCTCACTCTGTCACCCAGGTTAGAGTGCGGTAGTATAAACATGGCTCGCTGCAGCCTTGACTTCCTGGGCTCAGATGATCCTCCCACTTCAGCCTCCCAAGTAGCTGGGACTACAAGTGCCCACCATTATGCCCGTCTAATTTTTGTATTTTTTGTAGAGAAGGGGTTTTGCCATGTTGCCCAGGCTGGTCTCAAACTCCTGGGCTCAAGCAGTCCGCCCTCTTCAGCCTCCCAAAGTGCTAGGATTGCAGGCATTAGCCACTGTGCCTGGCCAATAAACAAATATTTTGAATGCCTTCTGTGTGCCAGGTACTGTGTGAGGGCCTGGGGATATGAGAAGGTGGATGTTGAATAAATAATTTTAGTTGCATTGAGTAACACTAAACAGTTCAGAGTCATGCATCATATAAGAAGGAACTAACTTAGTAGCGTGGGGTCAGAGAATAGTTCCCTGAGGAAGGATGTCTAAGCTGAGACCTGAAGAATGAGTTGAAATTGGCTAAGCACAATGTAGCATGTGGTGAGACCCTGAGGTGAGGAGAAGCCTGGCAGCTTCATGAAACTAGAATGTAAGTTCTAAGAGGAGAAAGAATTTGTGTCTTTTGTTCACTGCTCTACCCCCATCGCTCCGAATAGTTCCTGGCACACAGATGTTTAATCCTTATTTGTTGAGTGAATGAATGCCTAAAACGTAGTGAAGGTGGCAAAAGGAGAGTGGCATGAGATGAGGCTAGAAGGAAGTCAGGAGCCTATAGACCACACTTTGATTTTGACCTTGATGTTTAGGGTAAGAGGAAGCTGTTAAAGGGTATTAAATATAAGAGGGGCATCATCTGATTTGCATTCTAAGAAAGTTCTCTCTGGCTGCAGTGTAGAGGGAGCTAAGAGCAGATACAGGAGACCAGTTGCTGGTTTTTCTTAATAGGGCTATGTTTGGCATTTTTGGGTGGGACAAATCATTGTGTGGGTGACATTGCTGAACTTGTAGCATCCCCAGCCCCTGTTGATTGAATACCAATAGTGCCCCTCCCCGAGTCATTGTGATAATAAAAAATATCACCCTGTATACATTTCTAGTGGCCTGGACAGGGTGGGAGTGGAGGAATACTGGTCCTTGGTTGAGAACCACAGAATTAGGCTGTTTCTGTGGTCCAGGTGAAGGATGGTAATTACTTGGGTTGAACTGATAGCAGTGGAAATGTAGAGAAATGGGCCAATTCCTGAGTATTAAATGGTATAGTCAGTTCTGCTATAATGCAACATAGAGATTTCTGAAAATCACCATGCTAGAGAAAGTCATGCAATAAAAATTCAGTTAGTGACACATAAAAGATAGGAATCTAATAAAAATGGTAGCATAGTTTTACACATTAAATGCTTAAGAAATACATAAATACCACAATAAATATGGTACTTTACTCTGTAAAACCCCAAAGTTTGCTTATAGAAATGGGCATGAGAAGGGTTGCAGCTTGTGAGTTATTATGAAGTAGTGGAAGAAGATCATCTGAAATCAGATGGAAAATTGTAACCAGATGAATGTGGTCCATAACGTGGTGATCTAGGTGGCTGGTAGATGTTTAAGATGTGTGCACGTATGTGTTTTATATATTCCCACCCAGCCCTGTTCAGTGAGGTTTATCTGTGTTTCATGTGTATCTAGTGTTTCTTGTGAACAAAATTGCACATTAACAAATGCAAAATTTGTGTTACTATAAATTGTTCCCAATACATCAGTTGCATTGGACAAATTTGCTCTTTCAAAGAGTATTATAGTAGCACTGATTGTATAATAAACAGGAAATGGTGATTGGTTGTGAGGGTTGAGGATGAAGGAAGAGACCATGATGACCCCAGGATTTATGATTTGAGCAACTGAGTGAATTGGAATGAGCTGACTGAGATAATGGGAGAAGGAGAAGTTTCAGGATTGGAAAAGAAGATGAAGTCATTGTGGGGCATATGTGTTAAGATGCTTTTGAGACATTGAGGAGGCAGTTAAGTACATAGGTCTGGGGCTCAGGGGTGAAGCCTGGATAAGAGATACAGATTTGAAGACCAGGCATGGTGGCTTATACCTTTAATCCCAGTGCTTTGGGAGGCTGAGGTGGGAGGATCACTTGAGGCCAGGAGCTCAAGACCAGCCTGAGCAACATAGTGAGACCTCATCTCTACAAAAACATTTAAAAATTAGCCAGACTTGGTGATGCATGCTCATAGTCCTAGCTACTTGGGAGGCTGAGGCAGGAGGATCCCTTGAGCCCAGGAGTTTGAGGCTGCAGTGAGCTATGATTGTACCATTGCACTCTAGCCTGGAGTGCAAGACCCTGTCTCAAAGAAATAAAAAAAATTGGCAGCGTTATTGGTCTGCGATTGATAATTAAAGCATGGAAGTGGATGAGATTGCCAAAGAAGAGGGTATAGGGTGAGAAGAAAGCCTAGGATAGAACACTGAGAAATACCAACATTTGCGAGATAGAGAAGGAATAGTCAAAAATAGAAAGAGAATATAATTAATAGTCCTGAATTACAGATTGCATTTTGTGTGCTAGACCTGTGTTTTCCAACATAATTTCCACTAGCCACATGTGGCAGTAGATCACTTGAAATGTAGCTAGTATGATTGAAGAACACATTTTAAATTTTATTTAATTTTAATCAATTTAAATTAAAAACTTTCTTAGCCAGATGCAATGGCTCGTGCCTGTAATCTCAGCACTTTGGGAGGCCGAGGTGGGCAGATCACCTGAGGTTAGGAGTTTGAGACCAGCCTGGCCAACATGGCAAAACCTCGTCTTTATTAAAAAAATACAAAAAATTAGCCGGATGTGGTGGCGGGCGCCTGTAATCCCAGCTACTCGGGAAGCTGAGGTGTGAGAATCACTTGAACCCGGGAGGCAATGGAGGTTGCAGTGAGCCGAGATTGTGCCACAGCACTCCAGGCTAGGCAACAGAGCGAGATTCCATCTCAAAAAAATTAATTAATTAAAAACTTTCTTGAAAAATTTTATGTTTAGTACAGCCTGAGTTGGTGAATCTACATTTTAAACTGTTAATTGTATAAAATCTAAATACAGATTAAGTATTTCCTTTTTTTTTTTTTTCCTGAGACAGTCTTCATCTGTTGCCCAGGCTAAAGTGCAGTAGCATGATCTTGGTTCACTGCAGCCTCTGCCTCCTGGGTTCAAGTGATTCTTGTACCTCAGCCTGCCAAGTAGCTGGGACTGCAGGTGTGTGCTACCATGCCAAGCTAATTTTTGTATTTTTAGTAGAAATAGAGTTTCGCCATGTTGGCCAGGCTGGTTTCCAACTCCTTGCCTCAGCAATCAACTTGCCTCGGCCTCCCAAAGTGTTGGGATTACAGGCGCGAGCCACTGCACTTGGCAGATTAAGTATTTCTGATGAAGATTTAGCATCCCATTTGAGATGTACAGTAAGTGTAAGTTACACATCAAAGACTTGGTATGAAAAAATGCAAAATGTCTCATAATTTTTTTTATTGATTACATGTGAAATATTTGGATATACTAAAATAAATTATTAAAATAATTTTATCTGTTTCATTTTACTTTTTAGTGTGGCTGCTAGAAAATTCTAAGTTTCATATGTGGCTCACATTATATTTCTATTGGACAATGCTGTGCTAGACACTATGGTTATGTACCTACATTGTCTAGTCCTCGCAGGACCCAGTGCAGTGGTTGCTATTATTTTTCACATTTTAAGGTTGAGAAAACCAAGGCGTGGGGCAATGATGAAACTTGCTCAATGGTTTCACATTAGTACATGACAGAGCCAGAACTTAAATTTAGTTTTGCTAAATGCTGAAGAGACAGAGTAAAAAAGTGATAGAAGAAGAAAGACCGTAAGAGTGTGGTACTGCGGAAACCAAGAAAAAGTGGTTCAGAAGAGGAGTGGTCAGTTCAGAGAGGGCTACACAAGATGAAGACTAAAATTTGAGCCCTGAACTTAATAACAAGAGTGGCATGATAGGGACAAGAGCCAAATTGGAGTGAACTAAAGAGTAAATGAGAAATGAGGAGGTAGAGAAACTTCAACTTTTTCAGAAATGTTGCTTCGAAGGTGAGAGAAAGGACAAGAGCTGTGGTGGGGCAAGTGGGGGTTAAAGCGGGTTTTGTTTTTAAGGTAGAAGACATGTATTTTTCTGTAGGATCTATTAGAGAAGGAAATCCTGTTGAAGGTACAGGAGGGAGAAGAAGCCAGTAAGGGAGGCCTCTGAGGAGGTGAGAGGAGAAGGGATGGAGAACCTAGGCTCTTGAAATTGGCTGTCTTTAGGAGGAAGGTCCGTGCTTCTATTGGGACAGGAGGGAAGGAGAGGAAGATGGGCACAAATGGAGGTAGGTAGGCTTGTAGATTTGGTGGCAGCAGGTTGAGGTAGTTACCATCCTGTGGCTTTTATTTTTCTGTGTGAAACAGAAGATGAGTTATTTGCTGATCACTAATAGGGAAGGGCTGGGAGGGTTTACAGGATTGCCGTAGTTCTAGTAAAGAATAGATGTGTGAGCTGACTTGAGAAGAAGTGTAGTAGGATTTCTATGCAGTGTTGAGGATCCAGTTGAGGTCGATAGTATTAATTCATTGTGGAACCACTCTGTTCAATTTTATGACTTTTCTTTATTGGACCTCAGCTGCCTGGTTGTGGGCATGGAGAAAGTAGACATTTAGATTCATTCACGGTGGAGATTTTCCTCAGGGAGGTTTGATGAAAGGGATAGGTAATTGAAAATATTGGTAAGACAGCAGTTGGCAAGATGGATTATGGGATCTAAGCTGGATGTTGGGGGGAAAGAAGATAGCAGGGGGTCTGATGGATATGGAAAAAGTAAATAAGTACCAACAAAATGAGGAACTGGTATAGTGGATATAGTTTAACATGCCAGATGGAAGGATTAAAGATTATGGTTAGAGAATAGGTGTCTGAATTAGTGATTTCAGGGATGGGGCAGTTCTAGGTGTTGGCAGGTTCCAAAGTATGGCCATGGAAGTGGGTAGCTGATGTTGAATGGAAAAGAATGTTGTTATGAATAAGGAATCAAGAAACAGGATGGATGAGACCTCTATAAGGATGTGAGTATGTGTATGTATGCATGCACACATAAAATATGTTTACCTATTGCATATGCATGGACACATATGTATAAATGTAATACAAATGCATACCTACACACATAGCCATGCAAGCGTGTGCACACTGCACATACTTGCAAATTGTGTGGAATTCCCTCTGACGCCAGGGCCTGATAGGGTGGTGCTATGGTTTGGATGTTTGTTCTCTCCAATCTCATGTTGAAATTTGATCACTAATGTTCGAGATGGGACCAAATGGGAGGTGTCTGCATTGTGAATGAATAGTTTAATGTCCTCCCTGGGGCAGGAGTGGGGGATGTGAGTGAGTTCTCATTCTGTTCATTCCCAAGAGAGCTGATTGTTAAAAACAGCCTGGCACTTCCCCCTCTGTCTCAACTTGCTTCCTCTTGCCGTGTGATCTGTGTACAAGCTGGCTCCCCTTCACTTTCTGCCTTGAGTGGAAGCAGCCTGAGGCACTCACCCAGTGCCCAATCTTTAACTTTTCCAGGCATCAGAATCATGAGCCAAACAAACATTTTTTTAAAATAAATTACCCAGCCTCAGGTATTCCTTTATAGCAACACAAAATGGACTGAGGGAGGTGGGCTTCTAGGGAAGCAGGCAGGCAGCCTTAGGAGGATTCTGAGTCAGTCCTGGCAGACAGGGCTCAGCCAGTCAAACCCAGCAGCTGTAGGGATAAGGGCCACCTAGAATTTAACAGACCTGGATATATCAGGGTATGAAGATTGCTGCTCCACTTTTCCTCTGCCATCCGTACACTATGCCTTGCTGCAATTTCTGGGTGCTCTGAAGAGGATTGGATTGGGACCAGCTCTTAAAGAAAATCTTGGGTCCCTCCAAGAAACATTCTGTTTCTCCCCCTCCCCCGGGAGGGTGCAGCAGGAGAAACTGCCGAAGGGAGGGTTGATGTCTACGATTGAGTGTGACTTTTCCTGACCTTGGAGCATTCAAAGTCCCAATCAGTGCAGTAATAAATTAAGGGCTTATGGAGGAATAAATTCTCGGCCTTAATGAAGTTCTTTGCTGGGGGCCATAGCAGGTCAGCAGGTCGGGATGATGCAGATTGGAGGCTTCAGCAAGTGGACTGAGCTGGCTGGGAAGTCATCAGGAGTGAGGGGATCCAAAACCCTGCTAGTCAGTTCACTTTTTGGGGGCTGTGGGGATTAAGCTGCTACAGAAGCTAGGACTCTATAGAAGGGTGGCTGCAAGGTGCCGGCCACAGAGCTCCTCTACTGGGGCTATTCAGAAGCTAACTTGGAAAAAAGAACAAACAAAAATGAAAACCAAGAGAGGTGTGAATAGCTAGGGGCTCCGCAAGCTGTTTGTTTTATTTTGGAGAGGGGGAGAGTTTGCACTGAGGGCAGTTACTTCTGGGTCCCTCTGAGGTCAGAACCAGACTGGGGCTGTGATCTCAGTCTTTGGCATCATCCAAAGTGCAGAGTATTGTCCATGGGACAGTGGGCAGTTCTGGGCTGGTGTCCTGATGGGAATCAGCTCTGCAGGCCAAGTAGATCAGGGCCTTCGTCTGTCTTTGGGAAAAAACACACGCACAGAGCACTAGGTATAGATGAGGCAGAGGTGTGAGCACAGGCGTGGGATAAGAAGAGAGCGAGTGGGAGAGCAGCCCAGAGTGCTTGCTGCTGGGTTTGATGCTGGAAGCCTGGGAGGGACCAGTCTTGGGGGCTGGAGGCTACTGAATTGTAAGCTGAAACAAGAACCTGAGCCATGAGACTCCAGATCTTGAGCTCTTTCCCCTTTCATCCCATTCTCTGCAACATCTGCTGTTGGGGTAAGCTCTTGGAGTGTAGTCCAGAGACAGAGGAGGGAAAGTGCTGTCTTTGGAGTCAGGGGCTGCCAGAGCTAGAGGGAATGTCTCCTTTCTTCCCGTCTCCCTGCCCCCATGGTGTAGTGCCCAGCCTGGGCTTTTCCTTTAAATATGTCTTACAGCTGTCTGAACTCTGAAATTTCTTTCACTCCTTCCCTCGCCTTGTTAACATGTGTTGCCTTTGGGGTAATCAGGGAAAAAATATTATGTCCTTTTACAATTACCGGGTTTTGGAATATTAAAATGTCTCGCTGCATCGGCACTGTTATTTTGATTGGTATTCTAACCTTTGACTAGCCCATAAAGCGCGCCGCTCCTGAAGCCAATATTGCAGGACTGAAATTTAATTCCGAAATGATTCCAGATAATAGGGAGACAGATAATATATGCATGAAGGATATTATGTTTGGACTAACTGCAGCAGGGCCAGGGCTGGGGAGCTGAATAATAGCCCAGAGTGAGTTATAATCTGTGGGACAGAAATGCCTTACTGTCAGGGCCAGGAGAGGAACTCTTAAATCAAAGGCACAGGAAAGGGTGTGATTGCAGGGTGCTTGTTTTGACAGGAAGAGCACCAGAGCCAAGGGTAGGTATCGAAGGCTCTGCTCCATCTTTTCTCTTGAGCAAGATACCAAGGCCCTGGATGATCTAGCTCGTTGCACCATTCCTATCTCCACATCTCCTGTCTCTCCATAACATTCCAGCCATATCAAACTTCTTGTTGTTTTTCACATATACATGACTGTCTCACCTCCCCTTACATATACTGTTGCCTTTTCTTACATTGCCTTTCCCATTTTACTGTGTTGGGAAACTCCTGTTCATCCTTCAAAACCCTTGTGGGTGATGCTTTCTCTGATGTTCCCCCACCTCTGGTAGAAATAGTAAGTCACTTCCTCCTTTGTATGGCTTCAGAACTTTGTATTGAGTGTATCACATGCTTTTGTAATTATCTGCTTACATGTTTTTGTTTCCCGCTATACTGTGAGCTCACTGAAGTCAATATACCACTCATCTCTGAATTTCCAGTGCATGGCACTGGACCTGGCACATACTAGGCATCAACAAGCATTAATTGAATCCACACTGAATCTTGGGCTAGACTGATGAGCTCCAGAGTCTGGATGCCTATTCTTCTGCTGGAATTCCCAGACAAATAAACTTAGAGAAATGAAGAAACTTGCCTAAAGGCACATAGCCAGGAAGAGGTGAAGCTAGCATTTGAACCCAGGTCAGTGTGCTCTTTTCTCCAGACCATGTGTCTTAGGGAAGTGGGCAGGGAAGGAGTTAGAGGTTAAGGTAGGAAAGACAGAAATTCATTGCCCTGACTCCTTCCTTCCATAGCCCAGGACTTAGGTCCGCTTTGCTGGAAACTGCATTAGTTCTTAGCATTTATGGGACTCAGGTCCCAGAAGGGATTGTGCCTCCTTTTGCTGCTGTTGACCTTTGGACAGTTATTCCATACAGAAGACATTTCTTGATTCTGAGTTTGTAACCTCTTGATTGTGAGTTTGTAATCAAGAATCAGGACAGTACCTTGGGGAAGGTACCTAAGTGTGGTTTTGGAGAGCTCTTAGAGAAGTAGGCAGGCAGAGTACAAGGAGCTCTTAGCAATGTCAGAAAACGCCACAGACATTCCCTTGCTTCTTCAGGACTTGGTGGAACTTGTATTTTGGGTATATAATGATAAAGTACATAATGGAAAAAAAAATTATAGTAAATTTTTTTTAACATGGATTTGTATTTTATTTTATTTTATTTTATCTTATTTTATGTCATTTTTTGAGACAGTCTCTTGCTCTGTCACCCAGGCTGGAATGCAGTGGCATGATGTCGGCTTACTACAACCTCCGCCTCCCAGGTTCAAGTGATTCTTATGCCTCAGCTACCAGAGTAGCTGGGATTACAGGGGTGTGCCACCATGCCCAGCTAATTTTTGTATTTTTGGTAGAGATGGGGTCTCGTCATGTTGGCTAGACTGGTCTCGAACTACTGGCCTCGAGTGATCCACCCGCCTCAACCTCCCAAAGTGCTGGGATTACAGGCGTGAGCCACTGTGCCTGGCCTGTATTTTATTAATTACAATATTATCTGCAAAAACCTGGAAAAATAGTATGGCTGTATGTGAGATTTACCCCCCATTTAGTCTTCAGGTGATACATGGTATATACGCTGAGTCCTGGGGAGGTGGGATGTGGCTCACAGCTAGAAACCACTGTGCAAAGGAAGAGCTTTGGAGCCAGAGGAGTCTGGCTTGGATTTCTAATATTGCTACTCATTAGCTGTGTGATCTGGAGCAAGTCCCTCTCTGAACCTGTACATGATGATTAATATCTGTCACACAGAATTTAGGCTCTGGAGTCAAGTAGACCTGATATTGAATCTTGGCTCTACACTTACTAACTGTGGGGTTTTAGAAAAGTCACTTAACTTCTTTGAGCCTTGGTAGCTCCCTCTATAAAACAAGAAAAATCATATCCACCTTCTAGAGTTGACCTGAGGATGAAATGGTAGCACTATGCCCCTGCCCTTCCCTTGCCCCTGGTACTGGCCACTGGAGATGAGATGACTAGGCTACCAGGAGAAGAGGAGTCAGGGGGACAGGAGATCCAGGTGGACATACAGGACATTGTGGGCAGGAGCTAGGAAAAAGAGACTCTCAAAGCAGCAGAGTTCATGTGAGCATTGTCAGGGATGAGCTTAATGATGTCCTTGGACCAGCTTACCCTCAGCTCACACTGAGGGACAGAGTCGATCATCTCACACCCTTGATTCCAACTGCCATCAGCATGCCTGGCTGGACAATGGAGTACAGAGGCACATTCACCTTAGGTCAATTCCTGGCCTTATCATCTACCTGTGTTATGATCTTGGACAAGTTACTTACCTTCTCTGAACCTTGGTTTTTTCATTTGTAAGGTAGAGATAATTAATAATAATAATAAAACCAGGTGCTGTTCTAAATGCTTTATATGAATTAACTCACTTAATCCTCAAACAATTCTAGGGAGAAGTTCTATTATTAGCCATTGTACAGGTGAGGAAACTGAAGGGCAGAGAGGTTCATCACCTGGTGAGTGATAGAGTAAGTATTTGAATCTAGGCAGTAGACTCCAGAGTCCATGCTCTTAACTGCTTTACTTTGTTGCTGCCAGTGCGAAGGAGGGAGGAGTCTTTTTTTTTTTTTTTTTTTTTTTTTTTTTTTTTTAGACGGAGTCTCGCTCTGTCACCCAGGCTGGAGTGCAGTGGCACGATCTCGGCTCACTGCAAGCTCCGCCTCCCGGGTTCACGCCATTCTCCTGCCTCAGCCTCTCCGAGTAGCTGGGACTACAGGCGCCCGCCACCACGCCCGGCTAATTTTTTTGTATTTTTAGTAGAGATGGGGTTTCACCGTGGTCTCGATCTCCTGACCTCGTGATCCGCCCGCCTCGGCCTCCCAAAGTGCTGGGATTACAAGCGTGAGCCACCGCGCCCGGCCGGAGGGAGGAGTCATTTTTATTTGGGGCGTGGGAGAGAGAAAATCAAGAAAGGTTTTGGTGGAGATACTTGAGTCTTGAAAGATGAGTACGTTCTCAGGTGACAGTGCAAGTGCATCCAGGCAAAGGGAGAAGTGTGAAGAAAGGCCTGAAGTGGTGAAGCACTTTGCAGGATTAGGGAACTACATACAGCAGTTTTCAGGTATTTTAAGCTGCTCGTGTGGACCAGCCATGTGTATGCTTTTACTGGAGGAAAAGAGGAGTGAGAGTGAGCATGTGCAGTAAGGAATCATTGGCTGATGTCTAGAGTGGTACCAGCCTAAGCTGCCTTCTAAGAGTGGTACAGTAGCTCCAGAAAACTGCCACGTTTATGTGCATGAAGGGAAGAGGGAGCCCGTGGGCCAGGGATAGCAGGGAGGGAAGCGGCCACCCTACCTTTTAGCATATTAGATGTAGACAGTCTGAGACCGTAGGCAGAAGACCTCTATATCCTTATGGTAAATGTGGGAACTCACAGTGTGAAGAATCAGTTAGATCGTGCTTGTAAAGCTCTTAGAGGAATGCTGGCACTCTGTGTTAGGTGAGCAGCTTGGCATACCCTCAGCTGGAGAGCTAGCCTGCCTTGCTCTGCATCCCTGGTGGGTGTGGCCACACGGGGGAAAGAAGCAGGTGAGGGAATCAGCTCAAGGCAGCTGGGATTTTCTTTCTTTCTCTCAAGGTTCCCTGCAGCTGCTGCAAAGTGACCTCTCCACTGGAGTTCTTATAGTGCCCTCTGTGGCAGGCCCACCCTAGGGCCTGCCTTCTCTTGCTGGCTGCTGCTCAGAGTCTGTATTCTGTCAAATGAGGCAGCCTCTTAGTCCTAGTCCAATGATGAGCCCCACCTGCCTCTCTTGAGTCCTTGAGGAAGTGAATTCTGGGCTTGCTCTGGAGCACAGGAAAGTTGGGAGCTCTGCTGGGTATGTTTGGGACCTGGATTTAAACCTAGGCGTTCTATTGAGTGTGTACTCCAACCCTTTGGGCCAGTTACTAGGGCCCAGTGTAGCTCAGAGCCCGTGTCTCTTTGTTACTGTGTATGGGCTGGTCTGTCTGGGCGAGGAACCACAAGCCACTTGAGGAAAGGGACTAGATATACTGCTTCTCTTAATCCACAGAGCTAGGCAAGCAGAGGGGACTTCAGTAAACTAAGAGGCATAAATACTGTAGAAAAGCTGAGGACAGTTTGGGAGAAAGATGGGGTATGGTGGCAGGGGAAAGATGAACTTATCTATTGAGTCTGAGAGGGTAAAGTTAGTCTGCCTTGTCCCCAGGGTTTCTTTTGTGTGTGTGTGTGTGTGTTTGCCTTCTTTTGATTTTGCTGTTCCTACTCTAAAGCCTGAAAGTGGGAGTAGTTGCAGAAAAGACGAGGAAAAGACAGGGTAACTTCCTTCAAGGCCAGAAGCACAGTCCTGCCCTCCATCTCCCACACTGCCTATAGGTCAGTCTGCAAAGGCGGGTTTCACCATGTTTATCAGTAATAATAGAACACCAATGCATTGAGCCCCAGTTGATGCCATCTGTGTTGGATACTTTACACACATGATTGCATTTAATCTTCACAGCTACTGAGGGGCTGTGAGGGCTATTGTCCCTATTTTATGGGTGCTGAAATAGAAACTCAGAAGCTTGCCCACCACATGACCAGGAGGATGCAAATTCAGTTTCTCTCCTTCCATAGCTTCCCTCTTGTCACTTGGCCCATAGCAGATACCACTTGAAGGCAGTCTGGCCTGGTTTGAACTGGAGACCCAGGCAAACACACAGCAGCCATTATCAGTTGTGTGTTCAATGAAAGTCAGTGAATGGGCAAGGATAGGGATTGGCCTTGTACTTCAGGTTTCTTGAGAGTGACACCACTGTGTATGTAAGAGGGTGTACCCATTTGTATATGCATGTCTGTATGTGTTTAAAGAAGTGCATTCACCCGGTTGGGGAGGTCTGTGCAGGCTTGAGTATGTCTGTGTATGTTCTTATGTGTGCACGGGCCCACAAACGGGAATGTGGGTGAATGTGTCGGTATGGGATTTGTGGTCTGATTCTAGGCACTAGAGGTGGGCAGATGAGGCCCTTGTCCTTGGAGGGCAGTATGGTGCAACATAGAGAGATCTGGACTGAACTTGACGCTAGAAACTAAAGACATGGGCTCTGGTGTTGGGTTACTTGCCCTGAGTCCTCAGTTTCCTCATCTAACAAATAAGGGAGTTGGATGAGGGAGTTTCTTCTTGTGGTCTCTTGACCTCTTCTACCTCTGCCATTATGAGATCATTCATGGAAACTTAGGCTTTCCCTTTTTGCTCCCATCTAAACATGAGACAAATGCAAGGAAGACAGCAGAAGTTCCTCTTTTACCCTTACCAACTTCAATGTCTGGCCTTGGGATGGCTCCACTGTCCCATTGGAAGAAGTTGAGGGTCCAGGGAAGGCAGGGCATTGCTTGGCATCAGGACAGGAGAGCTAGGGACTCAGGTATTGTGGAGGAGTTTGGATAGCTGTCACTTGTCATATTTTGGGCTGGCTTGGACTGAAGCCAAATGCTTTTAGGCTTTGGGCTTCACCATGAGAATACAGGTTGAGAAGAAGCTCGTTGTCTCCCTGTTTCTTTGTGGGTGGAAAGGAGAGGGGCCTCTTAGTACCCTAACGGCAGGGAGCAGCCTAGGCCCTTCCTCTGATCTTTTATCCTCTATTTGTTGTCTTGGCAGACACTGAGTGATGCCCAGGTAGAGACTAGGAAAAGTAGCTGGATGTGTGTTCACATTCATGTGCGACCATGCTGGCTCAACCCATGGTCTTTCTGTGAGTTGACGTGGCCTGCTGTCACCTGCCCTGGAGGAAGAGTGGTTTGAGCTTGGGTACCTTACCTTTTCCTTGGCTGACTCCTCAGGGCTGATCTGGATGGCTGCTATAGATGGGACCTTTGGCTGTCTCAGTCTTCAAGTGGGATTGTAGTAGGTTTTTATTTATTTTTCCCATTAATTGGTTTTCAGTTCTCTTTAATTTCTGAATTTGACTGGCTGGGGCACTAGAGAAGAGATGGGCAATGTATGGTACAGTGCCCTTAGCCCTAATAAAGACATTTCTCTCTTGGCTGGGCTTACATCCCCTGGACCTAGGTCTCAGGTAGCAAGAGTCCTGTACTCTGCCTGGGCTGGGACATCTATATTCACCTCCAGCCACCAGTCACCCCGTGAAGTCCTATGGGTTGGGACCTCTGGACTCAGAGGTGACTGAGACCTGATCTCCACCTGTACAGAACTCCTGGTCTGGTAGGGAAGATGGATGGGTCAATAGGCAGATGGGGGGAAAACACAGTAGAAGTGGTAAGTACAGTGATAGAAATATGTGTATAGGGTGTGTATGAATCATCTGTGTTAAAAAATTATTTTGAATTCAGCTCTGTACTGAGTAAAAGAGACAGAGGATCCGTGTAAACACGTTTGTATGTTCCTGTGCCTCTTGCCTGTGCCATTCGATAAGCTTTGAACTACCCCGATGAGCTAGTGCCTGCTCGTGCCTGCTGTGACTTCTTCAAAGGCCCTAAAGCAGGGCCCTCAAGATACCCTAGATTGCCCTACTTGGAAAAGAGGGTGGCCCTCCTGGGGAGATAAGGTCCAGGCTGGCTTAGGAAGTGTTTTTGTGTGGGTGTGGGCAGGTGGGCTTGAGTTTGCACAGGCATGAACCCAAGTGTGTGTATGGCAGCTGTCAGTGGCCTGTCCCCAGCACCACAATCAGGTCTTACGTTGCTAGGCCTGGGCTTGGCACCTACTTGGCTGCAAGCAGGCAGGCGGGTTGCAGGCAGATCCCAGGGCAAGCCTGAGGCCTCCCCAGTGGTGTGTTTGCTGTGCCTAATTACCCGGCAGTTGTTTAACTATGCAAGCTGCATGCCTGCCTTTATTGCGCTGTGATTGCTGAGCTGCCTATGGGGAGTGTCATAAAAAGATATAAAATGCCCATTATCTGTCTGACGCCCTCCTCCTGGACTGTGGGTGTTTGTGTTTTATTTTATTTTTATGGCTCGAGGGAAGCTCTGCAGGAAAGAAAGGGAGGGAAGACGAGGGAGGGGAGGAGAGGCCCATAGGAATTGGGGGTTGGGAGAATGAGCCCCTTTCTACTGTGGTCAGAAGGGCTCTCCTAACCAGAAGGATGATATGGAAATGGCAGATCTCCAGGGTCAGGACAAACTGCTTAGGAAATAAGCCCCAGATCTTCCCCTCCTCATCCACCTATGAGTCTTGCAGCTTGTTTCCACCCTACCTAAGTATGCTGGCTTCTCCCTGCTTTAGGTCCACTGCCTTGGGTGCAGGACAGGGTTGTGAGAATGGTCTCTCATTCCCACCCAGTTCTTTACCAGCTTGGATGACTCAGATTGCGTACTGGCCTCCTAGAGCACCATGGCTTGCTTTGGGGGCAAATATCGTTAGCACTGCCACCTGTTCCTATTGCTCTATTGAAGCCTTCCATCCCTTCAGCTTCCCTTCTCTTACCAGCTACTGTGGTGTGTTCAGGATGAGCCTATCCAAGATTTCACTGGGTCTTAAGGAAACTACATAGACTATGAGAGGGAAGGGAATTAATACAGATTGAGGACCTGCCCTGTGCCAAACAGAACCTGCATGTAAGGCACTGAGGGCAGAGATCAGAGATCAGACAGGGACCCTCCCCTTGAAGAGCTCACACTATATAACCAGAGTGCCAAGGTTTATGGTAGGTATTCAATAAATGTGTGTCAGATGGGATTGAATTCAACATAGCCATTCATTCATTCATTTTCATTCAGTAAATGGCTTTTGAGCACCTACTGGGTCAGGCACTCTGCCAAGCACTGAGGATAAAATACCAAAATAGACAAAATCCTAGCCGTCACTGGTCATTAGAGTTTATTGGGAGAAGGACTTAAGGATTTAAACTCTGGATATTGTGATTCCGAAAATCATCCCCTTTCATCTGTGATAAGTTGTTTCCTGTGCCTGAACCATCAAACCCTAGACTATCAATGTACTGATCTTCTCTACCTGAAAAATCTTAGTGTCTACTGAACAAAGTATAAGCTCTCTAGCCTGACCTTTGAGACACTCGAAGTCTCTTTGAGCTGTGTCAAGATAGCCTGTATGGTCTACTTCCAAGCCTTATTCATAGTTATTCCATTTGGCTAGGAAGTCCTTTGCTGCATTCTTGCCTAGTGAACTACTGCTTATCCTTCAAGACCTAACTCTTCTTATGTCCTCAGTGAAGACTTTTCCAGTTTCCCAGTGGAACTTCCTCCCTCTTCACACACCTATATCGAGTGCCTTCAGAAAGCTAGGCATGGTGCTAGAGCCTCCTCTGACTTTGTTCACAATTGATGAGCCTGCTGTGGGTTCCTTGCACTTCTTTGATCAGAATTAACTTCTTTTAAAGAAGAGTTTTATTGAGATATAATTCATATACCATACAATTCACCCATTTAAGGTGTATAATTTGTTGTTTTTTAGTATATTTACAGGATTGTGCAACCATCATCACCATCTAAATTTAGATTTTTGTCCCCAGTAAAAGAAACTCCATTAACAGCTACTTCTCATTTCCCCGCAAATGCCCCAGCCTGAAGCAACTACTCATCTACTTTCCATCTCTATAAATTTGCCTATTCTGGCAATTCTGGGAACTTCTTATATGTGGTTTTTTTTGTGACTAGCTTCTTTCACTTAGTATATTTTCAAGGTTCATCCATGTTGTATTATAAGTTAGTACTTCATTTCTTTTTACTGCCAAGTAATATTTCATTGTATAGATAGTACCACTTTTTTTTTTTTTTTAATTCTCCCATCAGGTGATCAATATTTGGGTTGTTTCTACTTTTTGGCTGTTATGAACATTCATGTGCAAGTTCACTTTGTCATTTTTGCCTTTTTAAAAAAACACTTGTCTGTCTTTCCTAGTACATTGTGAGCTCTGTGAGAATAGGGGTCACTGCTGTATTGTTGACTGCTGTACCCCCACCATTTAGCCTGTGGATAGTACTCAGTAAATGTCAGTGAATAAAAGCATGCAAGCTTTCTCATTCTTGTTCCCCCCTTGTGATGTAATAGCAAATTGTTGGGACCTGTTTTACCCCCTAGCCCACTCTGCTGTGAGTATAGCTGTATGGGCATATCTGCCACCTGTGCAGGAGTATAAGTTCATTCATCAGTGCCCTGGACCAAGCCTCTCTAGTTAAGTCCTTCACCAACAACAGGTGATCTGAGAAACTTCCTTGAGTTGTCCCTAGAGTAGTAGATATGGCCTCGAGCAGACTCAACACTGACTCCACTGTTCTCTCTCCTTCCCTCTTCTGGGGGCCTCTGAATTGTTTTAAGCATGGAGGGCTGGAGCTGTGAGAGGATGCTTGCAGGAGGGAGTGTTGGGCTGGGTGGCCCCCTGGCTCAAGGCCAGGCTGGCTTTATGATAGCTCTGGATACCTGGGCATCTGAGGAGAAGAGGCTGCCCCTGCCATTCCAGTCAGTAGCCCATATGAACCAGGTCCTTGGAAGAAAAGGAATTTCTAGAACCAATAGCTCTGAGAGATTAGTAAAACGAATAGTTCTGTTTTCTTTGTACTTACTCACCCTAATAGTTTGAGTCCATAATTAGAATTGGGCTTTATTAGGCTAATTAGGAGGAAGGAATGATGGCAGGAGGGCATGTGGAGATGCATCAGCGTGGTGGGCAGTAAATCTAGGCTTTTAATAGGTTTGTTCCTTAATCAGATGGTTTGGAAGGCTGACTGGGTGGCTGCCCCCCCTTCCTTGTACTGCCACCACTCCTTGAAGTGGCCTTCACACTTTGCCGTCCTTGTCCTCGATGCTGGCAGCAGCACTGGGATATGGGGGCTCAGGAAGGAGGGAGGAGACCCCACCCGGAGCTTCATTGCCTATGCACGCGCCGTCCAGCCTGGCGGCATGATTACCTTGCTGAGAAATCCGTCCAGGCGTGGGGCTGCTGATAGCAATCATTGATTAAGAGGGTAATTGTCCTGAAAATTCAGATTGATCAGAAGGCAGAAATGATAACTTGTGTAACTGTGTTTAAAGCCACGTCCTGTCAATAGAAGAGACTGAGATGTATCGCTCCAAGAGGGGGGCAGAACGGATGGGTGTGTGCGGGCAGGCGGGTGCTGCCATCCTTCTCTCAGGGCTGAGCAGGATGTTTCTTGTCAGTAACCTGGGCTACTGGAGATTCAATCACTTTTATCTCCCCCTCTCTCTCAATCCAAATGCCTTTTCATATTAGGAAATTAGAATTGGCCCTGCTCATGCAAGATTTATTAGCTCTGCTGAGCAGTCGCACCGAAGAGTAAATGATTTTGCTTTGCTGGAGCTTTTTACACATTAGGACCCAACTTCTCCTTTCCTGCTCTGTGCTACTGGCTGCCTAGAGGAGGGAATGAGCTCTAGAACTGAATACTCAGGGAGTGAGGGAAGAGCATCACTTGGATCTGGCTTCTTGATTTGCCAGAGACAGACTGACTTTTGGTATCTGACTGACTTCCTCCTACCTGGTCCCCAGACATGTCCCCTACTGGGGTCTAGGGTTGTCTCTCTCCTGAGGAGATGAGGTTTATTCCTCAGACTTGAATGCCCGGGTGGTGGCTTATCTTGGGAGCAAGGGCTCAGGGCTCAGAGAGGGCTAGAAGAGTTAGAAGAAGCAAGGCCAGGGGAGGGGCAAGAGTGTGTGTTGGGTGAGGATTGGCAATAGCAGCAGAGAATAGAGAGACACCATGACTTCTGTTCTCAGAGCCCAAGCCTATACTCCTCTCAGGAGTGGGGCCACAAGGACCAGAGCATCTTTCTGAGCCCCGGGGGAAGCTGTCCAGGAAGCCACCTGGTTGCTTAGAGAGTGTGGAAGCTGTTTAGAACAAAGCTGAGGGTGTCTGGGCCTGCTGCCTGTCTGTATCTAAGGTACTACAAAGTTGACTCCGGCTGAGGCTATCTGATCTGCCAACAACACAGGCTTTTAGTGGAAGAAGGACCAGGGATCCATTCCATGTTTCTGGAACCCTACTGTGACCTTGGGCTGAGAGGCAGTGTGGGCCTGTGCGGCCAGTTGGACCCAGCCTGCCCTGAAAGCCAGGGCACCAGCAGGCTGGGCTTATTTTAGGGAGGACAGTTTCCCTTCACTGAGACTGTACAATCTCTCTCCTTCTTGCCTTTCCTTTTCAGCCCCTGACCTCCTTGGGTTGCTTGGGCCCATGGATGAACATCAGTTACTGTCATTCTTCATCCTCCCTATTGCAAGTGTCTGATCCTGGAGGCCTAGTGAAATAGAAAAAAGTGTGAGAATCCTTCTGATGTAGGAGCTGAGGGAAGGTTAATGGAACTTCTGGATTTTTTAATGAAAGGGATCCCAAGGACTGCCCATTTCAACATCCCTTTCCCCTTGTGGTTTGCACTTTTACTTGGCCCTGTGAAGCCTCTTTTTTTCTGCTTTCAGGTTATTTCCCCAAGTGGAAATGTGACTGGGCAAACTTGAGAGCTGTGGCTGGAAGTGATGGGGTTCCTGGGAGTGAACGGTGGGAGTAGGCAGCAGCCATTCTGGCCCAGAAAAAGGCTGAGTTTTGGGGCAGGGCATAGAGGGAGGGAAGCAGGGAAGCTTTTGGGAGGAAAGAATCTGGAGAATGTCTGTAAGATGTTCCCTAGATGGGACCTGCTCTAAATAGACCACCAGGCCACCAGCTTTCTGCTGAAGGTCGGCTTAGGTCTTTTCCTGTACCTCACAAGGCGTTGTCTCAGAGAAGCCTTGACACTTCTAGAAGGCACCTCCCACTAGGCTGGATTGGGCAGGGCAGGCCTTCCCTCTGCCTGTGCCACCCCCACTGACCCTGCGCCTGCCGCAAGTGTGCTAAGGGATAGGGTAGTCTTGGGAGCCTGGTGTAGCCCTGCCTCCCCCACTCTGCTAGATTGTGAAGGCGTGGATGCCCAGATGGAAGTGCTGTGCCATGGGCAGCTTGGACTTGGAGATAGAGAACTCAGAAGACAGACTCCCAGGGGAGTGAGAGAAGCACACCATCTCTACAGGGTAATATAATTGGTGTTGCCTTCCAGAGCCTGGAGAAGGAAGGTTAATGGAACTTCTGGATTTCCAGAGAGGGAGTAACTGAATTCTCCTGCGAGAGCTCAGATGGGCATCCAGAAGGGGGCCTTGAACTGGGTCTCTGTGGAGGATGGGGAGTGTGCTGTGGAGACAAGTGTAGGCTAGCGTGGGGCAGAGAGGACAAGTGTCAGAGATCAGTTGGTTAGAGTGGGGCTGGGCCCAGTGGGGGTTATTGTCCTTGTCACACTTCTCCATTATAATATGGAGACATGGACCACCTTCTGCTTTAGCGAGCCTGAGGGACACCTACTTTCACCATCTGGCTGGGCTGCCATGGGTGAGGGCCTTGGATTGCACCGTCTGGAGCCTAAGGTTGGAAAGATGTGAGGACAGAGCCTTCGGGAACGACCCCAAGCAGATCCTCCCTCTACTCTGTTCCCTTCCTGTTCTGCTGAAAGAGCAGGGAAAGGGTGAGGTTTCAGGTTAGGGGAACAGCTCTGGGAAAGCTTTAGGCATGCTTTTGCCACACCCATTCCCAGCCCTGTCTTGTACAGCCCTTCTGCCAAGGGCCAGGTGGGTTCCTGGGCCTGGTTGGGAAGCTGGGAGTAGATGGGAAAGCCAGGAGACTCATTTTCACTGGAATTTGACCTAAAGCAGGATTGGAAGGGAAGAAAAGAATTTGAACAAAAGTGCAGGCAGGAAGGAGCTGTTAACGAGCCTTTCTTTCTCTTTGGGGACGGAGCGGAGCGCATAGCGGGGCGCAGCCGCCAGCTCTCCTCAGAGCGGCTCTCTAAGGTAGCTGCAGTCTCTGGCCGCTGCCTGCTCTCGTTCGCTCTTTTTTCCCTCTCCTCTTTCTCAGCTCTCTCTATTATGGGGACTTGCTCCAGCTCTTTCTCTCTCTTCTGTCTCTCCTTTTGTTCTCTCTTTGTCTATTTATCACACTGTGAAGGTTGAAAGAGATGTTATTAATCTGGGAGAATGAAGGCAGGATTAGTGGTATGAATCGGATTTTGAGAGGTGTAATGATAGAAAGACTCGCTCGGCTGGCGGCCTGCGTGAGCTTGATAAATGGGGAGCACTCCAGACTGACTCGCGCCTTCCTCCGCACTGTGCGCCCTGCCCGCTGGGGCGTGCCGCGCTCTCAGATCTGCCAGCCGGCCCACCCCGCTCCTACCTGAACCGGAGCAAAAAGCCAAGGGTAAAGCAGACACAAATATCTCCCATCGCACTTGGAGACATCATTGCTTTTAGCACCCTTTTCAAGTCGAGGCCTGTCGAGTTCTCAAAGGACTGTGGGCAGAGGGAGTGGGGACCTAGACTTTAGGCTGGAACAGCACCTGCCTGCTTCTAGGACCTGTAAGAAATGGATGTCAGGGGTCAGGGAGTGATAAAAAAACAATCCCTAGACCAATCAGTTAAGAGTACCAGACCCTACGTAATATGTGATTAAGCAAAGTGCTGTTGAGAGAAATGGGTGTGGAGGTCAGGGTAGGGCATGGAGGAGTGGGAAAGAGAAATCATGAAGGGCTTCCTGAAGGTAGTGTCCTAGCAGACAGGATTTGGAGAAGGGAAGTTGAGCGTTCCAGGTGGGGAAATATAGTATAAGCAAACATGTGGGGCAGAAATAAGCCTGACTCTTGGGGCGGGGGTGAGGGAGTTGAATGAAGTACCTCAGATCTGAAGAATTTCAGATCAAGAAGAGACCTAAGAAATCCAGTAGTTAAGTCCCTCATTTTTCAGTGAAGAAACTGAGACCCAGGGGCTAGAGTTTCCATTTCTGAAATTATTTTTTATCCAAGCCCGGTTGTTATTTCTAAAGGTACCCCCGTCTAGCCATCCAGAGACTATACAATGGGCCTCTCTCCTCCCCTCTGTGGCTCTGATCGCGTCCTTTCAACCTTCATCTTTGTAACCAGAAGGTCCAGGCTTAGGTTCACTGCTACTTGGTCTCCAGCCCCTTCCCAGGAGCCTTGGCTTAGGGTCCTCCTCACACTCCTGCCCCTGCTCAATCCGCAGTCTGTGTGGGTCATGCTGTCCCAGCCAACCAATTGCTGCCTGTGCAGTGAGGCAGGATCAGAAGCAACACACACCATTCTGGGCTCCAGAGGCCACTGGTCCTGAGAACTTTCCTCTTCTCAATCCCTACTGTGGCTCTCTCCACTCGCTGTATCACAGTTATGGGCCGTTACTGGTTTCTGTGTCTGTTTCCCGTCAAAGGACTACGAGTTCTTTGAGGGCAGGGTCTACATGTGATTCTGTTTGAGTTGCTGGGTTCTGGCAGGCCTTCAGTGAATGTGTGAATATGCAGTGAATGAATGCTTGTGTACTTTCTTCCTCTCCTTCTAGATGGAAAATCTAGAAGGATCTGTTATCTTGGTTCTCTATTAGTTTTTCCCAGGCCTGGCTACCCTTAGGAATAAGGAGGGGTAGATGTGCAAAGGAACTACTATCTGTCTGTCTGTCTGTCTATTTATTTATTTAGAGGGTTTTCCTCTGTCACTTAGGCTGGAGTTCAGTGGCACAAACACAGCTCACTGCAGCCTCAACCCCCTGGGCTTAAGGGATTCTCCCACTCACCTTAGCCTCCCTAGTAACTAGGATCACAGGTGCACGTCACCATGCCTGGCTAATTTGTGTGTGTGTGTGTGTGTGTGTGTGTGTGTGTGTGTGTGTTTGTAGAGATAGGATTTTGCCACGTTGCCTAGGCTGGTCTTGAACTCCTGGGCGCAATTGGTCCTCCACACTCAGCCTCCCACAGTGCTGGGATTACAGGCATGAGCCACTGTGCCTGGCTGGAACTACCTTTTCATATTGGTAGAGCACCCCAAGATCACATAGTGGAGGGGCCCTGAATGGCCTTAGGAAACAGTACAAAGCCCTTACCGTGTCCTTTGAGGTCCTGCATGGGCTGTATCTCCTGCCTTCCTCATCAGCCACATTTCATGCTTGATTTTCTGTGCTCAGGGACTCTGGCCTTGATTTGATTCCTTCCAGGCCTTAGCATGCCCCCAGTCACCCCACCTCTGCCCTTCCCCCACCCCACCTCCAGTCAGCCAGCCAGCCAGCCAGGCAGCCAGCCAGCTTCTACTTACCTGTCCTCAGGGAAGCATTCCCCACCTAAGTCAGACTCCCCTTTTCTGTCCTATTATAAAAGCTTATGTGTCTTGTTGGAACCTTTATTACAGTTCCTTTGAGCTTAAGTCTCTTTGAGAAAGCCGTGGAAGCTCTCTGAGGACAGTATTGTGCTCTGTTGCTATATATGTGGATATAGCCTGGCATGTAATAGGCTCTCAGTAAATGTTTGTTGTGAATGAGTCAGTGTGATTCCAGAGCCTGCACTCTTCCATCATATTACGGTAAAGTGAAGACTGATTTGACCAAGGAAGATACAGGAGCCAGGATGTTGGGTGCACCCCAAAGAGAAGGTTCTTTGGGCCTTAGCTCTGGAGGATGGAATTTCAACCTTCTCATCTTTTTTTTCCCTCCAAACATCAGAGAAGAGAAGGGCTTCATCTGATTCTAAAGGTTTTTAGTTTCTTCCTGGGTGATCTTATCTACTCTTAGTTTCTTGTACCACTCATCTGCTTCTTAGGATTCTGTCTCAGCTCAGACCACTGGTCTGAGCTCCTAGCCTACACCTTCCCTGGGTGCCCCACCTATGGCCCACTGAAGGCCATATGGGTCCTTCTTGCTGATTTCCTTCAGTGTTGTTTTGCAAATATGTTTACATGTCTCTCCCTCTAGCCTGGGAGCTCCTTGAAGGCAGTGGCTTGGTCTGCTTGGTCTGTGTATCTCCAGCACCCAGCACAGGGCTTGGCATGTGGTAGTTCCTCAATAAACGGGTGTTACATGAACAATCTAATGAAGAGGGAGGGGGATCTGGGATGAATGTTTTGAATACCCTTCTTCTTTTTCCCAGGGGGAAAGAAAGTGAAGGCGTGTGTGCTGTGTGCAAGCATGCATATACCTTTGTATGTGAGGGGTGGCTGGGTGGGTGGTGGTGGCGGTAGTGCTGCATGCTCAATAAAGGATTGTATTTTAATTTGGAAAGCACTTTAGAAACTTAAAGTGCTTTGCCTAAGTGCTGACTGCTATTAGTGTCTCCTTTTTATTAGGAAAAAGGACATGATTTTTCTCTTTTATCTTCAGGCCTGTCCAACTTCTGAGAGTCAAACTTAGCAAAATGCCTGCCCCTTACTGAGGACTAGTTACATGCCAGGTTCAAAGCTTTGGACTTGAAACACAGAATTCTGCTTTGCAGACTGGTTCTGACACCTCTGAGGGGATTAGCCCTAACAGCTCAGTATCAGGAAGGGGGGTGGGAGAGACAGGGTCATTTGACATAGTTCAAGCTGCAGCCTCTAGCCCCTCCTCTCTCCATCTAGGCCTGGGTGGGAGAACATAAGAACTTAGAATGTTTTGGGGAAATGGAGGAACATCCCAGTTGTTATCAAAACTCACTTGTTTTAATGATATGAAGGGCCAGCTTCTGAGAGAGGATTGGGGAGGAATGGCCTCAGGGAGTTGGGTTTGGTCAGCTATCACCAGGGATGATAGGACCAAGAGGCAGAGACATCACAGCTGCTGGACCTGGTGCTGTTAGGAGCCGTCAGAGGGCTGGGTTAGAGGGAGGGTGTATGTGTAGCAGTAGCAGAGGGAATTCTGGCGCAGGAGGCCGTGAGGGAGAAACTCACCTCTGTGCCTTACAAGCGCCTTTGAGGGCCTTGCTGAAGGAAAAGGTGACATCCCTCCCCATGGAGATGATTTGGTGCAGCAGTGGTGGGAAGTCTGGAAGGCCCCAGCTAAGCCCTGTAGTCGGGCCTCTCTGTTTGGCTTCTGCCCCAGGCTTCTTTCCTGAGGAACCACAAGATGGACAAGCACCCTGGACTGTCTCTGCCAGCCCTGGATGTGGAAAGCTCTGCCCATGACTGAGGCACTGGGAGTGGGGCTTTGGCCCAGCTGGCAAGTGCCCTGCAGTCCCTGTCTCCTAATCGGGTCCTGATCTGGGGGAGCCAGGATGGGGGTGGGTTGGGGGGAGTACATTGAGCCAACTGCCTTAACTGAATTTCCATACCTCCTGTTGTTAATTATAGAGATGTAATAATGCGATTAGTGCACGATTAAAAAAAATCCCTGATATGATTACCATGGATTTAATATCACATGATATATCATTATATCGTTATGCAGTGACAGATGTAATTGAAATACACTTATTGGAGCCGGGGGTGGTGTTTCATTCAATCCCCAGCACCCCGGGGAGGAAAGGGCTGGCTAAAAAGAAGCGGTGGGAGAGGAAATTGTAATGAAAACAAAGAAAACTCACAATGTAGCTCTCACCCTGGGCAGCTGGCTCAGACTGACCTGCTGCCTTAGACTCTGTGACAGTGCACGTGGAGCCCCAGACAGGCCACCCTCTTCTGCAGGGACTGAGGCAGCATGGCTCAGGAGCTACTTATCTTATTCTCAACCCAGAAACTTCACTGTCCCCAAGGCCCCTCTGACTCAGCAGTGAAACCAAGAAATCTGGGAGCAAGAAGGAGAAAACTCCACCTGAAAATACTCGGGACCATAATACTTGGGATCAAACTGAGCTGGTAGCTGTCTGCCACTCCTGGGACCCCCAGTACCAAATGCTGTGGGACCTAGACCTGTGGCATAGCCCCTGCCTTTGCTGTAGTGGTGGCCCAGCACACTAGAGGCAGCCATTGTGTTGGAGGCGGTGAGCAGTAAGGTTAAGTACACATAGGCGATAATTATCCCACTCAGGTTCCATTGATGAAGAGAGGCAGCAGCAGCTCTGGGGCCCCTGAAGTATGTTGGTAGCCAGAGAACAGTGTACACACAACAGAACTGCCATCTGGGGTTAGGGAGGATGGGCTCGTGTCACCTGATGCAAGTGTCCATCCCTTTGCTGCTTTAGCTGTGCGGGTCAAGCCTCTGCTGGGCCTGAGGAATGAGTTGGGGGATATCCATAGGCTGAGAGTACAGCAAAGGAGGAGACAGCAACAGTTCCCTCTTCCTTAAAACAGGCAACTGAGCCCCCAGTTCCAAGAATGGCTGTGGGATGGGCCGTTGCTGTTCTGCTGGGCAAGAACAACTATGGTTCCTGAAGGAGACTGGGTAGGATTGGCAGGAGTAGCAGCTCCGGAAACCAGGCCTCCATGCTTGGTAGAATTATACCCGAAGAGATGTCTTTTCTTCCTCTTCCCTTCTCCTCTCGCTTCCCCTTTTCTCAGTGGAGACCACTCAGAGACAGCAAATACAACCCCCCAGCCCCCTCAAGAAACTCTCAGCATAATGGGAGACAAAATCCATGTTACAGGTGCCGTTCACAGTATGAGGGATTTAAAGGGGGGGATGAGCCAGGAAAGACTATAAAGGAAGGTACTTTTTGAATTGAATGTTGAAAGAGGAGTGTGTGTTCAAATTAGGACAAAATGTGGGAGAAGGCAGAGGACGTTCTAGACAGGCTGAAGGAACTGCTTCATCAAAGGCTTGAAGGCATGAAACAGCAATCCCAGGACTTGGTGGGCAGTAAGGAAGAGGAAGGAATCAAGATTGACCCCCACATTTCTGGCCTGGTAGACCAGGTAGATGGTAATAGCTTTCACTGCAATTTGGGAGCCCAGGAGAAGCAGCAGTTTGAAGAGGAGATGTTGAAATGAGCTTTAAACATATTGAGAATCAAGCATCTATGTGAAATCCAGGGGGAGATTCGAGGTAGGCAATAGAATATATATGTCTGACACTCAAGTAGGGGTAAGAAATACAGATTTGGAAATTAGAAAGGTTGAAGACAATGGACTTGAGGAAATCACCCAAGGAGCCCAAGGAGAGTGGTTGCATGTAGAAAAAAATAGGAAGAGAGAGTGCACAGTGGGTGAGTACACAGATACGATGACCAAATGCAGAGGAGACTATACAGGAGATTGTGGGGAAAATGGCAGAGAGCTAGGAAAACTGAGTAGAGTGTCAAGAAGGGAGAAGGGTTTCAGAGATGGAGCAGGCTGCAAAGTGGCGAAGGCAGGTAAGAATCTGAAACTGTCCACAGATGTGGGGCAGCATGGCGGCAGCTTGACCAGACTGCAGGGTGTGAAGGAGTGAAGGAGGAAGGGAGTGGAGGCAGTCTTGAGAAGTTGGTCATTAACAGGAGAACAGCAGTAGCTGGATAGGATGTGGAATGCATATAGAACTTTAAAAATAATCTAAAACTTAACATAGGTTTCAGAGAGCCAGGCAGTGTTTTAAGCATTTTACAGACAGTAACTCATTTAATCCTCACATCAACTCTATGGGGTAGGAACTATTGTAACCCCCATTTTACAAGGAGGAAACCAAGACACAGAGAAGTTATGTGAAAGTGATAGAAATCTAAGCATATGCTTGAATGTTAATGAAGAAGCCAGCAGAGAAGAGGAGGTTAAGGATTTAGAAAGACAAGAGATACTAGATGGAGCAAGGGCCTGAGGAGGTGGGAAAAGGATGGCCTGTAAAGCACAAGTACGGGGTTGGCCTTAGACAAGAAGCGTAGTGGCTCCCCTGTTAGAACAGGGGAGATGAAGGAGCAGGTGGGGAAGGATGCAGATGCATTTGTAGATAAGGGGCTTGCAGAAAGAGCTCTGCCTAGTGGCTTTATTATCTTTGTGAAAGTAGGAAGGAAGTAGGGTTGGTGAGTACCATTGAGGGTTGCTAAGGTTGTGGTCTTGGATCTGTAGTAACCACTTTCTGTATATAAGAATGACTTTTTCTGGCATTGCTGAGCCCAAGAGCAAGTGTGGAGAAATGGAGTCATGGTTGGGGTTTTCCAGAAAAGGTGTGCTCTAGGACAAGTGGGCAGGGTGTTGAAAATTGGGGGATGGGTGGTTGAAGTGATAGATTCAAGGGTTCAGGTTAGTAGAAAAGTACTGAAGCCCGAAAAGGGGATAGACAGACTAGGAGCAGGCGGGGGCTGGGAGGAAGCAAGAGCAGAGGGAGAAAGCAAACAAAAGCTAGAAGGTTAGGAGGCTGGGGCCAGAGTGGAATCCGTCCTTGTGAGATTTCAGAGGGAGGGCAGTTCTGGGTGATAGCAAGGCTCAGGGGGTGGCTGTGGGGAAAGATGACAGAAATAGGTAGAGGAGAAGGTCATTAGAGCACAGGGAGTCAAGAAATTGAGAGGCAAGGTCCATGGCTGGGTTATCTTGTAGATACTGAAGTTACCCAGAGTGATGATGATTTGGAATGAAGTCCCAGAGGGAGAGAGGAAGAATAGTCTAGAAGCAGCAGGAAAGAATTTGAAGACATCTGCAGACTATATCCAGGAGTGAGTAGGTATTGGCTTGCCAGTTAGTGTTGCTGCATAACTGATCACCCTGACACTTAGTGACTTAAAATAACAACAAATACTGTATTATCCTTCATGGTTTCTGTGACTGAGGAATTCAGGAGGGGATAGGTAATGTGGTTCTGGCTCAGGATCTCTTGTGTGGTTATATAGTCAGGCAGTGGCTGGAGCTGGCACAATGTGGTAGAGCAGTTGGGGGCTGGCTGGGCCTCTCTCTTTCTTCACCGAGTCTCATGGCTTCTATCTGTGTTCTCTCTGCATGGGTTAGTTTGGGCTTCCTCACGGCATGGCTACCTTGAGGCAGTCTCACTACTTCACACAGCAGCCCCAGACTGCAGGGAAACTTTCCAGTGATTGAGGTGGAAGCTGCCTAAGCATTTTTGCAGTAGTCTTGAAGGGCAGGGATGGTGACAGAGACTTAGTCTTGATGGTAGGTATGTCAAAGTCACAGTGAAAGAAGAGCATATGAGATGGGAGATAGTGTTGCAACCCATCACAGGAAAATACACTCTGCCACAATTGGTGTTAGGCTGAACCTGGAAAAGGGTTCCCTGGGAAAGGGAGAGGGAACTGTATTCTCAAAGGCAAGGTGCATTTTGAGCAATGGCACCAAGAATATCTGGAGGTAGCAGTGGGAGTGAGTAGTCCTGGGTGATCTCAGATATACCTGGAGGAAAGTACTGTCATCCCATCTCTCAGTACAAGAAACTGAGGCTCAGAAAGGTTTAATAACTCATCCAAAGTTATAGTGCTAATAGCTGGCAGAACTGAGCCTTTCTATGAGGCATGGGCTGCTGGGTGTGCCATAAGTATATGTGGCATACTCCACCCTAGTGTTTACCTGTGGCCTCAGGTATTTGGCTCGCCAGCTGTGGAAGTGTTGGTCAGGATAGAGAGTTAGGTAGTAGTTGTGTCTGCCAGACTTTCTCTTCCTTGTCCTCTGAAGTATCACCATCACAGCTTCATCTCTGTTGGGGGTTAGGGGAATGGCAGTTGGTTTGATTTGGTTCCTAGTCTTGAGCAATCGCCTGCAGGGTGACAAGTCATCCAGAGGTATGGTTAAAGGCCTGCTCCTCCTCACCTCTAGGTGGGCTGGATAGGCTGAATATGCTAGCACAGGCTTCGAAACTCTGGGTTTTCTGAAAGTTGCAGAGCAGCCTATTCTGTCTGCAGCCTGAGCTGGGTTCTAGCCGTTTAGCCCAACCACAGCCCTTCCCACTGTGTGTCCACTCCACTCTCAGGGTCCTGGTAGGTAGTATATGGGTGGGCAGAGACACCATAGCAGCTGCTGAGGCCTCTTTCCTCTTTGAAGGATCTGATGCTGCAGCCGATGAGGGCTACTTCATCTATTAAACCCAATACACTTGTCGCAGCTGCTAAGCCCCCGTAAGCCGCCGGGTGCCGTGTTTGTGATGGGACTGACAGTGCATGGAGGAGGCTGATTATACACGATTCCATTTCGCGGGCCCAGCAATGTAATTTCACAGGGCGATCAGCGTTTGCATGTAATAGCAGGCTGTGCTGAGGTGTCAGAATATTAAAGGCGCTAATGGCAAAGCTCCCTGTTACACAGGGGGCCACCCGCCGCGCCTACAGCAGGGCTATGCGGCAGGCCCGTCGCAGATGGCTGGCCACTAAGCTAATGGGGCAGCAGCCAAGGCGGGCAGAGCCACGAGAGGGGAGAGCCAGCCGGGAGCAGCTCGGCACCTGCTTCCCTGCGCATGGAAATTGCAGCAGCCCAGGGGAAGGGAAGCGTGCGTGCCTGCCTGGCACAGGGCTGAGGTGGTTTGGCTTGGTAGGCCCAGCATCTTTCACCTCAGCCAGCTCCACCTGTCCCTGTGGCTCGCATCAGTACCTGCCCTGGACAGGACTCAGGAGCTCCTCAGTCATCCTCCTACCTGCCGCACCCTCTGGCTGCGAACCCCAGGGGCTAGGTGCTGACTCTGCATAGCTGGGCAGGTGGACCCTGATGGCTGAGAGAGATGCAGCCAAAGAAGTGGCACCCAGAGGATTTGGAAGCAGCTTTGGGAAACGGGCTTGGGCACAAGCTCTTGGAGAGAGCTCTTAAATCAGATTCCTGCCCCACACTGATGAAGATCAGAAAGCTTCTGGGCCCCATACCCCCATTCCCCCAAGCTGGCAGGAGAGGGAAGGGAGCAGTGAGAGGGAGCAGGCAGGAGTAAAGAGATGGACACAAGGCCCCTTGATGCCATGTTGCTGCCAGATACGCAGAGTCGAGAGGCAGTGCCTTAAGATGTGGCTCCCCTCTCTAATTTGGCTGTCCCAGCCACACCCAAGCCTTTATTGTGCTTGCTCATGCCACTTTCCGTTGTCCTTGCTGTGCCTTCTGTCTGGAATGTTGTACTCCCCTGCCACCTGTCAAACTGTCCCAGCCTGCCAGTACCACTCCCTCCAGGAAGCTTTCCTAGCCTCCTCCAATCTCACCAGGGTCTGCTTGTCTTCATTGTCCCCTGTAGGCAATCCAAAGGGCTCAGCCTTGCTGATCCTCCTGCTCTGATGGGTCTCTGAGTGCCAGCCTTGGCTCCTCAGCCGGAATCTCTGAGACATAGCCCATGACACCTCACCCTGATCAGGACTCCCAGGAAGGTCTCTGCTGAGATTTGTAGACAGATACAATCTCTTAAGGAGGGCAAATGGAGGGAGCAAGTAATGGAAGGGTGGCAGTCACCTGAGGGCAAGTCCGATGCATTTGTGGCATGCCAGCATATATGCGCTTGGGCCACTCCATGGCCTGCATATCTTGTGGGGAGAGGCATGGGCTTTAAAAGTGAGTGGTGGGCACAGATGAGTACAGGTGCAGAGGGGTAGCAGGTGTGAGGATCCAGACCATATGTTGGCAGGAGCACAGTTTGCTGTGGGACCACCTATGTTTTGTGGGCAGCTATCTGCGTCTGTTGGCTGTGCCTAAGCAGTACCCAAGATGGCAGGAGCTGGGGGGAGCATGAGGTGCTGGGCCCTGGTACTATGCCTAGGGTGGCCCCGTGAGGCTAGTGGTCACATCTGAAGGTTAGGCTCTGCAGGTGCATGTGTCAGTAGCTGGGGAAGACGTGCCAGGGCTCTCAGCAGGGCCAACAGCGGGAGAGCCCAGGCTGAGGGAGAGCAGTTTTAATTAACCGTTTTTAATATCATTTTGGACTTTGGCTGGTATGTGAAGGTCCCGCTGGAAGCAGCATTTGTAAAAATTAAATCCCTCTTATTAGGAGCTTGGCAGACCCATGTGCATGCGCCACCCCCTCCCCCACCCCATGCCCCCCTCCCCCCCCAGGAAGTGCTGGATGAGGCCATGTCACAGCAGCAATTGGTTATCACACCTTATCTGGGAATATGAAACTGTGCGGCATGACACCCACGGCCGCAGTGGAGATGCCAATTCATCTCGCCCTCGCTCTGACAAGCCAGACTGCCCTTCCTGAAAGGCATCCGTCAGGCAGGACCGGGTTGCCGCCTTGCCTGGCAACTCTGCTTTCCTGCCAGGGGCCCAGCTTTCCCTGGTCCAGCCTGGCCCTCCTGGGCTCTGCTGTCCTCCATCCCCCTTTCACACGTCCCAGTCTGTGGAAGATCTTGGGGAGTCATAATTACAATAATAATCTAATCACGGTGACACGGCAGGGCAAGCATCTAATGTTATCTGAAGTGGTCTTCCCGCTTAGCTGCGATAAGACTCAGGATGACGTGCAGATAACGTTGAGCTGCCCTGTCCCCGAGCCATAAGCAGAGCGGAGGGGCCTCAGCAGCCCTGCCGCCCGCCCGTCGCTTTAAGCCGGGAAGCGGCAGCACCTGCTAATGCAAGTGTTTAATATTTGATGGGCTGGGATAAAGCAGGATCACCTTCGAATTGAATTGAGTGTCAGCCGAGAATCTATTACTGAAATTCGGGTGTGATTTGACAGCAAAGTAGACGATGTTATTCTTCACTAGTTACTG
The DNA here is from genome assembly GCF_006542625.1 of Nomascus leucogenys. Taxonomy (NCBI): domain Eukaryota; kingdom Metazoa; phylum Chordata; class Mammalia; order Primates; family Hylobatidae; genus Nomascus; species Nomascus leucogenys. Next base: position 13,233,367 of record NC_044392.1, on the reverse strand, counting down.
CAATCTTCTCCCCGACATCACTTAAATATTTTTTTCTTTGCTTGAGTAAACACACATTATCCTTCTTTTTTCCCCCTTCCTTCCCTTTTTCCTTTTTAGAGGGGAAAAAAACCCATCCAGCTCGCCTTCTCCAGGCTGATAGAGTAGATTGTTATTTCTTTATTTGTCCTATTAAATGGAATTTCTGATCGTTTAATCCGGCCTTTGTAAGTGATTTTAAAGTACTTGAAAGGCGGCCGCCACTGCTCTCTGGCCCACTGCGCTCCAGCCTCAGCCCTGACCAGGTTCAGCGGCTCCTCTGGCTATGCACCGCCCACTGGCTGCTTCCCTCACTGCCTCCATCCCAGCTCTGCCCTGGCTCTGGGCCAGCATCTTCTTCCCTGTCCTTGAGCCTCACACTCAGCCCCTGATTTGTGGGTTCAGCTGTGGCCTGGGAAAGGGTGGGGGAAGGCTGGCTGGGAAGTTGGGCTGTGGCTGGTACCTCTGCGGTCAAGGAGAATGGCTTTAGAGGGTGGTAAGGTTTAAGTACCCTCTCTCCTAGTCTCCTAGTACCCATGGGGCTGGAGTGTTGGTTCCTGCAGCTAGAAAGGAAGGGTGGACACAGCATCTGGGCCCTGGGCCCTGGCACAGATGCTGTGTGCAGCCTCCCATTTTGTGTTTCTGACCCTGTGCTGGGCCCTCTCCCCTGCGTGTTAGTGGGATGGAGACCTCCTGGGACTAGCAAAGGGCTGGACCACTGCAGTGCTCATCTACTCACAGCTGGCAGTCACTTTGGTTCCATCACTGGACCCCCTATCCAACTTGTAGAAACTCACCCAAGCTTCATTCTGACCACTGCCCTGTACGCTGTCCTGCCACTGGTAGAAGGGCAGCCTGGTGTTTGGGGACTTCTAAAGTGAGGGGATGGGTAATGTTTGAAGGCCCAACTAGCTACCAGGCCTACCAGGAGAAGCCCAGGATTTGGTTAACAGGCTGAGCAGGAATTAAATCCTATTTGGCTACTTCATAGTGATCTAACCTATGTTAAGTCTCTTCTTTCTGGGCCTCAGTTTCCTCATCTGTGGCATCAGGTCAGTCATGGCTAAAAGCGACTGTGAGGGAAGGCTCTGCCCCTGCCCTGCCATGTGTCCCCCCCCAGGTGGAGGTTGCTGGCAGCCAGGTGGTGAGGGAAGGGGATGGAGGGGGGGCAATGGAGTACTGGGGCCTGAGCAGATCGATGCCCCCAGCACTTCCTTCCCCATCCCCAGGAAAACAATTAAGTACAGATCGATGGGTGGCCGCTTTGAATATGCATAAGTGAGCACTTGACCTTCAGCAGAGCATCTGCGCCCCCCACCACCACACACACACACACACACACACACACACACTCTCTCTCTCTCTCTCTCACACACACATACATACACACACACGCCCCTTGTACTCCCCTCCCAGCTGCTTGAGTTGACCAAGTGACCTTACTCCTCTCCTCAGTTGAGCCACCACAAAGCTCCCAGGTCCTTCCGTAGCCTGGCCTGCTTGTGGTCAAAAGCACCTTGACCATGGCACCTTGCTGACCAGCTCTCACTTCAACATTTCTGTCTGTGAGGTGCAGTTTGGATGCACTGGTTTCCAAGGTTCTGCCTGAGGCTAGTCTTTGTGAACAGTAATATTGTGAGGAGGAGGCTGGGGGCTCCTGAAAGGGGAGATCCTAAGGAGGGGTGCAAGGTCCAGGTATGCCCTTGTGAGAGGAGGGCTCCTGAGAAGGAGGAGCCTCGTGAACGGGAACTCCTTAGAGAGGAGTCCTGGTGAGGGGCACCCGTTGAGGGCCAGGGACTCAGATGGGGAGAAGCCCAGGAGAAAAGGCACTCTGGAGAAGGAAGGGACTTTCTGCTGGGTCGGGGGAGGACCTGGGTGGAGAAGGGACTCTCACGAGATGGCATTATGAAAGGGATTCCTTGTTGGAAAGATTTGGAGGGTGGGGGGAAGACCTTGTGCGTGGGGTTGGTTCAGAGGGTCAGGGCCTCCGTTAACCACTTGCCTCCTGTCTTCCAGGCTTACAGCTTCGCCATGGGCTGCTGGCCCAAGAATGGACTTCTAGACATGAACAAGGGCCTCAGCCTGCAACACATAGGCCGGCCCCACAGCGGCATTGGTCAGTCCCTTCGCATATTCCCCCGGCAGCTCCATCCATCATCCCTTGCCCGCATGCCCCAGTCCCCAGGCACACAGAGAGTTTCCATGGCTCATTCAGTGCCCCAACAGGGCTCTCTACATAGCTGGGGGGATGGCAGAAGGGGGGTGGAATGAGAAAATTACTGAATGGGACCACTGGAAGGCACCACTCAAAGTGGTATTTTGGAGGAGGCTGGGGTCTGGGCTTTCGGTGAGTCACAGGTGGCCTTGGACTCAGGCCAAGGTCCCCCCTCACTGGCTGCATCTCTAGTGGGCAGTGTCCTCAGTGGGTGGGGACATGTCAGCTTACCCACCCGCCATGGAGCTGGAGGAGGCTGTTTAATATTGTGTCAAGTCTGTGGCCACTAAACTGGACGATCAATGGGAGTTAAGGAGATGAATTATTTAAACCTCACCAGCTTTTAATTAGTCGGGGTCCTTCTGACCGATGACTCCGTCCACAGGGTATTGACTCCCCCGCAGGAGCAGCAGCCTCCATTGAGCGGTGCCTGGGTTGAGGGGGGCCACTCGGGGTACCAAATGGGGGTATACCCTCAAGGGGATTCTTGTTTGGAAGGAAACTGGAGTGGCTATGATTCCAGGCAGTTGGAGGCTCTGTTAGTTTCTGATCTATCAGTATGAATATGTTATCTGTCTATCTGTGTGTCTGCATATGTGTGACACCTTTAGCTGTATGTCTCTGTGTCAGACTGAGAGTATAATGTGTCCATGATTATACATGTCTGTTGGGGAGCGTGTAACGGTGTATCTGTATTTTTCTGAGGGCATGAGTCTGTGTGGAAGCAGCTACCAGTCTGTGTGTGTATCTGTCAGGTGTGTCTGTTCAGTTCTGTATATCTTACTTTGTTTGCATATGCACATGTGTGCATGCAGATGCTCTCAGGTAGGGCACCTGACCAAGCATAGGCCTTGTTCCAAGTGGGGAAGAGCCAGAGTGTCTCTGGGCAGTGCGCTGACATTACCACAGCCTGTGAGCCTTTGGGGTCGCATCATTGTGGGGGGGACTGGAGAGAGAATACCAGTCACCTCCTTCATAGTAGACCCCTTATCCATTCCAGACATTCACTGGTGCCTTCTGGGTGCTGGGCGTGCTAAGTAGAAGTTTCTGTTCTCAGTGAGCTCACATCCTGGGAAGAGACAGGGACTGAAATAGGTGCTTGCCACCCAGGGTACTAAGGGCTGTGATAGAAAACACCCGGGTTGCCCCAAAGGTGGTTTTCCCTCTCCTCAGTTGCCAAGTAGCTTCTACTTTTTAGTTACCTCTCACTAAGAGGTAGTGATATGGGGGCATCTCACCCCAGGAGGGATGCCCTCATATTCTTATTGGGACATTTCAAGGGTTTCCCAGGGCCCAGGCTAAGAGGAAGTGACCAACAGGCCTGGGGAACTGGGGGTACTCCACCATAACTGCTGTTCCCTCTCATAGATGTTTTCCAAACAATCTAGAGAAGATGCCAAACCCAGCAGGGTAATATGCTTGGGAGGTCAGCAGGAAGTTTCCTAGAGAAGAGGACACTTGAATTGGGATCTCTGAAGGATGAATAGGAGTTTGCTGGGCAGAAAAATGGGGGAAGGGTATTTTAGGTAGGAGGACTCAGTAGAAAGGCCTGTGGGCATGAGAAACCCAGTGTGTTGAGGACAAGTTCAGACACCTACAAGAAGCTTCCCATGACTGGAGTGGCAAATTTGGGTTAGGAAACAGCTAGAAAATAAACAGAGACATAAGCAAGGCCTTGAATGCCTGGTTAAAGGGTGTGGACTTTTCCTGCCGTTTTGAGGAGACACAGGAGGTTTGTGAGTGAGAGAATGATGTGATCAAAGCTCTGATTCAGAATCAATGAGGCAGTTTGTGTTGCACAAAACTAGTTCTTAGTAGATGCTCAATAAATGCATATGGGTGGTTGAATGAATGAGTAGGTGAGTAAATGAATCAATGAAAGAGTGATGGGAAAGGGAGGAACCAAAGAGGACCAGTGAGAAGACTGGCATTGGTCCAGGGAAGGAAGAACTGGCTGGGGGCTAGGGATAGCCTGGGTTAATGCACCCCACATATACTTTATCTGGGTGCCTGTTCTATCATCTGTCCCAGGGTGTGTGTGTGAGAAGGGGTTCCTTGTTCCCACTCTTTGTGCTTCTTGAGATTCAGCAATGCCCCTGTTGTCTGTTCACCTGTTGACCCTAGGTTAGGACCTCTGAGGTATCCCCTCCTTTTTCAGAGAAGAAGGTTTCTTTATCTGGCTGGGCCCCATGGGGCAGCCCAAGGCTCTGAGTGACAATGGAGTAAGGGCTTTGGAGCCAGAAGTAGTTCTGGTTCTTCCACCCAGAACCCTGTGACCTTAGATGAAGGACAATGCCACCTGCCTCTCTGGGTTGCTGGGAAGGCTTGGTGAGTCCCCTGGGGAAAGTATTCATGCAGTGCTGGGCACACCATGGGGCTGAAGGGGCTCCCTCCTCTGTTGCCAGCACCAGGGGCTCCCCAGGACACTGGGCTTCTTGACACTTGGTCTTTGTAGTCTTTGAATGAAGAGGGCTGCCCTGCCACCTCCAGGCTGGCTCTGAGGTGTGAGTGAGGGTGCTTGGAAGGGAGGGAGGATGCAGGGCATTAATTGGGCTAGGAGAGGCGGGGAAGGGGAGGCGTGGGTTTTGAGCAGTGAGGTTAATGGCCCTCGCACCAAAGAGACAGCTTTAATGAGCTTCAACTGGCGATGCCCTGAGTTACTGTGCGTGCTAAAAGGGTCGCGCTGTAAGAGTTTGATGTGGACTGCTTCCCAGCCCTGGGGGTCAGAGGTCAGCTCCTGTCACTGGCCACTCAGTCTGGTCCTTAGTGACATGGTGCTAATTAACTGTGAGGAGCTGCCAGCCTGGAGTGGGGAGTGGTATGTGTATTGGCTGGGGGGGGGTGAGGCAGCATTGGGTGGCTTCCAGGCAAGGGTGCTGCAGATCCCATAGCTGAGCCATGTCCAAGGTCTGCTCAGTCCTCCTGCAGTGCCACAGGGGTGTGGCATGCGTGGTGTGGAGGTGCTGAGAGAGCACAGAGGCAGACTTGGGGTGATGGGTGTGGGGAAGGGGCTCAGGCCATAGGGGAGGGGGCTACTAGGATGGTTGTGTGTGGGAAAGCTGTAGGAGTGTTTTGGGCAGGGGAGTTACATGGTCAGTGTTGGCTTCAGTCAGAGGATGCTCATAGTTTGTAGGGGAAGGACTAGTGAGGAGAGACTGCAGACAAGGAGGCTGAAGGGGAGGGGCAGCAAGGTAAGCAAGAGTGCATCGGCCCTGGAAACAGAGGTAGGACACCAGGCAAACTTTCTTTCATTCAGTACACACTACCTTGGACCTACCATATATCAGGAACCATGGTAGGTGCTAGAAATGTATTGGTAACGATGGCAGACACAGTGCTGTGCCCCCACAGAGCTCACAAATGGAGTTATGGGCTTGGCCCTGGGGACTGAGGGTGAAGTCAGGTTTAGGGATGGCCAAGGAGGGTCCGGAGGTGGTGCAGCACTGGACAGAAAGGCTGCTGGAGGCTTGTCAGTGTGACATCATAGTCAGGAGAGGGCACTTCCTCCTGGGGTAGCGGATTTGGCCTTGGGAGCCTGGTGAACAGCATGGTGCCAGAGCAGGTTGTGGTGAGTAGGGCCTGCATGCTTCTAGAACTGCTGACTCCAGGGCTGTCGATGGTCTCTGTCAGCATCCTTAGTTTGGACCACAGGCTCTGAGGGAGGGCATCCTCCACAGGGGACTGCTGAGTGGTCCTTCATTCATTTCAGCAAAGGGGCAGTAAGCACTCACATTATTTGGAAGCACTTTATGTTAACTAATTCAGTTTTCACAACAGTCTTATGAAGGCAGGCATCATCATTCCCATTTTATAGATGAAGAAACTGAGGCTCAGTGAAGTGAACTGCCTAAGGTCACACAGCCAGTTGGTTGAGGAGCCAGGATTCAAACCCAAGCCCATGTGAGTGCAGAGCCTGTGTTGTTATCACTGCGGAACTATGAAGCACCCTTTTGGTATTGGGCTTTGCGCTACCAATAGAGATGATGTGGAAGAAAACAAGCTCGCTTCCCTCATTTCCCTCAGCGTCAAGTGAAACATGCAGGCCTGAACAGAGCTTCAGCAGCAGCAGCCAAGGAAGAAAGCGAAGGCAGCATCACCACTCCCTCTCTGCTGCTGCAGTCACCCTGAGCCAGGGACCTGCAGCTGTTGGCATCTGACCTCCTTCTGGCCCTGACGGTTCTTTGTGATTTCAGTTCTCTACCTCATGGCCCAGGAAAGTTCTGCTAATCTTCCAGGGGCCACCCCCTCTGGGAATCTCGCCTAGCCCTCCCAGTATGAGTGTTCAAAACACATACTTGGGCCCTATTATAATTTGTCAGAGGTAGTGATCTGGCCGTACGTACTTGGGTTGTCTAAGGGCAGGGCCTGGGCCTCCTTCCCTTCTTTTTTGGAAATCTGCACAGGAAATGTCAGTAAAATCTCACCTGCTATTGTAACTTGGAGGCCCCACAGACTACTGCTGGTTTCAGCTGGCTAGGAGAGTAACTGGAACCTTCCCTGATGCCCGGCTGGGTGGTCCTGCCTAGGAGCTTGGCCCCTCTGCTCTGGGATGGAGAAGGATCCCGCTGAGGCTTGTGGTACAGGTGGCATGGCCAGAAACCAAGTGGACTCTCAAGAGCTTGCTACCCAGAACTGTTTGGCAAGAGAGCTGGGCTGGCAGGTGGCAGAGTGGGGGCCTGGGCCCCAGGGGGGCAGTGGGCTGGCCTGTGGTCTCCCCTGAAGGAGTGGGGTGTCTATCAAGAGTCCAGTCAGAACGCATTAGCTCTGTGACACGGATCTCATTAGTGCCCGTGAGAGGTGTCACTGCGGGAGAATCGTCGGCTCAGGGAGACGCTTGTACCAAAAGGAAGAAAGGACAGTGACAGCCTTTTCTCTGCCGCCTCTGCCGCCACGCTCACTGGGCTGCCCGCCCTCCTCCTCGTTGTGGGGGGGGTGGGGGTGCTGGCTAATGAGCTCGTCTGCAGTACAGCTTTGCCTTCCCTCCTTGAAGTTTCCCGGGTCCCTCTGAAGACCTCAGGCCCAGGATTAGCACACACCAAACGCCAGCCCCCCTCTTGCCCAGCAGGGAGTTCCTTCTGATCACCCTATTCCTGCTGCCATAGGCAAGGAAAGGGGGTGGTACCAAGATAGAGCCACTGTGGCCTGGGGGAGGGGGCCTTGCACCTCTGGGAAGCCTCAAGCCCCTCTGCATCCCTTGACAGAGTGACCATGTCCACCTCTCTGCAGAGGGTTCTTGCTTCCCAGAGCTGCAGTCTTCTCCTCCCATCCCCTTTCTCCATGACATCTAGCCTGGCAGTGTCCCCATTCCTGTGGGGGACCCCCACTCAAGGCAAGGAAGAATGTGAGGACCTTGGCTGAGGGTTTAGGAGGTAGCATTTAGATCTGATGGGATGTGGGACTTCCTGGCTCAGCTAGAGAGCCTCAGAATCAGGGAGGTTCATGAAGTCTTCTGGGCTTCAGATGACCTGTGTGGTGATGCATTGATGTGAGGCCTCTACAGACCTTGATGTCCTTCTCCCCATCTGTCCCGGAGAGGTAACTTGCCCGCCTCCACCAGCTTTGGCCACCTTCAGGGCTGGGAGGGGAGAAGTCAGCCCACCTGCCTTATGGGGAAGGGCAGAGCACAGTAGAGTGTTTGCTTCCCCAACACTACTGCCCCCTCCCATCCAGTTCTTTCTGGTGTGGCCCTAAGAAAGTGAGAAGCCAGGCAGATGGATGGTCATGAGAAGGGTTAACTCTCCCGTCATTGACAGGGTCTGCACTGGCCTGCCTGGATAGTGCCTGGGAAGAGGGTGCTGGCTCCTTCCTCCCTGAGCTGACCCCCTTGGAGCCCAGAGACATCTGAGGAATTGGTTCTTGCCAGACACCAGACTATTCTTCAGTAACAACCATAGATGGAAGAATGGCTAGATGGGTGGGTGAGTTGATGGACAGATGGATGGAGGAAGGTTCTCCTGTATGTATGTATGTATGTATGTATGTATGTATGTATGTATGTATGTATTATGTGTGTTTGATTCTTCAGGAAGTACAATCTTTGTTTCCCCACCTTCCTAGCCCCAGGCCCCGGCCTCGCCTCCCCTTGTCTCTCTCTGTATCTCCTGTCAAACCATTGCAGACTTAAGTGACAAAGAAATCAGAAAGACAGATCAATGCCGGCCAAATTAGCACTTGCAGATAGACTGTGCGGGGATGTCAGCGCCCTGACCCCTGGTGATCTTGCAGCCTCCGCTGCTGATATTATGCAAATTGCATCCATCTGGCAGGACCCGCATGTTGGCTGCTCCTACTCAGAGGAGTAATGGGCTGGGGGTGGGCGGGAGTGTTACAGCAAGAGTCAGTGAAGTGTGTGCGTGTGTGTGCATGTGTGAGCATGTGTTTGAGTGTGTGTGAGGGCGTGCGGTGCCCACCAAGCACTGGGCGGTGATTGAGTGATTGACAGGGCAGATAAGGGACTGCATTGGATTCCTTTGGGCTGGGGGATTAGGAGCAGCCACAGATGGGAGATAACTGGACTTCATTTCAGTTTATTTTCCTCCTTATCCCCTCTCCCCACCTTCACTCCCCGAAAACACAATATCTGTAGTTTGTGTTTTCATCAATATTTGCAAGTCATTACCACTGGTTTAAGGTGAGAGACAATGTCAGGGCCCAGACCAGGCTAGCCCCTCCCCCAGTTCCTGGTACCCTGAGAATCAATCCCTAGAGCGGCACAGACAGCCTTCACTCCAGTGGCATTCACAGCAGCCCCTCCTTTCAGGCCCACGGTACTCATGGGACAATCCACACCTCATGGGCTAGCCCTGCTGACCTACCCCATCTGACCTAATGCCAGCTGACATTCCTTAGGCTGGGCCCTGCCCTTCACCTGCAGCTACTGTGGGACATCCTTCCCTATGCTTTGGCTCCAGCATAGGTGCTCTGTCCTCAGTATTAGCTGTGCTCCCTGGGGCTGCCCCTACCCTTCTGCAGGGTTCTGGACCCTTCCTCTTAGCTCCTCCCATCCTGGACACTACTGACCAGGCCTAGGCCCCACTGGGCAAAGTGGGGCCTGTGGCCTGCAGAGAGGGGAATTTGTTTGGTCTGGTCTGAATCACACCAGTGTCATTCTACATTTGCTGAGGGCCAGGTATTAGTACAGAGGGCTTTATGTCTGTTCTCTCATTGAATTCTCAAACCCCGTGATAAGGGCTGTCATCTCTACTGAATGTGAGGAAGCCGAGGGTCCAGAAGGTTGTCATGACCGAGAGCTGCTCAGCAAGGAAGTGAGAGAGCAGGAATTTGAACACATCTCTCCTAGTCTAGGGTTGGAGTTCTTCACCACCATGAGTACTGCTTTCCTTCCATTCCACCAGCTGCAGACACATGACATGTCACCACGCCTGGATCCATTTAAGAGAGCCATCCTTGTACCGTAGGCAGAGAAGTTCATTCAGCTACTAGCCTGTGAACACAGACCCTGACTCAGACCTCCTACTAGGCTAAACCAGGCCAAAGGGGACTGGAATCAAATAGGCCCTGCTCCCAGGAACTGTGTGTCTGAGACAGTTGGGCTGTAGCAAGAAGGACACACAGAGGACAGAATGTACCCAGCAGCTGAGCCAGCGCAGGAGTGTGTCCCAGCACACGGCCTCCAGGCCCATGTAGCTCAAGGAGGGGCTGGTGTAGCCCAAGCCAGCCTGCTGTGGTGGCTGAGGGTATAGCTGTCCCAGAGGCCCCTCCAAAACTGGGTCCCTGCTGTACCCTCCCACCAGGCAGGGCTGGGAGCTGGGAGTGCTGGGGACATGTCCGGGGACACGTGTGCAAGGGGAGCTTGTCCTAATGAGGAGAACATGGCTGCTAGTTAGGCAAGGGGCGGGCGGGGAGCCGCAGAGCTGATTGAAGGCAGGGGCAGGGGTCAGACAATTAGGCCCAGATCCTGCCGTTTGATGTGAGTTCTGAGGCCTCAAAGCCTCCCTTCAGCCGGCTCCCTCCACTCCCTCCTCTCCCTCCTCTTTCCTTTCTTCTTCTGCCCAAAGGCAGGAAGGATGGAAACGCTTACACTCACTGTTACTATTATTAAACCCTGCGGCAGGCCAGCCAGACCCCAGGATTCCTGCCCACAGGGGGCACCCCAGGCCCCCAGGAGGTTCCTTGGGCCCCAGAGGCAACATCTGGCCAGAGGCCAAGGCCAGGCCAGCTGAGCCCCAGGGCAGGGTAACCCTGCCCCTCTTGCTTCTGAGGCAGGAGAGTGAATGGGGCTGCCCAGCGAGAATTTGGGCTCTGGACTCTGGGCTCTCAGGGCCATATCCCAGGCCTGCATTAACTATCACCTTCTGCAGCCACTTAGTTCTTTTCTGTCCTGGCCTGGGGCTGAGGGTTGAGGGCGTGATTCTTCATGCTCATATCCCATCACACAGTGATCTGCAGCAGTCACATCAAGACCTTTTGCCACAAGATGGAGATAACGTAGAGCCTTGCAGCCCTACAGCACTGTCACACACCCCAGAGCAGACCCCCACACCAGATATCATAGCCACACATACCATCACAGGCCATACCCACAGGGTCTTGCACATAAGCACCTACTGTCCCCTGCCACAGAGCCCTGAGTTCTTAAGCCCCTCTCCCAGAATAGCTAAGAATAGCAGTTAGATCTTATGTCCAGGGCTGGGGGTTACCAGGCCCCTTCCAGTCTCCCACCCTAGGAAATAAGCCTAGAGAGTTGGTAGTGACCAGGGAGTGGGAGGAAGCTGGATTGGGTGGGGAGGGGGCAGCAGTGGGGAGAGGGAGGGTGGGAGCAGAGATAAATGTTAGCTCATTTCTTCCGTAATTAGTTACTCCCTCATCCCCGCGTTGTAATTGTGAACAAGCTGTAATGTTTAATTAGTCTGTAAATGAAACCCCAATTTCATAATGGCCTGGCTGACAGGGCTAAGTGAGCAGGGGAGGAGGAGGAGGGAACTCTTCCTCCCCTCCTCCTGCAGGGTAGATGCAGGCTGTGGGATCACCTCCTTTTCCTTTCAGCCCCAGTCTGGCCTCTGTTGGGGGAGGCTATGTGATGGGGTTCAGTCCTATACTCTCGCTGTGAATATCCCTTCCATGGGCCCATCTTACCAGAGGAAGGGGAGAGGAGGCTCTCAGGCATCCTTCCTGCCTCCCCGTCACTCTTGGGTTGGGATAGGACAGTCAGCCCAACCCAGACGCTTCTGGTGGGAGAGGCTGACTCCGTTGGCCAGGCCCTGTGATCTCCGCAACGATGATGCTTCCTCCCTGGAGGCCTTTGCTTGGAACCTGGCACCTCAAGATCTGGCCCTATACACCGAAAGGAGCCGGTGATTGGTTTAGGCCCCTCCCCGACCTGTCCCGTCCCACTGCTAGGCGGGATCTAGCGCTGCGCTGACACCCAGGCCGGCCCTTACTCTCCGCAGGGATTATCACTGCAGCCTGCGATAAACCGGAGCTGCCGCAGGGGGGAGCCCCGGGCCCCGCGGCTGCCTCATTGGTCTCTCCTTGTCTCCCCCACAACATCCTCATTGCCTGCACACGCCCCCGCCCCGCCTGCTGCAGCCATAAATCTCAATTTACGAGGGTGGCTCTGGTGGGGGAGGGAGGCAGCACCGCTAATGATGGCTCCTCAGCTGGATTTTTCATGTTGCACAGTCATAAATTTTTAAGAACAGCATGGACAGCACGTTAGCGAGTTATCGAGGCTGCCTCCGTGCTGGCTGCCTGGCTCCAAGAGAGAAGAGCAGAGGCCGTGTAGGGCCGAGGAGGTATTCTGGGGCAGGAGTGAGGCAGGGCAACCAGAGGAGTCTAAGGCCAGGGTAAGACAGGGCCAAGCAGACGGGCTAGGGCTACAGTGAGCCTGTGCACAGGACAAGGTAGTGCTGCCAGCCGCCGGGAGCCAAGGCCAAGCACGTGGGTGGGATCAGGCATGTGGGCATGCAGAACGTGGCCTTCGGGAGCCCCTGATGGATGCCTCTGCTCCAAGGCTTGACACCATGATGTACAGGGAGCCTGGAGACATATGGATTTTCAAAGTGGCCACTTTGAATAGAATTACAAACCCTGAGCATGTGCACAGTGAGGCCTCTGCCCTGGCAGAGCTGCACCTAGTTCATAAACCAGGTGCCTTTTAGGATTGTTCTAGAGAGCTAGGGTGCCTGGGGAAATGCCCACAGAGGGAGCATATCTTGATATGCTGGAACCTGGAGCTGGGCTGACCTCATTCAGTTTAAGGCTCATGCCTTCAAGGTTGAGTGGTACTAGGTAAGTCATTCACTATGGGATGTGTCTTCCTCCTGAAAATGGGGTTGATGCTGGCCTCTAACTGTCAGGCTCACTGGAAGCAAGAACTGTAAAATCCTTGGCCCATATTTGCTCCTTCATCTATTTAAATTTCTAGAAAAGTTTCTGAGGGAAGTGTCTGGGAAAGAGATCATTGTGGGAGATGATGGAGCCTTCCCTGTGTTCAGTCATTCATTCAGAAAATGTTTGCTGAGGTCTTCTGGGTGCCCAGGCCAGTACCAGGGCTTCAGAGGTGAGAGATGCTCCTTCGTGAGAGGTGAAGTGAGCACTTTTGGCTGAGGCAGGTCAATGTTGCCAGCCGTGTTCCTGGTTCTACCATAGGGTTGAGGTGCCATATCCAGCCCTGTTCTTCCATGGAAGCACCTAAGCCTTCAGGGTGCTGAGAGGCTCACGCAGGTCTTCTCACAAGTCCCCGGGCCAGGTGCTCCCCTGAGTCCCCTGACCAGCCCAGTTGAGGGTTAATGCTCTTGACTACCTCAAGGGTGGGCAAGAAGAGCAAGTAGGACTCCTGGAGTCCCTGGAGGAGGTGGGCCTAGCACGAGGGACAGCCTTAGAAGGCCACAAGCACAAGGTCAAGAAATCAACAGTTGCTCAAGTTGGCAGAGGTAGTGGGAGTGTGTGTTTTGGAAGTGGTGAGTGAAAATCCTGTGTTCAGGAGGGCTCCATGGTGATCCATCAGGACAGCTTGATCATTTTGGCAGAAGAGAGTCCCCACCCTGAGCCTTGTTGGCTTAGGGGGAGTCCCCTGTCTACTTGGGCACAGACTCACAGCCTCTGTCCTCTGCTGCCCTCTCCTGCCCCCCTTAAGCCACTCTCCTCCTGCTCCACACACTCCATGCCCTTCCCTCATCTCTTGGAACCTGCCATACCTTCTTTTACCTTATTGCCTTCCCATGTGGCTTTATTTTCCCCCAGAGCCTCATATTTCCACCCCGCAACCTAATTAACTCCTCCTCATCCCTCAGAGCTCAGCTTAAAGTTTGCTTCCTCAGGGATGCTTTCCCTGACTCCTAGACTTGATCAAGTCCCCCTTTCCCCGTGTACGTTTTCGCAGCACCCTGCTCTCCCCATTTATAGTATTTAATCACAGTTGTAATTAAGAAATTATTTGTTTGAAAGTTGTTTGATGCCTGTCTCCCTCACTTGATTGTAAGTTCCCTGAGGGCAAGAAATGTCTGTTTCATTTGGCTTATATCCCCAAAGCATAGCACAGTGTCTGACACGTGTAGGCAGATAGTAAATAAAATGTGCTGTTTTGAATTGAGTTAAATTGAGTTGAGATGGCCCTGGCCCACCCCTGGGTGCCAGGGCAGGGGGAGGCAGCTAGGGAAGTGCCTGGAGCTGAGGTAGTTCCCATTAGTCCTCATGATTAATTCACAGCCACACTGTGATAGAGTGGGCTTGTCCCCAGTCAGTGCCTCCGCTGGGGCCCACCTGTTAGCGACAAACAAACAAAGGGGATAAATAATGCATTGGGAGCTGAGCCAGGCAAGGCGGCAGTATTGAAATTAATAGGGATTAGCTGAGCAGCTTGAGGATGAAATATTTACCAGGTGGGACACGGCTTAGGGAGGGCATCCCCCCTTCCCAGAGTCCCCAGGCATAGCTAGGCCTTTCTCCAGGGCATCACTGGCTAGGACTGGGGCACCCCAGCACCACCACTGCCACCCCTGGCTGCCTGGGTTTGCAGGACAGGCTGGCCAGACAGATGAGAGCTTAGGTCCTAGCCAGTCTCCTGGCACAGCAAAGTCCTGGGGAAACCAAGATGCTAGAAGGGAACAGAGGTGGGGAAGGGCCTGAAACCTTCAGGGCTTTGGAAGCTGGAGACAAAGACCATGACAGGGTTTCAGGGCCTGGGCATGTCAAGGCTTTGGGTGGCAAATGGCAGGGCTGGAGTAGGTTTGCCTGTGATCTTGCCGCTCTTTCTTTTCCTCTAGTCCTTCCTTTCTTCTTTTCAGTATGTATTTCTTGAGTGTCTCAGTGGATAACATCCGTGCCCTCAAAGAGTTCATGGTCTAGCAGGAGGTGAAGGAGAGGCAGTTACGATACATGGAGAACTGGCTGCTGTGGGAGCACACAGAAGAGGTTCCTAACACAAAGGCGGGATGGAGGGAAGGCACCTAGAGGAAGCACTAGCAAGCCTGGGTCCTGAGAGGTGAAGGCAATGAGCCAGGTGAGAAGTGAGGACTCGAAAACTCAAGGTGCAAATGAGCCTGAACTTGGCTGTACAACAGGGGAGTAGGACTGATGAGACCAGAGATGTAAACAGGTCCAGAACTCAGACTTTTATAAAGGGGTTTGGATGCATTGGGAGCTGAGTCAGGCAAGGTGGCAATATTGAACTTAATGGGGATTAGCTGAGCAGTCCTGAGAGCGGTGAGGAGCCACTGGAAGTGGTGCTGGTGGTGGTGGTTTTAATTTTTGACTCTTAAACTTTTTACTTTGAATTAATTTTACATTTGTAGGGAAGTTTCTATGAATCCCTTACCCAGCTTTCCCTCATGTTAACATCTTACATAATCACAATACAGTTATCAGTACCAGAAAATTAACATTGGTACTGTGCTACATTAAAGGGCCTCTTAGGCCGGGTATGGTGGCACACGCCTGTAATCCCAGCTACTTGGGAGGCTGAGGCACGGGAATCGCCTGAACCTGGGAGGCGGAGATGCAGTGAGCCAAGATCACGCCACTGCACTCCAGCCTGGGCAACAGAAAGAAGCCCTGTCTCAAAAAAAAAAAAAAAAAGCCTTATTTTAATTTCACCAGTGTTTCCATTAATGTTCTTTTTCTGCTCCAGGTTCGTTGAAGGGTTTGTTGTCGTTGTTGTTGCTGTTGCTGTTTTTTGAGACAGAGTCTCCCTCTGTTGCCCGGGCTAGAGTGCAGTGATGTGATCTCGGCTCACTGCAACCTCCGCCTCCCAGGTTCAAGCGATTCTTCTGCCTCAGCCTCCCGAGTAGCTGGGATTACAGGTGCCACCACGCCCAGCTAATTTTTTGTATTTTTAGTAGAGATGGGGTTTCGCCATGTTGGCCAGGCTGGTCTCGAACTCCTGACTTCGTGATTCGCCCACCTCGGCCTCCCAAAGTGCTGGGATTACAGCGTGAGCCACCGCGTCCAGCCCGGGTTTTAAGACAGGGAGTGAAATGACCAGATTGGTGGTTTAAAAGGACACCATGGAAGAAAGATTAGCAGGGGCATTGCCGTTACCTAGATGAGAGATGATGGTGGCCTGGACCAGGATGTTGGTAATGGGAACATGGGCTTAGAAATTATTGAAAAATATATGGTAATTAAAGCTCCTAGAAATTATTGGAAAATATATGGTAATTAAAGCTCTAGGAGGGGATAAGTTCACCCACGGAGAGAGAATGAGAAGGGAAGAGGACCAATGACAGTTCTGAGCAACACCCATATCTAAGAGGTGATCAAAAGAAAGGGAGTGTTCAAAGGAACCAAGGAGAATTGCATGGAAAGTGAGAGTGGGTCACTGAAGCCCAGGGAAGAGAGCTTCAAGGTGTGGATGGTTCACCAATTGTCTATCAATCCAAACCTGAAAAGCTTCATCCTCATGAGTCATAGGGATCATTAGAGAAAGCAGTGTTGGTAAAACAGTGATCCGATCGCAAGGTGGGTGATGAGGAAATAAGATCTTGAGTGTAAACAACTCTCAAGTTTGCCTCTAAAAGGAAGGAGAGATTGGGTACTAACCAATGGAAAAGGGAGTTAAAGGGAGACTTGTTTACTCCCAAGATGGGAGAGAATTAATATATTTACATGCTTATGTGAAGGAACCAATGCAGAAGAAAAAAGTGAAGCTGTATCAGTGGAAATGGGAGTACTCAATAATGTATGGACCCTGAAAAGGCCTGGAGTCTGGGTTGGACCCTACCCAGCTGGAGTGGAGGGATGGGCTTAGAAAGTGACATCAGGCAATTAGCTGGGCGTGGTGGCAAGAGCCTGTAGTCCCAGCCACTCTGGAGGCTGAGGCAGGAGAATCGCTTGAACCCGGGAGGCAGAGGTTGCAGTGAGCCGAGACCGTACCATTGCACTCCAGCCTGGGCGACAGAGTGGGACTCCATCTCAAAAAAAAAAAAAAAAAAAAAAAATGACATCAGGCTTGGCCCTCTCTTGTGACAGGAGGAGAGGACTAGGGCAGACTCAGGAGAGTGGCTTCTGTGTGGCTCCTGTGGAGTAGGAGATAAGTTTGCATGGGTGCGGGGGGTTTGGGGTGATGTTGAGGGCAGGGGATTTGAGATTTGTGGAAAGTAGAGAAACTTGAGATTGTCACTAGGAGTGAAGGGTGAGAGAGTGCACACTGATCAGGAACACTGGAGATTGGCTGGACAGTTTTATATACCCAGCTGAGGCTGATGACTCTGATTTTGTAAGTGACACTAGTCTATATGGTTGTGATTTTCTCTAGTCATACGCTCCAGGTGGCAGGCACAGAGAAGGCAGAGTCTGGGTTTTTCCAGGCAAGGGTGACACGGAAAAGGGAATAAGAGAGTTGAGGATTGGCAAGAAAAAAACTGAAATGATAGACCATGCAATCCAGGCTCCAAAGGCAGACATGTCAGTTACGTTGCTAGGACAGAAACTATGACTTTTCCCTTCTTTTTCACTAAATAGAACCCCTGTATAATTATAGAACCCCTGTATAATAATCAGTGTGTACCTAGTTAAAAGACTACGTTTTTAGTTTTCCAAACAGCTAGGTACAGCCATGTCTCTGAGCTCTGGCCGGTGAAACAAAAGGAAATGTGTTGTCTGGGACTTCCAGGGATAATACTTAAAGAGAAACAACTCAGCTGGGAAATATGCTATTGTTGCCTTTTCCCGTCTTCCCCCTTTCTTTTTCCTGAATGTGGATTTGATGGTTGGAGCTCCAGCAGCTATTTTGGACTATGAAATAGTCTGAGGATTGGAAACCACATGCTGAGAGTGGCAGGGCAGAAAAAGAAGAAGTCTGAACAGTCTGATGATTTTGTGGAACTGAGGGGTGTTTAGTCAACTTATATTGCAAGCCATACTCATAGAATGCCTTTCTTAGGAAAGCTGTATTTCTTCCCTCTCTGTTTTCACTGGGGTTTTAGTCTAAACTTGATTCTTTTAGCCTTTTTCCTAACATAGCCTGTGTCCTGAGATACAGCAAGAAACAATTTGATCAAATGTTTCAAGAGAGCAAAAGAAAAAAAGGGTTACCAACTTCCCAGCCTGAAATAGCAGCGTCCTCTTTGTCCTTCGGCCTGCCTCCTTTATTCAGTGAGTTCTATGTTGTAAGGTCCATTCCTTATGTCATTCTCCTTCCTGCCTTTACATTCTGTATCAGTTAGTATACTTTCAGCTGCAAGAAAAATAAACCCCAATTTTAAATATCTTAAATAAGGGGATTTATTATCTCACAAAAGAAATTTGGCAGTAAGGCGATCCTAAGGTCGGTTAATTCAGCATCCCAGCAATGTTATCAGGGACCCAGATTTGTTTCCATTTTTCTTTCATCTTCAGCATGGTCTTCATAGGCTAACTCCCCCCAAGGTTGGAAGATGGCTTCTGCAGTCCCAGACATTATGTGTAGATACGAAAACACCCAGCAGAATATAAAGGACTATTTTTCCCTCATGCTTGTCTTCATAAGAGATAAGAAATTTTACTTGAAGGCCTTTCAGCAAACTTACCTTCACGTCTCAGTAGCCAGAACACATGCCCATCCCTGTGCCAATGACTGGCAAGGGAGAAAGGATCACCAAAAATGACTCAGACCACAGAGGATTAATTCTGATTACTTGAAGGGGTAGTGGACCCTGCCAGCAGAGCAGAAGGGGGTGGCTGTTGGGTACATCATCAAAAGTGAACAAGGGCCGGGACCAATGGCCCATGTCTATAATCCCAGCACTTCGGGAGGCTGGGGTAGGAGGAACCAGCCTTGGTAACATAGCAAGACCCCATATCTACCAAAAAAAAAAAAAACAAAAAAAACGGCCAGGCATAGTGGCATACCTGTAGTCCCAGCTGTTAGGGAGGCTGATGCAGGAGGATTGCTTGACCCCAAGAGGTCGAGACTGCAGTGAGCTATGACCAAACCACTGCACTCTTGCCTGGGTGACAGAGTAGGGTGCTAACTCAAAGAAAAAGAAGTGGACAAGGAAAAATGTGAATACAGGAGAGATGATATATATGGAGAGAGTAAGGGTATAAATTTTAAGGTTTCAGTGAGTGAAAAAAAAAAAGTATACAGACAGGTTAGGCATCCCTAATCTGAAAATCCCAAATGCAGAATACTCCAAAATTTGAAACTTTTTGACTGCCAACATGACACCACAAGTGGAAAATTCCACACCTGACCTCATGTGATGGGTCGCCATCAAAACTTTGTTTTATGCACAAAATTATATAAACGATTATATAAAATTACCTTCAGGGTATGTGCATAAAGTGTATAAGAAACATAAATAAATGAATTCTGTGTTTAGACTTGGGTCCCCATCCTGAAGATATCTCATGTATATGCAAATATTGCACAATCTGAAAAAAATTCAAAACAGTCCTGGTCTCCAAGCACTTTGGATAATAACCTTGTTATTGTTATTGTCAGAAACAAGGGATATTTGGATTTAATATTTCAAAGGAAGAGTAGTAGGATGTTTAAAAGGTTGACTGTGTTACTGTGAAAATGGGTGGAAATTAGATACAGTGGAGAAGGCCATTAATGCTAAAGTCAAAGAATGAAGAGGCTGGCAACAAGATTTCTCAAAAGGTCAGGATATAGAGGTTGTGGCAGGCAGGTCTCTTGGGAGGGAGGTGGCCATGGTCTGGATTGATAGCATGTGCTCACAAGAAAGTCTCCAGATAGTCTGCTGGCACGTGGGTCTGGGGCTGGGTCACAGGTCCTGGAACTTTCCAGCTGCCTGGGGCAGCATAGGCAAGTGGCATAACCTCTCTGTATCTCAGTGTCCTCATTTTGCAAAGAATCTGTCCTGGTAGTTCAGGCCATTCTGGAAGAGGGTAAGGCCCTGACACCTTCCTGTTGAAACCACTACAGGACCCAGAAGACTGATGAGGCTGCCAGGTGTGGCACATCTGCTCAGCTGTTCTCAGTAGCCAACCCCTCCCTGGCTGGGTTCCCTTCACTTGGCTGTAGGTGATCTGGCTATAACCTGGCACTTCTAGTTGTGGCATCCCAGACCAGCAGGAAGGTGAGGCTTCCTGGCCCCTCTACCTGGATGGGGCCTTGGCTGGGATTGAGTTGGAGGAGGCAGGCATCCTCTGTAATGGCCAGAGCAGCCGCCCTGTTACTACGGCGTATTTCACTTTTAATTCTGACATATAATGTAATGATCTTTTTTAAGGCCCGATGATATTATCTGCCTGACTAGATTATTGAGTCTTCATCATCTCCAGATAAATTTATGGCCAGGACGAGGCCCAGGATTTATCATCAGTCAATAGAGCTCAATACTCTAACAAGGCGTGTAATAAGATATACATATTTAATGATCCAAGGGGAGGAGCGCTAATGGGAGTCGAGTGAGTGGTCCGTGGGGCTTGGGCTCTGCCCTAGGGTTGCCATGGCTGTGGGGACATGGATGTGGTCTTTGTCCTGTGGTCCCCAACTCTTGTCTTTCTCAGGACTGCCTCAGTCTCCTCCTTCCCAAGAGCCTGAGGAAGGGAGAGGTAGGGAAAGGAAGAGGCAGCATTAGGGCCAGGCCAGAGCTAGGGCCCAAGCATCTTCAGCCCAAAGGGTGTATGCACCCCCTGAGAAATTCGCCCCCGCTTCCAGGCCTTGGAAGGGTTGGGGGTGTCCTCAGGCCTGTACGCCCAGGCCCCTGAGCATTAGGGCGGGCCCACAAGGGAGGGAGTGCCGGGGCTGCGTGCCCAGGCCGCACTGATGGTGACGGATGGTTTTTCATTATAGCCTCTCAGGTCCTGCCCGCGCCCTGTGTGGAAATTCTATTTATTCCCTAATTTGTAAAAATTCCCTCTTTATCTGATCCCAATCAGGGCGGGGTAATTGGCTCTCTGGGGCAGCGGCTGGGGTCCTTGATGAAGAGCTATGTGGATGTACCCAGCCCGGCCCCCACCCAGCCTGCCACCAGGGCCCACAATTAATAATGATTTGCAAATGGCAGACAAGCAATAACACAGAAAGATGTGGCGTCCGTGCTGCCTCTTCATTTCCTTCCCTCGCAGATATAAATGGCCACAGAACAAAAACCCAGCACTATAAATTCTAGAATTAGTTATTCACTGGGATAAATGGGGCCCGGAGCCACCAGCCACTCTCCCTGCCACCGTTCTTGCCTGCTTTCCCTGATCCAGGTTCTGGCCCCATGTCTGTTCTTGAGCCTGGCCCCTGACTCTTCTGCCTCTTTGGCTCGCAGCACAATTCCTCAGCTTCTCCCCACCACTCTAGCTACCTCCTCCTGTGTGGCCGAGACTTGGGAGTGGTCACCTGGTCTGGGCCTGTAGCTTCCTCTGCAGTGGCTGGAGCCAGCAGGTGGGATTCACCCTCCACCTCCTCTTGTGGACCTCCGTGGCTGCCCAACGTGGTTTCTGTCCTCATTCTGTATTGGAGTTTGAATGACATTGACATGTCCTGCCAGGCCTGGGAGTCTGGATAAGGGTTGGTCTTGGGTATCATCTTTGGCATTTGGGACCAATCATGTCCTTTGCCTGGCCAAATCTGAGTTGAAGTTCCTGGTGGCCAAATGCACTGTAAGCGACATAAGGGGTTTGATGCTGTGCTTACTGGTCAGGCAGTTCTGGGATGCTGGCAAAGGGGTTTCCGGGCACTGTGCCCTCCCGGCCAGGCACATCTTCCCCCCCAACCCCACCGCCCCCAAGTGGCTGTGAGCTGGCGGGTAATGGGCGTGTAATGGCCTCATTTCCATGCCTGGCCTCCAGGAGTGGCGGTAAGTGTTTGATTGCCTTAATTTCCAAACACATCATTATCCCAGCTTTACCAGCGCTTAATAAACACTTTATGAGGATTTTTTTAAAAACATCTTCGGTCCGCATACTTCTCTGAAGTGATAAACTCTAATTAAGTCTAATATTTAAAAATATGGTAATGGTGAGTTGTTTGAATAAGTGGACTGCATTTCTGTAATTTCATTATTACGTAAAACACGCTAATTATTTGGAGCGCGCTTATTACGGTGAGAGAAATCGCCTGCTAATCAAGATGAAATTGCCTTTTCCCCTTATTGTGGAACCATCGTCATCCTTCACCATCAGCCCGTGGCACCTCCAGGCACCTCGGTGGGGTGGAGGGGGCTGAGGGGAGGGGCTGAAAGAAGGGGTCACTTTGGAGTGGAGGCTGTAAGGACCCTGTCTGGGGGAGGGGTAGGAAGCTATGGGAGCCATGGCTGTGGGGAGAAGGGAGTGTGTGTCTAGGAAGTGTGTCGGGTGGGCCAAGGTGGCCATGAATGGGGGGCACAGGGGACTGTGTAGGCCGTGTCTGAGACAAGGAACCGAGGGGGTGGGGATATCAGGATATTATTGTTGGAATAACATTATTTTTAGATGTTATTGGAATAACAAAAATAATAACCGAGCTACTGTTTTAAGCACTTCACAAATAACTCATTTCATCTTTTTAACAACACTTTGAGGGAAGTTATTGCTATAATTATTATTGTTCCCATTTTAGAGAAGAAGAAACCAAAACAAAGAGAAGTTAAATAAAATTCAGGAACTTGCACAAGTTCACATGGTTATTAAGTAGTGGAGTTTGGATTCAAACCCAGAAGCAGGATATACTGGGGCCATCTGCTGTGTCAGTCCTAAATTCACTGCCTTGGCCCTCATCTTCCTTCTAAGCTAACATTTGATGCTAAACCTTAAACCGCACCCAGCTGTTGGGTCCCCATCACAGAGCTGCCAGATAATACAGGGTTACAAATAATACAGGACACTAGTTAAATCTGAATTTCAGATAAATAATTTTTAGTATAAAAAAATATAAGTATGTCCTGTATGGAGCTGGGGCTGCATTTAATCTGGCAGTCCTGTGTCAAGCAGGCCTAGGCACTGGCACTTTGCTCCCAGGGCATTACTGCTGCCAGGATGTCTGGACAGACAGATGTGGCAACAGTTGAGGTTCTAGAATGTGGACACACCCAAGGATACTGCCGTGTCACCCTTACCATGCATGGTTCCTGCTCCTTGCACTGTTCTCCACACCCACCTCCCAACCACCCTACCCTACCTCTGCTGGTCCCTGTTCCATGGACTCTTGCCACATTCCTCACCATGTCCTGAAGATCACTAATAAAGTGTGTTACCAAGCTAAGCATTCCACAGGCAGGAGGCCTGTGGAGACTCCAGCAGACCTCAGGATGTGTCTGCATGTTCCTTTAGGCCACACTGCCTCTTAGTCCCGTAAGATCAGCAGCTTGCCACCCTACTGTCCCTCCTGTTCCCCCAGTTTGATTGGCTTCTTTGATCATTTCACATACATTCTCTCCTGCCTCCAACAGACACATGTATGGGAATTGTATATATGATAGAGGTGTCATTTCAAAAGGGTAGGGAAAGTGTTGACAGTTCAATCAATGGTGGTAGGACAATTGGCTATCTATTAGGGGGAAAAAAGTTAGAGTTTTTATTTCTTACCACACACAAAAATAAATTGCAGACAAATTAAAAAGTTAATATATAAAAAAACTGAAAGTATTAGAAGAAAACATAAGATAGTTGTGTGTGTGTGTGTGTTGAATAATGCCGAGATAGAGAAGCAAGACATTAGCCTAGAAACCATAAAGAAATGCCTGACAAATTTAGATGTCCCATAGGAATATGACTTAACTCATCCAAATTTGCACCTTCCCTGGTATGCCTTATCTCAGTGAGTGGCACTGAGATCCTAGATGCTCCCCCCTGCTGTCCTAATCCCCCCATTAAGGACTGCTCGTTCTATTTCCTAAAAATTCTCTTACCTCCATCCACTTCCCCCACATCATCAATAGATCTCCTCCATTTCCACTGCCACTGGCCTAGTTCCGGGCCATTATTTCTGGTCTGGAACATAGTACAATCTGCTCATTGATCTATCTGCCCTCAGGGTTAATCCTTCCAATCCTGTCCTCACATCTAGGATGATAATTCTGAAACAAGATCTGGTACTGTCATTCCCCTCCTTAAACATGTTAATGTCCATCATTCTCAGAATATTAACATCTTAAGCTCCTTTGTTTAGCATTTGGGTTCTTCAGGATTCCCTTTAGTCAGTCACTGACCACCAGCTTAATCTCTTGCCACTCCCTTCTGATTCTTCATCCCCCCCACCCATCTGATAAACTTATTTGGACACTCCACATTTCACCTCCATAAATGTGCCTATACTATTTATTATGCCGAGAACACCTTCCTCACCCCAGCCCTAACTAGGTGGTCTAGCTCCCCCCGCCATCCCCTAAGACCTCTGCTTAACTTTGGAATATTTTCCTAATCCTCAAACAGAACTAGATGACTTTTCCATGCGTCCTTTTCTCATAGCACTGCACACCTGACAGGGCTGTCTTTGAGTTCCTTGAAGGCAGGGAGCTACAGAGTCTTGCACATCCCTCAAAAGCAGTATGGTACAAGATCACTGAGCATACAGGTGTCAGTGCATGTTTGCCGAATGAATGAGTACATGAATGAATGGACTTCTAACTTCTTGGGTCCCCTTCCTCCTGAGGGTCTCCCTAGCCCAGGCCCTGCTTCCTGTCCACTACCACTCAGTTCCCAGGTAAGTACCGCTAATAGAGAATATCAGCCTCAGGTTGCCCTTTGTGAGCTCTTTCTGGGTGTCCTAAGTGATCTGAGCAACCTTCTGTGTACAGATTGTCAGGCAGACATTTTACTGTCCTTGGGCCCAGCCAACAAGCTTGTCCTTCCTTGTAAGGTGCTAGCCCCACTAATATTCTTTCAGGGATTTATGCAGCTGCACTCCTCACATTATGGTCTTGGCAATATAAAAATATTTCCAACACTGAGAATATTAATGCCCCAAAAACGGAGAGGAGAGGGTCATCTTGTCACAAATTGATGATCCTGCAGAAACATAAAAACAGGTTAGCCTGGCCAGGCGTGGTGGCTCACGCCTGTAATCCCAGCCCTTTGGGAGGCCGAGGTACAAGAATCGGAGGCAGAGGTTGCAGTGAGCTGAGGTCACGCCACTGCACTCCAGCCTGAGTGACAGAGTGAGATTGTCTCAAAACAAAACAAAATGAAACAAAACCAAAGGTTAGCCTTCTAGAATTTGAAGGTGAGGTAGAGGCCTCTTGGAGGCCTCTATTGTGGGTGCAAGGCTGTGTTCCCTGCCACCCCACTCCCACCCTACAGCAGCTTCATGCTGGCCTCCTTAGCTCAATGAGAGGTGCTGGAAGGCAAGCCTGCTAACCCAGGTGGCCCCCAGAGCTTCAAGCAGAAAACTTTCCAAGACACTATGTTGCCACCAGACTCACCCTGCTGCTCTCTCTCTCTGAATATTTGGCCTATTAAAAGCCCCAGATCTGTCTCTAGTGCTTCTTCTGCCAAGCTTCCTCACTTTCTAGCAGGGCCATAGACTTTAAATATATATATATATATATTTGTCAAGGCTTCAAGGGCTGGAAAAAGAGCCTGGAGCTGGAAGCCCATGACTGCCATTCCACTGACTTGTTAAGTGAACTGGAGCAAATTTCTTCCTTTCCCTGGTCTCTCTTTATTGTAGTGGGCCAATTGCAACAAGTTAGACTCCAGAAATACCCAGTAAACAGGATCTGAAGTCAGAATTTGGAGTGAATGCCAATTGGTTTCACTAAGTCTTCCCTATCAGTCATCTGTGCTATCAATTGTATACACTTTCTCACCACTAGGTCCTCCAGAAAACTAGCTTCCTTGCCTTCAGAAAGAGGAGGTATTCCAAGCATAAAGAACAGCATGTGCAAAGACGGTGCAACACCTTGTTTGGTCCTCACAATAACAGCAAGGCCATTATCACCCTAGTGGAGGAACCTAAGTATTAGAGACGCTAAGCCCTTGCTGCGTGATTGTGCAGCCAGTGGGTGAAGTTAAGATTGGAAGCATGTCTTTCTGGCTCCAAAACCCACTTTGTAATTTTCAGAAAACAGTGAGTGGGTCCTTGAGATTGGAGTCCAGGGATTGAGGGTTGAGCATGGCAGAGACCAGAAATAGCAGGGATCAATTTTTGCGGAGCCTTTAAGACATGTTACTGGTGTAGACTTTAAACTGAGGGCAAGGAGAGCCACTGAATGGCTTTAAGGAAGAAGAACATGATCGGATTTATGTAAGAAAGATCAGTTTGGCTGTAAGAATGAATTGGAGGGAGAAAGAGGACAGCTGTTGTAATCCAAGATGATTAGGCAGAGAAGAAGAAGAGAAAATCTGCATAAATTCATACTTGATTAGATTTGGAGAGTGAGGGAGAGGGCAAAGTGGCAACATGACTCAGATTTCTTTGGGCATTTTGGGTGGATTATGTTGCCATTCACTGGGATGGAGAACATAGCAGGGTGAGGGGTAAGAAGCAGCTTGGAGAGAAAATTAGCTCATGATTGGACATTTAGGGTTTACCTAGAAGGAGATGTTCAGGAATATGTGGTGTAGAGCCCATGAGCTGTCCAGGCTGGAGACGGTGATCTCCAGCGGGTGGCTGAAACTCACGATTTGGATGAAGTCATCCAGTGTGTAGAGTGGGGAGAGGTCAAGGACAGAGACTGGGACATGGGGACTCTCTCCCAGCACAGGTGGGAGAACAGTGCTTGCCCACTGGATGGCTGGTGGCCTGGGGGTTGGGGCTGGGACATTCACTTGGGCCACGGGAAGCAAATTGAACGATTTGTCCAGCAATGAGGGAGGAACCAGATGAAGTCAATAGAAAACTAATTTTCTTTTCTGCTGGAAGAAATGAGGTGTGTGGCCGCTGGGTAATTGCAGATAACGAGGGGACTTATTCTTAATATGCACAGCGGCCATGGTCCCTAGGGTACCGGAGACAGGAAGGACTGGAGGTGCCCTGATAAGGCCAGACTTATTTGGGAAGAAAATCACCCTATCATAGTCCCTCTGTTGGCACCACCACAGCCCATGGGCCCCATCCTAACCCCTCCTCCTCTTAGGCCCCTTCCGGTTCCATTCCCCTTCCTGTCAACTGCCTAGCAGAGCCCCTCCCTCTTCCACCCACTACCCCCAAAGCACAGGCACACACACTAAGAGAGACAAATGATGGGGCCTCAGCTGAACGGGGTGCGTGTCCGGCCCATAAACCACGGGGATGGGTCACGTCTGGAGTTGCCATGGTCGCCACTA
The DNA here is from genome assembly GCF_006542625.1 of Nomascus leucogenys. Taxonomy (NCBI): domain Eukaryota; kingdom Metazoa; phylum Chordata; class Mammalia; order Primates; family Hylobatidae; genus Nomascus; species Nomascus leucogenys. The sequence continues at coordinate 13,206,546 of NC_044392.1, read as the reverse complement.
CCCACCCATCTGTCTTCCCACTGTTCTGCCTCAGACCAGCCCGTATGGCTTCCTGAGTCCCTGGGGGAAGGTGTCACCTCTCTGTGCCCACATCCACTGCAGGTGCATCCACGCTGATCTGTGGGAGACACGACCCTGTCTGACTTGCCTGCCCAAAGCAGGCTCTGCAGAGCTAGGATCTGGCTAATGATACAGGGCCTGGGCTGATCAGAGACTGTGCCCTCCTACTGCCCTTTTCTAGTGCTGGAGGGTCCCTCTTCCTAGGCTAAGGTCCTGACAAAGGTGGGCCTTGACATGCAGAGGCTTCCTGACCCCACCTTGACCTTAATAGCCCCCCCCCCACTTGGTTATGACGTTGATGTACAATATTTCTACAATCACAGCATCGATCCTGTGAAGGCTGGTGGTGGCTGAGGCCCTGGTTATGGCCCAGGAGCATTTAAGGGAGGTAGGAGAAGAGGCAGGTGAGGGGATAATGAGTTTGGTGGCTGCTGTGGGCAGCTGAACAGAAAAACTCAGGCACTCAGGCTGTTTCTCTCCTACGCTTCCTCTAGTGGAATAAGCTCTGGGCAGGTGCACCTCCTGCTGGTGGTGGTGGTGGTGGTGAAACAAATCCTGGCCCATGTCCATGACACTGAGGCCCCAGAGGCCTGATCCTCCAGCCTCCAGGGTTCTAGGACAGTTGAAAGCATCCAATACTGGAGAAACTGTTCGTGATAGAGTCTGATACAGGCAGACATATTCCACATGAGGTATGGGCAGAAACAGGGCCCAAAAAGGTGACTAGCACCCACTCTGAGCCTACTGGGACAGAAGCAGGGCTTCCGCCGACGTATACAGGACCCTCCCTGTCCTGTTGGAGCTCCACAGGAACAGGTGCCCAGGCAAGTTGCTGTTTGAGCACACACAGGGCAGGTGTGTTTCCCAGGGCCCTGGCCCAGCAGTGCCAAGCCTTGTGCCTTGTCACTAGTGATTATGGCCTGGGTCACATCTCCCACACACACGAAAGTGCCGGCAAAGTCACCCTGGCCATGGGTGTGATGAATGGCCGCGCAGTAATGAAATGGAGACATCAAGGCGGGTGGCGGGAAGACAGAGTGTGGCGGACGGGCCGTCCCCACGCGGCAGCAACAAGAAGGATCGCCCAGCGGCCGGGGGCCGTCAAGGGAGAAATTACACATTTACTCTGCCTTTTTCTTACTGCGACGGCGCCCATACATCACCGCTGGGGCCGGGGCGGGACATGCCGGCCAATTTCCAGCGTGAATTATGGAACCGAGAAGCATCGAGACCAGGCTTCCTGCTGGCCCAGCATCACCCACCCCAACCTGAAGCTAGGGATGCTGCCACCAGGGGATGGGGCCACCCTCTCTAAAGCCTGTGGCTCCTGAATCTGACCCTGCTTCCCACCCCCACCCTTGTAAGAGCACCTGTGGGCATGGAGGGGAAGGATCTGGGGCCAATCTAAATGTCTTCTCTCCTTTTTAGACGACTGCAAGAACATTGCCAACATCATGAAGACACTCGCCTATCGAGGCTTCATCTTCAAGCAGACATCGAAGCCGTTCTGATTGGCCGAGGACAGGATGGGGCAGGACAGGGTAGCTGTTTGGCCTAGCCCAGAATCCTCCTCTCCCTCACCAGAGGGGAAGAGGGAGAGTGGCATAGCTCTGTGTCCAGAGTGTCCCCAGCTGCCCTGTGGGCTCATGCCCTTGGCGTGGGCTTGTGCCCTTGCAAGGGCTTGGCCACTTGGCCCTTCTGGAGCAGACACTTTGTGTCCCCCATCCCCACCCCTCAATCTCAGCCCAGTATCAGCCCCTCCCATTGCGGGCCTGGGGTAGGGGGACCCAGGCACTCACCGCCTCCTCCCTGGTACACAGGCTTCTGTGGGGCCACCAAGCCCCCCCTGTGCTCCCTCCCATCCATAGTGCATGGTGTGTGGTGCCCCCAGGGCTCCAGGACAGATCAGGCCCCACCTTGTGTCTACCCCCATCCCCGCTGTGAACGTGCCACTGAATAAAGTCGGGGAAACGAGGCACTGGGTGTGTGTGCAAAGCCATCTGTGTGTGTGAGGCTGCTGCTGCGCCAAAGCTGTCAGGATGTGAAGGTAGGTAAAGCATGCTCCAGACTGCCTCTGTGCACAAGGCCATCCATGTGTGACTGGCCGTCACTGCAGCACCTGTGACACCCTCACTCAATATGCACACATCTGTGGAAGTGTGGGGACTATCAGTACAAGCTGTGTGCAAATCTTGAGTGTAAACCACAGGTGCTCTGAGGTGCAGGATTTTGGGTGAAACTGGTAGTGGTTAGTGGTCAGAGAGCTGCTAAGGGCCTGAACACAGGCAAACCTACCTGCCACCCTGTGGAGTGGCTGTGACAATCCCCTCCTGGCCCACCCTTCCCACTAGGGGCATCAGAAGTGAAGGAAAGGAAAAGGAAGCAGCCCGGTCCAACTCAGCAGCTCTATTTACATAACAGCGTTGCCCACACCCCGTGGGGCCTCTCATGGCTTCTTGGCTTTCTTCACAGAAGATGAGCTGGAGGCCGACTCCCGTCGCTTTCTCTGAGGATACACAGAAGGCATTGAGGTCAGTGACCCCCCAAGGCCTGAGTCAGGCTTAGTGCATGTGTTTCACACGCTCAGGGACAAGGACGCCTACTGGTCAACCCACTCCTCCCCTCAGTCTCAGACCCGCACAGAAGTGATGATCATTCCTGCTGCAGGCACTAGAGGGAGAGGAGCCCCTACACCCATGTGCATGCGCTCACTCACAGGGCCCAGGCATGCCTCCCAGCCTGTCCAGACTCTTACTGAATTGGGCGTGAGGGGTGCGCCCACCACATCAATGATGGTGTCCTTGGGGTCAGGGCCAAGTCCGGGTTCAGTCACTGCCGGCTCAGCAGAGGCCGGGCCTGGGCCTGATGCTGGTGTGGCAGGGCCCCCCAGCACACCAGCCCGGGCCAGTGCCTCATGACGGTGCCGCAGCATCTGCAGCTCATACTCGCAGTTGGCACAGGCCTGCTTGAGCTCGTAGAGCAGCACCAGGTCGCTTCGCAGTTCATTGAACATGTGCACCAGCTCCTCCGTAGGTGTCGGGCTCAGCTCTGCAGGCAGGCGGCGGGCAGCACGGGGCAGAGCCCAGGTGTGGTAGAGGGCCAGCAACGTGAACTCCCCTCCCCCTGCCCAACCTATATCCACAGCTTCGGGTGGGTACACCCTGTGGGGCCCAGTCCCCACACTCACCCACACCAAGCTCCAGCAGCATCTGTTCCAGGGCCTTGATCTTCTTCTGTCCCACAGAGCTTGGCAGTTTCATCTGCAATGAAAGCTGGCAAGCTAAGCCTGTCCCAGCCACAAGAGGCTTAGGATGAAGGGGACAAAAGGCAGAGGGAAAGACAGTGGAAGAAAGATGGTAACACATGGAGGTTAACTATGGGCCAGAAAAGGAAATAGCCAGGAAGCTGAATATAGTGAAAGCTGTGACCTTAGCCTGGCCACATCACTGAGATCCTGGCAAGTGCCACCTCTGTCTGCAGCAATCTCTCCTACCGCCCCATCCCCACCTGCCTGCTGCGTTTGGGTCACATGGAGCCCACAGCAGAGCCCAGGACCCAAACATGCTAAAGGAGGTGACTCACGTACCCGTTGGCTCCGCAGCGTGACACCTGCAGACTTGAAGTCTGGAAACTTGATGCCTGCAGTCTCAGGAACAGCCTGGGGGAGAAGGCATTATGGAGACCAAGGTGTCACAGGGAGAGGGCCCAGGGTTAGTCCCAGCACCCCATCAGCACTGGGTGCTCTCAGAACCCTCCACTCGGGGTGGGGCCTTGTGCCAGGTGACCCTTCCACCCTGAGCTAGGCTGGCGGAACCTCCGCACCGGCTTCTCAGCCTCCTTTTTCTGGGGTAGCTTCTTCTTGGGGGCCTTGCGCTCCGTGCGCCGCTGCTCTGCAGTGGTGTCTGCCGCTGTGATCAGCTTCTGCAGGTCCTGGCTGCGTTTCTCCCGCTCCTTCTTCCGGGCCTCGATCTTGCGCAGCTCCTGTAGCAGGTACTCCTCCTCTGCCACCTGGGAAAGTGAAGGATGCGAAGTGTGTGGGGCATTTCTAGGAGTGAGGGTAGACACGGAGGTGACGGGGTGCTGGGCTGTCTGTGAGGAAATCTGAGAAGTAATGGATCATGAGGGAGGTGAAGGGCTATGAAAAACAGGGGAGATGGCCCATGAGAAGTAGGAATGGGCTTGGGGCAGTTAGTAGGGTATCAGTGGGAGGCAGGGGGACCTGGGAGTGGGAGTTGAGGGGTACGGAGGATGGAGACAATGAGCAAGGGGTTTGGAGCATGGAGGACAGGTATGTGGCCTTGGGCTTACCTGCTCTGGGGTCCGGTTGTAGAGACGCTCAAGCTGTTCCTTCCGCCGTCGTTCGTGCCCAGCATCAAATACTGGTATCTTAAGGTCTGTGCCTGGCACAGCTCGCACGTTGGCAAGCTTAGCACAGATATGGTAGTACCGCTCCTTCAGGTCTTCCACAGAACGCTTCTGAGGAGCAGGACAGGGTAGAGGAATGAACATTCAGGGGCATGTGGAAGAGATGGCATAAAAGTAGGGCCTGCTAGACCCAGGAGCTGGGCACACATGCAAATGCACAATGGCTCACCTTGAACTGCTGGTGGTCATACCGGTCATGGATAACAACAAAACGCAGGTCAAAGCGGCGGCTGAGGTCAAAGAGGTGGTCAGTTTCTGCCTTAGTCCAAGCATCATCGTGGAGATAAAGCTGGTACTCCTGCTCCGAGTACACAGGCACCTGCACAGTCTACTAGCACAGAGGGACACAGTAGGGGCATGCCCACATCATGTCATGTCCAGCAGGCTCCAGCCCCCAGTGACCACAGCTCCTCCTGTTTGTTGCCAGCCCCTGGGCCTGTGCCCCTGCAGCATGGAGTGAGGAAAGAACCTGTCTGCTTGACTAGAGGTCCTAGCAGGGTTTGGGACTGTAGCCTGCCTCTGATTTATTCCAGGATCAACTTCACTGTCTCCAGCTCCAGAGCCTCAGTCATGGGACACACACTCCTGCCCCCATAGTTAAGGTGAGGGGCCCACATGTAAGTGCTTCTGTGGAGTCCAAAGGTCAACTCTGGAGTAGGACAGATGGCTAATTACCTGGAGAAAGGCCCAGCAGCCCCTAGTCCATACAACTCTTGTCTGAAGCACTACTGCCACCCAGTGGGCACAGTGGGACTTGCTGCTCCCCCAGAGTTTGCCAAGGTCAGGCATCTCTACAGAAGCTGGGCCTGAATCCTACTCCCAACATACGCAGCCCTGCCAATGCCCCTTCCTCCCTTCTTCCACACCCCCAATCCTACAGACCTCCCCCAGAGACAAACAGCACTATCACCAGCTGGGTCTGTCAGAGACCCAAGGAAGGAGCCAATGCTAGACTAGATCAGGGAAGTCTCTCTTCTCAGTTAAAGACCACAACCAGCTCCAAAACTGGTCGCCTTTTGGACATCTCCTACTGGAGGTCCCCCATGCACCTCAAACTTAGCTCAGTACTGAACTCATGTCCCTCTCTCAAACATTATCTTCTCCAGTCCGGATTTCAGTCAATATCACCATCATCCAACCCGGCTGCTCAAGCCAGAAACCTGGGAGGCATCTTAATTCCTATCTTTCCCCTTGACTCCTCCCCTTCACCAAATCTGTGGCTTTTACCTCCAAAATTTCTGCCTCCACTGCCACTTCTCAGTCCAGCCAACCCACTGTCACGTTCCTGGATCAGAGAAATAGCCTCCCTACTGATCTCTGCCCACATTCAATCCTCTTCCAATCAATTCTCCATCTGCAGCTAAGACATGATCTCTTTGAACAGTGCTACTTAAGGGATCGTCTGCAAACCAGTGCTGTTTACACTTACCCCTGGTCTATGATGAGAATGGAAACTGAGAGTAGACACTGAAAAACTTACATAACAATTTTACAGCAATTGTATGCTGTTGAATCTAATATGAAGAAACATGGACTTGTATTCTGTCTTTATAATTTTATTATCTTTATCAGTCTCTGATGGTTTGGAAATAAAATAGAAAAATGTCCTTCACCACAGATTATTTGAGACACACTGTCCTAGTATTCTAGAATATATATCTTATCACTACCCCCAACTATCCCTTATTAAACTCCTCAGAGGCTCTCCATCTAAGATAAAGCATCTTCTAGATAATTCACAAACTCCTAAAGAGCAAGGGTTGTCCGGTTCATCTCGCACCTTTAGGACTCAGCACACTGTATGTATCAGTGTCTACCAAATCAATTAATGAACATGCAAATAAATGACCTGGCCTCCTCCTGCAGCCACTGTCCCTCATGAACCCTCAACTGCAGCCAAATGACTAGCAGTTTCTAGAACATAGCAGACTTCCCCCTTGACCTCTGCTCTTGCCTGAAATGCCTTCCACTTCCACATGCCTTCTACCTGGATAACTTTCTCAACCTTTCGAGCTCTCAAAGGCATCATCTCCTCTGGGAAGTCTCTCTGGTTTCCCAGATTTGGTTACATATTTCTCCTATGCATTTTAATTCAATTTAACTAAAAAACAAACCAATAACTCAGGGCCATGTGTGGTGGCTCACGCCTGTAATCCCAATACTTTGGGAGGCTGAGGTGGGCAGATCGCTTGAGCCCAAGAGTCTGAGACCAGCCTGGGAAACATGGTGAAACCCGGTCTCTAAAAAAAACACAAAAATTAGCCAGGCACGTTGGTACATGCCGGTGGTCTCAGCTACTCGGGAGGCTGAGGTGGGAGGATCGCTTGAGCCCTGGAGATGGAGGATGCAATGAGCTGAGATCACACCACTGCACTCTAGCCTGACAGACAGAAAGAGACCCTGTCTCAAAGAAGGAAAAAAAAAAAAAACCTCTCAGGAACTGTGCAGCCAGTTCTCTCAAGTAGCTCGTAGTCAAGTGGGGAAGACATTTTTTCATTCATTCAACAAATATTTACCATGGGGCTGCAATACCTATGCTGGAGACACAGTGCTGCATATGACAGGCAGGGATCTTAGCCTCTCAAAGCTCATACTGCAGCTGAAAAAATAATTTTGGTACCATGTGGGAAGTTTGATGCATAGGGTATAACAAGTGACACTCCAGCCTGGGGACAAAGATTCGTTAGGGAAGAGGTAAATGAGGCTTTTAGGCTCTAAATCTAGGCTATTCCAGGCTGCAGCAGCTGTGTGGCCACACTGTACAATGACTTAAGTAATGGACTAGGAAACCTAGCCCAATCTAGCTCTGTCTCTCACTGGCTGGGTGAGTCTGGGAAGGCCCCGCTCTGCTGAGCTACAGAGATAACTCAGCTTGGACTAGGGGGCTGGCACAGGGGATGAAGAATATAGTCAGAGATGTGATTTATTATGGAAAAAGAATCAACAGGACTCAATAAATAGATGTATCACTGGCATCTAGCTCAAATGCCACGTTCTCAGAGAGGCCCTCCCTGACCAACCTAAGGTAGGACTCCCCTACACCTACAAGTTCACTCTTTATCTCATTTCATATCCATTCAAATCCTGGTTTCGTGTTATTGATGGCTCTTATTTGAAAGACTCCAATTTATTTCCTTACATGTTTGTTGTTTGTTTTCCCCTACCTTCTTTGTTCTGTTGTTGATTTAAATACTGTGAGGACTAAGGGAGAAGACTAAGTCAAGGATGGTCCCCCAAGTTTCTGGTTTGGGCAACTGGGTGGAAGATGGTGCCATTCACTGAGATGGGGAACAGATTTGGGACTGACAGAGGGAAGATGATGAGCTCTGTTCAGGGTACCTACCTGATGTAAGGTACCTGTGGAGCATTCAGAAAGAGATATTAGTAAATGACTGGATGCGAAGGAACCACTGCTCTGGATTGGTGACATGTAGAGAGGGTAACTGAAGCCACAGGGTTCATACTAAGAAAGTAGAGAACAAGAAGACTAGAGCACCTAGGATACAGCTCTGAGGAACAGCAACATTTGAAAGACCAAGAAAAGCCATGAAAAACCAGAGCAGGTCCGGGAAAGAACAGGATCTCTTGGGCAGAAAAGACCCACAGAGTCCTACTCTGCATGCATTTGCCACGAGGATTGAGTGGGTAATCACAGTTGGGCATAAGCATGCCCCCAGAACCAACCCTAGGAGACTGGAGAGCTCGCACAAATAGCTCAAAGTGGGAGGGCAATCTTGGCCTGTGTCCGAATGAAGGTAGCTCACCTTATTGAACCTGGCAAAGGGGTAGTCCTTGCCCTCCTCCGCTGCACGTCGCCAGTGGAAGAACATTGCTCCGTCCTTGCGGGCCGGGTTGGTGAATGGCATCCACTTCCAAGGCCGCACCTTCTTGGAGCCCAACTTGGCCTTCACTGTACGGTATCCCTGGCCAGTGTCACTGGGTAGCAGTGGGGGTGCATCCCTGGCAGTGAGGTTTAGGGAGATGTGAGGTTAGAATCAGAAGGTGTGTTAAAGAGCTTTTTGTCCCAGGGAGCTGATCTACCCTACCCTATAGCAAGAAAGTCATGTCCTGGAGCAAGAGATTTCAGGTCCTCCGCATCCTGCTAAGCAAGCAGGAGCTCTTGCTGGGGAGGAGAAAATTGGAAGAGAAAACTAGGAGTTAGGGGCATGGCAGGTGAATCAGGGGCCAAAACCTGGGGGACTTGGGACTCCAATACTTGCTTCTTGTCAGAGTAGAGCAAGGCATAGACTTCCCGGTGCATGCCCTCGGGCCTCTTGAAAGTCAGTGTCTCAGAGGACTTCTTGGATTTTTTCTGAGGAAGGAAACCACAGAAAGGAACCACAGCCTAGACCCTTTCCTGAAAATTCTTTAGCCCAGCTCAATCCCTGAACAAACCAGCACCTACAGGGTCAATGACAGGCAAACTGACACACTGTAAAGGCACAGAAACCCACTCCCAGGGACACCACCCTAGTCCCAAATCAGAGCAGTCCCCTCCCCATCCCACCAACTCTCAGACTGTTACAGTGTCTTGGTTGCTCCCCAACAATATCTTGCAAAAATCACACTTGCCTGGTCCTCTCGTCTCTTAGAGGTGTCATACCCTCTTGGTCCCACCATCTCCCACGATGTCCCACCTCCTCCCTCCCATCAAGGATGACACATATTCCCTGTCCTGTTATGTCACCCCTTTTATCGCCCAACTCACTGTAAGTGTAGCACCCATCCCTTGCCCCATCTCTCTTCCGTTGTCACTCCTCCCCATCTTCACTCCCCTACCCTCCCCTAGCCAATGCTTTCAGGTGCCCCTGCTACCTTGTCCGGGTTGATAATGTCCTTCTTGCTGATGGTCCCAGAGGCTGCATCCCCTTCTGGACCCCCGAGTTCTAGAATGTCCCGTACATCCGCGCCCGTAGCCATCGCGCCTGAGAGATGGGGGAGCCACCGGAGGTCAAGGGTCAGTGCCTGAGGAAGGACCAGGCTCAGGTCAGGAGGCGGGGCCAATCCAGACCTAAGCGGAGGCGAGGTGAAGGGGCGGGCCAAGAGGAGGGTGGTCCAGGTCAGGTCGGGGTTCTGCCTGTGTCCCACCGCTTGGATGTTCCTAACGGCCCCTTCAGCCACCTGGGCCCTCGCACCTCCGCACCTGGGTCGCGCAGCTGCAGCCCCCACTACCACTCCCCAGTCCCCGCAAAGCCGCGGCAGAAACTTCCGGCGGTGCTCATTCGGAACGCGGCCGACAGAAACACTTCCGGTCGGTGTTGTAGGAAACGGAGCCGACTGGCAACCGAGGGTGAAAGCTACTGGCCATGCTGAGCTTGCCACCGTTTGGTTCTCCCGCGAGCCTGTCTTCGTTGGTGCACTGCCTGCTTTCTGGCATTTTCCCTCTACGATGCTCCGTTGCGTCTCAGGCAGTGAAGAGATACCAGAACTTTGTGACTTTGGGAAGTCACTTAATTTCTCTGGACCTTTTTCTTCATTTGCAGAATGGAAATTGTAATGGCACCTGTGTAAATGAAAGACCAAGAATCCTTGTAAAACATTAGCACAGTGCCTGGGACATTTACTATTTTTTTTATTAAATGAGTTAATGATTTGAATTGCCCCCTCTTCATTAAGTGCTAATATGTACTAGGCACTGTGCTAAGCTTGGAGGTGAAGAGATAAACTTTAAATTGTGATAAGCTTGAAGGTGAAGAAATAAGGCAGAGTTTCCTAGGGCGGCTGCCAAAATGGAGTAACGTGTGGGCCCTCATTTGCACCTCCTCTGATGGAGATATCTGTGGGTTGTGGCCTCGTGGGGCTTTCCTGGAGGCCAGCTTCATGGCACTTCACTAGTGCAGGAGCTAGCTGCTCTCTTTGGGCTACAAAGAAGCCCAAAACACAGCCCCAAGCAGGAACCAGCTTAGAAGTATCCCTCAAGGGAATAAACCTGGGGATCTTCCTAGAAAGAGAGAGACAGACAGGAGGTCCTGAGGAAGGGCAGAAGGGACAAGGAAAGCAGCTCCCAGCTTCAGCAGTCTGCAAACCAGCCTGTCAATTTGAAGGACACATAGCCTGGGGGATAGGGTGGGGCTTGTTAAGGCATTAAGAAGGCCAGACCCCAAGACCTGCCAAAGATAACCAGTAGGGACTAGAGGAGCAGACAGTTTGCACAACTTAGCTCTAAGTGTTGTAGCCTGTTCTGGCCTGGAGAAGACAAGGGGATACAACAGCTGTAGCCACAAGCCTGACTAGGCCCCAAAACTTTGGAGAACTAGGTCTGGAGGTACAAACCTGTTCCTGGGCCTGATTCCTGGATGGATCTACTGAGCTCCAAATAGTTTCCAGAGGAAGCCACAGTCTTACAGCAGAAATTGTCCACAGGGTAAGGAAATGGTCCTTGGAGCCAGAAGGGGACAGAGCAATTGGCTGCCTGAAACACTTGACCCTAGTTGTAGTTAATTAATTGTGTAATTATTTGTTTAATATATATCTCTAATAGACTCATTTCTGTGAAGACAGGGATCACAGTACATAAATGAATGTATGTGCCAGGCACTGTTCTAGACTCTGGGCATGCAGTGGGTGAACGAGATACAAATAGCTACTGGTGGAGCTTATATTTAGTGGAGAAGGAGAAACACTGAGGAAATAGACAATAAAATTGATAATGTAAGTTTTGATGGTAACAAGAGCTAGGAAGGAAATGAAATAGAGCAATGGGTTGGAGAACTGCTTTCCATAGTCTGGTCAGGGAAAGTTAGTGGTCTCTCTCTTTTTATAAATGTGTATATACATAGAAAAAATTCTGGAAAGGACTAAACCGAAATGATTCCATCACTTGTTTTTATCTGGCAATTTATATTTTCTATACTTTCTATAATGAATGTGTACCTCTTCTATAATAGAAGGAAGGAATGAAGGGAAGAAGGAAAGACAGGCAGACTGTGCGACGTGGAAGGTGGACCAGGCCAGAGTTTAGGAGACTAGAGGGCAGTTGTGACTATCTAGGTTAGAGGTGTTGGGAAACTGAACTAAGGTTGTAGCAGTGGCAATGGATTCCAGATGTTTAGAGAAAGATGACCATGTTATCTGCAAATAATGACAAGTTTATCACCTCCTTTCAATTTATACACCTTATTTCTTTTTCTTTTAGCATTTTCCAGTACCTCCAGTAATTGGTTAAACAGCAGATGTGGTCGTGGGCATCCTTGTGTTTTTCCAGATCTTAAGGGGAGTGCATTTAAATTTTTTCTATTAAACATAACATTTGCTCCAGGTTGTTTGTATATACTCTTTTCCAAATTAAGGAACATTCTTCTTAGTTTTCTAAGAGTTATTTATTCCTTAAGGTGATCATCTTTAGCAAAAAAAAAAAAAAAGCTTTTCATCAATTGTTATCAATTGATATATTTGTAAGAATTATCTCCTTTAGTCTACTACTGAAGTGTGTTAACAGATTTTGTGATGTTACATTTATGGAATGAAATCCATCTGATCATAATATATATTTAAAGAAGGTATACTTTTGGGCTTAGCTAGCTAATAGTTTATTTAGGATTTTTAAAAAATCAATTTATAACTGAAATGGGCCTATAATTTTCTTTTCTTTTAACTATCCTGATGTGATTTTGGAATCAGAATTATGCTTGTCTTCTAAAATGAGTCAGGAACCTTCATTCTTTTTCTACCCTTTGAACACTGCGCAACACACACACATTCACACTCACACATACATTTTAGTTTAGTAGAAATGACCTATAAAACCCTCAGGACTTTTTTTGTTTGGGGGCAAAGGGAGTCTTTAAGGATTATTTTAAACACTTATTAGTCTATCTCTTCTTGATTTCAACATTAGTAGTTTATATTTGCCTCACAAGAATAGCTAAAAGTGAAAAGACTGACAATACCAAGTGTTGGTGAGGATGTGAAGCAACAGAACTCTCATACATTACTGGTGGAAATAAAATTATTACAACCACATAGAAACATTGACACTATCTACTAAAGTCAAACATCCATATCCCTGATGTCACAGCAGTTCTACTCCTAGGTATATTCCTAAGAGAAATAAGTGCTTATGTTCACAGAAAGACATATACAGAAATGATCATAACACTGTTATTCATAATAGTCCCAAACTGGAAACAATTCAAAAGTCTCTCAAAAGTATAAATAATAGTATAGTCATACAATGGAATACCACAAGCAATGAGAAAGAAAAAAATACTGCTACATGCAAGGATATGAATGCATCTCACTGACAAAATGTTGTATGAAAGAAGAAAGGCACAAAGGAATACATAATGTATAATTTCATTCACATGAAGTTCAAAACCAGACAAAACTAATCTATCATGATAGAGATCAAAACAGTGGGAAGGGCACCAATGGGGAGAAGGCATGAGCCTCTTGGAGTGCTGGGAATGTTCTACATCTTGATCTGGGTGTTGGCATACATTCCTATGTAAACATCGTTGAGCTGGTACATTTAAGAATGTGCCTTTTATTTTATGAAAGTTATACCTCAATAAAAAGGAAGCAACTACTAACCATATAGGAAATAATTGATAAATTTGACTATGTAAAGGTAAGTTACAACCCTAGGGTTAACAAAAGTTAAATCTTAAAATTTAGTGTTTTGTTGACCAAACAACAAGGAGGTCTTCGTGAATAAATTAATACCTTCCGTTACACCTATGTGAATAAAACTCGACAAATAAAACAAAAATCAGGCTAGGTGTGGTGGCTCATGCCTGTAATCCCAATACTTCGGGAGGCCAAGGTGGGCGAATCGCTCGAGCCCAGGAGTTCAAGGCCAGTCTAGGCAATACGGTGAAATCTCATTTCTACAAAGAAATACAAAAATTAGCACACCTGTTGTCCCAGCTACCTGGGAGGCTGAGGTGGGAGGATCACCTCAGCCCAGAAGGTTGAGGCTGCAGTGAGCTGTTATGGTGCTCCATATGGAGCTCCAGCCTGGGTGACAGAGCAAGACACTGTCTCAAAACAATGACAGCAACAAAACATCAGATCAAATCAGAAATCACTAAAGAAACTTGGATGGGCAAATCTGTGCTTATGAATGGTAATAGACCCCAAAGAGGGACTGGAGCAAGACTGACATCTTTCTCTGCCTGTATTTTGAGTAGACTTGCAAATCACATCCCTCAATCAGGGAAGAAGTGAAAAAAAAAACAAACAAGCACTTTGTTCCTGGAGATAAACAAAACAATACAAAAATAGGGCCACACTGAATAATTCTAAACCCAAAATAAATGAAAGCTTTATTCTTTCCAGTACCCTACTACTGATGCCGTAGCAAAGACAACTTTATTCCCGAGTTTTGCAATGCTGATCTCTGACAGAACTCTCATAATTTTGAGAGAGAATTGCTGTTTTTCCACCATGAACAAATTGGTAAGTTTGCTTATCTTTTTTATGTTGTATTTATTATTTGGTTAACCAGTCCTTCTAAAGTCTGGACTTTCTTACAGAATTTTTTTTTGCAAGTCAATTATTTTGCTTTCCAAACTAAACTAAGTAAATAAAAATTAAAGTAAGAGATAAAGTGCTGCACCTTGCTCCACCCACCTTGAAGACAGAGTTACAAAAGTTGGTGGTCCTGTTTGGATTTGGAGGAATATGAACAATATTTGATCATGCTCTGACTCATTTACAAGGTAACCTATCAGTTTTGAGAGGGGCCTGGCTCAAGAAGGGGTTCTGTGTGACATCCAGGTCACCGTGCAAGATATGCTGCCATTTGGGACGGATTATCCAACAGACCCAATGATATTGGAATTATCTGGTGACAAAGATCTCATGTATAGTCTCTGGCAATCCTAACAGCAGAATCACAGCACAGCCACCCAGAGTTCTGAAAATACAAAAAAAAAAGAAAAAAAAAGAAACATCTGGGCATGGCTGTGGGCATCTGTAATCCCAGATACTCAGGAGGCTGAGGCAGGAGAATCGCTTGAACCCGGGAGGCGGAGGTTGCAGTGAGCCAAGATTGTGCCATTGTACTCCAGCCTGGGCGACAGAGTGAGACTCTGTCTCAAAAAAAAAAAAAAAAGTTTGCAGGCTGTGAGGGCAGTTCAGTTTGCAAGGCAGCCTGGTTGTCCCATGGACAAGCATTCAGTGTCTATCAGGGCCGAGGAGCAAGTGGAAGCTCTTTCTCAAAGGAAGATCAGTTATTTGCCAGAGGGCATGGCTTTCTTCACAAATCTCGGAGGCTTTTGCAGTGTTCCTCCTGGGCTTGGGATAAACTCTATCAGCATGGTGACCTAAACATGATTGGATCTGGTGGGCCATGCAGGCCAGGGGGCATATTGACTTACCTTGCAGCCTAGACCAATTCAAGAATTTCCCTTACTCAGATTTCCTCTGAATGCTGACAGCCTTTCAGGTTACGGAGTAAATGGGTGAGTGCACGACACTTAAAGATGATGTGTGTTGCCCCAAAATTCCGAGAAAGGCACCAAGTACCATATTGCAACTCATCTAAGATGCTATCAACTATAAGGCACGCCTTCATTTATATTTCACGACGAAAGAACGTTTTTAAAAACACCATCAGGCCAGGCACGGTGGCTTATGCCTGTAATCCCAACACTCTAGAAGGCTGAGGCAGGAGGATCATGTAAGGCCAAGACTTTGAGACCAGCCAGGCAACACAGCGAGACCCCATCTCTACAAAAAAATTAAAATAAAAAAATTAGCCAGGCGCAGAGGTGTGCACCTGTGGCCCCAGCTGTATGGGAGGCTGAGGCAGGGAGATCTCTGGAGCCCAGGAGGTCAAGGCTGCAGTGAGCCATGTTCATGCCACTGCACTCCAGCCTGGCTGACTGAGCGAGACGCTGTCTCAAAAAAAAAAAGAAAAAAAGCCCACGATCAATTAAGCCATGATTACCATTCATTATAAGATGCATTGCCATTTCAGAGATGTTAAAATGGGGGAGAGGGTGTGACAACAACCTTGCGAATGTACTAAATGCCACTGAATTGTTCATTTTAATTTTACGTTAGGTAGATTTTACCTCAATAAATTATGTTTTAATGTGAAAAAATATGCAGCTTAGAAACTATAACATACAGTATTATTTCTCTTTTTACGTTTGGGGTTTATAACGTGAAGCAACTTGTTCTCATGAGGGAACATTGTGACATATCCTATAACACTAGACCTCCAGAAACGTCACTGAGATGTGTTTTCATGGGATTTGCAGTTTGTTCTTCAGTGTACCTGGGGGATTGTCTCCAGGACCCCCATGTATACCCAAATCCATGCATACTGAAGTCCTGCAGCTGGCCCTGCAGAACCTGTGCATAAGTGGACATGCGCAGTTCAAACCCGTGTGTTCAAGGGTCCACTGTACTTTATTTCAGTGAATCCAAGTTGCTTTGACCCTAGTGCATTCTTGATTTACCAGAAGGTGTCAGAACTATCACCTCTATTTCCTCCTGCTGACAGTGATTTTAAGAAGTCATCCATTAGCCACATCAGGGGAAGAAGAGCCATTTCTGCTGGCAAGGGAGAGGCTCAAGAGGGTAGAATCTGGGATGGCTTGAGTTATCTAAATGCCTTCTTTTCTGATCAGTGCGCCAGCATTCACATGAGAGACCTGACAGTGTGTGAATTTCACTCATATTGTGCTACAGCAATTATTGGTATCACATTTTGAATTTCAGTTCCAGCTATAATCAGCTCCATGGCTGCAAGAGATAAATTATTTTTATCATACACATAGAAAGTCAATGATTCGAGACTTATCTTGAGCCAAATTTTAGGGTATTGAGCTCTTTTTTTTTTTTCAGTCTGACCAGAATAGTTAAAAGAAACCCCTCTTCACTGCACAGTTCACAAATTCCCTCTGCCCCCACCCCCCGCCCATCAAATTCTGTGAGAAAAATTGCTTGGTTCCCCCAAAGTTTTGCCTTCAAGGAATCTATCATTCAGGTAATAATCAATTGCAGGTGATAATCTATTCTCTGCAAGCCAAGGGCTATCTTTAAGTTCAGCTATATTTTTACTGCCCAAACCTAAATACCAAATCCATGCCTTTCTGATACCAATTCCTGTGTCAGCTACAAGTCATAGTTCTTAGTTATATTTTCTAGGAAGTACAAGTAGCCAAAATTGTTCCAAAAAGAGTTGGAGAACCAGATAGAGCAATAACCATAGAAAAACAAGAATGAGCTACAATTTTGAAAGGTAACAGGCTGAAAATTATAAATAGGTGAGTTCTATTTGACCTTCAAGTAACAGATTATTGTTAATTCAAGTCGACTTTATTTTATTTATTTATTTTATTTTATTTTATTTTATTTGAGATGGAGTCTCGCTCGTTGCCCAGGCTGGAGTCCAGTGGTGCGATCTCGGTTCACTGCAACCTCAGGTTCAAGAGATTCTCCTGCCTCAGCCTCCCGAGTAGCTGGGATTGTAGACGCCCGCCACCACACCCAGCTAATTTTTGTATTTTTAATAGAGACGGAGTTTCACCATGTTGGCCAGGCTGGTCTCGAACTCCTGACCTCAAGTGATCTGCCTGCCTCGGCCTCCCAAAGTGCTGGTACCAGTCCATGGCCTAGGGATTGGGGACCCCAGCTTTAGAGCATATTAGTTAAAATTGTTCTCAACTTATGAAAATAGCATAATATAAATACCAGAGCCTATCAAGACAGCCTTTGAAGAATATGTAATTCTCATCTTATGTAAATTATTTAAGAAAGTAAGGGCTGGGCACAGTGGCTCACACATGGATTGCCAGCACTTTGGGAGGCCAAGGCAGGAGAATCACTTGAAGCCAGGGGTTCAAGACCAACCTGGGCAAAATGGCAAGACCCTGTCTCTACAAAAAAAAAAAAAAATGTAAAAATTAGCCAGGCATGGTGATATGCACCTGTAGTCCTAGCCACTCAGAAGGCTGAGGCAGGAGGATTGCCTGAGCCCAGGACATGGACAGTGCACTCAAGGGCAACAAAATAAGACCCTGTCAAAAAAAAAAAAAGAAGAAGAAAAGAATGTAAGAAAAGATGGAATGCCACCCAACACAATTTACTGACTAGTATATACTGAAACCAAAGCCAGACAACAGAAAAAAAAAAAGATCTCATTTATGAACAATAAAACAAGAATCCTGAATAAAATGTTAATAAATTAAATCTCGCATGGCTGGGCACAGTGGCTCACACCTGTAAGGCCAGCACTTTGGGAGGAGGGAGGATTGCTTGAGGCCAGGCATTTGAGACCAGCCTGGGCAACATAGCAAGAGCCCACCTCTACAAAACTTTTTTTTTAAACTTGGCCTGGTACGATGGCACGCATTTGTAGTTCCAGCTGCTTGGGAGGCTGAAGCAGGAAGATCACTTCAGCCTACGAATCGGAGGCTGCAGTGCACTGTGATTGTGCCACTGCACTCAGCCTGGGTGACAGAGCAAGACCCTGTCCCAAAAATCAACAACAACAAATTAAATATAACAGTGTATTAAAAGAACAATTTAGCCAGGTGCGACGGCTCATTTCTGTAATCCCAGCACTTTGGGGGGCTGAGGCAGGTGGATCACTTGAGGTCAGGAATTTGAGACCAGCTTGGCCAACATGGTGAAAACTCATCTCTACTAAAAATACAAAAATTGGCCAGGCATGGTGGTGTGTGCCTGTAATCGCAGCTACTCAGGAGAATAAGGCGGAAGAATCACTCAAACCCGGGAGGCAGAGGTTGCAGTGAGCCAAGATTGCACCACTGCACTCCATCCTGGGTGACAAAGTGAGACTCTGTCTTAAAAAAAAAAAAAAAAAGAACAATTCATGAAGTCTAAGGAGGATTTATCCCAGCTTTGCTAAGGTGGTTCAGCATTAGAATATATATACTTATTAATGATGTAAACATAAAAAACCTAATTATCTGAATAAATTAAATGCACATTAATAATATAAAAGAAGAAAAAATCTCCTAGCAAACTATGGAAAAATGCTTAATTGATACATGTTTTGTTTTTAATAAAACAATGATAAAAAACCTACAGCAAATGCCATAGGTAATGGTGAAACAATAGAAGCTTTCCAACTGGAGTTAGAAGTAAGATGAGAATGTCCTTTACCACTACTGTTCAGAATGGTACCAGATGTTCTCTCTAATTCAAGAAGAGAAAGAAGACACTAAGAAGCATAAACATTAGAAAAGAAGAGGCAAATTGTGATTATTTGCAGATGACGCTATCGCTTATATAGAAAAACCTAAAAAAATCAATTGACAAACCATTAGAACTAATAAGAGGATTCAGCAAGGTTACCACACACAAGATCAATGTACAAAATCAATAGCTTTCCTATATAACAGCAATAACCAATTAGAAAATGTAATCGAAAGTAAGATCCCATTCACTATAGCAACAAAAACTATTAAGCACCTAAGAATAAACCTGAAAACAGAATTTATTTGAAGCCCTTGGGAATAGTTCAACATTAGGAAACCCAACAATTTAATTAATCACATCGATAAAATAAAATTGAAAACCACAGGCCGGGTGCGGTAGGTCACACTTCTAATCCCAGCACTTTGGGAAGCCGAGGTGGGAGGAGTTCCTGAGCCCAGGAGTTCAAGACCAGCCTGGGCAACATGATGAAAATCCATCTCTACAAAAAATACAAAAATTAGTCAGGCATGGTGGTATACACCTGTAGTCCCAGCTAATTGGGAGGTGGAGACGGGAGGATGACTTGAGCCCAGGAGACAGAGGCTGCAGTGAGCTAAGATTGTGTCATTATTCTCTCCAGCCTGGGTGACAGAGCCAGGCCCTGTCTCAAAAAAAAAAAAAAAAAAATGAAAACCACACAATTATATTTTATGGCAGTAGTGATAATTCAAGAACCATTTCTAGTAAAAACACTTAAGTAAAACAGGAGATAAAGGACATTTCCTAATCATGATAAAGAGTTTTGTGTGTGTGGTTTTGTTTTCAGACACTAAGAGCAAACATATTAAGTGGCTAAATATTGAAGACATTGCCATTAAAGACAAAAACAAGGCCGGGCGCGGTGGCTCACGCTTGTAATCCCAGCACTTTGGGAGGCCGAGGCGGGCGGATCACGAGGTCAGGAAATCGAGACCACGGTGAAACCCCGTCTCTACTAAAAATACAAAAAATTAGCCGGGCGTGGTGGCGGGCGCCTGTAGTCCCAGCTACTCGGAGAGGCTGAGGCAGGAGAATGGCGTGAACCCGGGAGGTGGAGCTTGCAGTGAGCCGAGATTGTGCCACTGCACTCCAGCCTGGGCGACAGAGCGAGACTCCGTCTCAAAAAAAAAAAAAAAAAAAAAAAAAAAAAAGGAAAGACAAAAACAATGCAGGGACCATCACCATCCCTCAAAACTGTTTTATGTAAAAATGGAACAGAGGATTTGACAAGGGGAATAAAAGCTTCATATAATAGCAACTTTTCCAGGGTTTGCCATGTGTCCTCTCTATCAACAAGACTACTTTGATTTTATATTCCGCATTGGATGGAAATTGAAATTTCACCCAGAGACTGAGGCTGATCAAAAGGGTCTTTCCTCCTTTTCCCTATCAAAGCCATTGTCAAGCACTCATGCTGCTCTTGTCCTCTGATTGGAGGAAAGAATGTTTAATTGTCCAAGAAGTCCTAAGACCCAGAGCTGCTTTTGCTTCTGTGGCAGTGGGGTCTGACCTGAGACGGGTGCCTGAAATGCAGCTAAGAACCTGTGGGCATAGGCCGGGCGTGGTGGCTCACACCTGTAATCCCAGCACTTTGGGAGGCTGAGGCGGGTGGATCACCTGAGGTTGGGAGTTCAAGACCAGCCTGACCAACATGGAGAAACCTCGTCTCTACTAAAAATACAAAATTAGCCAGGCGTGGTAGCACGCGCCTGTAATCCCAGCTACTCGGGAGGCTGAGGTATGAGAATTGCTTGAACCCAGGAGGTGGAGGTTGCGGTGAGCTGAGATCATGCCATTGCACTCCAGCCTGGGCAACAAGAGTGAAACTGCGTCTTAAAAAAAAAAAAAAAAAAAATCTGTGGGCACAAACAGCTGCCAAAAAAATGGGGATGAGATTGTGATTACTTTCTCACACTCAGAAATTGTAGGCACATTTTGAAATCCTGTCACTCTTACGTTGTTCTGTATACTATGAGCTAGGCTTGTTCTTTTTTCTTTTCTTTTTCTTTTTGAGAAAGGGTCTAGCTCTGTTGTCCAGGGTGAATGGAGTGGGGCTATCATAGCTCATTGCAATTTTGAACGAGCTCCAGCAATCCTCCTGCCTCAGCCTCCTGAGCAGCTAGGACTACAGGTGTGCACCACCACACTCAGCTAATTTAATTTTTTTTTTTTCATAGAAACAGAGTCTCACTATGTTGCTCAGGCCGGTCTCAAACTCCTGGTCTCAAGTGATCCTCCCACCTCAGCCTCCCAAAGTGCTGGGATTACAGCCATGAGCCACCGCACCTGGCCAGCTTATTCATTAAAAACAAACAAAAACACTGAGATGGGTTCTAAACAAAGTTGTCTGGGGGTCTTTCTAGCAGGGGGTGACCTGAAGTTACATGTTTTCCTCCCGTCTCTAGGCAAGAGCACACACACCTTATTCTAGAGCGAAAGGCCAGAGTACGCTGGAGAGAATAGGGGAGTTGTTTGTATCCCTCCATATCCCCTCATGGAAACTGAGTACCAGAAACACTTTTTCTATTTTATGAAATGAAATGTTACCTGATTCTAGAATGACAAATAAAGCCAATTGAGATCTTTAAAGAAAATTGTCGTGGGGATGAGATTCTAAATAAAAAAAGGAAAAAAGAAGAGTGCCACCAGTTGAGTTCCTTGGAAGCAGACTCTGAAACAGATCAGCATGGTGGAAGTTTATTAGGGTGTACTCTCAGTATCAACACCTGTGGAGGGAAAGAGAAAAGCATGACTGGGCAAAGGGGGAAGTGTGACAGTGACTGAAGTCCCAATAAGGCCTTAGTTGATCCCATGGGTAGACTGACCCTTCAGAATTGTCCCCAGATGGGGTGAGGAGCCCAGGCCCTTATCTTCCCATGTCAACCAGCCATCAGATGTGAGCAATCCTGAGAAAGAGGCTATTCTTGAGTAAGGTAACTCTATTCAGTGAAACAATTTTAGCTTTCAGCTGCTGGGGAGACAGAGAGATCTATGTGGCATAGAACCCCCCAAGCAAAGTAACAAGGAAAGAAAAGGGAAAAAAAAGATGCAAGTGATTGCTTCAACAAACCAGGGGACAAAATATCCCTCACAAACCTTAGAATATGAGCTGGTGCAACCAAACTGCAGAAGGACCTGTGGAGTATCATCAACAGTGAAGGAGGAGGCACAGAGAAGCCAAAGGCTGAATTTAGAAATCACCAGCAAGTACTCACCTGCGAAAGGAAGGCGCCCACTCAGACTGGAGACCTTGGCTGGTGAAACAGAACAGTCACAGCTGGAGGCAGCTATGCAGGTTCTGGTTTTCAGTTGAGTACAATGGGAGTGCTGGAAGGCTTGAGGGAAGCAGGGCGGCCTGGGTCCTCGGTGCTCCAGAAAATCTCCGGAGACAAACCTGAAGCCCTCACTCACTGAGGAATATCTAAGTGAATAGTGTACAAATAGACCCAGACAGATAGTCTGGAGATGAAGGAGAAAGAAGGTGTAGATACCTGTTGGAAACAGAACAAGAGGGATACATATCCAAGACTATTGGCAAGGTGGTTACACTGAGCAAATGTATTTTTTTTTTTTTTTTTGAGACGGAGTCTCGCTCCATGCCCCAGGCTGGAGTGCAGTGGCATGATCTTGGCTCACTGCAACCTCTGTCTCCTGGGTTCAAGCGAATCTCCTGCCTCAGCCTCCTGAGTAGCTGGGATTACAGGCGCGTGCCACCACACCTGGCTAATTTTTTTATTTTTAATAGAAACAGGGTTTCACCATGTTGGCCAGACTGGTTTCGAACTCCTGATCTCAGGTGATCTGCCCGCCTCAGCCTCCCAAAGTGTTGGGATTACAGGCATGAGCCACCTGATCAAACATATTTCTTAAGACTTCAAGGTAACAACAGAAAAGGGATCTGTAGCACCATGAAGCTGGGCAAGTTATCCTGGCCCAACGCCACTCCAGTACGGGAACATTCTCCTGAAAGCACAGGGAAACCAATCTCACTTAAACATGAGCAACAGAAAAATATTTTGGTTAAACCTCATAGAAATTGTAAGAAAAAATAGGATAGCAATAATAACATGCCTACAGAAATGAAGCAACCAGAAAAATATGGCCACAAAGCAGAAGACTGTAATGTAATTTTGTTTAAAGGCAGAGTCTTGCCCTGTCACCCAGGCTGGAAGTGCAGTGGCACAATCACAGCTCATGGCAGCCTTGGCCTCCAGGGCTCAAGGGATCCTCTCACCTCAACTTCCTAAGTAGTTGGGACCACAGGCATGCACCACCACGACTGGCTGATTTTTTAGAAATTTTTGGTACAGACAGGACGATATGTTGTCCAGGCTGGTCTCAAACTCCTGGCCTCAAGCAGTCACCCTGCCTCGGCCTCCCAAAATGCTGGGATTACAGGCGCGAGCCTCTGCACCCGGCCTGTAATGTAATATTTTTAAATGAACAAAAGAAATTAAGAAAATAACAGGAGCTATGAAAGAGTGATACAAACTGAACAGTTTAAAGCTCACTCAGAAATAGAGTGGGTAGGCAATAAGAAGACATAAAGAGAAAACAGAGCTTAGAAAAGAGTTAGAAATAACAGAAAAATGTTTCAGAAATAAAGACTAAACTGGAAGGAACAAAAGAGAGAATAATAAATAGCACTAAAAATTACAGTAGAGGATGGAAAGGAGAAAAAAGAAAGGAAACAAGGCCCATCCCAGTGGCTCATGCCTGTAATCCCAACACTTTGGGAGGCCAAGGTGGGTGCATCACTTGAGGTCAGGAGTTCGAGACCAGCCTGGCCAACATGGTAAAAACCCGTCTCTACTAAAAATACAAAAAATTAGCTGGGTATCGTGGGGGGCAGCTGTAATCCCAGCTACTCAGGAGGCTGAGGCAGGAGAATCGCTTGAACCTGGGAGGCTGAGGTTTCAGTGAGCCAAGATAGCACCACTGCACTCCAGCCTGGGCGACAGAGTGAGACACCGTCTCAGAAAAAAAAAAAAAAAAAAAAAATGAGATTTTCCTCAGAGTTTTCAATGGAAACACTTTATGCCAGGAGACAATAAGGTGACATGCTTAAAATATTCAAGAAAATGTAAGCCATGCATTTTTATCCAGCTGAGCTGACCATACAGTACAAAGGCCATAGATAAACTATTATGAACGTGTAAGAACTCAGGAACTATTGTTCCCGTGAGATTATTTCTGAGGAATCTACTAGAGAACAAGCTTCAGACATCAAGAAAAACATGGATATGCTTCAAACTGAGGATTAGTGGTAAATATTGAATATATTTCATTGTAAAACTAAAAGTAAATATTGAGGAGAAAGGTGACAGAATGGTATATAATTGTTATATGTGCTGACAATGTAGATAAAGTGCAACCATGACAAATGGGGGAAGGCCGGGCACAGTAGCTCACGCCTGTAATCCCAGCAGTTTGGAAAGCCAAGGTGGGAGGATCACTGGAGGCTAGGAATTCAAAAACAGCCTGGGCAACATAGCAAGACTCCATCTCTACAAAAATAAATGTATATTTAAAAAAATAGTTAAATGTGGTGGCACACACCTGTAGTCCCAGCTACTTGGGAGACTGAGGCAGGAGGATTGTTTCAGCCCAGGAGTTCAAGGCTGCAGTGAGCTATGATTCTGCCACTACACTCTAGCTTGGGCAACAGAGTGAGACCCTGTTTCTGAGAAAAAAAAAAAAAAAGAGAGAGGGAAGAAGGGAGAATATATGAAAAATAGGATAAACTCATCAACTGCTTTGTGGTTATAAAGAGGAAGTAATAATATATTACTTGACGTGGATGTCAGGGAGAGGGAAGGGAAGATGAGGAAGTTGTAACAAGTTAAGAATTTTAATATTTCTCAAAGCAGGGAACCAACAGACCATTATCTTTAAGAAGATGGAAAATGGTATTTTGCAAATGTATTATTTTATTTAATTAATTAATTTATTTATTTTTTGAGATGGAGAATTGCTGTGTTGCCCAGGCTGGAGTGCAATGGCTCGATCTTGGCTCACTGCAAACTCTGCCTCCCAAGCTCAAGTGATTCTCCTGCCTCAGCCTCCAGAGTACCTGGGATTACAGGCACCCATCATCATGCCCAGCTAATTTTTGTATTTTTGTAGAGACAGGGTTTCACCATGTTGGCCAGGCTGGTCTGGAACTCCTGACCTCCAGTGATCCACCCACCTCAGCTTCCCAAAGTGCTGGGATTACAGGCATGAGCCACTGTGCCCGGCCTGCAAATGTATTATTTTAAAGGTAACAGAACAAAATATTAAACTCCCTAAATCCCAAGAGCAATATTTTTTTAAGGGCTAGAGAATGAGAGAGAGAAGATAGATGACCATATAGTAAAATACTCCATGACTGAAAAAACAAGCACATGGATTGATTTGTATCTATACTATAAACGAGACTAACTCTTATATTATATGAGAGTATTTTCAAGTTGTCAAAGCAAAGTCTAGCTCTATGCTATGTACAAGATACACCTAAAACAAAGAAATTAACATTTAAAAATAACAGGAAGGACAAACACATACTAGGCAAAATGTAAAATACAGGCAGAGGTTATGATGTTGATACCTGTCAATATAGAATTGTGACCAAAGGGCATTAAAAAGAAAAAGGAGGATTTTTTTTTTCTTTTTTGAGACAGAGTTTCGCTCTTGTTGCCCAGGCTGGAGTGCAAGGTTCAAGTGATTCCCCTGTCTCAGCCTCCTGAGATTACAGGTGCCTGCCACTACACCCAGCTAATTGTTGGTATTTTTAGTAAAGATGGTCTCGAACTCCTGACCTCAGGTGATCCGCCCCCCCTTAGCATCCCAAAGTGCTTGGATTATAGGCATGAGCCACCCTGCCTGGCCAGGAGGACCTTTTCATAATGTTAATGGATAAATTAACAATGGAGATACTACATATATATGTGTATTACACATATATAATGTATATATATACTCAACACAACAATGAACTTTCATAAAGTAAAAACTACAAGAGCTATAGACAAAGTAGAAACACGTTAGCAAGAGAAAATTTTAATACACACTCATTCCAAGACAAATCAAGTGGACACAAAAGTGAATAAGAATTTAGAAAATCAAATCTCTTTGATGCAGTATAGGCGAGCCCCAAAATTGGTGCTTAGCCCAGGAGGATTCTTGGCTTTCCCCAGGAAAATAATTCAAGGACAAGAATGTAGTCTTAAGACAGCAATTTTTTATTGAATGGTACTGCTCCTCTGAGAGCAAAGCTAATTCATAGGCAGTGTGCCCAAAGTCAGCAACTTATGGGTTGTTGGCAATTGTATTTATACTCACTTATACCCACTTTCGATTACATGCAAATTAAGGGGTGGACTAATGCCAATTGAGGAGCAGGTTATTTAGAACTTTCTAGGAAAGGGGCGGTAACTTCCAGGTCCTTTCCATGGCATTTATAAGCTGTCATGGCACTAGTATGAATGTCTTATGCTAATGAGAAATGAGGGCAGCTAGGGATCGTTTTAGTCCTCATCTGCTTGTTTCTTTCTTTTTTTTTTTTGAGACAGGGTCTCACTCTGTCACCCAGGCTGGAGTACAGTGGTGCGATCGGGGCTCACTGCAGCCTCCACCTCCCAGGTTCAAGCGATTCACCTGCCTCAGCCTCCCGAGTAGCTGGGAATACAGGCACACGCCACCATACCTGGCTAATTTTTTGTATTTTTGGTGGCGATGGGGTTGTGCCCTTTTGCCTAGGCTGGTCTTGAACTCCTGGGCTCAAGCAATCCACCCTCCTTGGCCTCTCAAAGAGCAGGGATTACAGGCATGAGCCACCCTGCACTTGGGCCCTATTTATTTTCCAAAAGAATTTTATAATCAATTTCTCTGGTTCCAGAAAATTTAAAAAACTGCAGATTTTTAAATGGAAATCACATTTAGTTTATACATTTTAACTTTGAATTGGATTGGTATCTTTCTGATATTAAATCTTCTTCTTTTTTTTTTTTTTTTTTTTGAGATGGTGTCTCACTCTGTCACCCAGGCTGGAGTGCAGTGGCATGATTTTGGCTCACTGCAAGCTCCACCTCCTGGGTTTAAGCCATTCTCCTGCCTCAGCCTCCGGAGTAGCTGGGACTACAGGCGTGAGCCACCACACCCAGCCCCATAAGAGTCTTGTGTAGATCTCCTTGTGTCATTTTGCATAATTCTTGTTAAACTTGGGATTGTATTTGGTTTTGTTTGTTTTTGCTATTGTCAATGGACTTTGGGATCTCTTCCATTATTTTTTTCAAGTAGTTAATGTGTGTATATAAAGACTTCTTACTTCTGTTTGTTAATTTTATATCTTGCTACTTACAAAACACTTTTACTGTTCATAGAAGTTTTCCATTGACGATAGTAAGTTTCCCAGAAATATATCATCTGTACATTAATGTGATTTTCTTTTCCAATTTTTATCCCTCTAATTTCTTTCTCTTGTATTAAAATAGTGGGCATACGTATCTTGTTTCTGATTTTGGCAGTACATTTCAACACCAAGTATCTGACACCAACTTGGGGTCCTAGAATTCAATTTAATTCTGACACTAACTATCCACAATTAGCACAGACCCCACAGGTTAAGGGGCTTAGTCCCACAAGACTGCTTCCATTTCTGAGGCCACTTACAAGTGCTGGGTATCCCCAAGCCACCTGCACTTCTGTCCAGCTGGCTTCAAATCTGGGACTTTCTGCAACCCCCTCAGGTTGACAATGCATTAAGAACAACTTATAGAACTCAGGAAAGTGCTATATTTATGATTGCCATTTCATGATAAAGGACACAAACAGCCAGATGAAGACAGGTACGGGTAGAGATGGGGGTATGTTAGGGCATTTGGAATTGGGGCTTTTTTGTTGGGTTTCTGTTTATAAATGTGTATTTCTACAGACAACTGTCTGTTTAAAGTTTATGTCTCTACTGGGATCAATTTTGATAAATTATATTTTTCTAGAAGAGTATCTATTGCATCTAGATTTTCAGATTTATTTGCATAGACTTATATGAATTAGTAGGCTCCGTTTGATGGATAACCATGTTTCCCTGGTACATTTGTGCTTTCTTGCTTGTTCAACCATTTTACCCTTCTGCTTCTGTTCATCAACCATTGATTCTTCTCAACTAACCACAAAATTCTTTTTTTAAAAAAATTTTCTAGGCCAGGCACAGGGGCTCACACCTGTAATCCCAGCACTTTGGGAGGCAGAGGCAGTCAGATCACCTGAGGTCAGGAGTTTGAGAACAGCCTGGCCAACATGGTGAAACCTCGTTTCTACTAAAAATACAAAAATTAGCTGGGCGTGGTGGTGAGCACCTGTAATCCCAGCTACTTGGGAGGCTGAGGCAGGAGAATCACTTGAACCTGGGAGGCAGAGGTTGCAGTGAGCTGGGTCATGCCACTGCACTCCAGGCTGGGTGACAGTGAGACTCCATCCACCCCCCCAAAAAAATTATGTAATAGTTGGTGTTTTCAAGTAATTCTTTTTATTTAGGTATTACTTTTACTCTGTTTCTATTTTTGAATTCACCAATTTTTACTCTTATTGTATTAATTCCTTTCTTTGATCTTTTTCTTTGTGACTTTGGTGTTTCATTTATTTACTTTCATTTTCATTGACATAGGTAGTTAATACTATGAATTTTCCTCTCATAACTGCTTTTTGTGTAACTATTCATATGTGATGCTTTCATTGTCAGTAGTATTTCCTTTTTAAAAAAAAAAAAAACAAAAACGGAGTCTTGCTGTGTCGCTAGGCTGCGGTGCAGTAGCGTGATCTCAGCTCATTGCAACCTTTGACTCCCTGGTTCAAGCAATTCTCCTGCCTCAGCCTCCCGAGTAGCTGGGATTACAGGCACCTGCCACCATGCCCAGCTAATTTTTGTACTTTTAGTAGAGATGGAGTTTCACAGTGTCGGCCAGGATGGTCTTGAACTCCTGACCTCACGTGATCTGACTGCCTCAGCCTCCCAAAGTGCTGGGATTACAGGCGTGAGCCACTGTGCCCGGCTTATCATTTTCAATAATTCTAAACTTTTTATTTTCCATTTATTGTGGGAATTATTTTAAAATACGTGCATTTTTTTTTTAAAAACTTCCCAGTGGAAGAAACTTTGTTATTATTATCAATTATCAATTTATTGCATTGTAGTCAGAAAATGCTATATGTGTTACTTGTATTTGATTGAGGTTTTTATCTTTTGGCCTAAAATATCTACTTTTATGCACATTCCATGTGCACTTCAAAAAGTATATTTTCCCGTATTGAAGTTCCGAGTTTTATATGTATTTGTAAGTTTCCATATTGACTGTGATGTTTAGGTCAGTGCTACTCAAAGTAGCCGTTCTCCTGTGTCACTGAGCACACATTTAGACTCTGCTGCCTTTTTTTAAAAAAAGCATGATTTGGCCGGGCGAGGTGGCTCACGCTTGTAATCCCAGCACTTTGGGAGGCCGAGGCGGGCGGATCACGAGGTCAGGAGATCGAGACCACGGTGAAACCCCGTCTCTACTAAAAATACAAAAAATTAGCCGGGCGTGGTGGCGGGCGCCTGTAGTCCCAGCTACTCGGAGAGGCTGAGGCAGGAGAATGGCGTGAACCCGGGAGGCGGAGCTTGCAGCGAGCCGAGATCGCGCCACTGCACTCCAGCCTGGGCGACAGAGCGAGACTCCGTCTCAAAAAAAAAAAAAAAAAAAAAAAAAAAGCATGATTTTCTCTGTGAAAGAAATAATACATTGATTTATATTCTGGAGCAAGCATCTACCTTGTTGCATCTGGTAGCCACAGTTCATGGACTGGCACCAGTCTGTAACCACAGTTTTACTAGCACTACGATGGAGGAGACCAGCAGGACTTATTTCCTGGTCTCCATGGGATGAAGTGAAAAAACCATCAGAAACCAGCAGATGAGAGGCCAGGCGCCATAGCTCACGCCTGCAATTCCAGCACTTTGGGAAGCTGAGGCAGGTGGATCACTTAAGCTCAGGAGTCTGGGACCAGCCTGGGCAACATGGTGAAACCCCATCTCTAATACATAATACAAAAATTATCTGGGTGTGGTGGTGGGTGCCTGTAATCCCAGCTACTCGGGAGGCTGAGATGGGAGGATTTGCTTGAGCCCAGGAGGCAGAGGCTGCTGTGAGCCAAGATCGTGCCACTGCACTCCAGCCTGGGTGATAGAGCAAGACCCCATCTCAAAAATAATAAAAATAAGAATAAATTACACAGTCTCAGATATTGCTTTATAGCTAGGCAAGAATGACCTAACACAAATGGTGTTGGGACGACTGATAATCGTGTGGATAAAGATAAAATTGGATTAATTCCTCATTCTTTATATTAGGATAAATTCCAAATCAGTTAATATCTAAACATAAAAATAATAAAGTCATAAAATATTAGAGAAAAACTTCTTAGGTATTCATTGTCAAAAAATATATATAATTTAAAAATTAGAGAAAACTATAGGTTAATTTTTTCACCATCTGGAAATGATGAGGACTTTCCTAACTGTGATTCCGTATTCAGATTTAATAAAGGAAAAATGGGTAACTTTGTCTACCTAAATATTCTTAAAATTGTATGCGCAAAATACTGTATGGAAAGTCAAAAGTTAAATAAACAATTGAGACCAAATACTTGTAACTTATATCACAAAATACCAACATCCCTAATATGTAAGATCCTATTCTGGCAACCCATTAGAAAAATGGGGAAATTACAGAAAAACAAATGAAAATGGCTCTTAAATATATGAAAATATGTTCACTTTGCTCATATTAAGAGAAATAATAAGAGAGATGCACATTAAAACTAAACGGAGATACCATTGCTCATCTATCAGTTTTGCAAAAATCCCTAACTTGACACTCTGAGTTGGTGAGATGGTGGAGAAATAGGTACTTTCCTGTATTGTTGATGGAGATGTAAATGGTACAACTATGCGGGGGATTTGACAACATCTAGCAACATTACATATGTATTTACTCTGCCCAAGCAACCCTTCTTCCAAGTATCTACATCTGAGAATACAATGCCAAAACCACAAAATGATGACTGCACAAGGCTATTTATTACAGCACATTTTGTAATCATGAAAGACCATAAGCAGCTCACATCTCTATCTGCAGAGAACAGGTGAATAGACAATGAATGGTACATACATACACTGAACTACTATTCAGTTGTAAAAACAAAAACAAAAAAAAAGAGTATCTTTATAAGGCCAGGCATGGTAGCTCACACCTGTAATCCCAGCAGTTTGGGAGGCCGAAGTGGGTGGATCATTTGAGGTCAGGGGTTCGAGACCAGCCTGGCCAACATAGTGAAACCCCATCTTTACTAAAAATACAAACATTAGGTGGGCCTGGTGATGGGTGCCTGTAATCCCAGCTACTTGGGAGGCTGAGGCAGGAGAATTGCTTGAGACTGGGAGGCAGAGGTTGCAGTGAGTAGAGATCACGCCATTGCACTCCAGCCTGGGCAACAGAGCGAGACTCTGTCTCAAAAAAAAAAGAACATCTCTATAAATTGTTAGAGAATGAAAATGAGAAAAAGTAACATACAGAAGAGTATTATAGTATTGCATTTTTTTGTGTATGAATGGAATAAAAATAAAAGTATATGCATATACATTTGCTTCCATTTTCAAAATTTAAAGGTGTTAAAAACTAATAGAAATAATTACCTGTTGGAAAAAGGATAAGGATGGAAGCTATAACTTTCTGATGTGCCTTGTTTTATAGTTTTGATAAAAATATATACAAAATTAAAAATAAATTTTACAAAAAAGTAATCACTATAAAAAACTGAATAAAAACCCATTGGTCTATCAAGCTGTGTCATAACCACACAGAGAATTCTTTCATGTAATTTTGAAACAGTATAATTGTGTACAGCATATAGTGGGACAGTGTATGCAGGCTGTACAATATATAGTGAGATATCTGAACAAAACAAATATAAAGAGATCTTAAGCAGTATTCAGTAGACTTATTGCTGGTAATAATACTGGTATTGGTATTTCAAAACTATTATATTTATATAATGGGATAAAGCAAATGCCACTAGGAACCAAGATCTTCAGTGTGTTTTAGTCCATTTGTGTTGCTATAATTTATAAGAAAAAGAAATGTGTGTGATCTGTGACACGCATCCTCCCCCATTCCCCCTTCCTCCCCACTCCTGGTTCTCTGACATTTACACTGAAGCTGAATTACCACCCACCAGCGTTCCTGGTTCTCCAGCTTGCAGATGACATACTGTGGGACTTTTTGTCCTCCATAATCACATGAGCCAATTCCCATAATAAATTGCCTCTTATATTTCTATATATTCTATTGGTTCCGTTTCTTTGGAGAACTCTGAGAAATATAGTATCAGTTTACATGGAGGATAGAGAAATATATTAAATGACATTCCAAGGCTACAAATTCAAATCCAGGATGTGGGAAATCACACGTGACAAATTACCCAGTTTCTTCAATAAATAAATGGCATAAAACTAAAACTAAATGACACAACGAACAACAACAACAAAAAGCCATTGTATTGATTAAAAGAGACTTAAGAGCAGCAACCATCAGCCCTGTCAAGATGGTGGCTCCTTGGAGCTCAGTGGCTGGGAGGCGGCTAGGGGCTCCTACTGGTACACAGCGAGTATGTGGTGGTGATGGCTTATGCCAAAT
This sequence comes from Nomascus leucogenys, assembly GCF_006542625.1. Lineage (NCBI taxonomy): Eukaryota > Metazoa > Chordata > Mammalia > Primates > Hylobatidae > Nomascus > Nomascus leucogenys. Next base: position 13,174,192 of record NC_044392.1, on the reverse strand, counting down.
TATCTGTTGCATGCTTGAAAGTTAATGTCGGGCCAGGCGTTGTGGCTCCTAGCACTTTGGGAAGCCCAGACGGCGGATCGCTTGAGCTCAAGAGTTTGAAACTAGCTTGGGCAACATGGCAAAACCCCATCTCTACTAAAAATACAAAAAAATTGCCAGGTGTGGTGGTGCATGCCGGTGGTCCCAGCTATTCTGGAGGCTGAAGTGGGAGGATCCCTTGAGCCCAGGAGGCGGAGGTTGCAGTGAGCAGAGACTGTGACACTGCACTTCAGCCTGTGTGACAGAGAGAGACCCTGCATAAAAAAAAAAAAAAAAAAAAAAAAAAGAAAAGAAAGTTAATGTCATAGATAGCCCCACTGGACAGGTTCAAGGGAAGATATATCAATTTTGACAACTGAAGACAACATTGTTTCTAAGCTGGTAAAAATATTAAACTTTTAAGGAAAACAGAAATATAATGTTTATTATGAATTTCCAGCCAAACAAAGGGCAGACACACTGGTTTTCAATGCTCTCCTTGAGTAGAAGCTGCCTCCTCTAGCGCTTCACACATTCTGGATTGAAAGCCACAATTACTCTACTGTGACAAAGCCGTGGTGTTGGTTTGCTTCATAGATTCCTTTTCCCTTGGGTTTGATCCTGCGTGGAAAAATGTCTGTAACAGCACTGATCGGATTATCCTGACCAGAGGAGACCCTCTCCTTTGCCGCCTGTGAGAATGGAATCATGGATATAGAGATGCTAAGAAGTGCCTAAATCTTCTGGCAGATAGATTGTGAATATCTCAGCTTTTCCTTGGAGATACGCGTTCTACTTTGATTACCCATGTGTTTGGTTTCCTTGCACCTCTGCATAAAGTGCACTTTCCTAAAGTTCAGTTACAAGAACATTTGGGACATCTCTCCAACCTGCATTCCTTTTGCGATGCTCTCCTAAATAGTTATTTTAGGCTTAGCGTTGGAGATGGATGACAATCTTCACCAAAACCCTCAACTTCCTCCTTGGAAACTGCCAACATTCAAATTAACGTCAGTGGAGGAAGAAAGTAATTCCTTATGTTAAATTAAATAATAAGTACTCATTAAATATACAGCTTATTTCCAAATAAAATGTTTTTAATTTAAAAATTACAAAAAGGCTTTTAAAATATGCTCTTTATTTTTAAAAATGTTTTTAATCTAACTTAATGGTTATTTCAAAGTAGGAAGCAAAATTAAAAAACAATAAATGGAAAATATATATTAAAAGTTATAAATATGAAAAAATACATATTTTTGAAAATATATTTTTAATTTAAAAAGGTTAAAAATATTTTATATTAAAAAAACTCAGCCTGACATGGTGGCTCATGCTTGTAATCCCAGCACCTTGGGAGGCTGACAGGAGGATCACTTGAGGCCAAAAGATCAAGACCAACCCAGGCAACATAGCAAGACCCTGCCTTCCTAAAAAATAAAAAATAAGTTACAGGGGCACACCTGTAGTCCTAGACACACAGGAGGCTGAGGCAGGAGGATCATTTGAGCCCAGTGTGTTGAGGCTGCAATGAGCTATGATTATGCCACTGCACTCCAGCCTGAGCAATAGAGTGAAACCCTGTCTCTGAGTAAAAAGGGAAAAAAAATTGTATACACTATATTTTGTCCTAAAATAAAGTAACTAGTTATTTAAAAATATATATACAGTTGGCCAGGCGCGGTGGCTCACGCCTGTAATCCCAGCACTTTGGGAGGCTGAGGTGGGCAAATCACTTGAGGCCAGGTGTTCGAGAACAGCCTGGCCAACATGGTGAAACCCCATCTCTACTAAAAATACAAAAAATTATCTGAGCGTGGTGGTGGGTGCCTGTAATCCCAGCTACTCAAGAGGCTGAGGCAGGAGAATCCCTTGAACCCGAGAGACAGAGGTTGTGATGAGCCAAGATCATCACGCCACTGCACTCCAGCCTGGGCAACAAGACCAAAACTCTGTCTCAAAAAAAAAAAAAAGACCGGGCACCGTGGCTCACACCTGTAATCCCAGCACTTTGGGAGGCCGAGGCAGGCAGATCACCTGAGGTCGGGAGCTCGAGAACAGCCTGGTCAGCATGGTGAAACCCCATCTCTACTAAAAATACAAAAATTAGCCAGGCGTGGGGGCAGGCACCTGTAATCCCAGCTACTCGGGAGGCTGAGGCAGGAGAATTGCTTGAACCCAGGAGGTGGAGGTTGCAGTGAGCAGAGATAGCACCATCTGGGTAACAGAGTGAGACTCCATCTCAAAAAAAAAAAAAAAAAATATATATATATATATATATATGTATATGTATACACACACACACACACACACAGTCATCCCTTGGTATACACAGGGGGATTGGTTCTAGGACCCCCAAGTGTACCAAAATCGATGCATACTCAAGTCCCCCAGTCTGCCCTGCAGAACCTGCATATACAATAAGTTGGCTCTCCATATACAAGGGTTTCATATCCCATTAATACTGTAGTTTTGATCCATGTTTGGTTGAAAAAAATGAATATGTAAGTAGATTTGCACAGTTTGAACTTCTGTTGCTCAACGGTCAACCATAAATAAATCAAGACAAAAAGTCCAAACATGTCATCAATGATCTAAAAAAGTCATAATAAGCTTCATTTTAAAATTTTATTTTAAAAGTTTTGTGCATAATCAAGTTGACTAATTAAAAAATTATATTTCTAAAAATTAAACTTTAATGCTAAAACTACATTAATACAAAACAAAAAAATTGGTCCCCTATGTTAAAACAATAAGATTTTCTTAAAATATTAATTTACACTTAATAAAATTACTACAAGTGGCCAGGTGCAGTGGTTCATGCCTGTAATCCTAGTACTTTGGGAGAGCAAGGTGGGTGGATCACCTGAGGTCAGGAGTCTGAGACCAGCCTGACCAACATTGTGAAACCCCCAACTCTGTAAAAACACAAAAATTAACCAGGTGTGTTGTTGCACACCTGTAATCCCAGTTACTCAGGAGGCTGATGCAGGAGAATTGCTTGAACCCAGGAGGCGGAGGTTACAATGAGCCAAGATTGTGCCACCACACTCCAGCCTGGGCAACAAGAGCAAAACTCTTTCTGAAAAAAAAAAAAAAAAAAAAAAAAAAAAGAATGATGTTGGTCTCATAGAATGAGTTAGGGAGAAGTCCTGTCTCCTCAATTTTTTGGGAAAGTTTTGGTAGGAATGGTACCAGTTCTTCTTTATACATCCAGTAGAATTCAGCTATGAATACATCTGGTCCTGGGCTTTTTCCACTTGGTAGGCTTTTTATTACTTGATTTAATTTCAGAACTCATTACTGGCATGTTCAGGGTTTCTGTTTCTTCCTAGTTTAATCCTGGGAGGTTGTATGTTTCCAGGAACTTTTTTTTATTTCTTGTGAGTTTTCTAGTTTGTGTGAATAGAGGTGTTCATAATAGCGTCTGAGAGTTTTTTGTATTTTTGTGGGGTCAGTAGCAATGTCCCGTTTGTCATTTCTAATTGTGTTTATTTGGGTCTTCTCTCTTTTTCTCTTTATTAGTCTAGCTCATGGTCTATTAATCTTAGTATTCTTTCAAATAAACTTCTGGATTAATTGGTTTTTTTTGCATCTCAATTTCATTCAGTTCAGCTCTGATTTTGGTTATTTCTTGTCTTCTGCTGGCTTTGGGGTTGGTTTACTCCTATTTTTCTAGTTCCTCTGTGTGTGACGTTAGGTTGTTAATTTGAGATCTTTATCAGCATTTAGAACTGTAAGCTTTCCTTTTAACATTGCTTTAGCTGTGTCCCAGAAATTCTGCTTTGTTGTATCTTTGTTCTCATTAGTTTCAAAGAACTTCTTGATTTCTGCCATAATTTCATTGTTTACCCAAAAATCATTCAGGAGCAGGTTGTTTAATTTCCCTGCAATTGTATGGTTTTGGGCAAAAAAACTCTCATCAAATTTTAACCATGGCTATTCTAAGACTTTGTTTAATCCACAGATATTATTTTAAATTCTTCCCTAAAAACATTTGCCATCAGCTATAATATAAAATTACTTTTCACTAAAAAGGCCTCTAGCAAATATTCTTAGACACAAATTTCTGATAACTTTAAAATCAATCGACTAAGTAAAAATTATTAAAACTCTAATAAAAACTAATAGGTTCATAAAAACTACTAAACAAGATCAAACAAAACAAAAAGTTAACTAATTAAAAAAATAAAAATGTTTTATAACTGTTATTCAAGATACTGTTAGTTCTGGCTAAGCATAATCCCAGCACTTTGGGAGGCCAAGGTGAGAGAACTGCTCGAGCCTGGGAGTTGGAGACCTGCCTGGGCAACATAATGAGACCTTGTCTCTATTACTTTTTAAACAATTATAAAATAAAATACTGTTACTTCTTTAAGTAGTGCTTTAAGTACTGTTTCCTTTTCCATTAAAAAATTTTCAACTGGACATGGTGGCTCACACCTGTAATCACAACATTTTGGGAGGTCAAGGCAGGAGGGTCACTTGAAGCCAGGTGTTCATGCCAGCCTAGGCAACAAAGTGAGACCCCCATCTCTACAAAAAATTTTTAAAAATGTGTCAGGTGTGGTAGCGTATGCCTGTAGTCCCCACTTGGGAGGCTGAGGCAGGAGGATTACTTGAGTTTAGGAGTTCAGAGGCTGCAGTGGAGCTGTGAATGCATCACTGCACTCCAGCCTGGGCAGTAAAGTGAGACCCCATTTCTATAAAAGAAAAAATAAAAATAAGGAAAATTTTCTCTCATATACTATCTATAGTTTACAATAATAGCCTGAGCAACATAGCGAGAACTCGTCTCTACTAAAAATAAAAAAAAAACTAGCCGGGCAAGGTGGCACGTGCCCTGTGGTCTCAGCTACTCAGGAGGCTGAAGTGGACAGATCACTTGAGCCTGGGAGATTGAGGCTGCAGTGAGCCTGATCGTGCCACTGTACTCCAGCCTTGGTGACAGAGTGAGACCCTGTCTCAAAAATAATAATATTAATAATTTAATAAATTATACTTTTATAAACAAAGATAAAAAACATTTGCTTTTTCTCCCTACTTAATTTCTTAAAAAATTCAAAAACTATTTGTATTATTTTTATAACAACATAATTATTTACACAAATTCAATTAAAATCTACTCTCTTTATAAAAAAATACAATTAAAATATTAGTTATATTACTAAGATTTTGACTAAACTGTCATATTTTTAAATGCACATAAAATGCTTAACTTCAAGAGTTCTCAACCTTACAATAAATAAATAAAAATTGTTACTTTCTTACAGGCTCAAAAACCATAAGACTATAAAAAAATCTAAAATCTGCTTTGATTTGGTTTCCCAGCCTGAAAAAAGTGGTTTTTTTTTGTTTTTTTTTCTGTTTTTTGAGACGGAGTCTTGCTCTATCGCCCAGGCTGGAGTGCAGTGGCGCAATCTCGGCTCACTGCAAGCTCCGCCTCCCGGGTTCACGCCATTCTCCTGCCTCAGCCTCTCCGAGTAGCTGGGACTACAGGCGCCCGCCACCACGCCCGGCTAATTTTTTGTATTTTTAGTAGAGACGGGGTTTCACCGTGGTCTCGATCTCCTGACCTCGTGATCCGCCCGCCTCGGCCTCCCAAAGTGCTGGGATTACAAGCATGAGCCACCGTGCCCGGCGAAAATAGTTTTTAAATCTGAGATTTCTATACAATCAACTTTTTAAAAAAAATTATGTTTCTAAAAAGCCTATAAAACACCTATTATTAGGTTATAACCCCATCCATTATATTCAAATTCCTTTTATCTACCTGTACACTATACTAAATCCTAAATTTTTCCAATTTCCTCCAAAATTTGGTTACAACTCCCCAATGAAAAACAAAAAATACTCTGTTTCTAAACTAAAACGGAATAACTTTTAAAAATCAAGTCTCATGCCTGATATATGGGCCACACAAAACATTCACCAAACCACCCAATGTCATAACCAAAGACATTAAAACTGCAACCCCCAGAAAAAGTTAATGGCTTTTATTTGTGGAAGGAAGTCTTGGTTAAAAAAAAAAAAAAAGTTAATGTTTTCATGTTATAGATAACTTTTTCCAAGATATCAGAGCAAGAGTCTATATCATAATAAAACTTTTATCCCTACATTTTTCATTGAACAAAAAGTTATAATTTAAATTTCACAATCAATAACTTCTGCTAGTAACATAAAAGCTAACCTAGGCCAGGTGTGGTGGCTCATGCCAGTAATCTTAGTGCTTTGGGAGGCCAAAGTAAGAGGATCACTTGAGGCCAGGAGTTTGAGACCAGCCTGGTCAACATAATGAAACCTTGTCTCTACAAAAAAGAAAAAAAACGAGCCAGGCTTCGTGGTGCAGGCCTGTAGTTCCAGCTACTCAGGAGGCTGAGGCAGGAAGATCCCTGGAGCCCAGGAGTTCAAGGCTACAGTGAGCTGTGATGGCGCCACTAGACCCCAGCCTGGATGACAGAGCAAGACCCTGTCCCTTGAAAAAAAAAAAAAAAAAAAGAAGAAGAAGAACTTAAAAAAAATCCTTTAATATCCATTAGTTAAAATTTTAAAAGGCTAGAGTGGTAGGTGCAGTGGCTGACACCTGTAATCCCAGCACTTTGGAAGGATGAGGTGGGAGGGTTGCTTGAGCCCAATGATTTGAGACCAGCCAGGGCAACATAGGAAGACTCCATTTCTACAAACAAGCAAACAAACAAACAAAAAAGGCAGCTGTGGTGGCACGCACCTGTAGTCCCAGCGACTCAGAAGGCTGAGGTGGGAGGATGGCTTCAGCCTGGGAGATCAAGGCTGCAGTTAGCATGACCCAGCCTGAGTGACAGAGAAAGATCCTGCCTCAAAATAAAATTTAATTTAATTTAATTTAAATTTAAAATAAATAAGTTTTTAAAGTCTATACTATTACTAATATTACATGCTATACCTAAATAAATTCCTCTAAAAAAGCTAAGATCCACTTATAGAAAATTAACAAAACAGGTCATATAATTACAACTAGTATAACTAAATTCCCTATTGTCATTTAATTTATTTAATTGGTAGTCTTTAAGTCTCAGTTCATGGCCCAAAACAATTATACAAACTTAAATTGTCATATTGCTAATAATTTACTCTAATTTTCCCTTTTAAAACTTTATATCTATTGCTTGTTAAATTTTCACAAAAATACAGCTCTTAACAAAATAATGCTGCCCCAAAACTTTAAAATAAGAACAAAAGACTGAAAAACAGCCTGTAATCCCAGCACTTTGGGAGGCCAAGGTGGGAGGATCGTGAGGTCAGGAGATCGAGACCATCCTGGCTAACACGGTGAAACCCCATCTCTACTAAAAATACAAAAAATAATAATAATAATAATTAACCGGGCGTAGTGGCGGCCACCTGTAGTCCCAGCTACTAGGGAGGCTGAGGCAGGAGAATGGCATGAACCTGGGAGGCGGAGCTTGCAGTGAGCCAAGATCGTGCCACTGCACTCCAGCCTGGTCAACAGAGCGAGACTCCGTCTCAAAAAAAAAAAAAAAAGACTGAAAAACAAACAAAAATAAACTTAATAATACACACTAGATAAACAGCCTAAGGGCCATTTTCTTCAAACTCTATTGTTACTCAAACGTGACTAAAATCATTCTGACACTGACTCTCAGTTGCCAATTATTCCCCGCGACAAGAGATGAGACCAATAACCAACACAGGTTATTCCTGACACTGAAGGACATCAAAGCCTAACTACAAAGTAATTGATCAGTAATACTTTCAAAAACAGATTTTGGCCGGGCACAGTGGCTCATGTCTGTAATCTCAGTACTTTGGGAGACCAAGGCAGGTGGATCACTTGAGCCCAGGAGTTCGAGACCAGTATGGGCAACATGGCAAGACCCCTGTCTTTTTGTCTTTTTTTTTAATTGAATTAATTCTTTAAAAAAATTTTAATCGAAAACAATATATAAAAGTTGGTAAAATCATAATAAAATCAGGAATATTTTTAAAATGATAACAAATTGGCTGGGTGCAGTGGCTCCAGCCTTAATTCCAGCACTTTGGGAGGCAGAGGTGCGCAGGTTGCTTGAGCCAAGGAGTTCAAGACCAGCTTGGGCAACATGGCAAGACCCTGTCTCTACAAAAAATTTAAAAAGTAGCCAGGTATGGTGGTGTGCACCTGTAGTTCCAGCCAGTTGGGAGGCTGAGGTGGGAGGATCACTTGAGCCCAGAAAGTTGAGGCTGCAGTGAACTCGGTTCATACCACCGCACTCCAACCTGGGTGACAGAGCAAGACCCTGTCAAAAAAAAAAAAGAAAACAACTCATAAGACTTAAGCGATAAAGTGAGAGTTCTCATACTTGCATGCCTAATAACAAAATCTATCACAAAACACTACAAAAACTACAACCTTACACAAAGACTATCACAATTTTGTACAAAAAAAAATACTTCTACGTGGACACTTGTCCAACAACTACAAATGGTGTCACTCTTGTTATTGATCTTTATACCCAAAGATAATTATTTCAAAACAATTGTATAAATCCTCATTTTTTTTCTTTAAAAATTTTTGTCTTCCTTTACCTCCATAAATATACACATGGTTTCACACAATACAGTGTCTTATAGTTATACTATAACATATTACCATTACAATACTCTAGTCCCATTTAAATATATTTTTCTTTTAAAAAGCCTCTCTGGGCCAGGTGCGGTGGCTCACGCCTGTAATCCCAGCACTTTGGTAGGCTAAGGCAGGCAGATCACGAGGTCAGGAGATCGAGACCATCCTGGCTAACACGGTGAAACCCCGTCTCTACTAAAAAATACAAAAAATTAGCCGGGCGTGGTGGCGGGCGCCTGTAGTCCCAGCTACTCGGGAGGCTGAGGCAGGAGAATGGCGTGAACCTGGGAGGCGGAGCTTGCAGTGAGCCAAGATCGAGCCACTGCACTCCAGCCTGGGCGACAGAGCCAGACTCTGTCTCAAAAAAAAAAAAGCTTTATTGCTCACACAAAGCCTGTTTGGTGGTCCCTTCACACGGACACGCGTGACAGTGGGTTTGAGTTTTTTTCCTGAATTGGGGTTTTGTCTAGGCTAAAATTAAGATTAACGACCAGCTGGTCTTAATTTCTCATTATCATTAGAGCACTCGGTAATCCTTTGCAGTAATCGTTTGTTTTGCTTAACTACTTTATTGTTGCTGTTGTTTATTTCTATTTTTGTTATTGTTTTGGTCTTTTTCCCATTGGGCTTGACCAACTCTGTTCAACTTGATCAAATCTGAAGAAAGTTCCAAATTATGGGGAACAAGTGCCCTGAAGTGGCTAAATTTTGCCCAAAAAGAGAAGGCGGGGGGGGGCGGGTGGAGAAAAACGGCCAGCAAAAGGGGGGGGAAAAAGGAAAGTTTTTTTATTTTGACTACTTAAGGGGATTGATTTACATAACAAGGCCACCTTTTTGCCAGCCAAGCCAAATGGCTGTTGTCCCAGGCTGCAGTGCCATCACTGTGGTCCTGCCTTCTTTTTTTTTTTTTCTTTTCACAACAGCCTAGGTTTGGTTCCTAATTACGTCCTTTCTGGATTGATAATTGTTACTTCTGAAATATCAGCAATTTGTCCTAGATAAAATATGGTAACAAGATGTAAAAAGACTTTTTAAAGGAGCTCAAAAGTCAGCTTAATTAAAAGCTAACATACAAGATGTGTGTTTGTGTTAAAAGGCTTTCTTTCTTTCTCTTTCTTTCTTTCTTCTTTCTTTCTTTCTTTCTTTCTTTCTTTCTTTCTCTTTTCTTTCTTTCTTTCTTTCTTTCTTTCTTTCTTTCTTTCTTTCTTTCTTTTCTTCTTTCTTTCTTTCCTCTTTTTTATTTCTTTCTCTTCTAGGACCTTGTCTTTTTCTTGAGCAAAAGTTTTTTCAGGCTGGGTGCTCACGCCTGTGATCCCAGCACTTTGGGAGGCCGAGGCGGGCAGATCACCTGAGGTCAGGAGTTTGAGAGCAGCCTGGCCAACATGGTGAAACCCTGTCTCTACTAAAAATACAAAAAAATTAGCCGGGCACGGTGGCGTGTGCCTGTAATCCCAGCTACTTGGGAGGCTGAGGCAAGGGAATCACTTGAACCCAGGAGGCAGAGGTTGCCGTGAGCCGAGATCGCACCACTGCACTCCAGCCTGGGTGACATAGCAGGACTCCATCTCAAAAAAAAAAGTTTTTTTCTTCTCAGTTGACTGATTTCTGTTTCCTTCATCTACTTCTGCTGTCTCTCCTTTCTCTTGCCACCCTCTGCTGCATGAGGTACCTAAAATAGTTTATAATAGCCTAGGATTCCTTAAGGAAAATGGAGAAGGACTAGACTTTCTTTTGGGGAGTAACCTCTGTTTTTTCTTATGGAACTCCAAGAATGTAAACAGACAAGCTTGTCCCAGATCTTTTTTTTTTTTTTGAGACGGAGTCTCGCTCTGTCTCCCAGGCTGGAGTGTAGTGGCGCGATCTCGGCTCACTGCAAGCTCCGCCTCCCAGGTTCCTCCCATTCTCCTGCCTCAGTCTCCCGAGTAGCTGGGACTACAGGTGCCCGCCACCAGGCCTGGCTAATTTTTTTCGTACTTTTTAGTAGAGACGGGGTTTCACCGTGTTAGCCAGGATGGTCTCGATCTCCTGACCTCGTGATCTGCCCACCGCGGCCTCCCAAAGTGCTGGGATTACAGGCGTGAGCCACCGCGCCCAGCCGCTTGTCTCAGATCTTAAACTGCTTGCTTTTTTTTTTTTTTGACTAAAATAGTTATTACAATGGAGGCTACTCTTGGGTTTTTATGGAAGAGTGTAATTTACTTATTTATTATTTATTTATTTATTTATTTGAGACCAAGTCTCACTCTGTCACCCAGGCTGGAGTGCAGTGGCATGATCTCGGCTCACTGCAACCTTCACCTCCCAGGTTCAAGTGATTCTCATGCCTCAGCCTCCCGAGTAGCTGGGATTACAGATGCATGCCACCACACCCGGCTAGTTTTTGTATTTTTAGTAGAGACAGGGTTTTACCATGTTAACCAGGCTGGTCTCAAACTCCTGATTTCAGGTGATCTGCCCACCTCAGCCTCCCAAAGTGCTGGGATTACAGGTGCGAGCCACCATGCCTGGCCAAGGAAGAGTGTAATTTAGACACTTAGAAGTGTCTTCATTTAGGAAAAAAAAATTGTTTTTAAGTGCACGGTAAAAGTATCCTATGGTCTAGCTTCATACTAATTATTTCTTTTCGGAGACCCAGGATTCAGTGTGGGCTCTGCCCAGAGCTCTGGGATCCACTTAAATATAAGTAGTTCCTATCTAAATAAAATTGGTCTCCTTATACAATCCTATGATACATTTCTATAATTTTATGTTTGATTTGGTATCCATCTTTAATCTCCCTCTACCACCACCAGATTCTCTCTCTCTACTTTGAGATGTAAATTTTGCTATCTGATTTTTTTTTTAACCTGAGAGTTCCTTTAATACGCAAATTTAGGGCTGTCTAGCTGACAATTGCCTAGAGTAATAAAATAGATTATCAAGAAATTGAAAGTCTAAAATAGGAGAAAAAAATAGAGGACTTATGAATCTGTAAGATCGACTTCTGTCTAGTGTCTAATATATCTATGTATGTATGTGTCATGCATATGACGTTTTAGTACTAAAAATGTATAAAGGAAGTCTAATTAATTGGCTTTAAAAAGAGCTTAAATCAAATACTTTATCAAAAAAACAGAGACTTTAAGCCAAATGCTTTTTCAAGTTCACATGACTTAAGTAAACTTTAATAAATAAATTGGTTTTAAAATTTTGGGTGAAATAGAATTAGAAATGGCTTTGGAATTGTCAACATACATTATTTATCTCTGCTAGATGTCAAAATTTGGCATGAGGGTTATAAAGCTGTGAATACAGCTCAAAAGATAATTTTCTTTGTTTATGGGCAATGTAATAAATAACGTAGTTAATATTGTTTGGTTAATGAAAACAGCTAAGTCCTGAATTATTGGCAAAAAAACAAACAAACCCATCTATTTAACCTTAAGTTTCTTACTTATGAAAACCTGAAATTCACAGGTCATAAAAATGGTTAACAAGGAAATATCTTTAAATTATAACTATCACAGTTTTAGTAAGTAATCTGAGTAAACTATTTTTTTAAAATGATTTACTTAGGTAAATGGAATAAATGCTTGTAGATAATCTTGTCATATAATTTAAAGTCTAGAGTTATATTAAGCTAAATAATAGATATTCATTAAATGTCTGGGCCATTTCCAATTTTTTTTAAATTATAGGAAAACATTTTTCTTAAAAAAAAAAGAAAGGTGCTCTTATTTAAAGGAAAATAATTTTTATCTAATTCAAAGTGTATTTAAGAGTTACTTAAGAAATTAGGTAAAGGTAATCAATGAATAAGAACAATGTATAGAAAGCTATAAACGTAAAGAGGTATTTTGGGCAAGAAATGTTAAAAGAAAAATAATTTTCTATGGGAAAGAATCTTGTATGGTAAATTTTTGTCCTAAAATAAAATAACTGGTTATTTAAGAAAGAAGGATATCTAGGATAAAATGGGAAGTCCAAGCATGTCATAAATGATTTGTATCAAGTTGTCTATAATTAAAGAGAAATTATTTATAATAGTTTTTCTAGAGATGGGGTCTTGATGTTTAAAAAAAACACGTATACACTAAAGAATTGTTTATTTATTTTTTTTTAATTTTTATTTATTTATTTATTTTTGAGATGGAGTCTCGCTCTGTTGCCCAGGCTGGAGTGCAGTGGTGCGATCTCAGCTCACTGCAAGCTCCGCCTCCCAGGTTCATGCCATTCTACTGCCTCAGCCTCCCAAGCAACTGGGACTACAGGTGCCCGCCACCACGCCCAGCTAGTTTTTTGTATTTTTAGTTGAGATGGGGTTTCACCGTGTTAGCCATGATGGTCTCGATCTCCTGATCTTGTGATCCGCCCATCACGGCCTCCCAAAGTGCTGGGATTACAGGCATGAGCCACTGCACCTGGCCAAGAATTGTTTAGAACAATGAAATTTTCCTTAGGGATTCATTTACTCTTAATAAATTATATGAGACTTTAATTTTTTTTAACCCAAAGTTCAACTTTCATTGCATCTCACCATTTTTGGTTTCCTTTCCCCTTTTAAAAGGCGCAAAATAATAATGTTCTCCTTCAACTCATTTTCAGCTCATATAAGTATTTTTTGCCTTGGGTTCTGTTTGTTGTGCCCGATGCTGAAAATGTTTTCTTAAAGGTCTAAAGGAAATGTTTTCTTCCAATATAATATTTTGTGCACTGCACAAGGTCTTTTCTTTTGCATTTTGGTAACTGGCCCAACAGATTTTATATTTTATCAAGACAATTCCTGTGCCACTACTATAAAGTTCTGGTTTGCTTAGGAAAAAAACTGAGATTAAAAATTTTTTTTAATTAAGTTTATTACATCGGTATATCTTTCTGTGTGTACTTTTTTTTTTTTTTTTGAGACAGAGTTTCGCTCTTGTTGCCTGGGCTGGAGTGCAATGGTGCGATCTTGGCTCACTGCAACCTCCGCCTCCCAGATTCTCCTGCCTCAGCCTCCCTAGTAGCTGGGATTACAGGCATGTGCCACCACGCCTGGCTAATTTTGTATTGTTAGTAGAGATAGGGTTTCTCCATGTTGGTCAGGCTGGTCTCAAACTCCCGGCCTCAGGAGATCCGCCCGCCTCGGCCTCCCGAAGTGCTGGGATTACAAGCATGAGCCACCGCGCCCGGCCTGGTATGTACTTTTAAAGTCCTTGTGCCATTGAGTTACAGGGCTTTGACTTCTGGATCTAAAAAGGACACCAAGTCCTGCTAAATCTTAAACACTAACAGCAATTAAATCCTCATCTTGAGGCCTGGTAGAAGATGCCAATCAAAATAAACTGCGTTCATGAGACACAAGGTCAGAAATTAAAACTATTCAACTCCTCAAGACTCAGGTACTATCACAGAAGAGATGGGCACATGAGATTGTAAGGGCCAATTTTGAGAGATAAAATAAGTTCGAGTTCTGTATAAATTAACCATTAATGTCAAAGGCACACTGATGCAAGACCAGTATATGAGCCCCTGTGTCAGATTAACAAGGTTTTCTTGGAGCATTAACCCATTTCTTAATAAAAAGTATCAAAGTTATAAAAGGCTTATGGAAATTATATCTTATGGTCAAGATAATTAAAATTGTATAGGTTGTTTATAAAATTTTGAAAAACAAATGTAATCAGCCTCGTGCTGTTTTTATTTGGGCTTATTGTTTGGGAAATTAAGTCTCTCTCAAAGAATAATGGTTTTCACCTTTTTAAAAAAATATTTGAGCTATCAGTTTGGTTACATGAATGACTTATTTTATAATGGCCTGTGATCCTATTTTGTTATATCAAGCATTTTAAATTTTTTATATTTGACCAACTTTCCAAAGTCAAATTCTATCTTGGGTTCTCATTAATTTTTTGATATTAGTCACCTGAACTCCAAAAGAGACATATTCAGCTTATTTGATATAAAAATCATACAAGAAGCATTGTCAAATATGAAATGCTGTTTAGTATTCTTTGGACTGTATTTGTATAAATGTTACTGGTATGTGTTCCAAAACTATGGGAAACTCCTATAATTCTGATATGACTTAGCGTATGTTATTATTAATAATTATAATTGTTACGTAAAATTGTTGAATGCTATGGAAGTAAGTAACCAAAATTCCTAGTCAACTGTGTTTTTTTTTTGTTTGTTTGTTTGTTTTTGAGACAGAGTCTCACTCTGCTGCCCAGGCTGGAGTGCAGTGGCGTGATCTCGGCTCACTGCAACCTCCACCTCCCAGGTTCAAGCAATTCTCCTGCCTCAGCCTCCCAAGTAGCTGGGACTACAGGCATGTGCCACCACACCTGGCTAATTTTTTATATTTTTAGTAGAGACAGGGTTTTGCCATGTTGGCCAGGATGGTCTCAATCTCTTGACCTCGTGATCTGCCTGCCTTGGCCTCCCAAAGTGCTGGGATTACAGGCATGAGCCACTGCACCTGGCCCAATCGTGGTTTTAATAATGACTGTCTTATGACTTTTTGTCATCCACAGACAATTGTTGTCTTGTTTTGATCCTCTTCAAAAGGTGGTTTATAATTAGCAATAGGACTTTGATAGGTGCTCTTGAATACAGGTTTCTAATAACTTTGGAAACTGTGACATTAGAACAAAGGAAAAAAACTTTCAGGACTCTCATGGAGAGCTGAAATATTCATGAACATCAAACAGAACGGGAGTTAACTGCATGGACTGAACTAGCAGAAGACTGAAGTAATCCTTTTTGACTTTTTGCTTAAAACATTGCTGATCCTTCGTTTTGTTTTTCAGAGTCAAGAAAAATTTTCTTAAACACACTCCTGTAAACAAAATTTGGAACATATTTGTTTATCTCTATCTGATTTCTTCAGAATTTGAAAACTGTTTGTGAGTATTCTTAACTTATGACAATACAGTTATTTGCATAAGTGCAGTAAGAATCTGTTTTGTTTTGTAACAGGACATAATTGGAGGAACTGTTCATTTTATCAAGGCTTTGACTGGAATGATATGCTTTCCTTTACAGAATTAAACTTAGGCCAGGCGCGGTGGCTCAGGCTTGTAATCCCAGCACTTTGGGAGGCCAAGGCGGGCGGATCATGAGGTCAGGAGATCGAGACCACGGTGAAACCCCGTCTCTACTAAAAATACAAAAAAATTACCCGGGCATGGTGGCGGGCGACTGTAGTCCCAGCTACTCGGAGAGGCTGAGGCAGGAGAATGGCGTGAACCCGGGAGGCGGAGCTTGCAGTGAGCCGAGATTGCGCCACTGCACTCCAGCCTGGGTGACAGAGCGAGACTCTGTCTAAAAAAAAAAAAAAAAAAAAAAAAGAATTAAACTTGACTTATAGAGCCAATAAAAGCACCTTGAGAAAACTGGCCTCATACCTTGTGTACACAGCCCCTGTACAGCGTTCCTAACCTGTGGTAAGTAAAGAATGTCACTTTCTGACAGGCTCAGAAGCCCCAAGTTATTCTGAGACCTCAAGAGGAGAGGAAGTTACCCAACTCGTAGATATTTGATGGTATAAAGCCATGGCTGGGCTCAGCTTTAAAAAAGTCTTACCTGAGATTCCTTCTATGGAACAAAGTTCCATCAAAGCCAATTTTAAAAGCCTATGTGAAAAATAATTACTCTTGCTGCACTTTTGTGTAATCAGGCCAAGAATAGTAAAGCAAATTGGTCCTACCATGATTGGTCTTTAGTAAAAATTGAAAACTGGAGAGAGAAAAATGTTTCAAAAACTATAGTACACCTGTTGTTAGTTCTACTCTTGCCTAATGTTTTTCCGTTTTTATTATTTTCTACAGTTTGAACCGAATTCTATTTTTTCCTGGCTATCAGTCTCCAAAACAATGTTTTCAATTGTTTGCCTTCTTTCTTTTCTCCTCCTCTGCCCCATTTTTCCTAATTTGAAATCACAGAAAACTAAGCTGTGCTTTCTTAAAGCCCTGCGAACTGAAGCTAGACAACAAATTTCTGAAGCAAATAACAGCAACGTATTTACATACATAAGCCACTTTCATACCTGCCTACTGATGTACGGACTTCAGAGTAATAATGGCCTATATCAATTTTCCAGGATTGTTCTTTTTTGTTTGTTGTTGTTTTCTCCCTTCCTCCCTCTATTTTCTCTTCCTAGGATAAGAAACTCCTGCTAAAAATGAGCTTTCCTAATAACATGGGACCTACCTGTCTAGGAATAAACCATCCTAAAATGAGAAATCACAGGAAACCTGAGACCAGAGACTCATTTTCTTCTAAAATGCCTTCTCTGAAAGATTTCAAAAAGAAAAGGGGGAAATATGAAGGGGAAATAAATCTTGGGACCCCCAAATCTCTATGCTAAAGGGAAAGGTCAAGCTAGGAACTGCTTAGGGCAAACCTGCCTCCTATTCTATTCAAGGTCATCCCTCTGCTCACTGAGATAAATGCACATCTGACTGTCTTCTTTGGAAATGCTAATCAGAAACTCAAAAGAATGCAACCAGTTTGTCTCTCACCTACCTATGACCTGGAAACGGAAACCCCTTCCCCATTTCGAGTTGTCCCTGCCTTTCCAGACTGAACCAAGGTACAACTTATCCATATGGATTGATATCTCATGTCTCCCTAAAATGTGTAAAAGCAAAGCTATGCTCCCACCACCTTGGGCGCATGTCATCAGGACCTCCTGAGGCTGGGTCACAGGCATGCATCCTTAACTTTGGTAAAGTAAACTTCTTAAATTGACTGAGACCTGTCTCAGATATTTTGTGTTCACAAGGAATTATTGTTAAGTTTTCTGGGTCTGGTCATAAAATTGTGTTTGTGTTATGGATATACAATTTGTCTATGTCAGAGATTTTCCTAAAGAATTTACAAGTAAAAGGATATTTTATCCTTGATTGCTTTAAGATACTCTAGCAAATGAACAAAAAGTGGTGGGGAGGACAGAGTATAACTAAGAGCAACAGAATGTTGCTCACTGTTAAAATGGAGTGATAGGTGCATGGACACTTGTTATACTATTCTCTCTGCTTTGTGTGTGTTTGACATTTTCCATAATAAAAAGGTATTAATTCCCTCATTCCTGTCTCCCCAAGTGAAGCTTTGAGCTAAAAAGGTCAAGTGTTAGATCAAATAAAAATTTTAATATAAATTACTTTCTTTAAGTTGCTTTCTTTGAACAAAAGCAGCCGCTGGGGAAGAGTCCTGTGGTGCCTCACCTACCCCTGCTGCCAGTGCCAACCCATCTGGCCCCACACTGAAGGCCCACTTCTGCAGCCTGCTAGAGACTGCCTGGCTCAATGGCCTGGCTCTGCCCACCTGGGGCCACAGGGCCTCAGGACAAGACCAGCCCTTGCCCCACCCACAGCTTCTGGGCAGCCAGAGCCATCACCTGTGGCACTGGTTGCTGGTGCTTTGGGGGTAGCAATCACTCTTAAGCCCCACTCCTGCCTGCCTGGCTGCCCTGGGGCCAGAAATAGATGCTGGGGCTGTGGCTACTCCCCTGGAGGGGTTTCATCTTTGACCCTGGGGCCCGTCCAGGGTGGACTGAGAGCCCCTGAGCTTTTAACCTGAGGGTCTTTATTGGATAGGACCGCTTCTTATGTCTTCCCTAGAGAAAACATGTGGGCTTTGGAACCTGACAGACCTGGGCTTGAATCCTGGCTGGTGTTCCTTGCTGCATGACCTGGGCAAGACTCTTCACCTCTGCTGAGCCTTCATCCCCCATCTGTACAATAGAACAACACAACCTACCTCACAGGGTAGTTGTGGAGATGCTGCCTGACACACATCCCATTAAGGTTTGGTCTCTGCTTCCTCCCCGGCACAGGGCCCGGAATCGGAGGCTGAGAACCTTCCTGTAGAAAGTCTTCATGTGTTCTAGGACTTGGCTATCTGAGAGTGGTACACTGTGCGGTGGATGTGGCTCACACTTTCTAGAGTCACCCCCCAACCAGCATTTGGGATTGGGTTGGCCCAATCCCCGAGCCTGGAGCTCCCTGAGGGAGCCTGCGCTGCCCACTCCCAATCCCCTCTGTTGGTGCAGCAATGCAGCCTGGGGCTGGCATCCTTGTTCTGGGTCTGCTGCTCCCACCTCAGGACGCCCCAGGCCTGTCCTCAGTGGCTTCCCTGAACTGCCTCTCCCACCCCAGGCATTATGCCAGGAAACATGTTTTCTGGAAGCCAAGCAGCTGCTGGGACTCAGGGACTGGTGCAGGCAGGCTGAGTGGCAGCTCAGTCCTGGAAGGTCTCTGAAGATCTGTACTGGGAATCCTGGTACTCCCTAAGCCAGAACCCACCAGCCAGGCCTGCAGTGGGCCATCTGCCTGTGGGGTGCTGGGCGGAGCCAGAGGCTGGCAAGCTCTGGGCCTTATTTAAGGATTTGTGATAAGCCTATGGGCCCTGGAGGCAGGCCATTAAAGCATCTGGCTTGTTTTGAGAGGGAAAAAAAGTTGCTTTCTTTGGTCTTGGACGTGTTTTACCATATAAAAGTTAAAATATTATGGAAAAAAAAAAGACCACTGTCATAGTCTGTTAATCCCATATGCTTCCCATGAGAAGGATAAATAGTTATATGGCAGTTTTATGGGATCCAGGGCCCACTATAGGAAAATTTCCCAAAGGGCTCTCTGAACTGTTTTTACTCACATCACTTCAAACACCAGTGTGTGGATTTTTCACACACCAACAACAACCAGTTCTCCAACTCTCTGGACACCAACTAGGTGTCCAACAATTCCATTTAATCCTGATACAAACTATCTGGAGTTAGTGCAGGCCCAACCTGTTAAGGGCTCAGTCCCACAGCACTGCTCCCACTTCAAATACCAGTTGAAAGTCCCAGGTTACCACATGTACTTCTGACCAACCAAATATAAATTGGAGGTTTCCACGACCCCCTCTTCACTTTTGATAATTTGCTAAAATGGCCCACAAAACTCAGGGAAACACTTTACTTGGTTTATTGGCTTATTATAAAGGATATTATAAAGGATACCAGTGAGCAGCCAAACGAAGAGTCACCTAGGGCGAGGTCTGGAAGGGTGTGGAGCACGGAAGCTTCTGTCTCCGTGGAGTTCGAGGTGCACTACCCTCCTGGCACAGGGATGCGTTCACTGACCCAGATGGTCCTGAACCCCATCGTTTCGGGATTTTTACAGAGCCTTCATTACACAGGCATAATTGATTAAATCATTGGCCACTGGTGATTAACTCAATCTCCAGCTCAACTCCTCCCCCTAGCGGTCCAGGGATGGGGCTGAAAGTTCCAACCTTCTAATCACAGGACTGGTTCCTTTGACCGCCAGCCCCCTAGTTACCAGGGGCCACCAAGAGTCACCTTATTAGCATAAACTCAAGTATGGTTGAAAAGGGCTTTTTATGAATAACAAAAGATGCCCTATCACCCCTATCACTCAGAAAATTCCAAGTTTTGGAAACTCTGTGTCAGCAACTGAGGACAAGGACCAGATGTGTATTTCTTATTGTATCGCAGGCTCTCTAACACTCCTTTCTTCTTTTTCTTTTTCTTAGTCGTAGGAGAAAATGGGGGAAAACATTGAAGCCTGAAGTAATCTCTTATTTGACTAGTTAAAACAATGAAACTATGGGAGATTTGGGGCCTTTGGTTTGAGAATCTCTGGTTTGATATTAACATAAGTACATTAAGGCTACAAGGACAATTCATTTGAAATTTCCAGTGGAGCCCAGCGTTCCTCTATTAGATAGAGCATCATTTGGAAAGCGTGCCCTCTTCAGTACACTCTTCCTTTGAGAACTAGCTTGCTACTAGACTCCAAGAGATTATAAAAACCCTTAGGAGGGGATTCAAGATAGCTGACTAGAGGCGCCAGGCACCTGCCTCCTCCACAAAGAATGACCAACACAGCAAGTAGATAACCACGTATCAAATAGAGCTTCTAAGAGAGAACACTGGAATTCATCAGGGAAGTGGCAGGGAATCTCTGAGGCACGGAAGGCGAGAGGACTAAAGCAGCTGGGCCTGCCAGGATTGGCTCACAACTCCCAATTGCAGGGAGACATTGAGAGATCCCCAGCAAGCTACATTCCCACTGCAGACTCCTGCAAGCCTAGCCATGGGAAGGCCCTTTGGCTCTTGCAAGCCCTGAGACTAGAATAGGGAGCTGCCTGGAGACAAGTGAAGGCATTGTTTCAGAGAGGGAGTTCACGCTCAGTCCCAAATCCCCCCGAGACCCAAGCAGCTGCAGCACAGGGCCGTTTGAGAGCTCAGCCCCACCAGACTGCATCCT
Organism: Nomascus leucogenys; assembly: GCF_006542625.1. Taxonomy (NCBI): domain Eukaryota; kingdom Metazoa; phylum Chordata; class Mammalia; order Primates; family Hylobatidae; genus Nomascus; species Nomascus leucogenys. Next base: position 13,153,336 of record NC_044392.1, on the reverse strand, counting down.
GCCCTGGGGCCCAACAGCCCCTGCACTTCCACATCCCTGGACCCTAGTGACATCCCCTCACATTCTCAGAAGGCTGTAGCATTGAGACGCCAGCAGTGTTGCTAGGTTTCCAGCACTCTAGCCCATGCAGTGTTCTACATCCTAGGGAACAGACAAAGCAGTGTACCAGGAAGATTGACCTGGGACAGAGGGAGCCAAAGCATGCACTTTCCAGAGCCTGAGTGCTGCCTGCCCCAGGGCCACTGCCACTGACAGCAACCCCACTCCTGTCCGAAGAAGGGCCACTATGCACCTGCATGTGCCTTTACAGAAAGCCTGGGGAACAGCCCACCTGGGTACTGTCCTTATGCTGGAGGAGGGGGGTTGGCACCCATGTGCATCATCCAGGGACCTCGGGATGGGTCTGTTTCTTCTGCCACCACCACCCACTTACACTATCCAGGGGCCCGGGGATAATTTGGCCACCCTACCCTCCACCACTGGTGCATGTGTATGCCATCTAGGGGCATAAGGACAGGCCCGCCCACCACCAGATTACATGTGTACCTCTCAGGGGACAAGGGACTGGCCCTCCCAGCCCACCACCAGCACTGACTGCTATGCATCCTGCTCCAGGGCCTAAGGGTTGTCCACTGCTGCTACTACCACCACCAATGCCACTCACACCACCTGGGGGTCCAAGGGCATACCCACTCAGCTCACTACTGCCACCGCTGGTACCTGAGCATGCCACCTGGAAGCCTAAACACTGGTCTGCTCATACCCACCACTGCCAGCACCCGCATACACCATCCAGGGCCTGAGGACTGGCACACTTGGCCCACCACTGCCACTGGCAGTTGAGAATTGGCTCAACTGGTACTCTATTCCGCAGGAAAGTCTTGTCACAGCCCCTACTAATAACCACATCCGAAGCCACGGAGGAACTCCCAACCACCACTGATGCTGATTATAGATGAAGACATCACATGGAGACTACACTACTGCATCCACCCAGAGTCAAAGCCAAAGTACCCTGCCAACCAACTGTAGATGCAGCTCTAGGAAAGAGCCTTCCCCTACAAGAGCCAATCTGTAAAATTGGAAAAAGTAACTGTTACACCAGACTTGCAGATATCAATATAAGGACACAAGAAACATGAAAAAGCAAGGAAACATGATGCTTCCAAATGAAGACAATAATTCTCCAGTAGCAACACAAAGAAGAGGAAATCTATAAAATGGCCTGAAAAAGAACACAAAATAATGATACTAAAGAAACTCAGTGAGATACAAGAGAACACAGATAAACGATAGAAAGAAATCAGGAAAACAATTCATGATCTGAATGAGAAATTCAACAAAGAAATAAAATTCAACAAAGAAATAAAATTCAACAAAGATATAAAAAAAAACAGAAATCCTGGAACCAAAAAATTCAATGAATCAATTAAAAAAAATCATTCAAGAGCTTTAACAATAAACTAGATCAAGCACAAGAAAGAATTTCAGAAGCTGAAGTCAGGTCATTTGAAATAACCCAGTCAGACAAAAATAAATGAAAAAAGAATGAAGAAAGTATAGATGACATATGAGATACCATAAAGCAACCAAATATTCAAACTTTGGTAATTTCAGAAGGAGAAGAGATGGGCAAAGGCATAGAAAACCTATTTAACAAAATAATAGCTGAAAACTTTTAAAGTCTTGTAAGAGATATAGATATCCAGATACAGGAAGCTTAAAGATCCCCAAATAGATTCAACCCAAAAATAGTCTTCATCAAAGCACATTATCATCAAACTATCAAAAGTCAAAGATGTTGGGCACACAGCTGTAATCCCAGCTACTTGGGAAGCTGAGGCAGCTACTTGGGAGGCTTGAGGCCGGGAGTTTGAGGCTGTAGTGTGCTATGATTGTGCCTGTAAAGTAGCTACTGCACTCGAGCCTGGGCAACACAGCAGGACCTCATCTTAAAAAAATAAAAAATAAAGTAAAAGACAAAGAGAGAATCCTAAACACAACAAGCAAAAAGCATAAAGTCACATATAAGGAAATCTCCATCAGACTAACAGTGGATTTCTCAGCAGAAACTGTACAGGCCAGGAAAGAATGGGATGATATATTCCAAGTGCAAAAAGAAAAGAATTTTCAGATAAGCATACTATATCCAGCAAAGCTATTCTTCGAAAATGAAAAAGAAATATTGAGGGAATTCATCATCACTACACTGGCCCCACAAGAAATGCTTAAGGAAGTCTTACATCTGAATGAAAAGGACAATAACTCTCATGAAAGTAGAAACCTCACTGGTGGAGAGGATATGCAAATGAGAAAAAGAAAGGACTCAAAAATTATCACTATAAAAAAACACCAAATCATAAAGGTAAACAAAGATGCAGAAAGGAACATAAGATATACAAAACAATCAGAAAACAACTACTAATGAAACGACAGGAGTATTTTACTTTCACCTATCAATAACAACCTTGATTGTAAATGATTTAAATTCCTCAATTAAAAAACATAAACTGGCTGAATGGATTTAAAAAAAAAAAATAATAAGACCCAAACAAGACCCAACTGTACACCACCTGCAGGAAACTCACTTCACCTGTAAAGGCATACACAGGGCTGGGCGTGGTGGCTCACGCCTGTAATCCCAGCACTTTGGGAGGCTGAGGCGAGTGAATCACTTGAGGTCAGGAGTTTGAGACCATCCTGGCCAAGATGGTGAAACCCCGTCTCTACTAAAAATACAAAAATTAGCCGGGCACAGTGGCGGGTGCCTGTAATCCCAGCTACTCGGGAGGCTGAGGCAGGAGAATCCCTTAAACCCAGGAGGCGGAAGTTGCAGTGAGCAGAGACCATGCCACTGCACTCTAGCCTGGGTGACTGAACAAGCCTCTGTCTCAAAAAAAAAAAAAAAAAAAAAAAGACATACATAGACATGAAAGGATGAGAGGCCAGGCGTAGTGGCTTATGCCTGCAATCCGAGCACTTTGAGAGGCCGAGATAGGCAGATCACCTGAGGTCAGGAGTTCGAGACCAGCCTGGCCAATGTCGTGAAACCCCATCTCTAAAAAATTAGCCAGGCGTGGTGGTGCACGCTTGTAATCTCAACTACTCAGGAGGCTGAGGCAGGAGAATTGCTTGAACCTGGGGGGCGGAGGTTGAAGTGAGCTGAGATCACACCATTGCACTCCAGCTTGGGTGACAAGAGCGAAACTCAGTCTCAAAAAAACAAAAACAGACAAACAAACAAACAAACAAAAAAACAAGACATGAAGGGATGGGAAAAAAATCCACACAAACAGAAACCAAAAGTGTGCAGGAATAGCCGTGGACCGTGATACATATATTGACATTATGTTCTTGACATAAACGTTCAATACAAGAAAACACAGGAAAGATACTGTGGATAAGTTAACTTGTAATATCAAGGCTATAGGAGAGCAATTTAAACATGCCAGAACTTGGAGAATATTGTTCCCATTGCCTCTTCTTGATGAACCTAAGAGGGAATGGGCTAGAAAAGATAATTGGGAAAACTTTTGCAAAAATATTTGTGGCAAACCTTGACTGTGTTTAGCTGAAAATGTGAGGCTAGCTGAAAATGTGAGGCTAAAACAAATGTGGAGATAAGGATAGTAACTAATACGAAAATCTGGCATACTCTGTCAAAATGGAAATAGTATCACTTAAAAAGTGGGAGAAGCTGGGCACGGTGGCTCCCGCCTGTAATCCCAGCACTTTGGGAGGCCGAGGCGGGCTGATCACAAGGTCAGGAGATCGAGACCATCCTGGCTAACACGGTGAAACCCCGTCTCTACTAAAACTACAAAAAAAATTAGCCAGGCATGGTGGCGGGTACCCGTAGTCCCAGCTACTCGGGAGGCTGAGGCAGGAGAATGGTGTGAACCCGGGAGGCGGAGCTTGCAGTGAGCCGAGATCGCGCCACTGCACCCCAGCCTGGGTGACAGAGCAAGACTCCGCCTCAAAAAAAAAAAAAAAAAAAAGTGGGAGAAGACAGAAAGCCCAGAAACTCATTAACTGATTCAGAGGCAATAGCTGTATGTCACAAGATACTACATAAAGCTGAAAAATCAAAAAATGGAAGCCTAGGTTTATTTGAAAGTACAAAGAAAAACTAAACTTTGGATGGTGGGGGAAAAAGAGGGAAGAGTGAGGAAGAGGTTACAAGTTAGTTTTTTTTTTTTTTCTTTTTTCTTTTTTTGAGGAGTCTTGCTCTGTCATCTAGCCTGGAGTGCAATGGCACAATCTTAGCTCACTGCAACCTCTGCCTCCTGGGTTCAAGCGATTCTCCTGCCTCAGCCTCCCTTATAGCTGGGACTACAGGCGCACACCACCACACCCCCAGCTAATTTTTGGCATTTTTAGTAGAGATGGGGTTTCACCATGTTGGCCAGGCTGGTCTTGAACTCCTGACCTCGAGCAATCTGCCTGTCTCACCCTCCCAAAGTGCTGGGATTACAGGCATGAGCCATTGTGCCCGGCACAAGTTAGTTTTATAACAATAGACATCGTCTAAAGGAGGCCAGGCCTGGTGGTTCATGCCTGTAATCCTAGCACTTTGAGAGGCCAAGGTGGGAGGATTGCTTGAGCCCAGGAGTCCAAGACCAGCCTGGGCAACATAGTGAGATTCCATCTCTAAAAAAAGTAACAACTCACAGAAAATATTTAAAAAAATTTTTTTTGTTTAAGTCATTGCCTAAAGGAAAGTGGAAACTGAAAGTATAAAATATAAAAATTAGAAAAAATTAAAACCTTAAATTTTACACACACACACACACACACACACACACGGACTTTGTGATGTTTCAGTTTAGCTAAATCCATTTAAACAGTTTCTCCAAATGTTCTTCCCTGTGTTGGGTGGCGCAGACACGTAAGGTACCACAAGATGGCGACAGTTCCGGGTTCTTCCTCCCTCTCCACACCTGACGCAATGTTGAACCCGCCAAGAAAGACCCAATAAGAAAATAACACCTCCCGCTCCCCCCGCTCCCACCCCCCAGACTCAATCATCGATACCCACGTAGCCCTAAGGGATATAAATATCCCATCCCAACAGCACTCTCTCTCTCTGCGCGACCTGACCTGACTCTGCTAATAAAGATCTCTTGACTGCGTTTGGCGTGCTCTGGGTCTGCCTTTACTCTTTCACCCTGTATCATTCTGAGCTAGGATTGGTCACAAGATACAATTACAGTTGTATTGTTCCAGATCTACTGCTCACTCTGTTGCAGTGGGACAGCCAGACCAGCTGCTACCCCAGCTCCTGTCCAATCTCTGTCAGCTTCTCTGAATCCTGGGCCAGGTGTGTGTGCTACCCATGGTGAAGAGAACCAGTTTCTCCTACAGGTCACCTACAACATTGAGACCTGAGGCATGAGATTTGATGCCATTCTAGTTTGTCCTCAGAAGTTCCCATTTGCCCGTCCCTGATTTCCTAACTTCACATCCATCTTCCCTTCCTTACTGCTGGCCCTGCTGACTTCAGACCAGCATCCGTCACAGAGGCAAGTCTTATAAAGACTTATTCACTAAATCCTGAGTTATATAAGGCCTAGTACCTATAATAAATCTGTTATTTGTACCATTTGCGGTGGTTCAGCTGCTCTGATTTTTTTTTTTTTTTTTTGAGACGGAGTCTTGCTCTGTCCCCCAGGCTGGGGTGCAGTGGCGCAATCTCGGCTCACTGCAAGCTCCGCCTCCCGGGTCCATGCCATTCTCCTGCCTCAGCCTCCCAAGTAGCTGGGACTACAGGCGTCCGCCAACACGCCTGGCTAATTTTTTGTATTTTTAGTAGAGACGGGGTTTCACCGTGTTAGCCAGGATGGTCTGGATCTCCTGACCTTGTGATCCGCCCGCCTCGGCCTCCCAAAGTGCTGGGATTACAGGCTTGAGCCGCCGCGCCCGGCCTGATTTTTTTTTTAAAGAACGAAAATGAGCAAAGGAAACACAACAGAGTATAGTAAAAATAGAAAATTCAGAAAAGATAATACAAAATAATATAACAGGGACTAAACAAATCCATTGTATCAATAAATGTAAATGAGCTTAAAAGACCTATTAGAAGAAAACAAAAATAAATGATTGATAAGTGGATTAAAATAAATGGATTAAACATACAACTCAAAAAGGAAAAGAATGGCAAAGCAAATTGAAAAAATACAGAAGGATGAAATTGCTAAATATGAAAATAGGAAATATTGAATCAGAAAACAAAAAAGTCTACATAATAAAAAGTATGCTAATCAAGCAATTAAAAATTAGTTCTTTGAAAAATATCAAAACTATAGAAAACCATTATATAGCATAAACAAATAAGAAATGACAAGTGGGTGGGATGCAGTGGCTCATGCCTATAATCCCAGCACTTTGGGAGGCGAAGGTGAGGGGACTGCTTGATCTCAGGAGTTCAAGGCCAACCTGGGCAACATAATGAGACCCTGTCTCTACAAAACAAATTAAAAATTAGCTGGGCATGGTAGCACATGCCTCTAGTCCCAGCTACTTGGGAGACTGAGGCGGGAGGATTGCTTGAGCCCAGGAGGTTGAGGCTGCAGTGAGTCGTGATCGCACCATTGCACAGCCTAAGCAACAGAGTGAGATCCTGTTTCAAAACCAAATCAACAACAACAATAAAAACCAGATAAATGACAAGCGAGAAATAACTATTGAAAGGAGTAAATACAAAGTAATAAGGGTTGGGTGCAGTGGCTCATGCCTATAGTCCTGGCACTTTGGGAGGCTGAGGTGGGTAAATCGGTTGAGCCTAGGAGTTCAAGACCAGCCTGGGCAACGTATCAAAACCCTGTCTCTACACAAATACAACAACAACAACAAAAAAGTTAGCTGGGCCTGGTGGCACGGTGCCTGTAGTCTCAGCTACTCAGGAGGCTGATGTGGGAGGATCACTTGAGCCTGGGAAGCTGTGGCTGCAATGAGCTGTGATTGCAGTCCAGCCTGAGTGATAGAGTGAGACCCTGTCTCAAAATAAAATAATAAGATCATAATGACATCAGGGAAGGTGGCAGAGTAGAAAACACCAGGAATCAATCTCTCTACCTAGTCAATTGTACTGACAGAATCTGTCTAATGTAACTATGTTGGAACTCTGGAATCTATTACAAGGCTTGCAACTTCCAGGGGAAGACTGTGGCTAATTTCAATCAATTTCAGCTCTCACACTCTTGGAGCAACTTGGACTTGGCTTGCAGGAGCCAGGGTAGGCAATAAGAACCTTGTCTTCCATGTATCTGGGATCTATGTTTTGATCCCTGATTGCTGCTTCTGATGGTAGAGGTGTAGACACAGAAGTGAGCTGCCATTGTTGTAACCCCCATTGCCATTTTTACAATCCACACTGGAAAAGTGACTTCCGGCCGGGCGCGGTGGCTCACGCCTGTAATCCCAGCACTTTGGGAGGCCGAGGCAGGCGGATCACGAGGTCAGGAGATCAAGACCATCCTGGCTAACACAGTGAAACCCCGTCTCTACTAAAACTACAAAAAATTAGCCGGGCGTGGTGGTGGGCGCCTGTAGTCCCAGCTACTCGGGAGGCTGAGGCAGGAGAATGGCATGAAACCGGGAGGCGGAGCTTGCAGTGAGCCGAGATTGCGCCACTGCACTCCAGCCTGGGCAACAGAGCGAGACTCCGTCTCAAAAAAAAAAAAAAAAGTGACTTCCAGGAGACTTAAAAAGCCAATGATTGGCTTTCCTCTCCTTCATCTTTCCCTTTTCCCCCTGTTAGGGGCCAGACATTTAAGGACTAGGACATCTGAAGTAACTACATATACAGGGGAATATGGAAAGTCACCATGCATGCCCAGGGAAAGGCATAGACTCAGAGAAGACCTTCAATTTATTTATCAATCTTATCCCCAGCTTAGAGACACCATATGACCATAAAATAAAATAAAATAAAATAATAAAACAAAATAAAATAAAATAAACAAAATAAAATAAAAACAGCTTGTCTTTTTTATCCATGTGCCAAAAAAAAAAAAAAAGCAAACCCTGGGGAAGGAGAGAATTTTATTTCCAGAGTTACCACATTATAAGATTCAAAAGTCCAGTTTTCAACTACAACAACAACAAAATCACAAGACATAGAAAGAAACAGTAAAGTGTGGCCTATCTAAGGAAAAAAATGTCAACAGAAAACATTCCTGAGCAACTGTCTTAAAGATGCTCAAAGAGCTAAATGAAGAAGTGGACAAAGTCAAGAAAATGATATATGAATAAAATGGAACTTTCAATAAAGAGACAGAAAACATAAAAAGGAAAAAAAATTCTGGAGCTGAAAAGTACAATAACTACAATGTAAATTTGACTAAAGGGATTCAAAAGCAGATTTGAGTAGGTAGAAGAAAGATTCAGAACAACATATGCACTGTAGGAGTTTCATAAGAAAAAGAGGGAAAGGGAAAAAGGAATTTTTTTTTTTTTTTTTTTTTTTTTTTGCAAAAATAAGGGCTAGAAATGCCCCAAACTGGGTGAAAGACATGAATACAAACATGCAAGTTGCTCCACAAAGTTGGAGTGGAATAAACTCAAGAGAGGCCCTACCAGGAAATATTATAGTCAAACTGTGAAAGGCCAAAGGCAAAGAGAAAATCGTGAAAACAGCAAGGAAGAAGCAACTGTTTACATACAAGAGATTCTGAATAAGATTATCTCTTGATTTCTTACCAGAAACTGTGGAGGCCAGAAGCCAGTGGATCAATATATGCAAAATCTTGAAAGGAAAAAGCTGTCAAGCAAGAATCCTCTACCTGGCAAAACTGTCCATCAAAAATGAAGAAGAAATTAAGAGGCCAGCCATGGTGGCTCATAACTGTAATCCCAGCACTTTGGGAGATCAATATGGGTGGATCATTTGAGCCCAGGAGTTTGAGACCAGCATGGGTAACATAGTGAGACCCCATCTCTACAAAAAAAAAAAAAATACATATACCATTATAAAAGCTAGTATTAATGTAACTTTGATTTAAAACACCACATTTTGTTTATGTTATTTAAAAGACTAAGCATTAAAAAAATCACTTAGAAGCTTGTGTTTTTGGACATACAATGCACAAAAATGTAATTTTATGACAACAGTAACTGAAAGGGATGGGCACAGAACTGTATAGGAGTGGAGTTTTTGTATGCCTTTGAAGTTAAGGTGGTATAAATTCAAATTAGGCTGGGCGCGGTGGCTCACGCCTATAATCCCAGCACTTTGGGAGGCCAAGGCAGGTGGATCACCTGAGGTCGGGAATTCAAGACTAGCCTGGCCAACATGGCGAAACTGCGTCTCTACTAAAAATATAAAAGTTAGCCGTGGTTGCACACTTCTGTAATCCCAGCTACTGGAGAGGCTGAGACAGGAGAATTGCTTCAACCCGGGAGGCAGAGGTTGTAGTGAGCTGAGATTGCACTACTGCACTCTAGCCTGGGCAGCAAACCAAGACTCCATCTCAATAAATAAATTCAAATTAGTGTTATAATTTTAGGATGTCAAATGTAATTCCCATGATAACCACAGAGAAAATATCCATAGCATATGTACAAAAGGATACACACACACACACACACACACACACACACACACACACACAAGCATTTAAAACTTTTCACTACAAAAAACTTAACTAAACACAGGACAGTAATGCAAGAAATGAAGAACACAAATGGTATAAGGCATATAGAAAACAAATAGCAAAAGGGCAGAATTAAATCCCTCTTTGTCGTAGATACTTTAAATGTAAGCAGATTAAACTCTCCAATCAAAATACAGAAGTCAGCATAATGTATAAAAAACATGAATCAAGTATATGATGTCTACAAGAGATCATGTTAGATAAAGACACAAATAAGTTGAAAGTAAAAGGAGGGAAAAAGATATTATATACAAATAGTAAACAAAAGAGAGTGGGGTGTCTATACTAACATCACACAAAACAGACTTTAAATCAAAAGAGTTTACACAAGACAAAGAAAGGGATTACATATTAATAAAAGGTAAAATAAAGCATGAAGATAAAACAATTATAAACATTTATGAACTTAATAACAGACCACCAAAATATATGAAGCAAAAACTGATTGATAGAATTGAAGGGAGAAAGAAACAGCTCTACAATAATAGTCAGAGACATCAGGTGGGCACGGCAGCTCATGCCTGTAATCCCAGCACTTTTGGAGGCCAAGATGGGCAGATCACACGAGGCAAGGAGTTCGAGACCAGCCTGGCCAACGTGGCAGAAACCACCATCTCTACTAAAAATACAAAAATTAGCTGGGCGTAGTAGTACATGTCTGTAATCCCAGCTACTCAGAGGCTGAGGCATGAGAATCGCTTGAACCCAGGAGGTGGAGGTTGCAGTGAGCCGACGAGATCAGATGATGCCACTGCACTCCAGCCTGGGCTATAGAACAAGACTCTCTCAAAAAAAAAAAAAAAAAGAAAGAAAGAAATCGGAGACATCAATACCCCACTCTCAATAATGGACAGAACTATCAGACAGAAAATAAGGAAAGAAGCAGAGCACCTGAACAACACGACATACCAACTAGATCTAACAGACATATGCAGAACACCCAACCCAACAGCAACACAATACACATTCTTCTAAAGCGTACATCGGCATTCTCCAATATAGACCATAGAGTAGGCTGCAAATCAATTCTCAATAGATTTTTTAAAAATAAATATGATACAAAGTATCTTATCTGACCACAAAGGTAAGTTAAAAATCAGTAACAGAATAAAAACTGAAAAATGCACAAATTTGTGGAAATTAAAAAACACAGTCTTAAACAATCAATGTGTCAAACGAGAAATCCTAGAGAAATTAGGAGATAGAGACAAATGGAATTAAAAACACACTATTTTCATTTGCACAATAAATGAAAATACCTAATGACAATATGAAAACTTGTGTGATGCAGCAAAAGCAGTGCTAAGGGAGTAATACACAGCTGTCAATGGGTAACATTAAAAAAGAAGAAAGATCTCAAATCAGGCCATGTGCTGTGACTCACGTCTGTAATTCCAGCACTTTGGGTGGCCATGATGGGTGGATTCCTTACGTCCAGGAGTTTGAGACCAGCCTGGGCATGGCAAAGCCCTGTTTCTACAAAAAATACAAAAATTAGCTGGGTGTGGTGGTGCATACCTGTAGTCCCAGTTATCAGGAGGCTGAGGTGGGAGGATCTGGTTGAGCCTGGATGGTTGTAGTGAGCTGTGATTGTAACATTGCACTCCAGCCTGGGCAACAGAGTGAGACCCTGTCTCCAAAAACAAAAAAAAAGAGAGAGAGAGAGAAAGAGAGAGAGAGAGAAAGAAAGAAAAAGAGAAAAGAAAAACAAAGAGAAAGAAGGAAAGAAAGAGAGAGAGAAAGAAAGAAAGAAAAAAAGAAAGATCGTAAATCAATAACCTAACTTTAGACTTTAATAGTTAGAAAAAGAACAGCAAACTAACCCAAAACTAGCAAGAGGAAGGAAATAACAAAGATTAGAGCAGAGATGAAATAAAGAATAGAAAACGGAAATAGAAAATTAATGAAACCTAACGCTGGTTGTTCTAAAACATTAACAAAATTGACAAACCTTTAACTGGATTGACTAAGAGGACTATATTCGGTTTAAAACAGTTTGTCCACTAGCCTCTTTTTTCTTTCGCAGAATCCAGGCCAAGATACCACATAGCATTAACTGGCATGTTTCCTCACTCTCCACCAGTTTATGAGTTTCTCTGTGTTGCCTCGCCTTTCGTGACCTGGACATTTTTGAAGAGTGCTGGTCACATATTATATTATATTATATTATATTATATTATATTATATTATATTTATTTATTTTTGAGATGGAGAGTCTTGCTCTGTCGTTCAGGCTGGAGTGCAGTGGTGCGATCTCAGCTCACTGCAACCTCTACCTCCTGGGTTCAAGCGATTCTCCTGCCTTAGCCTCCCCAGTAGCTGGGATTACAGGTGTGCACCACAATGCCTAGCTAATTTTTGTATTTTTAGTAGAGACGGGATTTCTCCATGTTGTCCAGGCTGGTCTCAAACTCTTGACCTCAAGTGATCCGCCCGCCTTGGCCTCCCAAAGTGCTGGGATTACAGGTGTGAGCCACCATGCCTGGCCATGATCACATATTCTTTTAGAATGTCCCTCAGTTTGGGTTTTCCATGATTAGACTGAGGTTATAGATTTGGGGGAAGAATTCCACAGAGGTGAAGTGCCTTACCCAGGGAATATGATATGAAGATAACTTAGTACTTTTCTGGGTAGAAACAACATTATGGCATCCCTAATGTTTTTCTCTTTGTCTTGCCAGTTTTTCCCACATTGTAAAAATGACAAGGCAGTTTTTAATGTACTGTTGAACAACTCCAGAAGAAGTTGGACTGTAGCAAATTGTTTCTAGAATGCCTTTGAGGGCGCATTGCCTTTGGATGCCCAAGCAAGATGAGGAAGCAAATCTTTGATGCTATTAAGTGGCCATCTGGGAGGGACACAGGCAAAAAGATCCTGGGTGTAAGAGAAACCATGATCACAGAGAGAGGCAGTATCAGGAAAAGTGGCGAGAAAGGACTGGTTAGTTCACGGAGATAAGACCAAAGGTGACTTGACAATGAGCAACAGCCACACTTTTGCCTATGTTATTAATCAGTGAGAATATTTTTATTACATATCAACAGAAAGTTACATGAGGATTATTAGAAATATTCCTTCAAATGGAAGATGCCTTATGGTTTCAAAGATGTCCCAAGTTGAACTATCCAAAAATGTAATGCAAGTCAACCCAAAGGTTAACACTCTCAGGGAGTAGCTTCACGAGACAGCACAGGAAGGAGGGCTGAAAGCCCGTGGTGACTCATGCGTGTAATCTCAGCTACTCAAGATGCTGAGGCTGTAGATCTCGAGACCAGGAGCTCCAGATCAGACCGGGCAACAGAGCGAGGCCATGTCCTCAACAAATTATTAATTTTTTTGATTTAATTTGCTTTTTAAATTTACTGCTATTAGGCCAGGCACGGTGGTTCACGCCTGTAATCCCAGCACTTTGGGAGGCCAAGGCAGGCAGATCACGAGGTCAAGAGATCGAGACCATCCTGGCCAACATGGTGAAACCCCATCTTTACTATAAATACAAAAATTAGCTGGGCATGGTGGCACCTGTAGTCCCAGCTACTCGGGAGGCTGAGGTAGGAGAATGGCTTGAACCTCGGAGGCCAAAGTTGCAGTGAGCCAAGATCGTGCCACTGTACTCCAGCCTGGCTGCAGAGCGAGACTGTTTAAAAAAAAAAAAAAAAAAAAAAATATATATATATATATATATTATTATTATTTAAAGACATGGCCTCCCTCTGTTGCCCAGGCTGGTCTCCAACTTTGATTGACCTCAAGCAATCCTTCTTCCGAAGCTTCCCAAAGCACTGGGATTACAGGGATTAGCCACACTGTGCCTGACCAGTTTCCCTCCACTGACTCCACCCACAAGCAATCATTCCCAACCTAAAAACATTATTTTAAAAATTAGCGGAGCCAGGGTTAGTGGTTCACGCTTATAATCCTAGCACTTTGAAAGGCCAAGGCCAGCAGAGGGCTTGAGCCCAGGACTTCGAGACCAGCCTGGGCAACATGGCAAAACCTCATCTCTACCAAAAGAAACAAAAAACCAAAAATTAGTTGGGCATGGTGGTGCATGCCTGTAGTCCCAGCTACTCTGAGGGCTGAGGTGGGAGGATCTCTGGAGCCCAGGAGTTCCGGGCTGCAGTGAGCTATGATTGCACCACTGCACTCCAGCATGGGTGACAGAGTGAGATCCCTGTCTAAGAGATGAAAAACAAAGAAGAATATTTTGATACAGAATTTTGAAGACAGATTATATACCCAGAGCCCAATTCCTTTTTCTCTGAGCTACCAGTATCTCTTTTATACATTCCTTATATTCAATAATTTTATTATGCATTGGTAGATAAGTGTGTACATCTACACATTTATATAGTCACACCAAACAGCATGCTTAAATGATTATTTGTTGAAAGCTTTTTTTTTTTTTTTTGAGATGGAGTCTTGCTTTGTCACCCAGGCTGGAGTGTGGCATGATCTTGGCTCACTGCAACCTCCACCTCCTGGGTTCAAGTGAGTCTTCTGCCTCAGCCTCCCAAGTAGCTGGGACTACGGCTAATTTTTGTATTTTTAGTAGAGACGGACTTTCACTATGTTGACCAAGCTGGTCTCAAACTCCTGACCTCAGGTGATCCACCCACCTCGGCCTCCCAGAGTGCTAGAATTACAGGCGTGAGCCACTGTGCCCAGCTGGGCGGGCCCACAAATCTGTATTTTAATGGATTCTCTAGGTGGTGCTTACAAATGCTAAAGTTAATGCAAAGGTGCTATTTCATGTTTTGTTTTGTTTTGTTTTTTGAGATGGAGTCTCTCTCTGTCTTCCCCAGCTGGAGTGCAGTGGCACGATCAGGTTCAAGCGATTCTCCTGTCTCAGCCTCCAGAGTAGCTGGGACTACAGGTGTGTGCCACCACGCCCGGCTAATTTTTTTGTATTTTTAGTAGAGGCGGAGTTTCACCATGTCAACCAGGCTGGTCTTGAACTCCTGACCTCAGATGATCTATTTGTCTCGGCCTCCCAAAGTGCTGGGATTACAGGCATGAGCCACCGCCCCCAGCCCAAAGGTGCTATTTTGGAGCAATGATTGTAAGACTTGACTTTATTATCTTAATTTGAACATCATAAAGAACAAATACATAGTCAAAAGTACATAACTGTTTTCTCTTTTTTTTTTGAGATAGAGTCTTGCTCTGTTGCCCAGGCTGGAATGCAGCGGTGCAATCTTGGCTCACTGCAACCTCCGCCTCCTGGGTTCAAGTGATTCTCCTGCCTCAGCCTCTGGAGTAGCTAGGATTACAGCCATGTGCCACCACGCCCAGCTAATTTTTGTATTTTTAGTAGAGACAGGGTTTCAACATGTTGGCCAGGCTGGTCTCGAACTCCTGACCTTAAATGATCCATCTGCGTCTGCCTCCCAGAGTGCTGGGATTACAGACATGAGTCACTGTATGGCCCATAACTGTTTTCTGAGTAAGATTCAGTTTCCAATCTGGGCAAATGAAGACTTTCCTGGGGTTAAAAAGGCTCTTTCTGGTTCACTCCTTGATATGGACCTGTGCTGGGGATTGAGCAGCTGTTCACGTCCAACGCACCCAGTTTTGGTTCTATGCCAGGCTTAAATCCACGATATTTCACAATTCGTGTATGCAACCTGATAAAGTGTTTTTAGGTGATGACTGCCTTGTAACCTAACATTTTGCCAAATGTTTATGTAAATTTTTCTACCATCATCATTACCGTGGTATTGTAACTAAAACTCTCCAGGAAGTTATTCAGCTTAAAACTAAAATCTAGTATATCTCAAGTAACTCTACTGTGTGATTTGAAATGCCTCTGTTTTATGTTGTCTGCAATCAGCGTCCTCTTGTAAATGAAGTTGAAAGGAAAGATGATGAAACTGGCAGTGTTACTGAATGGGAAATAAAGGTGAGAATACACACTGCGAATGAAGACACGGAAGTTACTTCTACAACATAATCGTGTAGGAATCTGAATGCCGTGTTCCCTTGTTTACCAAATGAAGCACCTTTATTGCAAGAGAAGAAACTGGGCTGTTCCTGCCAATATTCAGAGGCCGTTTGGAATCTACCATGATTGCTTAGATCTGAGGACTTGATGCTCTATTATTTTGTGGGATCTGAGAAGCAGGAATGGGATTTAATGATATCTCAATTCTCATCCATCTAAAATAACCTAATTTGCAATTATAAATAAAATGGCATGTTGCATTTATATATTCCCTTTTTAAAACAGGAACTGCTCCTGCTTTTAACTTTATGGAGTCTTATTTATGAATAAAGCTTGAATTATTAAAATATATATCCAGATTAAAATTCATTTGAATAGTCTATGGCTATTATGAATTTTATTTACTTCTTTTCCCCGAATTTTAATTTCTTTGAAGGCTTCCAGGTAAACAGTGATTACTAATTATTTCAATGTTGTATAAGTCCAAGATCGTTAAGTCAGTTCATTTTGGATAACATAATCAAATTATCATTAAAGAATGATGCAATCACTGTTAATCTTAAGAATCTGACAGTGAAATATGACCCCTTAAAACTATTCAGGTGGGCAGGGCCCAGTGGCTCAGGCCTATAATCCCATTACTTTGAGAGGCAGAGGCGGGTGCATAGCTTGAGGCCAAGAACATTAGGTGACATAGCAAGACCATGTCTCTAAAAACTAAACAAATAAAAATGTTCCCCAGTTAGTGCAGATAGAATAACTCTACAGATTCACATAAGTTTCAGTTTTGTCTCAGATTTATGAGAACAGAATTTATAAAAACATGGGTTATTTAAATTAGGATTCAACTTAATTGTATATCCATGTTTACATTTAGGATTCTTTAAAATAGTGTAAATAGTAATAAACTATAAGACTCATAAGCAATTCTAAATAATTTAGGTGATTAATTTAGCCTTTTTATTTAAACAAAATCCAGTCTTGCATCAGTTAAAATGATACATTGCATGTTTATTTCTCATAGTGGTAAAATCATGGACTCATACCATGGACCATTTTTTAAACTCCTCACTCTCCAGGGGACATTGGTGAAAAATTTTCTTATAGAACCCTGGGCCAGGAGGGGTGGCCTTGGGCGGGACCGGTTGTTCTAAAAATTGGTAAAGCCCAGGGCTTGTTGGTGATGGATGAACCAGAAGTGATGAGGACCCAACAGAGACTTAGAGTGGAGTCGGAATGAAGTCAGAAGTCACTTGCGTGACTCCAAGTGTGTGTCAGGCCCTGCTAGGGTAAAATAGTCTCTGGACCTGGGGACAGGGAGGAAATGGACATCAAAAAATACCATTATCATGGCTGGCCCAGTGGTAGTGGGTTATCAGAACTTATCAACATTAGTGTCGCTAAAGTTGGTATACAACCCCCCACTGTGAAATTTGGCTGGCTTTTTAAAAAATGCCATTATGGGTAGACGCTTTGATCTTTATTGGCAGAGTCACTATGGCCCCTGGGTCCCTGTAGTGTAAAAGTAGGAGTATCAGCCGGGCGCGGTGGCTCACGCTTGTAATCCCAGCACTTTGGGAGGCCGAGGCGGGCGGATCACGAGGTCAGGAGATCGAGACCACGGTGAAACCCCGTCTCTACTAACAATACAAAAAACTAGCCGGGCGTGGTGGTGGGCACCTGTAGTCCCAGCTACTCGGAGAGGCTGAGGCAGGAGAATGGCGCGAACCCGGGAGGCGGAGCTTGCAGTGAGCCGAGATCGCGCCACTGCACTCCAGCCTGGGCGACAGAGCGAGACTCCGTCTCAAAAAAAAAAAAAAAAAAAAAAGTAGGAGTATCTCCACTCATAGGTGGGAATTGAACAATGAGAACACTTGGACACAGGATGGGGAATATCACACACCGAGGCCTGTCGTGGGGTGGGGAGTGGGGAGGGATAGCATTAGGAGATATATCCAATGTAAATGACGAGTTAATGGGTGCAGCACACCAACATGGCACATGTATACATGTATACATATGTAACAAACCTGCACATTGTGCACATGCACCCTAGAACTTAAAGTATAATAAAAAAGAATCAAAAAGTAAATTAATTAATTAATTTTTTTAAAAAAGTAGGAATATCTCTAAAATCTATTGCTACTAGTGGAATTGCCCAATGGGGCTGCTTCCTTGTGCAAACTCGGAAACTGTGCCATCTTCATCCTGGAGAAGGCAGGGTGGCCCCAGGGCTCATCCTGAGCTCTAGGATGGTACTTCAGCCCTAGCATTAATACTGGAGTGCTGTGTCATTTCCCCAATAGTAGGTTATATGATCCCCTATTGAAGCAAGAAGACAAACTGGATGGTGGAGCAAGAAATCAAAAAGAAATCTGTCCAGAAGCCTGAGAACATGATTAGCAGATGGAGAGGCAACAAGATTTGGAAGGCAGGCTGGGCATGGTGGCTCATGCCTGTAATCCCAACACTTTAGAAGGCGGAAACAAGAGGAGCGCATAAGCCCAGGAGTTCAAAACTAGCCTTGGGAACGTAGTGAGACCTCCATCTCTACAAAAAAATTAAAAAATTAGCCAGATGTGGTGGAGTGTGCCAGTAGCCCCAGCTACTCTGGGGACTGAAGTGGGACGATTGCTTGAGCCCCGGAGGTCCAGGCTGCAGTGAGCCAAGATCAAGCCGCTGCACTCTGCCACAGAGCAAGACCCTGTCTCGAAAAAAATAAAAACGAGAAAAAGAAAATTGGAAAGCTACCTCCTCCTCCTCCTCCTCCTTATTTCTTTTAAGGAAATATACTTTTGAAGTTTTGAGTTTGAAACACAGTTTGGACTTAATCACGAGGGATGTTGTGTAGGAAAGAATCATTCATTTAATTAATTTGGAACCCTTCCACCACAGTTTACTCCTTATGATATTAACGCCCTTTAAGTATACATCAGTGTGAAAATGCCTTCAGTTTAAAGAGGCATTTTACCTCAGATGGGGTAAAAAAAAGTGTGTACCCCATCTGAGACCAGAGCATTCACACTGAAGAGAAACTATGAAGTTACCAAATGTGGGGAAACTTACTCACATGCCATCTCGTGGAACATAGAAGTCACACTGAAGAGAAACCCTGTGCCTCTAGGGAATACTGGAAAGCCTTTGGCTAGATTACCAATCTCATAAAGCAGCAGAAAATTCATGCTAGAGAGAAGCCAGTGAAAGCAGCAAAAACGTCATTGAATTAATATTCAATTTATACTGCAGAGGAAGATTTGAATGTACTACATATGACAACATTTTCTCTCACATCTTATTCCTTACTCTGCATTTG
Source organism: Nomascus leucogenys (assembly GCF_006542625.1). NCBI lineage: Eukaryota > Metazoa > Chordata > Mammalia > Primates > Hylobatidae > Nomascus > Nomascus leucogenys. Next base: position 13,134,425 of record NC_044392.1, on the reverse strand, counting down.
AAAGGTCTTACACAGATAAACCTTATAAATGTAAGAAATGTGGAAATATCTTCAGCCAAAAGTAAATCCTCGCTCAAAAAAAAAAAAAATGTACACTGGAGAGAAACCTCGTGAATGTGGAAAAGCTTTTGTTTAGATATCCCTCTCAGTCAGCAGAGGGTTTATGTGGGGAAAGCCCCTCTGCCTGCATGGTATGTGGGAAAGTCTTCAGCCACATGTCAGTTTCACCAAGCACGAGCATTTTCACACTAGAGAGAAACCCTTTGAATGTAATGTATGTGGAAAAGCCTTTACTAAAAGCAGTATGTCATTAACCATCTGAACGCTCATACTGCAGAGACGCTCTTTGTGAATATAACAAATGTGGAAAATCCTTTTGCCAGAAGGAAAGTCTCCCTACCAGTCAGAAAATTCTCACTGAAGAGAGAACTTTTGAGAGTAAAGACTGTGGGAAAGTTCTCATTCAGAAGTCAAACTTCATCCAGTACCAGAGAATGCACACAGAAGAGAAACCCTTTGTGTATAAGGAGTGTGGAAAACCTTTAGTGGAAAAATCAAATCTTACTGAGCAAGAGAAATTTCATATTGGAGAGAAACCCTTTAAATGTAGTGAATGTGGAACAGCTATTGGCCAGAAGAAGTACCTCATAAGAAACCAAAACATACACACTGGAGAGAAATCCTGTGAATGTCAGGAATGTGGAAATGTCTTCTGTCAGCAAATACCACTCATGGTAGATGTGAGATTTCAGATGATCAACTCTATGAACTCACTGTGGAAAAGCCTTGTCTCAGAATTCATCACTTACTGCGTGTGTGAGCAGCCCCACAGGTGAGCAGCCCTATGGTTTCCATGGCTGTAGGGAAGCTTTCTCCCAATTCTCAACTCTTGCTCTGTATGTGAGAATACATACAGGTAGGAAGCTTTATCCATATGGTGAATGCGGGAAGCTTTCAGCCAGAAGTCACACCACATCAGACTCCAGAAAAGTCATACTCATTTAAAAACTCCAGCAGGACGTGACGGCTCACACCTGTAATCCCAACACTGTTAAAGGCTGAGGCAGGAGGATTGCTTGAGCCCAGGAGTTCAAGACAAGCCTGGGTAACATAGGGAGACCCCGCCTCTACAAAAAAAAAAAAAAATTGGCCGGGTGCGGTGGCTCACGCTTGTAATCCCAGCACTTTGGGAGGCCGAGGCGGGCGGATCACGAGGTCAGGAGATCAAGACCACAGTGAAACCCCGTTTCTACTAAAAATACAAAAAAATTAGCCGGGCGTGGTGGCGGGTGCCTGTAGTCCCAGCTACTCAGAGAGGCTGAGGCAGGAGAATAGCGTGAACCCGGGAGGCGGAGCTTGCAGTGAGCCGAGATTGCGCCACTGCACTCCAGCCTGGGTGACAGAGCGAGACTCTGTCTCAAAAAAAAAAAAATTTAATAAAAACCTTGAAAATGGGAATGCTTTTATCAGGAATGTACACCTCATAATGCATCAGAAATAATCATTTTGCAGCAAAGCACCACAAATAAGGTACATTTTAACAGATACTTTAGGTATGTAACTTGTGGGGCATCAGAAAATTCAATGCCCTTCTGAAGAGAAGGGTATTCATATGATAAAAAGCCTGAGTCTGGCCAGGTGCAGTGACTCATGCCTATAATCCCAGCACTTTGGGAGGCTGAGGCAAGCAGATCACCTGAGGTCAGGAGTACAAGATCAGCCTGGCCAAAATGGCGAGCCCTGTCTCTACCAAAAATACAAAAATTAGCTGGGTGTGGTAGCGGGTGCCTGTAATCCCAGCTACTTGGGAGGCTGAGGCAGGAGAATCACTTGAACCCGTGAGACAGAGGTTGCAGTGAGCCAAGATGGCACCACTGCACTCTAGCCTGGGCAACAGAGACTCCATCTCAAAAACAAAACAAAACAAAACAAAACAAAACAAAACAAAACAAGCCTGGGTCCAACAAAGAAACCTACAGCAAAGGCAATGCTGAAAGTTTAGACACATTTCCACTAAAATTGGGAACAGAAAACAGATGCCTGTTAGCATTGCTGTCAGCATTGATCTGGAGAGCTTCACCAGTGCAGTAAGTTGTAAGCATTGGAAAGGAAGACACAAAATTAGATATGATCATCTATAAATACATAAGACTCTTGTGGTGTTGACTGAACACAGCAGAACAGATTTCAGAAAAAGACCTATGCATTATTTGATTTTGGAATATGATAGAAGTGAATCAGGATGGGAGGAAATATGGGACGATTTTTAAAAATTGTTTGGAGGTAATCTGTTCTCCAAGTAGGGGAAAATAGACCATGAACTATACACAAAAGTAAAATCCACAGAGATAAAAAGCAGGCGTTGAAAAAGCTATGTATTAAAATTGTATGACTTTGGGAGTAGGGAAACATTCCTTGTAACAACTTCAGAAATACTTAGCAATTCTACTTTTGAATGTGTATGCTCAGGAAATATGTACTAGGATATTTACTACGGTTTGATTTGTAGTAGCCAAAAATTGGAAACATTGAAAAGGAGAAATCCTTATGACGGAATAATACATATCTGCAAGTGCAACACCTGAGATCCGCATGTATTAACAGGAAGATCTCAGAATCATGTTGAGGGGGGAATATCAAGTTGCAGAATGATGCATGTAGTACAATGACTTTCTGTAAATGTGTTGCTGTTTTGTGTTATTTATTTGTTTGTTTAATTAATTAATTATTTTTGAGAAAGGATTTCACTTTGTTGCCCAGGCTGGAGTGCTGTGGCGTGATCTCGGCTCACTGCAACCTCCACCTCCCAGGTTCAAGCGATTCTCCCACCTCAGCCTCCTGAGTAGCTGGGACTACAGGTGCATGCCACCATGCCCAGCTAATTTTTTGTGTATTTTTTGGTAGAGACAGTGTTTCATCATGTTGGCCAGACTGGTCTCCAACTCCTGGCCTCAAGTGATTCACCCGCCTCAGCCTCCCAAAGGGCTGGGATTACAGGTGTGAGCCACTGCACCCGACCTAATTTTTAATTTATTTTTAAATAGAGACAGGGTCTTGCTACATTACCCAGGCTGGTCTGGAACTCCTGGACTCAAGCAATTCTCCCACCTCGGCCTCTTAAAGGGTGAGGTTATAGGAATGAGCCACCATGTCCAGCCACTTTTTGTAAATTTGAATTAAAAGTTCCCTCACAAAATTCAGTACTATACACATACTATACATGTATGTACGTAAATGTTTCTGAAATGGTTTGGAAGAATATAGCCCAACACTTGCTAGTGGTCACCTGTGAAGAGTGAAGAAAGGAAGAGAGTGAGTGGGAGACTTCAGCTTTGTATCTAAACATCTTCTTCTCTTTAAAAAGACTGCAAGTAGTGAGCCGAGATCATGCCACTGCACTCCAGCCTGGGCGACAGAGCGAGACTCCGTGTCAAAAAAAAAAAAGGACTGCAAGCAAATAGAGGAAGATACTGATTAATTCTGTACTGTGGTATATGGATCTCTAGTCTTATTTTTTATACTTTTCCATGTTTTTAAAATTTCTCAGAATTAGTAGGAATGAGGGTGAGGATGGGAACACTGTACCTGTAGAAATCATGCTGCAATATTCATTCCCGGCCAGGCGCAGTGGCTCACACATGTAATTCCAGCACCTTGAGAGGCCGAGGCGGGTGGATTGCCTGAGCTCAGGAGTTCGAGACCAGCTTGAGCAACATGGTGAAACCCTGTCTCTACTAAAATATAAAAAGTTAGCCGGGTGTGGCAGCATGAGCCTGTAATCCCAGCTACTCGGGAGGCTGAGGCAGGAGAATCACTTTAGCCTGGGAAGCTGAGGTTGCAGTGAGCTGAGATCGTGCCACTGCACTCCAGCCTGAGTGACAGAGCGAGACTCCATCTCAAAAAAAAAAAAAAAAAAACTCATTCCCAATCAAATACTAAATTTGTATAGCAAATATTTCTAAAATTTTATCAACAATGAGTGGATGAACGTGCTATGTATGTAAAATGGAATTATCCGGTTTTTTTTTTTTTACATTCAAAATGAAGGCCGGGCATGGTGGCTCATGCCTGTAATCTTTGCACTTTAGGAGGCTGAGGTGGGAGGACCGCTTGAGTCCAGGAGTTTGAAAGCAGCCTGGGCAACATGATGAGACTCCGTCTCTACAAAGAATTTAAAAATTAGCCACAGTGAGCCATGACTGCACCACTGCACTCCAGCTTGGGCAACAAAGTAAGACGCTGTCTCAAAAATAAATAGATGGTAAGATAAAATTAAAAGTAGTAAGTAAAAACCACAGCCGAAAAGAAAGACAGAAAGAGAAAGAAAGAAAGAAAGAAAGAAAGAAAGAAAGAGGAAGGAAGGAAGGAAAAAAGGAAAGAAGGAAGAAAGAAAGAGAAAAAAGTACCATGATCATTTCTAGGGTAACCTGATGGAATTATCAAAATAATTATGCAAGATAAAATAAATAAATAAATAATAAATAAGCACATAAGTCAAAACCACAGAAAAAAAAAAGCCATTAAGTTTCCAGGGTAAACTGATGTAATTATCAGGATTTCACAGTAGAAGTAATTTGATTAAGTTTACAGCTGCCAAAGAGGTGGGGTCTGCATAAGCGAACAGCTGATTGAATCTGATGCCTCTAGTGTGTTTGAGGACTCAGATCATAAGAGCAAAACCGTTTGAGTTCAAATCTACTATCCGTGTTTGATTCTGTGATCTCCTGCAAATATTTAATATCTCTGAGTCTCAGTTTTCGCTTTACATGATAACAATGATAAAATCCACCTCCTAATACTGGTGAGGGTAAAATTCGCTAATTAATGCCAATTGCTTCCCTGCACAACGAGAACAGGGGACGTGATTGCATTAATGTCCGGAGGCCTCTGGTAGGTAGCTCAATCACTCTGCCTGTACAGGCGGTAGGTCGCTGGTGCCCTGGGCTCCGCCCCGAGGGGTGTGGCCGACCAAAGACGCAAAGCAGTGACCTGGGTGCATCCCGCCAGGCTCTATAAAAGCCCAGGCCTCAGAAGGCGCCCAGCAGTTTCAGAGTGTGTTGCTCTCCGTCTGCAAGTATCAAAGTGCCCGGCCTGCAATATGGATCAATTTCTGGTGAGTCTATCTCCAAACGAAAGGGCGAAGGTAGGTGTCATGGAGTGGTAGGTCAGAAATTCAAAAATATAGGCGTCCAGAATCCTAGAAAGGGAGCCCGCTAATAGGGGAGGACAGAGAAGTGTTTGAAACGGTTCATTTATTGAGGACCATTTTTACTTCCACAAGCCTGCCCTCCGCAGGGCATGCCTTTCATCAGACAGACGCGGGGACTGCAGAGAAGGCTGTGATTGTGATCCTGGGGGTCTCTCGACGGCACCCGAAGGTCTTTCTATTACGTTGGCAGGAGCCCAGGACGAGATCATGGTCTGGTCGAAGTCTCATGGAAATATACAAGGAACGCTAGGCCCATGAGTCAGAGGGGCCTGGGTGGGTTGGGTTGAATCATTAGAGATCAAGAGAAGGAGGCATAGCCTGTGGATGGAACTATCAGGGTTTATTGTTTGTTTTGGTTTGGTTTGGATTTTTTTTTTTTTTTTTTTTGACAGTCTTGCTCTGTCACCCAGGCTGGAGTGTATTGGCACGATCTCCACACACTGCAACCTTCACCCCCCAGGTTCAAGCAATTCTCATGCCTCAGCCTCCCAAGTAGCTGGAACTACAGATGTGCACTACCATTCCCGACTATTTTTTTTTTCTTTTTTGTAATTTTAGTAGAGGCAGAGTTTCACTATTTTGGCCAGGCTGGTCTCAAACTCCTGACCTCAAGTGATCTGCCTGCCTTGGCCTCCCAAAGTGCTAGGATTACAGACCTGAGCCATTGCACCCAGCCAGGACTATCGTTTTAATAATTCCTTAAACTGGGGATGAAATCCATCTGTTTTTCCAAGGGCCAGAAACTTTAGGGACCAGAAGCAGACCTAGAGCAGGTGGAGTGGGAATCAGTCCTTCACTGGATTCCTGTTTTCTAAGGTTCCCAGTGGGATCCATCAGGCCTTGCTCAGGACGAAATAGAGTTCTGTCTGCTCAGAGGAGCTTCTAGTCTAGTGGTGGGGAGAGGGGGTAGACAGGAGTTAAGCTTTTACATGGGTAGGAATGGTGGGAAACTAAGTGTAAGAGTAAGATGCTATCAGAGGTTGATTTTTAAAGTTTAATTTTATGTACTTATTTTTTAGAGAGGAGGGGGTTCTTGCTATATTGCCCAAGCTGGCTTCAAACGGCTAGGCTCAAGGGAACCTCATCCCACAGCCTCTGAGTACCTAGAGCTAGAGGTGCTGTGATAGCTAGAGATTGATTTTAATCTCAGAGGACATCATTTCAAAGATTTCCTGTTTGGAATTTTTTTTTGGAGTTTTTCTCAGTTATTTGTATGATCTTCAAATATATATAATATAAAATTACCATCTTAGTCATTTTTAAGTTTACAGATCAGTGGTGGTATTTAGACACAGTCATCGTGTTGTGCAACCATCACCACCATCCATCTCCAGAACTCTTTCATCTTATAAAAGTGAAACTGTACCAGTTAAACAGTTAACTCCTCATTCCCCCTCCCCCTTTTCCCCCCAACCATCTGTCTGTCTCTGGTTTTGATTACTTTTAGGTACTTCATATAAGTGGAATCACATGATTTTTTTATGTGAGTCTTTTTCTGTGGCTGGATTATTTCACTTAGCATAATGTCCTCAAAGTTCATCCATGTTGTAGCATGTGTCAGAATATCCTTCCATTTTAAGGCTGGATATTCGGTTATATATTCCATTGTTTGTATATACGTTTGACCCTTGAACAACACAGGTTTGAACTGCATTGGTCCACTTACAGCTATATTTTCTTCAATAAATATATTGAAAATAGATTTTCATATGTTGAACCATCCTTGCATTCTGGGAATAAATCCCATTTGGTCTTATTGTATAATCCTTGTAATATGCTGATGAATTGGGTTTACTAGTACTTTCTTGGGATTTTTGCATCAATGTTCTTAAGGGATATGAGTCTGTAGTTTTCTTGTAGCATCACATCTGGCTTTGACATTGGGTATATGCTGGGCTCATAGAGTAAGTTAGGAAGTATTCTCTCCTCTTCAATATTTTGTAGAAGTTTGAAGGATTGATATTAGTTCTTTAAAATTTGGTAGAATTGACCAGTGAAATGATCAGGTCCACAGCTTTTTTTTTTGTTAGGAGATAATGATTACTGATTCAGTCTCATTAGTTATAGGTCTCTTCAGATTTTCTTTCTTCCTGATTCAGTCTTGATAGGTTTTGTGTTTCTATGAATTTCTTCATTTTATCTAGGTTATCCAATTTGTTGGTGTACAAACTGTCCATAGTACTGTCTTAAAATCTTTTCTATTGCTGTAGAAGTAGTAGTAATGTCTCCACTTTTCTTTCTGATTTTAGTAATTTGAGTCTCTTTTTCTTAGTCCATCTAGCTTAAAGGTTTGTCAATTTTGCTGATCTTTTCAAAGATTGATTTTTTGTTTCATTAATTTTTCTGTATTTTTAAAAATTTCCATTTCATTTATCTCTGCTCTATTCTTTTTTGTTTTGTTTTTTTTACAGGTGGGGTCTTGCTTTGTCACCCAGGCTGGAGTGCAGTGGCACAATAACAGCTCACTGTAGCCTCCAACTCCTGGGCTCACGTGATCCTCCTGCCTCATCCTCCCAAGTAGCTGGGACTACAGGTATGTGCCACCACACTCAGCTAATTAAAAAAAAAAAAAAATTTATAGAAGCCAGATCTCACTATGTTGCCCAGGTTAGTCTAGAACTCCTGGGTGAAGGGATTCTCCCACCTCGGCCTTCCAACATGCTGAGATGACAGGCCTGACCGACTGTGCCTGGCCTGTTCTAATCTTTATCATTTTCTTCCTTCTGCAAACTTAAGTTTAGTTCTTCTTTTTCTAGTTCCCTAAATTGTAAAGTTAGGTTACTGATTTGAGATATTTCTTGTTTTTTTAAATGTAAGTGTTTATAGCTGTAAATTTCTATTCTAACATTGCTTTTGCTACATCCCATAAATTTTGGTCTATTGTGTTTTTGTTTTCATTATAACTTCCCTTGTGATTTCTTCTTTGATCCATTGTTTGCTTAAGAGTATATTCTTTCATTTCCACAAATTTGTGAATTTTCCAGTTTTACTTCTTTTTTTTTTTTTGAGATGGCATCTCACTCTGTCGCCCAGGCTGGAGTCCACCTTCCAGGTTCAAGTGATTCTCCTGCCTCAGTCTCCCGAGTAGCTGGGATTACAGGTGCTCACCACCAAGCCCAGCTAATTTTTGTATTTTTAGTAGGGACAGCGTTTCACCATCTTGGCCAGGCTGGTCTTGAACTCCTGGCCTCATGATCCACCTGCCTCGGCCTCCCGAAGTGCTGGGATTACATGTGTGAGTCACCACGCCCGGCCTTCCAGTTTTACTTCCATTATGGATTTCTATTATGGATTTAGAGGTGGATGTGGTGGCAAGCACCTGTAGTCTCACGTACTAGGGAGTCTGAGACAGGAAGATCACTTGAGCCCAGTAGTTCAAATCCAGCCGGGGCAACTTGGAGAGAATACATCTCTGAAAATAAAAATAAAAATAATTCCTAGGTTTTGAGAGCTCCTCTTGGTAGGGTGTCACCACAGGAAGTGGCATCAGCCCAGACCTCCAAGTGAAAGTGGCTTCTGCTTCCACTGTGGCTTCAATTATTTCCCTTCTTTTAAGGGTACCTCCTTCTAGTTCTTGGGAAATTCCACTTATTTCCAATCATAAATAGATATATATTATATATGTATATTCTTTGGGTTTTTTTAAAATTTTCTTTAAATATATATAATATGTGTACATATATTATTATACATATGTACATATATATTTTATATAATATATGTACATATATTATATATTATTTATATATATTTAAAGCCATCTATCATCTCTATGATTTGGTATAGAAGGGAAGGACTTCAGGGTCTCCTCAGTCCACCATATTCAATGGCAGTCCCGTCACACATTTTGAATACAGCCTGGAGGAATTATGGTATTTCTCTATTCTGAGAGTCAGGACAAGGCAGGAGGGACCAGACTTTGATGGCAGAGATGGGAAAGGAGAACGTATTAGATAAGATAACTTGGCTGGGTAAGGCAGACTGAGCAATGGATTGGATAGGAACATGGCAAAACTGAGTGGACTGATCTGGCTAGAGTAGGACAAAAGCAGGGAAGAGGCACAGGGGATGAAAAAGATGTGAGGCTACCCAGATGGTGGCTTTGGGGAGCTCATTATAAACTTGACACTTTTCTCGCAGATCATATGAGGCAGAGAAAAAAGAGAAAATAATAAATAGATAAATAAGTACATACATACATAAACTTGACACCAGAGACATAGGAAGCCTAGAAGCATATGGATGGCCACTTTGAACAGAAATGATTCCAAAACCTTGTCCATATGCACAGTTAGGCCTCTGTCTGCAAAGAAACTGCTTCTTGGAATGTGTCTTAGTCTGTTCTGTCCAGGAGCTGGTAGATTCGGTGTCTGGTAAGGGCATACTTTCTAATTCTTAGGTGGCACCTTTTAGCTGTGTCCTCACTTGGTAGAAGTAAAGAACTCTGACGCCTATACCCTTAAAAGAACACTCATCTCATTCTTGAAGGTGCTGTCTCCATGACCTAATCATCTCCCAAAGGTGCTACCTTCTAATACAATCACACTGGAAATTCAGTTTTAGCATACGAAATTTGGAGAAACACAAACATTCAGTCCATAGTAGAATGGTTCCTAGAAGCTGGTGGTTTCCAGGATGGTTCTCAGGAGGCTAGAATCAGTGGGTGCCCCCAGGGAGATCTCTGGGAGAAATGTCCCCATTTATCTAGGGGACTATAAGGACCCAGAGCCAGATAGGTCCAGTACAAATTAAGAGTCTCCCACCTGGGCCAAGTCAATTTACTTCCCTGGATTTCTATTTTCCTTAAAATGGGATTAATTATGACCCTTATTTTCTGGGATCGTGGTGGAAATGAAATGAGATAATTTATTTGAAAGTTTAATCAGCTGAATCTCTGGTAAGATGTCTGGAGAAGAGACTTTGGAAAAGCCTCTGGGGTAAGATGTCTTCAGAGGATGATAGGAGATTCACAACATCCATCTAGACTCTCATCTCCATTGGTAGATAGGAGTAGCTTAGTGAAAGTTTGCACTTGAGAAATGCTTGCACTTTTAAAATGTTCCTCTGTGTGTGGAGGGGACACTGGATGAAGTTAACTCCAGAGTCAGCTGAGAGGCAACTACAGGCTTCTAGGCAAGAGATGATAGTGGGCTGGATTAGGATAGGGTCAACAGGGATGGAGAAGGAGGGTATGTGGGGATTGGAATTTGAGCTGGGATGAACCCCTGACCTATTAATTTTTTTGCAGGATCCCATAACTAAAGATCTAGTTCAGTCATCAGGCAACAGCAAAGAGATGGATTCCAGTCTCCTCCAGGCAATTGAGGAAATTGAGAATTTTTTCCAGCGTCTCTCTGAGCGACATACAGAGCAGGCAAAAACCCCAGATGCACCAGAACCAAAGAATTGTATGCCTCTGACTGCCCATGCTGAGGAGAGCCAACATGAGTCAATCCAGAGCAAGACGATGCCTCCCTTGGGGCCCACAATGATGACTTCTGCATGCACTAACATCCCTGGGACAGTTCTCGCCCAGGACCTAACAATGCACCCTCTTAAAGCCCTTGAAGACCTAAGTGAGACTTATTCCATGGGCCAGAAAGTGACTTCCTTTGATCAGATAAAACACACAGCAGGCTCCCAGATGACAGATGTTACTGACATCCCAAAGTCATCACCCACTGATTGCCAGAAGACAGCCATCACTGCAAGCAACACGACAATCTCCAATGAAAGTAGCCAGCTGAACACCCCAAGTAGTGACCAGACCCTCAATGAGAGTCAGATACCAGCCCTGCATGGAGATCAGATGAAGACCCTCAGTGATAACCAGACTCTCTGTGGGGACCAGGTGCCCTTCAGTAGTGACCAGACCCTCACTGATGGTCATACAGTGATTTCCAGTAGCGATGAGATCCTCTCTGGGGGCCAGATGACAAGTCTAAACCTCTATGGAGGGCAAATGATGACTTCCATTGATAACCAGACCCTCTGTGGGGAGCAGATGACAACCTCCAGTGGTAACCAGGCCCTCTACAGGGAGCAGATGACGACATCCACTGGTAACCAGACCCTCTGTGGGGAGCAGGTGATGACATCTACTGGTAATCACATGCTCTACAGGGAGCAGGTGACGACCTCCACTGGTAACCAGACCCTCTACGGGGGGCAGATGACGACCTCCACTAGTAACCAGACCCTCTACGGGGAGCAGATGACGACCTCCATTGATAACCAGACCCTCTACGGGGGGCAGATGACAACCTCCAGTGATAACCAGACCCTCTACGGGGGCCAGATGACGACCTCCACTGGTAACCAGACCCTCTAGGGGAGCAGATGACGACCTCCACTAGTAACCAGACCCTCTACGGGGGCAGATGACGACCTCCATGATAACCAGACCCTCTACGGGGGGCAGATGACAACCTCCAGTGATAACCAGACCCTCTACGGGGGGCAGATGACAACCTCCAGTGATAACCAGACCCTCTACGGGGGCAGATGACACCTCCACTGTAACCAGACCCTCTACGGGGGCAGATGACGACCTCCATGATAACCAGACCCTCTACGGGGGGCAGATGACGACCTCCAGTGATAACCAGACCCTCTACGGGGGGCAGATGACGACCTCCAGTGATAACCAGACCCTCTACGGGGGGCAGATGACAACCTCCGGTGATAACCAGACCCTCTACGGGGGCCAGATGACGACCTCCACTAGTAACCAGACCCTCTACGGGGAGCAGATGATGACCTCCAGTGATAACCAGACCCTCTACGGGGGCCAGATGACGACCTCCACTAGTAACCAGACCCTCTACGGGGAGCAGATGATGACCTCCAGTGATAACCAGACCCTCTACGGGGGGCAGATGACAACCTCCAGTGATAACCAGACCCTCTACGGGGAGCAGATGATGACCTCCACTAGTAACCAGACCCTCTACGGGGGGCAGAATATGATGACCTCCACTAGTAACCAGACCCTCTACGGGGGGCAGATGACGACCTCCAGTGATAACCAGACCCTCTACGGGGGGCAGATGATGACCTCCACTAGTAACCAGACCCTCTACGGGGGCAGAATATGATGACCTCCACTAGTAACCAGACCCTCTACGGGGGGCAGATGATGACCTCCACTAGTAACCAGACCCTCTACAGGGGGCAGATGATGACCTCCACTGGTAACCAGACCCTCTATGGGGGGCAGAATATGATGACCTCCACTAGTAACCAGAACCTTTACGGGGGGCAGAATATGAACTCCATTGATAACCAGGCCCTTTATGGAGGCCAGATGGCAACATATAGTGGCAACTCGACCCTCTCTGGGGACCAGATGCTGACTCTTCAGGTGGGCAATATGACAACGCTCACTGATGACCACAGCCTTTATGGGGGATATATGATGTCCCATCCGTTCTCATCATTGCCATACCCAGGATTCCTATGCTCTTCAAGTTCCCATTTGATTCAAGGACAACTCCCAGAAAAGCAGAAGACGCAGAGCTGCCAGTTCTGGAAGAATCCTGAGGTTTCAAGGCCCTATGTCTGCACTTACGAGGACTGCAAGATGTCTTATTCAAAGGCTTGCCACCTCCGAACCCACATGCGCAAGCACACTGGTGAGTGAGGGCCCAGGAACAGGGGTGAGGGGCAAGTGGCTACAGATTTGTGCCTTTACAAAGCCCTGGGAGCATTTGAGATTGCTGCCACTTCCTTTAAGCCAGGGATTCAAGAAGATTCTATAATAGAAAAGGTTGGCACCTTCAGAAGGGTGGATAAAGCAGTCCTAGGGACAGGCTCTAGGCCTGGACCACAGTCAGGCTGGCTATAGCCTTTAGTGGTGTTGACTGCTGGTTTGATGGGAATAAGTGGAGGGATTTCTTTGGCCTCTTGCAGGTAGATGTTCTTGACGCTATTTCTACCGGGACCGTCACTTCATAGTGACAGGGCCCCCAGGCCCCACTTCCCTCATCCTCCTTATTCCCCCCACTAACTTGCCTGCCAATAACTGTCTCTCCTCCTGTTTTTTTTTTTTCTTCCTTTCCTCTTCTTCCCTTCTTCACAGTTTTCCTCTTGTCTCTCCAGCTTTCGTGGCCCTCATTCCCCTCCTCCTTCACTCACCTCCCCCACTCCCGTCTCCTCTGGCACTCCCTCTCCCACTCCAACTTGTTCAAAAACTTTTTCTTGTTCACTTTCAATGTCCCTGCCCTACCTCACCCTGATGTATGACAGGTCTCTCTCTCTCTCTGTTTGGTCCAGGGGAGAAGCCCTATGTATGCGATGTAGAGGGATGTACGTGGAAATTTGCCCGCTCAGATGAGCTCAACAGACACAAGAAAAGGCACACTGGGGAAAGGCCCTACCTGTGTTCAATATGCAGCAAGAATTTTGCAAGATCTGATCACCTAAAGCAGCATGCAAAGATCCACAACATTCGCCCAGGATTATGAACCCTTCAGCCCATGAGGAAATGTGTACAGCTAAAAGATTCTCCCTATTGAGTTTGTTTCCCTTGAACAAGCTCCCCTATTTCCCTATGCCAGTAGCTAGTAGGTGCTTAATATTATTCATAAGTTTTCTAAAATATACAAAGAAAGTAGGTATGCGTTTTCATATAAAAACTGGATGACTTTCAACTTGAAACCGGAAGCACTCTTCATTCATTCCCCTCTCTCAGGGTAATAGCTTTTATCAGCATGCTGTGAATCCTTCTAGATCTTACTCTGTATTTACCTGTATGTGTACTTTTAAAAATGTATCTATGTAGGTGATTGAGATTGATATATATATAGCTCAGAGGGTAAAGAATGAAACTTTTTTTTGTCTATAGCTGAGTCCATGTTTCTTTGGAGATTCATTCCTATGAGGTGAAAAGGAGAGGACGCTCAGTCACGTCCAGTGTAAAGTGGTCTCAGGTTAAATGGACTTTGCTTAGATGAGTACTTAGCCTATTCAAAGCTTCAACCTCAGTCAGGTGTAGTGGCTCATGCCTGTAATCCTAGCACTTTGAGAGGCCAAGGTGGGCAGATTGCTTGAGCCTGGGAGTTCTAGACTAGCCTGGGCAACATGGCAAAACTCTGTCTCTACAAAAAAAAATACAAAAATTAGCCGGGTGTGGTGGTGCATGCCTATAGTCCCAGCTACTTGGGAGGCTGAGCTGGGAGGATCACTTGAGCTCAGTAGTTGGAGTTGCAGTGAGCTATATTCACACCACTTCACTCTAGTCTGGGCGACATAGTGAGACCCTGTCTCAAAAAAAAAAAAAAAAAAAGATATTGTGTAATATTATATATGAAATATATTGAATAAGATATTTAAGTTATAAGTAGAAAAAACGAGCACTTGTAAGAGCTCATCACCCAGTGTCATGCAATCAGATGTTGAGATGGCCAATCGGAACAATGAGCCGGATGGAAAGGAATGATCAAGCCTTATTTACTGACTGCTACAGAGCAGATAGGAGAGATAGCCTTAGCCAAGACCCCAAATAAGGAGGCCTCTGCATGGAAGCATCATCGTCCTTCAACGATCCACATAAACTCAGGGTATAAAACTCTGCACTGGCTGCTTTCCGGGGTCCTTCAGCTGTGGTACAAGTGGGACACATGCAGTTAAGACTCCATCCCCCCTGGGCAGCTTTCCTGAGCCTTGGGGGACTAACTCCCAATGAATCCTAGATTGTTGTCCCTTGCTTCCTGTTAGTAATAAACCTATTTTATTTAACTTGTTGTGTGTATGGGTGTCATTGGATCCCACTGGACTCAGACAAGCTGATAACCAGTGCACAGTGAACCTGCTTTATGGTGGGGATGCCAAGTCCTTGACTATAGCTCCTTTCAGAAAACTGCAATGCCCCGGCTATGTGCCAAGTCTGGTGAGCTCCCCTACCCATCCTTCTATCTTCTAGAATTGATGACTACCCTGAATTTTGTATATATAAATCCCTTGATACATTTATCAAAAATGCATGTATTCAAAGATAATTTGCAGGGTTTTTTGTTTTGAGCTTCATAAATATTTTACTAAGCTATATAACTTATACTAATTTTCTTCTGAAATTCCCTTGTTTTCAACACATTATCTCTAAGATTTCATCCATGTTATTACTAAGGCCAATAAAAAGAATCCATAACAACCCCAAACAAAACTTCTCTACATTGTCAACACACCAGGGTGGGTGTGGGGGAGTGAGAGACCAAAGAAATCTGAGAGTGCGCTAGAGTCTTACATGAAGTACAACAGCTATAAAAAGAAAAGATCATACAGCTGTTCCTCATTATCCAGACCTAATCTGCTAGATCATAAATTTTTAGACTAAAGGAGTTTTTATTTCATTAACCTAAATATGAAAAATAGTAACATATTCCCAACCCATCCAAAAACCCCAAACATTTCTTCAGATTTCACTACAACCCTTATATATTATAACAATCCACCAAGGATTTCACATTATATAAAACCCCCAGGTGTGGTGGCTCACACCTATAGTCCCAGCACTTTGGGAGGCCAAGGCGGGCAGATCACCTGAGCTCGGGAGTTCGAGATCAGCCTGACCAACATGGAGAAACAGTCTCTACCAAAAATACAAAATTAGCTGGGTGTGGTGGCACACGGCTGTAATCCCAGCTACTCGGGAGGCTGAGGCACAAGAATCACTTGAACCCAGGAGATGGAGGTTGCGGTGAGCCGAGATTGTGCCATTGCACTCTAGCCTGGGCGACAGAGCAAGACTCAGTCTCAAAAAAAAAAAAGAAAAAAGAAAAAAGAACTGAAAAAAATGAACAGGGCATCAGTGACCTGAGGGACAATATCAAGTGCTCCATCATATAGGCAGACTGTGTGTCAGAAATAGAAGGTGGAGGAGAACCCCAAAATTTGACAAAACAATGCCCAAAATTTTTCCAAATTTTATTAAGACTACTAAACATTTACGTCGAAAAAGTTCAATGAATCCTAAACAGGATAAAGGTAAGTTCAAAACCATACAAAACCAATCACTATATTTAAGAACAGATATGCTATGTGGTAAAAACAAATAGCTAAGGCAAGATTAATCAAAATTCAGTATAGTGGTTACCTCTGCAAAGGATGGGGAATTCAAAGCTTTAAATGTACTGGTAGATCACTTTTCCTTCTTTTTCTTTTAATTTTATTTTTTACAGAGACAAGGTCACACTGGTCTCAAACTCCTGGCCTCAAGTTATTCTAAACATTTTTATTATTTTGTATTATTTTTCTTTTTCCTTTTTTTTTGACCTTCCTAACGTGAGTGCATTTATTATTAAATTGGATATATACAAAATATTTTTTGCAGGTATGATAGATATCACAATCAATGGAAAATGAATCAAGTTCATCCATTCTTCTTCTGTGTTACTTATAACACAAGTCAGGAGCCTGGAAGTCATCATTGGCTTCGCCCTCACCTACCATATCCAGTTAACTATCACTTTCCTACTTCTCCCTACCGCCACTCTCACACTCTGGCCAAAGCCACCTTGACTCTCACCTGAAATACTGCTATGTCCCTTCCTCTCCCTTACATCCTCACTCTAATCTAATCTCCATGTTGCAGCCAAAGAAAACAACCTTATCGCTCCATCTTGAATCTATCTCACCATCCCCTTTACTATCAGAAGCAAGAGTGACAAGTAAATTTCCCAAGACACCTCATAGCCAGGAAATGGCAGAGGCAGGATTCAAAATCTACTAGAGTCCACAGGTCTTGTTTGTTTTGAGATAGAGTCTCGCTCAGTCGCCCAGGCTGGAGTGCAATGGTGAGATCTCAGCTCACGGCAACCTCCACCTCCTGGGTTCAAGAGATTCTCCCATCAGCCTCCCAAGTAGCTAGGATTACAGGTACCCGCCATATGCCAGGCTAATTTTTGTATTTTTTGTAGAGATGGGGTTTCACCATGTTGGCCAGGCTGGTCTCGAATCTTTAATCTCAAGTGATCCGCCTGCCTCGGCCTCCAAAAGTGCTGGGATTACAGGCGTGAGCCACCGCGCCGGGCCCAATTTGTGCACTTCTAGTAACATCCCTCCTCTGCTAGATTGTGACCTCCACAAGAGCAGGAGCCTGTTTTGCCCACTGCTGTAGTGCACATCATACACCCTTGATCACTCTGGTCCTCTCCAAGTCCACTTCTTGGTGAAAACTAGGTCACCAAGCAGACAACAAGCAATCTGTTTGCTGACCCTACCCACGAGGCTGTGTGTGAGCCAGGTGGGCTGGGGAACAGAGACTAGCCCTGGCCCAGTGAACCCGAGATGGCCTGCTCCATGGAAGGGATCTGGTGCCCTAGTAGAAAGACACTTTGAGTACCCAAGACTTCAATCCCTGGGGCTAGTGAATGGGTCATAAATGAGCCCCTTCTGCCCCTGTTCTTTTAATCATGTCCACTTCCCTCACCTGGGAGCTTGGATGAAGGGCACCTGGATGTCCATCCCAGGTATACTGGGGCCACTAGTAACACAGACAAAGGCAGCAAAGCAGGACAGGGTCAGGGTAGGGGTGGGAGGGCAGGGGCAGGTACGGCCAAGGCTGTGGGGCTTCCCCAGAGGCCCAGATAGGCTTGAGCCCACAGAGGACCAGCTTCTCTTCTTGGCAGCACTGATGACACATTATAAATGTTGTCTATGATCTTTCTGCTCTGCAGAGGCGGGGTGCCTTCATGCACCTCTGAATCCTTACTGTCTATGCCATAGTTTCCAGAAGACAGACATGTCCAACGGTATATGTCCAAGAAATATGAGGTGCAGCTAGCCCCCATGAGTCCTTCGGGTCTGATGGAGGCACCTCCTTGAGAAGTCTTTCTTCCCTGACACATCCTTTAGTTAACTCCATGCTCCTCACCACGGGTCTGCACAGCCTTGGTGCGCTCAGTATTGTGGGCTCAAAAAACATTTTGCTGAATGAATGTAGAACTGGAAGACTGCCTCTCCTCTGAGCAGTTGCCATGTCCAGTGCTCTCTGCCTGGAATCCTCTTCCTTCTTCATTCATCTGTACAGTTTATTTCAAAATTTGAGGGATTACTAGGTGTTACACTCTTACTGGGCCCAGGGATTACCTCCTCTAGAAAGCCTTTCTGACCCTTCCATTAGGGGCTCCTCTTCCCCATGGCTACTGTACCGAGGTGGACCTCTGAGCCCCCAGATCAAGATGGTCCCTTGAGCACAGAAACCAGCTCTGATTCATCTCCCTGTGCTTGGCACCAGCCTGGGTTCAGGAAACACCCATAGAAGGCACCATCTTCTTAGGGAAGAGACCACCTCTGGGGCAGACAGATCCTGGTTGAGATTCTAGCTCTGCACTTGATAGCTTGGCCAAGTTCCTTTCTCTCTATCAGTTTGCTAGAGTAAAACAGCCTGCCAAGTCTAAACATGAGGTTCTAAACTACCTGGCTGGTTTGCCAGGATAGTCATTATCCCTTTAACCCCAAGGGAGAGCAGAGAAAGATAGGCCACTTAATATCTGGTGCTTCGTAGTCCAGGGACCTAAGGAAGTTGGGAGGAGAAGAAGTTACAGTGAGATTCATCTTTATCTGCCCCAGTCTTAGGTCCTCCTTTCCCTCCTAGTCCTCAGTCACCTAGAAAACAGAGCCTGGGCCGGGCGTGGTGGCTCACACTTGTAATCCCAGCACTTTGGGAGGCTGAGGCTGGCAGATCACGAGGTCAGGAGATCGAGACCACGGTGAAACCCCGTCTCTACCAAAAATACAAAAAATTAGCCGGGCGTGGTGGCGGGCGCCTGTAGTCCCAGCTACTCGGAGAGGCTGAGGCAGGAGAATGGCGTGAACCCGGGAGGCAGAGCTTGCAGTGAGCCAAGATTGCGCCACTGCACTCCAGCCTGGGCGATGGAGCGAGACTCCGTCTCAAAAAAAAAAAAAAAAAAAAGAAAAAGAAAACAGAGCCTGAAAACAAGAACTAAGTACTGGTGTTTTATTTGGAGAGGTGCAAACCCAAGGCATTGGAAGTGAGAAAATGGAAGAAAGGCAGGAAAGAATGGGAAGTAACGCAAAGTGATGTATTTAACAGGCTGGGGTGGGCACTGCTTCATGACAAGCCTTGCAGAGGGCACAGTAGTTGTGTCCACTGGCTACTTGGGAGGTCTCCCCATTGATGGTACTGTTTTGGAGAATTGGTACCATGCAGCAATTCATGAAAGGTAGGGAAAAGGGGGGAATTGATCTGCCTGAGTCTCACCTATCTCCCATTTTCCACTAGTCAAAAAAAAATTTTTTTTGTTTGAGATGGAGTCCTGCTGTTGCCCAGGCTGGAGTGCAATGGCACAATCTTGGCTCACCGCAACCTCCACCTCCCAGGTTCAAGCCATTCTCCTGCCTCAGCCTCTTGAATAACTGGGACTACAGGCGCATGCCACCATGCCCAGCTAATTTTTGTATTTTTAGTAGAGACACGGTTTCACCATATTGGCCAGGCTAGTCTCGAACTCCTGACCTTGTGATCCACCCGCCTCAGCCTCCCAAAGTATTGGGATTGCAGGTGTGAGCCACCATGCCCCGCCTCAAATTTTATCCCATAAATATTAACTCCCAGCCAGACACCATGGCTTATGCCTGTAATCCCAGCATTTTGGGAAGCTGAGGTGGGCGGACCACTTGAGGCCAGGAGTTTGAGGTTAGCCCGGCCAACATGGTGAAACCCTGTTGGTGGCACGTGCCTGTAATCCCAGCTATTCAAGAGGCTGAAGCAGGAGAATCGTTTGAACCCGGGAGGCAGAGGTTGCAGTGAGCTGAGATCGTACCACTGTACTCCAGCCATGGTGACAGAGCAAGACTCCATCTCAAATAAATAAATTTCCCCACACTTCTAAGTTTGCTGGCAGCAACTTGGGATGCCAGATCCCGTGCCCTATGCTAGGGCATTCCATCCAAGTCTGTAAAGTGGTGGGAAGAAACAGAAACTCTGGGTACATGGCCAGTGAGTGCCAGGGAGAATGATGCAGTATATGTGCCATGTCCAATACAGTCCAAAACTAGCTTTTTCATTTTCTGGAAGAAACAAAGCATAGTGATCCAAGAACTTTCTCCAGGTCACGTGGATATTAAGTGGCAAACTCAGGATTTGAAAATAGTCTGGCTCTGGAAATTGGATTTTATGTAGCAAGCAAAGGAGTCACTAAAGGGTTTTAAGCTGGGGAGCGACAAGAAATAAAGAGCATTTTAATGAAGCTCCCAGTCTCTACTGTGCTCCACATTCCCATCTGACTAAACTCCAGCAGAAGCAGGTGGCCCCAGAGAGGTTAAGGGCATCCGAGACAGGGTTTGAGGAGTCTCTGGCTCCAGAGCTCCATGTGGGCTTCAACACTGACCCATAATCTTCCTGTCTTCATCTAATCCTACACCTACCAAAGAGAAGAGCTGGTCAGAGGCAGGTAGGATCTGTGTAGAAAAGCCAGAATGAGGCAGGCGCAGTGGCTCACACCTGTAATCCCAGCACTTTGGGAGGCCGGGGTGGGCGGATCACGAGGTCAGGAGATCGAGACCATCTTGGCTAACACAGTGAAACCCCGTCTCTACTAAAAATACAAAAAATTACCCGGGCCTGGTGGCACGTGCCTGTAGTCCCAGCTACTCGTGAGGCTGAGGCAGGAGAATCACTTGAACCTGGGAGGTGGAGGGTGCAGTGAACCGATTCGCGCCACTGCACTCCAGCCTGGGAGACAGAGCGAGACTCCGTCTCAAACAAATAAAAAGGAAAAGGAAAACCCAGAATGAGGAGAGGAGACTGACCTAAGGACCAGCAGCAGGAGGACTGTCCTGCTCTCCCTCGTGGGCCTGTGGGTCTGAGGGTGCCGGCCGATGAGTTTTCTGGTGTTGCTTGAGATGGTCAGACCTCATGAACTCCCGGCTGCACTGATCACATTTATATGGTCGATATCTGGTGTGTACTCGCATATGTCTTCTAAGCTCATCAGAACGGAAGAAAGACCATGAACAACTTTCCCAGTTGCAAGAATACGGCCTCTCACCTGGGAACGACAAGGGAGAGATGGAATTTAGAATAGAGTAGGAAGGAAGGGGTCTGACTGTGAGGCAGAGCAGTCCAGGTTGAGGATTCAAAAGGGAAGGTCCAAGGAACCAGGGAGGGGCAACACAATCAGGAGTGCCCGCCCCAGTCATCTTGGCACAGTCCTCCTGTATGGCAAGTCGGGGGGCCAGTCTAGCTTAGCTCCAAGCTTGGAAGATGAAAGGCTCATCCCAAACAATTACCCACCAGTGGCCCAGGACAAATCTAAAGCCCAGAGACTCCTCCATCCCCACCCCTCCTGACACCTCCTTCACCTGTGTGCTTGCGCTGGTGGCTCACGAGATGGGAGCGTTTGGTATAAGCTTTTCCGCAGTTCTCGTAGTCGCAGCAGTAAGGCCTTGCCTCTGAGGAGCCCCCTCTACCAGTCCTTTCCTGAGGCCTGGAGTTCTTCTCTGCTGTCTGTGGAGCAGGTCCGGGCTGCTCCGGTAGAAATGGGCCTTCTTGAGAGTCTGGCTGACTGACAAGAGAGGCCTGAGATCCTAAAACCAGCAATGACTGGGACTCAGCTAGGGGCATCCCAAGGTCATGGGCATCTTGTGGGGGCAACTTCTGAGCCATGGAGGGGAGCACTGCCTGGGCCTCAGTGGAAGGCACAGTCGGGCCCAACAACGTTTCGTCAGAAGGTACTGTCGAGAGGCCAGGGTAAGGCATTGGAGGGGTCCCAGTGTGGGACATCATTGGGATTCCAGTGCAAGCCGAGACTGGCAGCCCATTGGGGGGCATCCTTAGATTCTCACTGAAGGGCCTGGCCACCCTTGGAATATTGGGCTCTCCTATGGGCATTAGTTGGGGCCCACTGAAAATCATCTCTTGCTGAGGGGGAGACACTCTCTGACAGTAAGTCATCTGGGAAGGAGTGAGAGTCGCTTGGGGGCAGTAGCTCATACCACGCTCAGGCAGTGGCATACTGAACTGTGGCCCCCCTTCATCCACATTCTGCCCCGGTGCCTCAACAGACACCAAAGGGGACCCCAGCATCTCTGCGCTGTGAGGAAAGTGCTGCATGCTTGGTAGGCCTTGGTTCCAAGAGGTGTGCACTCCAGAGCTTCCAGAAGATGAAGACATGTTCAAGATGGGCGCTGAGCTCTCGTTATCCTTGGGGAAAAAGAGTCAGGTGATTTTTGCTCAAATTCCAGTTCCACGTGTTCCTCCTCTTCATCCCCACACCCCATCCTAATCCAGCCCTCTATTTCCATCTCTTGCTGGAATTAGCCTGCGCCAGACCATTTCCCAACTTGGGCTTTCTTTTTTTTTTTTTTTTTTTTTTGAGACAGAGTCTTGCTCTGTTGCCCAGGCTGGAGTGCAGTGGCGCAATCTCGGCTCACTGCAACTCCGCCTCCCGGGTTCCCGCCATTCTCCTGCCTCAGCCTCTCCGAGTAGCTGGGACTACAGGCGCCCGCCACCACGCCCGGCTAATTTTTTGCATTTTTAGTAAAGATGGGGTTTCACAGTGGTCTCGATCTCCTGACTTCATGATCCGCCCGCCTCGGCCTCCCAAAGTGCTGGGATTACAAGCGTGAGCCACCGCGCCCGGCCCCAGCTTGGGCTTTCTAACGTGCGGTCTGGCTGATACAAGCCCCACGGAAGCCTAAATGCAACGCATGCCACTTTCCCTCGGACATGTTTTTGGTTTTTATTTCACACAAAGCAACAAAGAGAGCAAATAAAACAGTCCATAACCTACACCTTCAGCAAAACTGAGAAAATGTTCAAACTCCAATTTTTTTTTTCTTTTTACTGAGACAGAGTTTCGCTCTTGTTGCCCAGGCTGGACTGCAATGGCGCGATCTCGGCTCACCGCAACCTCTGTCTCCCGGGTTCAAGTGATTCTCCTGCCTCAACCTCCTGAGTAGCTGGGATTACAGGCATGCACCACCATGCCCGGCTAATTTTGTGTTTTTAGTAGAGACGGGGCTTCTCCATGTTGGTCAGGCTGGTCTCGAACTCCCGACCTCAGGTGATCCGCCCACCTTAGCCTCCCAAAGTGCTGGGATTACAGGCGTGAGCCACTGCGCCCGGCCCAAACTCCAAATTATACATAAGTGTGAAAGTGAAAGAACATCCTAAACCAGCAGAACGGGTGCAGAAAGCCACAGAGATAGAAGGAATTGAGGCTGCAGATGGGTTTTGGCTGTGGCAAAACTTAGACATCATCTGCAAATATTTACAGCGTCTGCCCTGAGTGGGAACTGTCTGGGCAGGTCTGAGATCAAGCATTGGAGGAGATATGGGGAAAAGGCAGATGTGAAAAAAACACTTCTTAAAAAAAGGGATGGGGGTTGTCTGGAAGTCAGGGGCAGTATCCCTTAATGACTGACTTGCATGAAGGGTAAGAAAGAGATTGGTGGTAGAAGGTCTTAAAATAGGATAGGAGCCAAGAACCATATTTTTAAAAACTGTCAGTAGGCCAGGCGCAGCGGCTCACAACTATGTAATCCCAGCACTTTGGGAGGCTGAGGCAGGTGGATTGCTTGAGCTCATAAATTTCAAAAAGAAAAGCAAAATCAGCTAGGTGTGGTGGCGTGTGCCTCTAGTCCCAGCTACTTGGGAGGCTGAGGCAGGAGAATCACTTGAGTCCAGGAGGCAGAGGTTGCAGTAAGCTGAGATTGTGCCATTGCACTCCAGCCTGTGCTGACAGAGTGAGACCCTGTCTCAAGAAGACAACAGCAACAAAAAAGTCCATTACTGTAGCAATAGAAGAGGGAGCTCTTGAGTTGAGAAACGAATAAAGCTACCCTATCATCTCCTATTCACTCTTCAATTGGGACGGTCCAGAAAAGAACAATCCATTCAAATATGACAACCAAAAGAGAAGTTTAAAATACAATATCCATACAAGATACTAAACCATCAAGACAGAAATTGAAGATTGCAATAAAAAAAAAAAGTCACCAGAAAATTGTTGCTACAAATCAAGGGAAAATGTAACAACCTTCAAACACAAGAAAAGAAAGAAAAGAGAAGAAAGAAGAAAGAAAGAGAGAGAGAGACTAAAAAAGAAAGAGAGAGAGAAAGAAAGAAAAAAGAAAGAAAGAAGAAGAAGAAAGAAAGAAGAAAGAAAAAAGAAAAGAAAGAAAGAAAGAAGAAAGAAAGAAAAGAAAGAAAGAAAGAAAGAAAGAGAAAGAAAGAAAGAAGAAAGAAAGAAAGAAAGAAAGAAAGAAAGAAAGAAAGAAAGAAAGAAAGAAAGAAAGAAAGAGGTGGGCAGATCACTTGAGGTCAGGAGTTCAAGGAAGGAAGGAGGGAGGGAGGGAGGGAAGGAAGGAAGGAAGGAGGGAGGGAAGGAAGGAAGGAAGGAAGGAAGGAAGGAAGGAAGGAAGGAAGGAAGGAAGGAAAAACTTGAAGCAATTACAACTTTTGCAGCAGTTATAGGAACATCACAGGTCAGAAATAGGGAAATTCAAAAAAGTTACATCCATACAAAAGGATGGGGTTACGTTAGAGAGTAGGGAATGGGGAAAGATAAGAAAGGGACACTGGACGGGCTACTATTTCTTGACCTGAGTGACAGTTTCACAGGTTTTACTTTGTAACAGTGCATTACTTTGTAGCAGCTGTACTTACATTCACTTTTCTGTTTGAGTGTCATTTTTAGCAATATGGTTTAAAATAAGCTAGTATTGCTAGGCAGCGCCTCATGCCTATGATCCTAGCTCTTTGGGAGGCCCAGGTGGAAGGATTGCTTGAGTCCAGGAGTTCAAGACCAGCCTGAGCAACATAGGGAATCCTCATCTCTATAAAGAATTAAAAAAAAAAAAAAAACCAAGCCAGACATGGTAGCATGCGCCTGTGGTCCCAGCCACTCAGGAGGCTGAAGTGGAAAGGATCACTTGAGCCTGGGAAGTTGAAGCTGCAGCGAGCTGTGATCGCATCACTGCTGTCCAGCCTGGGTGACAGAGTGAGACCTCATCTCAAAAAAATAATAATAATGCTAAATTTAAATAGGAAATATTCTATACAAATTCACAATGTAAAATATATATATATTTTTTTTCTAGCTCTGTCCAGTAAAATAACCTATTGAGGCATTTGTGATTCTAATAACAACGTGTGCCTCTAGAGCCTAGACTTGTCTCTAATCCTATTCCTTGCTAAAAGTTAGACCAAGAATTTCCTGACTCCAAGACTGGGAAAAGGAAGGTTTAAGGGAGCCTGGTACATTTTGTGCCAGAAAATAAGGGAGCTTTCAAAGATTAGGATCGGGTCAAAAGGAGACAGGAAGTGACATCAAGGAAGATGGCAGTGTAGGAAGCACCAGGAACCTGTATCCTCAGCCTGGTAACTATCACACTGGCAGCATCTGTCTAAGTTTTTTGGAACAATGAAGGGTATTAAAGGTTTGTAACTTCCAAAGGAAGGCTTTGAAAGTAAATTGCAGTTAATTTTGGTCAACCTAAATTCTTAGGTAGGTAGTAGCTACCGATACACACCCCATGTTCCTGGAGCAACCTGCATGCAGCATGCAGGAGCCAGAGTGGGCAATAAAAACCTTGTCCTCCAACTATTAGGGAATCTATATCCTGATTGTTATTTACTGTTTCTGATTATGAGGTGCAGACAGAGGTAGGCAGCCATTGTGGCAACTCAACTCCCAATGTTACAACCCCCTCCTCTTCCCACTGAAGAGACTTGCAGAGATATGAATACGAACATCCGAGAAGCTCAACAAAATTCAAGTAGGATAAACTCACAGACCTATACCAAGAAACATTATAATAAAATGGTTGAGGCTGGGTGCGGTGGCTCACGCCTGTAATTCCAACACTTTGGGAGGCCTAGGCAGGCAGATCACTTGAGGTCAGAAGTTCAAGGCCAGCCTGGCCAACATGATGAAACCCCGTTTCAACTAAAAATACAAAAATTATCCAGGTGTGGTGGTGGGCACCTGTAATCCCAGCTACTCAGGAGGCTGAGGCACGAGAATTGCTTGAACCCAGGAGGCAGAGGTTGCAGTGAGCCGAGATCACACTATTGCATTCCAGAGAGCGAGACCCTGTCTCAAAAATAAAAAATAAAACTGTTGAAAGCCCAAGACAAAGAGATAATCTTGAAAATAGCAAGAAGTGACTCATCGCTTATAGGGGATCCCACAAATTACCAGAAGCTCTTTCATCAAAAACCTTGGACACTAAAAGACCATGGGTTGATATATTCAAAGTACTAAAGGAAAAAAAATAACTATTAACCATCCTATATATGGCAAAACTGTCTTTGCAAAATGAGGAAGAAATTAGACATTCCCAGGTAGACAAAAGCTGAGAGATCATTACCACTAGACATGTCCTGCAAGAAATGCTAATGGCAGTCCTTCAGGTTGAAATGAAACGACGCTAGACAGTAGCTTGAAGCCATGTGAAGAAATCTGTCATAAGAAAAATTTCTGATAAGGGTAAATATATGGACAATTGTAAAAGTGAGTATTATTTTAACTTTGATATATAACTCCACTTTTTGTTTTCTACATGATTTAAAAGAATGCATAAAATTTATCCTTTTATTTTTTGACATACAATGCATAAAAATGTAATTTGGTGAGATCAGTAACTGAAAAGAGGTGGGAATGGAGCTATACAGAAGCAGTTTTTATGTGCTATTGAAGTTAATCTGGTATAAATTCAAATTAGAATGTTATTGTCAAATGTAATCCCCATGGCAACCACAAAGGAAATAGCTAGAGAATACATACAAAAGGGGCCAGGCACAGCAGCTCACACCTGTAATCCCAGCATTTTGGGAGACAGAGGTGGGTGGATCACTTGAGGTCAGGAGTTCGAGACCAGCCTGGCCAACATGGTAAAACCCCATCTCTACTAAAAACATAAAGATTAGCCAAGTGTGGTGGCACGTGCCTGTAGTCCTCGCTACTCGGAGGCTGAGGCAGGAGAATTGCTTGAACCCAGGAGGTGGAGGCTGTAGTCAGCTGAGATCCAGCCACTGCACTCCAGCCTGGGGAGAGAGTGAGACTCTGTCTCAAAAAAAAAAAAAAAACGGCCATTTGTACTGCAGTCGGTCAGTATTTGGTTGTTGGATTCTGTGCACTATCGGACCCAAAGGGTGACGGCACCGCTAGGATGAAGCTCATGAGATTTTTGATGAAACTGTGCCATGAAACTGTAACCATTGCATTGAAGAACAGAACACAGGTCCATGGAACAATCACAGGTGTGGATGTCAGCATGAATACACATCTTAAAGCTGTGAAAACGACCCTGAAGAACAGAGAACCTGTACAGCTGGAAACGCTGAGTATTCGAGGAAATAACATTCGGTATTTTATTCTACCAGATAGTTTACCTCTGGATACACTACTTGTGGATGTTGAACCTAAGGTGAAATCTAAGAAAAGGGAAGCTGTTGCAGGAAGAGGCAGAGGAAGAGGAAGAGGACGTGGCCGGGTCAGAGGAAGAAGGGGTCCTAGGCGATAATATCTCTCAAGATTACTGTTTTGAAGTCATATGGGATTTGGGATATTTTTTGCACAGGTTGTGTTTGTTTATGTCAGTTTTTAATAAACATAAATGTGGGACAAAAAAATGAAAAAAGGAAAAGAAATAAAGGAAAAGGAAATTTATTTTGCCATCCCTAAGGAAATTTAATTGAGGAAAAACTTAAATTTAGTGTTAAAACCAGTAGGTGAATGGCTGGTAGGAAACTGGACATTGGATACACACAAGGCAGAATCACACAGACTACTTTCTGACCACATGGTAAATTTCAATAGAGATCAATGAGGCTTTTCACTACCTTAACACAAGTATCACCAAGTGGTAGCCAGATGTGTCTCCTGATGTAATGCAAGATGAAACCTACCATACACATGAGACACTCTTGCCAAAAATCTTGAATCCAGTTAAACTGTAAAATCTAATCATAGCTTAAAGGTAATACAAGTGATAGAAGATAAAGCTAAATGTTATCATGAGGAAGCAATCTATCTGAAAGAAACTTTTTTTTTTTTTTTTTTTTTTTTGAGACGGAGTCTTGCTCTGTCCCCAGGCTGGAGTGCAGTGGCGCGATCTCGGCTCACTGCAAGCTCCGCCTCCCGGGGTTCACCATTCTCCTGCCTCAGCTCCCGAGTAGCTGGACTACAGGCGCCCGCCAACACGCCGGCTAATTTTTTTGTATTTTTAGTAGAGACGGGTTTACCTGTTAGCCAGGATGGTCTCGATCTCCTGACCTCGTGATCCGCCCGCCTCGGCTTCCCAAAGTGCTGGGAATACAGGCTTGAGCCACCGCGCCCGGCCGAAAGAAACATTTTATAAGACAAAAGTTAGCATCATGAAAAACTGAATCCCAATCATGAAAAAATAAAACTATTCTAATTCAGAGACTCAAGGGACATAATCACCAGATACAGTGTATGGTCTTAAATTCTGATTTGGACGTACCAGCTACAAAGTACATTTTAGGAATAGCTAGGGGCATTTGAATAAGGCTTGCATCTAAGATAATTTAAAGGAATTATTGGCTGGGCGTGGCGGCTTATGCCTATAATCCCACCTCTTTGGGAGGCTGAGGTGGGTAGATCATTTGAGGGCAGAAGATTGAGACCAGCCTGACAAACACAGCAAAACCCCTCTACTAAAAATACAAAAAATTAGCTGGGCGGAGTGGCACACGCCTGTAATCCCAGCTACTTGGGAGGCTGAGGCACGAGAATTGCTTGAACCTGGGAAGCGGAGGTTTCAGTGAGCTGAGATGGTGCCACTGCACCCCAGCCTGGACAACAGCGCCAAGACCCTGTCTCAAAAAAAGTGTGCATATATATATATATATATATATATATAATTTTGATATGTTTGATTATGTGGTTTCGGCTATAGAGAAAAATGTTCATTTTTTAAAAAAACTCTAGAAGAGTTGTGAAGATCTTGTTTTATCTTTAATGTAATTAATTTTACAGACAGCATCTCACTATGTTGCCCAGGCTGGAGTGCAGTGGCTATTCACAGGTGTGATCGTGGTGCACCACAGCCTAAAACTCCTGAGCTTAAATGAGCGTTCTGCTTCAGCCTCCTGGGCCGCTAGGACTACAGGTGTGAGCCACCACGCCCAGCCTTATCTGTTTTATTTACCACTATACGCTCAGCAACTAGCATAAGACAGACATATAATAGGAAGCAGGTAAATGACTACTGGGTGGGCACCTCTGGGGTGCTCAGCCTCTCTTCCCTAACTCTCAGCAATGGCTCTCTTGTTTTCCCAGTCCTTCATGGCAAATTAAGTTGTCTAAACATGTCTTCACCAGTACTTCGCCTTATGATTCTCCCCAATTTGCTCTGGCCTCCATCTCTCCACAGAACCAGCTTTCATAAAGGTCACCACTGATGACTTCCATCCCACTATGACCAAGCAGCACTTTCCAGACTCCTCGCTTGACCTCTCAGGAGCTTATACGACCACTGGCCATACCCTTCTTATAATGCTTGGCCTCTCTAACACGCATGGACACACTTTCCAAGCTTTTCTCCTTCCCTTCTCTCAGACCCCCTCCTTCACAGTCTCTTTTGCAGGTTCCCCTTTCTCTGCTCTCTTTGGGCAAGCTTCCCTATGCCAGTGGCTCTGTTTCTGTTTACAGTTCAACTATTCCTAAATCTGGAATCTTTGCTCTGGCGAAGATGGCTCCTGAATTTTCCAGCTACCTGTTGTTTGAATCCTTTTGGATGGCCCACAGGCTCTTCCAATGGACTGCGTCCAAAATTCACTAGCATCTTTGCACACCTCCCTCAAACAACGGATTAATCTTGTCCTTCTCATCCTTCACTCTCTCAGAAAATGTCACTATTGTCACCCAATTGTGCAAGCAAGAAATCTGTTACTCTAGATGTATCCCTCACCACCTAGGGACCAATGATTTTGGTCTCTGCCTCCAAAACATCTCCACAATCTGTGATACATCTAGCTTCTCCATCTCCACTCTCACTTTTGTAGGTAGGCCACCATTTGAATTCTCACCTGGATTATCACAAAAGCTTTCTAACTATTGCCTTGAATCCAGCCCACATCCACCAGGGCACTCCTTTGAAAATGCAAATCTAATTGAGACAGATTATGTTTAAACTCATCAATGGCTTCCTACTGCTCTTGGAATAAACAAGCCCTGAGTGATCTCAATGGTGCCCCTGGGGCCACCTTCCATCACTGTCTAGGCCCTGGTCTTTCAGTTCCTCCTAAGAGGAAGCATACAGCCTGTGGTCTTGGACCTGGGAACCTTTCACCTGAGGGTTCTCTAGTCCCAGAACAGAGTCTCAGCTGTCTCCTAAGCCTCCCAAATCGGGTCAAACACCTCTGGTATCTGCTCCCATGCGCCCCCGACTTCTCCTTCATGTAACGCTGTACAATTCCAATCATTCAGTTAACGATTTATTAATACAATTTTATATATATCTGTTTCATGGTAAATTCATCATTGTATTTCCAGGGTCTGGCAAAAGCCTACCACTTAGTAGGGCTCCAACTAACATTTTTTTTTCTTCCTGTCGTTTCCTGCTCACTTCCTAACTTGGTCTTTGCTGTCCTGCCTACTCAAGTCCCTCGCCAGAAAGTTGCCTGGAACCCTCTTACCCCCCACGCGTCCAACACAAGCTCTACCGCTGGGCGAACATTGTTGGAATAAACGACGTATGATTTACACCCTCAATCTCACAACCCTCCCTTTCCAATCCCTCCCCAATCTTCCATCCCTCCCTTTGCAACCCCTCCCCAGTCTCCCATCCCTCCCTTTGCAACCCCTCCCCAGTCTCCCATTCCTTCCTTTGCCACCCTTCCCCTCGGATTTCTACCCCTCGGGTTTCTGCTTCCTCCGCCTCCCCTCTCCTCCAAGGCCTCCCCGCCCCCCCGCCCCCGAGCCTGGGCCCGCCCGGCCTGCCAGGGGCTGGCACCTGACTCACCTGGGCAGCTTGGTGCGCTGCCTGCCACCGGCTCAGCTCCCCAGCCTCCTGTTCCATCTCAGCCTGCGGTCGGCCGTACATGAAGACTGGGTGGGGTCTAAACTCTCTACTGAAGAGACAGGGAAACAGCCACCACGGCGTCGCAGGCGGGTATCGGGACATCGCCACGCCACAATCACCTTCTATTTACCTATTTACAGCTGCGCCAGGGGGCGGGGTCAGGCCCCACCCGTCCCACCCTACGCCGCCCCCGCAGCCCTGCCCCAGGCTGCCCACCCGCCCTCATCGTGCCCCAACCAAGGCAGCCTCACGGACAGCCACTTCAGGCCTTGAACGCTTCTTAAAGGAGTTTGGTCCACCCACCCAACCCTCCCATTCCACCCTTCAGTCTGAGCAACTGTTTCACCCAAGTGGGGGCTGAGGACACCCAGGTCTGCGACTCCAGCCAGGAGGAGGCTGGAGAGAGAGGCAAGGCTGGGTGTAGGGCCTCTGCAGATAGGAGAGCCTCCACCAGCACTCTTATCAGGTCGGGATCTTTCCATAAGCTTTGGAAGAGCTGGAGCTTTCCTGGGACAGTCTGTGCACCTCTGTCCCTTGTCTGTACGAACTGAAGACTGGGAGCTGCATGGCACAATCTGTTTATTCCGCAGTGTTTACTGAGTGCCCAGTGTGTGTTGGGCACTGATCTGTGAACTAGGGGTAAAATGGTAAACAGGACAGAACAAAGTCCTTGCTGTCAATTTCCATCTTATATGAGAAGACAAGAAATGAGTAATAAAGTTGTTAACTATTATAATTTTAGATGGTGGTGAGTGCTATGGAAAACCAAAACAGAAATGTGAGCTGAAAATGAAATGCCTGAAAGGAGCCAGCCATAGGAAGATTGAAAGGCTCTAAGTCAAGAAAGAGCCCAACAGTGCTAGAAGGAAATTGAAGGCAGGGTGACCATAGTGATACCACATGGACAGTGACACGAGGACAGAAGGATAGGGCCTTGAAGACCGTAGAAAGGAATTTGGATTTTATTCTAAGTGTGGTGGGAAGCCACTGATGCTTTTAAACAGGAACTTGATATGATCTGATATATGTTTTTAAAATAAACCATTTGGCTCCTTATGGATTATAAGGGGCCAGAGGGGTGCAGAGACACCAGTTAGAAATCTAAAGGAGCTGCAGCTGGGCGCAGTGGTTCACGCCTGTAATCCCAGCACTTTGGGAGGCTGAGGCGGGCAGATCACTTGAGGTCAGGAGTTTGAGACCAGCCTGGCCAACATGGTGAAACCCCGTCTCTACTAAAAATAAAAAATTAGCCAGGCGTGGTGTTGCATGCCTGTAATCCCAGCTACTCAGGAGGCTGAGGCAGGAGGATAGCTTGAATCCTGGGTGTGGAGGTTACAGTGTGTCAAGATCGCGCCATTGCACTCCAGCCTGGGCAACAAGAGTGAAATTCCATCTCAAAAAATAAAATAAAATAAATAAATAAATAAATCTAAAGGAGCTGTCCAAGAAAGAGATGTCAGTGTTTGGTCATGGAGGTGGTGCCCACCTGTAGTCCCAGCTACTCCGGAGGCTGAGGCGGGAGACCACTTGAGCCCAGGAGGTCTGGGCTGCAGTGTGCTGTGCTGATTGGGTGCCCACACTAACTTCAGCATCAGCATGGTGAGCTCCCAGGAGTGGGGCACCACCAGGTTGCCTAAGGAGGGATGAACTGGCCCAGATCAGAAACGGAGTAGGTCAAAACTCCTATGCTGATCAGTAATGGGATTACTGTACCTGTGAACAGCCAGTGCACTCCAGCCTTGGCAACGTAGTGAGATCTCATCTCTAAAAAAAAAGAAAGAAAAACAGGACTTGTAATGGATCAGAAGGGAGTAGGGAGGGAGGGAAAGAGGAATCAAAGAGGCTCCTAGATTATTGGCTTGAGCAACTGCATGATGATCGTGCCACTTGGTATATGGAAAGATAGGAAAAGGAGCAGATTTGGAGGCGACTGAAACAAGAATTCCATTTTAGACACTGATTCTGAGATGTCTATTAATTATGCTCAGAGAAGGTCAGGGCTGTAAATGTAAACTTGAGTGTTGTCAGCATAGAGATGGTAGTTATAAGGCCATTAGAGTGGATGCTATCAACACTGGAGATAGTTTGACAACAGGACAGAGGACAGAGCCTGGGGACTCCTACATTTAAGGCCCAGCAGAACGGCAAAGTCATCCAAAGAGCCTGAGAGGTTGAAATAAACAGGTAAGTGACTACTGGATTTGGCAAGACGGAGGTCACTGGTGACTCTGACAAAACCAAGTGCAGTAGGATGGAAGCCTGATTGGACTGGGCTGCCAAGGGAAGAGGAGTTGATGGAGTGGGACATTGTCTCTAAACTCTAAACAAAGAAGTTTCTATGAATGAGAGCAGAAAAATGAGGTGGCAGTTAAGGGAGGGCATATTATAGGCTGATGGGGATGCACCAAAGGAGAAACTGATACAGAAACAGAGGCCTCAATTATAAGAGCAAAGTCATGGATGAATCAAGAAAGGACAGGATCTGGAGTACCAATAGACAAGTGGGCCTTTAGTGAGAGCAGGGACATTTGCTCTATCATAACAAGTGGGGTAAGAAGGCTCTTATGTATCTTAGGGTCCCCAACTACTAGCATGGAGTGGGGCTGAGAGCAGGCCCTTGAGAAATGGTGGCTATGATTCTATGGCTAACAACGGCTCAGCTCTCGACTCCAGGATCCCCTCCTTCTGGGGCCATCTCTGACTCCCATTTGATGCCTCTTTCAGTTCCCATATACCTAGTGTTTCTCTCAACTTGGCATTTAGGAAATATTTGTAGAATGGATGATGTTTGACACACAGAGCAGATCATTTTTATACCCCCCTCCTCTAAAGATAAAATTATTTCCATAATTCAAATTTCCTATTTTCAAATGATCATAAAATGAAACAAATTGTAATAATGGCCAGAAAAAGGAAAGGCAAAAGTGAAAAATTTATTTGCCAAAACTTTGTATGCATACTCACATCATAAAATAAATACATAAAATTAATATTATGGCTCCAAAAATGAAAAAGGCACAACTGGCTGGGCGCGGTGGCTCACGCTTGTAATCCCAGCACTTTGGGAGGCCGAGGCGGGCGGATCACGAGGTCAGGAGATCGAGACCACAGTGAAACCCCGTCTCTAATAAAAATACAAAAAAAAAAATTAGCCGGGCGTGGTGGCGGGCGCCTGTAGTCCCAGGTACTTGGAGAGGCTGAGGCAGGAGAATGGCGGAAACCCGGGAGGCGGAGCTTGCAGTGAGTCAAGATTGCACCACTGCACTCCAGCCTGGGCGACAGAGCGAGACTCCGTCTCAAAAAAAAAAAAAAAAAAAAAAAAAAGAAAAAGGCACAACTATTTATTTCAATCATTTTCACATCTACCTGTTTAAATTTGATCCTTTCCTTACAATCTGATGTACTCCCTTATGTAAATGATCATCCAGCAACCAACAAGCAAATTTTAATAAAACCTAAACATCTAAATAAGATTCAATTTAGGCAATAATACTTAGGCTATAACATTTATTTCCTTTATTCATCTTTCATTTTAAAACCATTAACAAGTTTAAAGGAATAGGTTTTCATTTCAAAGGTAAATTTTTATTCAAATTCAGTAACATATTTCATGTACAAATTAGAAATTTGCACTTGACAAACAAAATGTTTTGCCTCTCAGTTTGCACTCTGTCCCACAGTTTTTTTTTTTTTTTTTTTTTTTTTTTTGCTCTGTCGCCCAGGCTGGAGTGTAGTGGTGCAATCTCGGCTCACTGTAAGCTCCGCCTCCCAGGTTGATGCCATTCTCTTTCCTCACCCTCCCGAGTAGCTGCGACTACAGGTGCCTGCCACCACTCTTGGCTAATTTTTTTTTTTTTTGTATTTTTAGTAGGGACTGGGTTTCACTGTGTTAGCCAGGATGATCTCGATCTCCTGACCTCATGATCCGCCCGCCTCGGCCTCCCAAAGTGTTGGGATTACAGGCGTGAGCCACCTCACCTGGCCTGTCCCCACTGTTTTAACACAAAAGTCCAACTGGTTACATAGAATGACAGAATTGAAAGAAGTCAAGCCCTGTTTTCTTTGTCATCACTGACAGTAACTCATGATTGTTTATTCTGAATCTACAGTGTAAACTTGGATGTATCTAATACCACAGGGGTTGGAGATGTGACCCTTGCCTAAAGTGAGCTCCAAAGATGGATATTGGTGTGACTATATAACCAAGCATTCTCCAAATGAACTTCTACATAGAATGCAATATTTATTAAAGGATCACTAATAAAAATGTGTTAGTATGAAGTTTACATGTACAAATAAAATTCAGTATCTACAGCAATTATTTAGAACTTAAACCAACAAAAGATTTTTTAGGAGAGGAGTATTTCAACAGTATTTAAAAATCACTGGCACAGAGCAATAATAAAAGGCAGACCAACTTTTAGTTGGATCTATTATCATTAAGCTCTTTATAGATATGCACCCCTTCTAGCCTGCATGTGGACAGACTGCTACCAACACCTACTTTAATATGCCAAGGGGCCCCAAGTCTTCTTGACCCTGCCAGGTGGCCCTGTATTATCTCTGCCTGGAATGCTCTTCCCCCATTTCTTCATCTACTAACTCCATTTGTTTTACCAATATTTAATGAGTGTCTACTATAGGCTACTCTCCCTTGGGGTCACCTCCAGGAAGCATTTGCTGCACCCCGACGTCCCATTTCCGCGCCCCATTCCCAGGAGTAGTCTTTGAGTGAACTGCAGGGACTACTGGGCACTCATTTCCAAGTGACTACTGCAGTTGGGATATGTTTCGAACCATGCCATCTGTTTAAGATGAAGTCTAGACTCAAGGTCTGGGATTAAATTCCAGCCTGAGATTTTGAAATCTGTGATTTAATCTTCCTGATTCTCACTTGCTTCATTAGCAACCAGCACTCAGAGGATTAGTTTCCTGATTATGAATGATCCATTAACATCTTTATCAAATGCCTCAAAGCATATCAAAATAGGACAGTGCCAGCCCCACCTTTCAGCCTTTTAATTCAGAGCCAATTTTTTGTGGGGACATCTGGAATGCCTGGGGCTTGTGCATCAGAGGAGTTTGCCCTGAGGTCCTGCCTCCTCCCCCAACCTTACAATGCACCCTATCCTCCGCTGACAGTCCGTCCTGTAGACACACACCTAGGCCTGGGAATGACTCAGGGCAGACATGCTGCCCCCCGTCCTGCCATTTCCTTGTTACCCTCCCAGAACCCTGGTCATTCTGGGCTCCAGTCCTGGGTCCATGAGCTGCCCCCTGCAAAGCACTGCAACTCGCTGTCTGTGGCAGCTCTGACTCCTGTGTCTTTTACACACAGAACAGCAACATTAGCAAGCACCAGGCATTGTAACAGGCACATCTCATGCTTTATCTTTTTTGTGATTCAAAGAAAGGATTACCATATCCATTTTATACACATGGAAGCTAACACTGATGCTCAGAGACAAGTAGCCATCAAATCACAGGAAAGGTGATCCCCTAACCATATGCTGCAGAATGACTCCAAAACTTGTTCTCTGCCTGGAGTGTCCTTCCCACTCGTCACTAATGCTTCCCCCACCCAACTCCTACCTGTCTTATG
Organism: Nomascus leucogenys; assembly: GCF_006542625.1. Classification (NCBI taxonomy): domain Eukaryota; kingdom Metazoa; phylum Chordata; class Mammalia; order Primates; family Hylobatidae; genus Nomascus; species Nomascus leucogenys. The sequence continues at coordinate 13,097,598 of NC_044392.1, read as the reverse complement.
CCTTCCCTGATACCCAGGCTGGCCTAGGTGCCTCCTCTGCACTTGCACTGCCCCAGGCTACCCATATCTTAGTATAGAGAACTGACTGAGTACAGAGAACTTAGTAGAGAACTACATCAGTAACTGTAGTTACTGATGATGTCATTATTATGTTTGCTTAAAAGAATCTTCTTTTTCTGCCTTCTGCCGTCCTGCTCTAAGGACCACATATGTACATTCTGTTCTGTTGCCTCTCTTGGTGCTACTCAAAGTGTGGTCTGTGGTTAACAATGGTTTGCAAATTTCACCAGTCTGCAACTGGATAGCTACAGAAATTGAAAGAAGCTGTCTTTAAATTTCTTGAGTTCTTGGGCTCAAGGATCCTCCCACTTCAGCCTCCCAAAATGCTGGGATTACAGGCATAAGCCACAGCACCCCAGCCATGAAGTAATTTTTGAACAAATCAACTTTGAGGTTTCCTATGAGAAATGGGAATGTCCAGGAAGCAGTTAGATACATGAGCTAGAAGCTCAGGAAGCAAAGTCTGGGCTGGAATTATGGATTTCAGAATTGAAGCCATTAGAATGAACAAGAGCCCCTGAGATGTGGAATGAATAGGGGAGCATCTAGGACAAACCTCTGGGTACCTAGCACTGTGTCTGCCACATGGGAGATAATTAGGAACCCTTTGTCAAATGAAGAGGTAGATAGACATGAAACCTAAGTCTCTTTCATGCCCAGTCCAAGCTTTCCTTACTAGCCCTATTTTACTCTTAAATTGCACAGCATTCAAATAGACACTGCTGGGGCTGGCAGTGGGGTAAAAAAGATGACCAGAAAAGGGAAGGCTTGAGGCCAGGTGCGGTGACTCACATCCGTAATCCCAGCACTTTGCAAGCCGAGGTGGGAGGATTGCTTGAGCCCGGAGCTCCAGACCAGCCTGGGCAACAAAGCAAGACCCCCGTCTCTACAAAAATAAACAATAAAAATAGCCAGGCATGGTGGCAAGTGCCTGTAGTCCTAGTACTTGGGAGGCTAAGGTGGGGAAGATTGCTTAAGCCCAGGAGTTCAAGGTTAAAGTGAGCTATGTTTGTCGCCACTGTACTCCAGCCTGGACAAAAAAGAGTGAGACCTGATGCTAAAAATAAAAAAAGAAAATTAAAAAAAGAAAGAAAAGAAAACACTGGAGAGAGCTGGAGTAACAGTCCTGAACCTGGAGGTTTGGTGGGAGATGAAAGATGAGGCTAGAAGAAAAAGTCAGAGCCAGGTTTTGAAGGTACAGGCTTAGACTTCATCGTAAATTACAGATAGATGCTCTCTGTTTCTTGACAGTGTAAAGAAGATAAGGATAGAGGTACAAGTATTGCACCATTGTTTGTAAGAGTAAAAAGAAATTTGGAAACAACCTAAATACCTACAGATAGGAGAATAAATACATGTTGGTATGGTCAAACAATGGGAATCCAACTTCAATTAGAATGAATACATTAAAATGTCATGTGCCATCGTAAATCTCAAAAATGCAATCTGCTAAGTGTAATGTGGTACCCTGGGTAGGATCCTGGAAAAGGACATTAGTGGAAAAACTAGTGAAATCTGAATGAAGTCTATAGCTTAGTTAATAGTATTGTAACAATGTTTATTTCTTAGTTTTTTGTTTAGTTTTGTTTTGAGATGGAGTCTCGCTGTGTCGCCCAGGCTGGAGTGCAATGGCGCAATCTCAGCTCACTGCAAGCTCTGCCTCCCGGGGTTCAAGCAATTCTCTTGTCTCAGCCTCCGGAGTAGCTGGGACTACAGGCACGTGCCACCACACCCAGCTAATTTTTTGTATTTTTAGTAGAGATGGGGTTTCACTGTGTTAGCCAGGACAGTCTCAAATTCCTGACCTCGTGATCCCCCGACCTCGGCCTCCCAAAGTGCTGAGATTACAGGCTATTTCTTAGTTTTGGATAAATGCACCACAGTTATGTATGGTGTTAACATTAGAAGCTGACTGAAAGGCATACAGTAACTGTACTACTTTTGCAAACTTTTCTGTAAACCTAAAATTATTCCCAAATAAAAGGTTTAAAAATACAAGCTCAAAAAAAAAAAAAAAAAAAAAAAAAACCAACAAGTTGCAAAGGAATTCATGCAAAATAACAGCATTTACAAAAAGCTTTAAACATGCAAATAGTAGAAATTGTTTATGGTACACCAACATATGTAATAAAGACATAAAAACATTCATGGGAATGATAGATACCTAATTTGAGATAGTAAGATTAAGAAAAACATAGGCCTGGCATGATGGCTCATGCCTGTAATCCCAGTGCTTTAGGAGGCCGAGGCAGGTGGATCGCTTGAGCCCAGGAGTTTGAGACCAGCCTAGGCAACACAGTGAGACTTCTTCATCTCTACAAAGCATTAAAGAATATATATATAGCTGGGAGTGGTGGTGTGCACTTGTGGTCCCAGCTGTTAGGGAGGCTTAAGTAGGAAGATTAATTGAGCCCAGGAGGTCAAGGCTGCAGTGAGCCATGGTCACGCCACTGCATTCCAACCTGGGTGGCAGAGAGAGACCTTGTCTCACAAAAAAGAAAAACAAAATAATGCGTTTAACTAAATTATTTTTTAAGATGGGGTTTCGCTTTGTTGCCCAGGCTGGTCTCAAACTCCTGGGCTCAAAGCAATCCTCCTGCCTTGGCTTCCCAAAGTGCTGGGATTATAGGTGTGAGCCACCATGCCAGCTGAAGCACAATTCTGACCAATTTTTTTTATATAAGTAGTAGTTAGGTTCTATAATACATCTGTTTAAATATAGTCCCCAAGATCCTTAGCTAACTTTTTTTCTTCTTTAGCTAACCTTATTTATTTACTTATTTATTTATTTACTTATTTATTTATTTTGAGGTGGAGTTTCGCTCTTGTTGTCCAGGCTGGAGTACAATGGC